>NW_028317797.1:2902500-3502500 GCF_062004578.1 Staurois parvus | reverse complement strand
GACTACATAAGACTACTTAATTCATATCTCTCAACACCAGGGCACTATTTAGGCTTTATTTTAAATCATCTGATCGGGCTGTTGGGCCAAATATGTCATTGCCTAAATTGATGATAAACTGACAATAAAATATGTCATCCCTTGTAAAATATAATTGCCTTATTTATATGCAAATGAGTTCAGTATATGCCTTCACATGTTCATTTGGAGTCTGGTAAATATGTAAATAGAAATGAGCCACTGACATCACAATTTATCATCTTCTTTTAAGGACCTGTTGTACATGGTCATGTGTGAAGATACAGACTGTGCATTGATACAAAGGAGCATCTTCTGTAATTTTACACAGGGGTGGACTGTCCTGCAGGGGGACAGGGGAATCCCCTTGGGGGTCCAGAGTATGTGAACAAAACTGATGTTAAAAGTATCTAGTAAGGGTCTGTCATTACTAGATGTAATTATTATTATTATTATTATACAGGATTTATATAGTGCCAACAGTTTGCGCAGCGCTTGTACCTGTCATTTAATGTTAATGTCATGCCTGCCTCTCTGTACTGCTCGTTCCACCCCCAGGGTCCCCAGCCACATCATTCCCATCAATTTTCTCTGCGAACATTACCTTCATGAAGTCACTAACTTGTTTGATGGCTTCTTTTTGTCTGCAGTCTACCCTTCTGCGACCCACCTTCCATGTTCTGCTGCATCTGCATCTTACTGATCGCTCTCACTTTATTTCTCTTGGCAGATTCCAGTCTGAGGTGGTTCCAGTCAAGTGTCCTCGGGGCTCAGTCTTGGGTCCTTCACTGTTTAGCATTTACATGTTTCCACTTGGCCAACTGCTTAGATCACATGGGCTCAACGGTCACTTCTATGCTGATGACACTAAGATATACATCAACAATAAACCAGATTCTACTTTGGCTGCTTCTCCCCTATCTAACTATATTTTTGATGTACAAACATGGATGGTCCACAATTATCTTCAATTAAACTGTGACAAGACTTAAGTTATGCTTATTGGCATCTCCTATCAATTAGGTAAGGCCCAGGGGCGGACTGACAACTCATGGGGCATCATGGGGCCCCTGTGCCCCTGTGTCCTTGCCCAAACTCAAAAAAGTCTATGAAAAAGGTACCAGGGACATCTCATGGGGCCCTGTACTGACCCCAGGCCCTTGGGCAGTGCCTGAGTTTCCAAATGGTCAGTCCGCCCCTGGTAAGGCCAGCCCTGGTAGTCTATCTATAAATGGCACTGTATTTCAGTGTCAGTGTAAATTGAAAAATCTGGGGGTGATATTTGATGCTAGTTTAACCACTTGCCTACAGGGCTCTTATACCTCCTTCATACCCAGGCCAATTTTCAGCTTTCAGCGGTGTCGCGGTCATGCAACACTGTATCCATATGAAATTTTTATAATTTTTTCACACAAAAATCTTTTGGTGGTACTTAATCGCCACTGGACATTTTATTTTTTGTGCTATAAATAAAAAACAAGAAAAAAATGTGAAAAAAAAAGTTTCTATTATAAAATTTTGCAAGCAGGTAATTTTTCTCCTTCACTGATGTGCTTTGATGAGGCTACACTGATAGGCAGCACTTATGGGCACTGATAGGCAGCACTGATGGGCACTGATAAGGTGGCACGAATAGGCAGCAGTGATGGGCACTGATAGGTGGCACTGATGTGGTGGCACTGATGATGCTGCAATGATATGCAACAATGATGGGCACTGATAGGCGGCACTGATGGGCAGCACTGATGGGTGGCACTGACTGGTGGCACTGCTGGGCACTGATGGGGGGCACTGCTGAGAACTGGTGGACGGCACTGCTGAGCACATGTGGTTGGCACTACTATGCACTGATGGGCATGTGTGGGTGGCACTGCTGGGCACTGATGGGCACAGGTGGGTGGCACTTCTGGGCAATTGCATGCGGCACTGCTGGGCACAGGTGGGTGACACTGCTGGGCACTGATCATCAGTGCCCTGTTGATCATTGCCAATCCGTCCTCTGACAATTGCCGGTTATGACAGCGTGAAGAAGTGCAGCCAATAACCGGAAACTGCATTTACCGGTGATCTGCTGTATCATTGGACACAGCTGATCACGTGGTAAAAGGCCGCTGTGATTGTCCTTTTACCACATCACATGATCAGCTGTGTCCCCGGGGGCTCATTCTGTGTGCGTTCTGGGAGGACGTCATATGATGCCGTCCCAGAACTGCAGAACTGTGCTGTAGCCGTCATTCGGCTATAGCATGGCTGGCAAATGGTTAACCTTTGATCCACATGTAAAAAATGTTGTTAGAACATCTTTTTTCCACTTGAGAAACATTGCTCGGCTGCGTCCTATGCTATTATACACTGTACCTGAAAAGCTGATCAATACATTTTCTCCCGACTTGACAACTGCAATTTTCTACTTGGTGGGGTACCTAAATCAACTATTAATCAACTACAATATATACAAAATTCTGCAGCCATAATGTTCACTAGGTCTGGTACAAGTGATCATATTACACCTATCCTGGAGTCTTTGCACTGGCTACCCGTCAGTTTTCACATAGACTTTAAAATCCTCTTGCTCCCCTGTAAGGCTCTTCATGGCTTGGCACCCCATTATCAACTTTTATCAACCTACTCCCCCGCCATAACCTCTGCTCCTCAAATCCTTGTCTTTTGTGTGTCCCTCCTGCTCACCTATATCCAATGGGAGACAGAGCATTCTCCTGCCATCCTCCAAGACTCTGGAATTCACTTCCAAAGAACATTAGAGAGTCATCTTCTCTAAACTACTTCAAATCAAATCTAAAAACCTTTTTCTTTAGACAAGCTTTCATGTAATTGTCCCTTTTTTCTTTTGTTTTATCCTGTGTATTTCTTGTGTTTTTGTTTCTTTGTCTTTGTAAAGTGCTTTGAGATGCTACCTTTAACCACTAGCCTACAGGGCACTTATACCCCCTTCCTGCCCAGGCCAATTTCCAGCTTTCAGCGCTGTCACACTTTGAATGACAATTGCGCGGTCATGCAACACTGTACCCATATGAAATTTTTATCATTTTTTTTGTGACAGATAGAGCTTTCTTTTGGTGGTATTTAATCACCTCTGGGTTTTTTATTTTTTCTTAAACAAACCAAAAACCACTGAAAATTTTGAAAAAAAAGTTTTTTCTTAGTTTTTGTTATAAAATTTTGTAAATAAGTGATTTTTCTCCTTCACTGATGTGCGCTAATGAGGCTGTAGTGATGGGCACTGATAGGCTGCACTGATGGACATGGATAGGTGGCACTGATGGGCACTGATGAGGAGGCACTGGTAGGTGGCACTGATGGGCATTGACAGGAATCACTGATGGGCACTGAAAGGCAGCACTCATATATGGCACTGATAGGCGGCACTGATAGGCAGCACTGACGGGCACTGATAGGCGGCACTTATGCACACTAACAGGCGCCATTGACTGGCACTGATAGGCGGCACTGACTGGCACTGATAGGTGGCACTGATTGGCAGCACTGATAGGTGGCACTGACTGGCATTGATAGGTGGCACTGACTGGCACTGATGGGTGACACTGAAAGGCAGCTCATATGGGCACTGATATGTGGCATTGATGTGCACTAATAGGCACTGAAATGTGGCACTGATGGGCACTGGCAGGTGGCATGGATAAGCACTGACAGCTGGCACTGATGGACATTGACAGGTGGCACTGCTGGGGCTACACAGATCATCACGGCACACTGATTATTAGTGCTCTGATGATCAGTGTACATGTCCCCTCTGAGAAAAGCCGATTACCGGCTCTCCTCTCCTCACGAGCTGTCAGCGTGACAGCTCGTGAGGAGAGAAATGCTGATAACCGGCATTTCCCTGTTTACATGTGGTCAGCTGTGATTGAACACAGCTGATCACATGACGAGCCGACATCTTCGGCTCTTTCCGTTGATCAGTGATCCGCTGTGTCCGAGGGACACAGCGCACCGCCGATCGCCATGCTGCGTGCTCCCAGAGCCGCGCATGCGCAGTTAGAATGGGAAGACATCATATGACATCCTCCCAGAACGAGAGAACCGCCTTGAGCCCGTCATTGTACTATATGGCGGGCGGGAGGTGGTTAAAGTGCTATATAAGATAAAAATCATTATTATTATTATTCTGTGTGGGTAAGCAGCAACGTCAGTAACATCAGAAGAAAGAACAGGCATCAAATCACTTGACCTCCTTCTCCAATCAGCACCCTCTTTAGCCTGAATTAAATGCAGGCCTTGCAGGTATGTCCTGGGAGCTGCAGGAGACTGCATTGCTGACCTGGCTGCCTGTGTGAGCCTGTCATAAATGAAGGAAGAGACACATGGCAGCAAGCAGCCATCTTCTTCTGTAAGTCAACAAAGAAAAACCTAAACTGCATATGTGCGGCCGCTCGATGTTAAGGCCTGCTTGCCGAGTGGCCACATATATGAACGTGGCTAGCATCAACAGGTTAATCATGTTAGTAAGTTGTTGAAGCTGCTGTGCACAGTGAGAATTGACAGAAATTACATGACAGGGGGTCCTGGGGGTGGAACGATCAGCACAGAGAGGCAGGCAGGACATTGACAAGAAGGAAAGGTAGAAATTTTATTTTTTTATTATTTATTTATTTATTTCAGGTACTTATATAGCGCCGTCAATTTACGCAGCGCTTTACATATATATGTTGTACATTCACATCAGTCCCTAACCCTCAAGGGGCTTACAATCTAAATGTTAGACCCTAAGTAGATACTTCTTATTTAATTTTTTGCTCCACCTAGTCATGGCCCAAAGGAGGAACTTCTGGTGTTCCAGCAGGCTAGAATCTGCGCTATATCAGGCGTCAGCAAATACATATCTTATTTCAGAAAATAACAAAGATTTTTTTTTCAAACCTAACTATACTGGTGGAATCACTTGTCACAAATGAAAGCAGTACTTCTCAGGATAATTCTGTTATTGCTACAACTGAAATCTATTTACTTTAGAAAAGAATAAAACTCACAATGAAAACAATGCCTGGGAAATTGTTAGAGGGTGACCCCCTGTCAAACCCTCTTTAATTTTGTTATCAGTATTTCTTTGTAGGCTAGATCAGGTGAAATCTAACCTTAAATTAAACAAAAAAAATAAAAAAAAAATGACTGAATGAAAATTAAAAAAAATATCCTGCAGCACATGAAGAATGCTTAATTTATGGGTCAGTCACTCATGTCCAGACTGGTACTGCTAGGATTTGTGGAATTTGGGCAGCCATCTTTTTGGTAAGTGAACCAGAAAGGCCTGAAATAATTTCAATAATTGACTGAATTATATAATTTGACTAAAAAATATAATTTGGCACAGATAGAGTGCTATAATTTAGTGTTGGGTGGGATTTTATTGGCCATCTTCTTTGGTAAGTGAACCAGAAGGCTGTAAACTAGTTATAATAACTCACTGAATAATAAGTAAAAAATATGCCTTGTGGCACAGAAAGAAGGGATCAAGCTCTTTTTTTCGGAAATGAAAATAAAATAAATATATCCTGTGTTATGGAAAGCATGCAATCTTTTATTTGGGGGTCAGTCACTCTTTTCTTGACTGTTAATTCCCGGTTCTGTGTGACTTGGACAGACATTTTCTTTAAGCCCTGTTTCACACTGGATCCGACTTTGAAATCGGATTGACACCTCGGGGTTTATTTACTAAAGCTGGAGAGTCCAAAATCAGACTCCCTTCTGCATAGAAACCAATCAGCTTCTAACCTCAGCTTCTTCAATGAAGCTTTGGCAATGAAACCTGGAAGCTGATTGGTTTCTATGCAAAAGGGAGTCTGATTTTGGACTCTCCAGCTTTAGTAAATAAACCCCCTCATGTCAATGCGACTTCAGGTGCGATTTGGCGACACCTGTGTGACTTCATCCATCTATGCAAGTTGCACCTGAAATTGCACAAAATAGTGCAAGAACCTTTTTTCAAATCGGTGTGGCACCACAAAGTCAGAGCCGCACTGATTCGAATGGTTCACGAGGGTGCAACTTGTCATGCAATTTGAAACTGTGTGAACCAGGGCTAATATGTGCTTCAGAAAAGTCTAAATTAATCTCAATAACAGATTGAATAAAAGTAAAAAAATGTATCATGTGGCACAGAAAGAATGCTATAATTTAATTATTTGAAGGGTGTCACTCTTTTCTGGACTGCTAATACTGAGATTTATGTGATTTGGGCAGCTATCTTTTTTAGTAAGTATACTAAAGAACTATAACTAAATAGTAACTAATAACTTTACTAAATTTAAGTATACACTTAAATGTCAAAAATTGACTGCATGATAATGAAAACAATTATATATATCCTGTGGCACTATATAAATTGCAAAATTTATTTGGGGTCAATCACTCTGTTCTGGGCCAAGTAAAGCTTGTATTTGTACTAATATGTATACATATACAGACTCCCAAAGGTTTAGCCAGATCTGACAGAAGTGCTATTACTACATAATCTTTGCAAAAGAGAGAGGAAGCTCAGATTAATATTAGTTTATGTTGACACCTGTCTTGAATGTGTTGATTCTTCTTCACTCACACAACGGAAACAAGGCGACGTCTACAAAACTAAAGTCAGCAACCTGAGAACTAGGACATACAAGAATTCAGCTCTGTACAAATGGTCATCCCCATCGTACTTAGTGACTCAAAAGCTTGACCAGTTACTCTGTGTAATTTTCCTTTCAACTGTTTTCTTGCTGTTATATAGATCTTGGATGTTGTTCACTGAACATAACTATGCAGAAATTTCATTTCTACATAGAATTTCATTTGCACAATTTTGCTAAAGATGCAATGTAAATTACTGTTCTTTTGTGTTAATTTGTGTCATCAGGAATAAACGCAATGTTTTTGAATGAAGATATAATTGTTCAAAACTGTCTAATGTGCGAGATGAGTGAACAAAGATAATCCTCATTAAGGCACCATCCCAAATATACATACCGAAAAATTAATAGAACTCCCTCAGCCCCATGGGTGATATCCAGGGTGGAGATCCCCAAATGAGGTGGGGCTTTGAAATGTGCCAAGAATGGGAAATACAAAAACAAAAATATAAAATCACAAATATTTTATCACAAAGTATAATTAAAATGCCATCTAAACTTTCTAAAAATGTCCAATACAGATCAGGGGCGGACTGACAACTCATGGGGCCCCCGGGCAATAGGGGATCATGGGGTCCCTGTGTCCTTGCCCAAACTCAAAAAAGCCTATGAAAAAGGTACTGGGGGCATCTCATGGAGCCCCCTACTGACCCCGGGCCCTCGGGCAGTGCCCGAGTTTCCAAATGGTCAGTCCACCCCTGATACAGATCCAATTGCAAGATGTATCTAATCTATACAATCATTACAATAATGAATAATTTCAGCATTATGTCAGCATATAGGATCAACGCATTTCACAGAGCTTGCTTCCTCAGGATCCATGCTGAAACATACATGAAATAAGATAAGTAAAACAAAGAAAAATATATATAATGACATGTAAGTCATAACTACACCATATCTGCATACCAATATGAGAATGATGGGAAGCTCTTTGGTTTGGCCTTTTGTTTTTTGTCATTTCCCTTTTTCCTTCAGGCCACTTTTCTTATGTATGTTTAAGTGTGGATCCTGAGGAAGCAAGCTCTGTGAAACACGTCGATCCTATGTGCTGACATAATGCTGCAATCATTCATGTTTGTAATGACCGTATGTATTAGATACATGTTGCAACTGGATCTGTACTGAGTATCTTTAGAAAATTAAGATGGCATTTTACTTTTACTTTTTAATACATTTCTAGTGATTTTATATTTTATTGTATGTTTGTATTTTCCATTGTTGAGACATTTTAAAGTCCCACCTCATTTGGGGATCTCCACTTTACCCTGGGTATCACCCATGGGGCAGAAGGAGCCCTATTTATTTTTTCTGAAGACATCATTGTATTGTGTTGAAACATTTAATGAGTTGGTGATTGTAGACTTAAAACTTCCTTGTAGATTCCAGTCCCAGTCCACTTCTGATTTTACCAGTAAATCTGGTGAGATGAATAATAATTTCTCTCATTTGTTTAGAGTTGACTTCTTAGGTAACAAAAATTGTGAACACAAAGCCAGTATTTTTTTTTTTTGCTGAGCACAAGGCATTTTAGGCAAATTCCACCACATTTAACCAGCTAGCAATATAGAAAATAACTAGTGGGCTCAAGAGCAATCTACCACCAACACCATAGATCATTTTACAATGGTGATAGAAACTGTTAGATTTAGGGGTTAGGTTGTGGTTCAGAGATAGATGAAGGGGTTATGGGTTGGTTTTAGGTGTGAAATTGGGGATAATGATCAGGTAGAGGTTTACTGTTGGAGTTAGGGGTTAAGTTAAGGAAAGTGTAACTAGAACCCCATTCACAATGGCCAGTGCAGAGCAAAGCTTACACTGTCATTTAAATGTTGGCCCTTCAAGCTGCTGAAGCTATAAGTATAAGCTGTAAGAATATTACATTTTATCAGTAAATAAACAATAAACAACTGTGTATATACTGCTTGAAAGAACGTGTAGGGCTAAATAAAAGGAGTCAGGTTTCTAAAGCCAGTAAAATAACCTTGAAAAGCAAGCAAATAACCTGCGTATACGTGGATTGTGCCGAAGGGCTGCCAAGACCCGACTGCTGGACAAAGCCCTTTGGCATATCCATTCACATACCATAATGACAGCACATGGAGGGTGGAGCCATGAAGAACAGGGGCTTAGGTTCTGTTTTAAATTGGGTAACAGTGAGCTCCAATGAACATGCAATGGGAATACTTAAAAAAAAATCATAGACTACTTAGTGAATGTTCACTTTTCAAAATTAATGTTCACTAAACTTAGAGAAAAGGGTGATGGCATGTTTATTTCAATAAGTCAATCAATTAATCAATCTTGGTTTTTTTTGCACATATTTGGATATTCAAAATAATAGTATGTCACGTTATTTACTAACGCTCACTTTTCTGCATGAACAATCTACTCCATTACTACATCCATTCCATTGACAGAAGTAGCCAAATGGGGAAAACAATCTTTGTACAAGTAGAGCTTTTCCAATGTGCATATCACTATGGCCATTGCCAACACTATTGGCAAGTGTGAGTTTCATCTAATACAAGCAGATTAACTCCCTTGCTTTGCAGCCTTCAAGGCAAATAGAAGAACAAGTTAGTCTAAGACTACAGCACGACATGAATATGTACATATAGTTTGTGTTGTGTTTTTTATTTGTTGTGTTTCTTCAAAGAAAACATGAATGTGCAAAGCAGACAGTAGTCATATAATTTTATTTTAACAAGGGACATTGATTCTAATTAGTTGCTGAAATACAATTAAATCAGAATGTTAGGTGTAATTAAGATGAACCAATTTTCAAGGAAAAAAAGGCCATTAAGGATGAAAAGGAAATGATCCGCTATTAATTGACAGAATTAAATTGTATCTTCCTACTCTTTGGAAACTATTAAAGTTTGTGCTGATTAATAGGAGGAATTTATTAGTCAACAGATAAATAGCTGCAACAGACAATCCTGCATTTTATATATGAAGCCTTTCCATGTTAAAGTAGTAATAAAAATGTAATGTTGTGTGGAGATAAAAATGCATATACAGTGTCTCCAAAATGTTCAGATATGTTATTTAAACTTGGTAACCTTCTGTAGATGTGTGTATAAGATTGTTAAAATTCTGATACTATTTCTCTTACAAACATAAGTATATCAAGGTTGTTCTTATAAAGTAACAACTTTACATTTTGGCATATTTAACATTTTGTTTTCTATAATCTTACTGTCTTTTTTAAAAATCATGTAACTAAAGCTAAATTCTAGGCTAATTGTAATATCTTTTTATTTGTTTTCATTTACCTACTTGACCTTCAGAAGGCTTTACCCGCCCCCGTAATGACCAAGGCATTTTTTGATGTTCAGCACTGTGCTATTTTACCTGGCAAATGCTTGTGCAACACCGTACCCGAGTTAGATTTTTAACACTTTTGTTCACACAAATAGAGATTTCTTTTGGTGGTATTTTCACCTTTTTTTAATTTTTTTGCCGTATAAACAAAAACTTACTGACAATTTTGAAAAACAAAAATAGGTTTTTCTTTTCTGTTATAAAATTTTCAAAACCAAAAAATCTGCCTTCATAAATTTAGGCCAAAATGTAGTCTACTACATTTCTTTGGTAAAAATTACCCGAATCAGTTTATATTACTTTGTTTGTATGGAAGTTATAACGTCTAGGAACTATGATATGTCTATGTGAAAATTGATCAGTCATGATGTACTAACAATCTCATCTCATTTCCTAAGACCCTAAAATACCAGGACAGTACAAATCACCCTCAAATTACCCCTTTTTGGAAAGTAGAAAGTCCAAGGTATTTAGTAAGAGGCATGGTGAGTTTTTTAAAGTTTTTGTCCCAATTTCTTTGGAAATTTGTTTCACAATTTTTTTTACATACTGTCACCAGTGCATTACAGCGTCACCATATGACTGGTGTAATGGTAACCAGGCCTACTGACTAGTGATAGTAAGTAAAAATAATAAAATTAAAATAATTAAAAATTAAATAATTTCTTGTTTAATTTCTTTAAACATTGTTTTCTTTTTTTGTTATTTATATATATATATATATATATATATACAGTCATCAGAGTAGTGCATTCTCACTATAGTGACACTGTACTACTCTGGGGGGGGGCGGGTGTTCAGGGATTTTCCTTTGTTATTGCTTAGAACAGGGACGATCAATGTTATAAGCAATGGTTAACTGTCATGAATGGCTTTCTATTCATAACAACTTGCTTACTGTTCACATGCTGTGATTGGCTACAGGTAATCACATGGTACAGGGTGCCAGGTACCGCGAGATAGCTGTGGACCAATTATAGCATCAGAGCAGTAAGCAAGCTGTTCATGAATGAAGGCCATTCATGATAGTTTGCTTACATCAGTGTTTCTCAACCTTTTTTTAGTCAAGGCACCCTGTAAAATTATGGACAGTCCCGAGGCACTCTTTAAAATTATGAACGGTCTTGAGGCACCCCATTCTAAAAAGTAAAACTCTATTCTAATAGTTATATAATGCAACAACATCCATACACGTAGGACACCCAACGTTAGAGGTGATTTTATCTTCCAAAGCAAATACACTTTTGCACACTGGTACTGACTAGTATTCCAATGTTTCTCTTCTCCCTCAGTTTTTCTCCGTCACTGAGCTAATGTGACCCCGTAGATGGAGAGGGACAGGGGAGGGTCAAACAAAGATGCTGTGCAGGCCATTGACATCCTCTTATCAACTGATGATGTCATAGGTTGTCAAGACCCCAGAGGCTAGAAGGTTGTAATGGTGCATAATGTAGCTTTGTGTAACTAAAAGGCAGGCTTGTTCCACCCATTGGCTTGCATACAGGTTTGGGACAATTTAGATATTTTGCCAAGGCACCCCTGAAAAAAACCTCAAGGCACCCAGGGTGCCTGGGTACCCTGGTTGAAAAAGGCTCACTTACATAATATCATGTGATTGCTATGATTTTTCATAGCAATCACATGTGAGTGGCTGGATAATTAGTACTGTGATCTTAATGCTGTGGGAATTATGGTGACCTATACTAGATGAGTAATCTGTTTAATTCTACAATGAGTTGCCATTTGTCTTTTTTTTTAAATTGCTATTTGATACTACACTTAGCTGGCACCGCTTTCTTGCCTCTGATAGGAAGAAAGAGCGGAGTGACAGAGAGACTGTCCAGACACAGGCTGGGGCAGGTCCAGGATTACAGATGTTGGATAAATCATCTTGGATTTCAGTCTGACATCTAGTGGCAGAAAAAAAGTTTAATTTTTTTCTTTAGGCTAGAGCGGGTGTCGGCAACCCGCGGCTCCAGAGCCGCATGCGGCTCTTTTTCACCTTTGCTGCGGCTCCGGAGCACACTGCCCACCAGGTGACAGGCAATAGGGTTGCCCTAGCTCAGTGGTCGGCAAGCCGCGGCTATTTACACACTTCAATGCGGCTCTTCTGTGTGCCGGGCGCCTGCTCCCCTCCCTCCTCTCGGACGGCCGCCCCAAAAGTCAGGACTCTGCAGCTAGCCCAGCAATGGGCAAACTACGGCCCGGCGGACCTTTTAATCCGGCCCGCGGAGCGTGGCAAACATTGGCTGTCAGGATGTAGGCGGGGCAGCGTGACGAACTCCTCTCCTCTCACAGTCCGCCCTGAAGACCGGAACGGCGCGGGAACACGGCGAGAGGAACGCGCGAAGCAAAGGTAAGTGAATTGACACAATATGGGGAATTAATTACTATAGGGGGGATGAATTACTATAGGGGGGATGAATTACTATATGGGGGATGAATTACTATATGGGGGATGAATTACTATATGGGGGATTAATTACTATGGGGGATGAATTACTATGTGGGGGATGAATTACTATGGGGGATGAATTACTATGGGGGATTAATTACTATATGGGGGATTAATTACTGTGGGGGATGAATTACTATGTGGGGGATGAATTACTATGGGGGATGAATTACTATATGGGGGATTAATTACTATGGGGGATGAATTACTATATGGGGGATGAATTACTATGGGGGATGAATTACTATGGGGGATGAATTACAATAAGGGGGATGAATTACTATGGGGGATGAATTACTATATGGGGGATGTATTTTCAGTTTTAAAAATGTGGCTCTCAAAATAAATTTCAATCGTGGTTTTGGCGAGATTTGGCTCAGTTGAAAAAAAAGGTTGCCCACCACTGACCTAAGGCTATGATTGTGATTATGACGATACACTGTGGCCCTGATTAACCCTTTGCTTACTGGGCCCTTAAACCCCCTTCATGACCAGAGCGCTTTTTGCAATATATGCAGTGTCGGATTTGTTTCAAATGTTGCAATGGTTTTGCGGCTCCCAGTCTTTTTTTCCCTCTCGGAAACGGGTCCAAGTGGCTCTTTATGTCTTAAAGGTTGCAGACCCCTGGGCTAGAGTGTTGCTTTGAAGTTTGATAGTAATAATAATAATAATAATAATAGTTTTAGATGTTTTTCAAGTATATGTTCCTTAAATCTAGTTTTGTCACAATAAATACTTAAACTATTGTTTTTTTTTATTTCTAGTAATAATTTGTTGTGGTTAAGTTAAATTAATAAAACAAATACTGTATGTATTCATGAATTTACCAGCGAGATAAAGATTTATGGCAGAATCAGCTTGGTTAATTTACTAAAGGAGTATAGGATGTCAACTTAGCAAAGTAAATTTTTTTTTTGCAAAGTGCATGGTTACTATGTTTAGTAAAAAAGGTAAAGTTGTGTTCAATAAATCAATAATGTGCTAGCTAGAATATTTTTTTTTTATTTCCCTCACATATGGACACAATGCAATAGAGCCTTAAGTGACTTGTAATACTCTGTTTTCTTCTCTCCCAGGTCAAGCACTACAATATAGGGGAATACAAAAAAGAAATTGTCAGAGAAAATACAATCTGAGCTTAGAGGAACACATCAGATACATTTAGGCTGAACTACAGCCTACGGCTGGCCACAAAATGAAAAAAAAAAAATATTCTTATATCTATCTATCTATATCTATATATATATATATATATAGATACAGGGGTTGGATAAAAATATGGAAACACTACATGATTTGCAGGTGTGCAAATGATGACATTTTGCATTAGAAGCGGGAGTGATGTATTCTTCTTTTGCTTCCGCTGTGTGAAGAGACACCTAGCTAACAGGTGGGAAGCCTCACTTTCATCATTACCTGCGTGCACTGCTAGTAATGCAGGGTCATATCAGAGCTTACTGAGCTTCAAAGATGGGAAATTGTTGGTAAAGCATGGTGGTGGTACTCTCATGGTTTGGTCAGCCATATCTTGGTGTTCTGCTGGCTCCTTCATCACCTTGAAAGGTAGAATCACGAGTCACTACCAGCGACTATGTACAAATTTTAGCCGACCATGTGCACTCCATGGTGTAGACATTGTTTCCTGAAGACAGCGTCATTTACCAAGATGATAATGCTCCGATTCACACAGCTGGTGTTGTCAAATCATGGTTTGATAAGCATGCAGACAAAGTCTCACACCTTCCCTGGTCACTAGAGTCGCTGGACCTATCATATATTCAATATTCTATTGTCAATTTTGGAGAACAAGGTTTTGGCTCATTTTCCATCTCAGGCATCTCTGCAAGAACTGGAATGGTTTTTGCATGAAGAATGGTATCAGATTCCATTATCCACTATCTAAGACTTATATTTGTTAATTCCCAGGAGAATTCAGGCCGTCTTGGATGCCAAAGGCGACCCAATACCATATTTAACGATTTTCTTATTTTACCTGGTGTTTCCATAATTTTGTCCAACCCCTATACATATACATTTTTGGTTTGGGGTTTAATACTGCTTTAACTTAGAGTAAGGTAAACTAAGCAGTTTTTTTGTACTTTAGCACATCTGTAGTATTTCCTGCATTGCACTAGCATTTTAATTATTATTAATATCAGCGTTATTTTTTTTCTGATTATCCAGTCAATCCATATAGAAAGTCCCTGGAGGAAACATCATTGTTCTTTGTATTATAGCAACTTTTGTGTGCTTGACTGTCCTCCATCACTCATTATACTTGCCTCAGTCACCCCATTGTTACATGACATTTGTTAAGCTGCAGACATGGATTCTGGTATTGACATGCAAATTGGCAGCCAGTGGGCATCCTGCTTTTTAACTACATATCTAGTGCATGATCAGGGTTTATAATTTCTGTATAAAATTACCTTTACAGATAAGCAGGGAAATATAACGCTGGAAGATAAATAATGAGTTGAGTTTAGCAAAGTTTCAAGTCCTGGTTATTCTTGTGTAGGTATCTGGTTACCTGTAGTAGATACAAAGCCAGTACTCCAATAATGCTAGACATTGTTGGAACTTGTATTTAGAGTACAAAGAAGTACTGGCTTGTGTCTCCAGCTGCCATGCTTCTCAAGATATTATAGATGAAGACTGAGAAGAGGAACAGCTGCTATAGGAACTATCTTCATGCAATAACTAGAGCCTGAAAGAACCACATGGCTTATAATACCTATTTT
Organism: Staurois parvus; assembly: GCF_062004578.1. Lineage (NCBI taxonomy): Eukaryota > Metazoa > Chordata > Amphibia > Anura > Ranidae > Staurois > Staurois parvus. The sequence continues at coordinate 3,487,315 of NW_028317797.1, read as the reverse complement.
AAAAGGACTTGGAACATTTTATTTAAATGTGGACATCTTGTCACCTGTGTTTAAAGGAAAGTTCTACTCGGGATAAAAATCAAACATTAACCTATATACGTTGTAGTTTAGGGCTTTTGTGGTTCTATTTTTATCATTAGGATCAGGTTCTGATTGATTAAATAAAATAAATGAGAACAGGGTTAAATAGATTTGAGAGGATTGGATCATGGACCCATGTGAGCATGCACACATTTGCTCAGATGCACAATCACAATCCTTGAACCTGTCTAGCTGATTGTGCACTGATGTGTACAGTGCAGTCTTTGTTTACTGTGCAAGTTGAATATCTAAATAAAGTTGTTTTTAAGTCTTCTCCTCCTATAAGGTGCACCCCGTAATGCATATACCAAATATGTTTAAAACCTACAATAATATGAAATGAAAAAAGTGACCTTCCAATTAAGCAATGAAACACGCATGCACCAATGTAATGCATTGCAGTTTCTAAAGCGAGCAAAATCTTCTCTTGTATTAAAAGAGGTATAGACTCCAGAGAGAGAGAGATATCATATTACCCCGGTACAAATCATTAGTAAGTCCTCATCTAGAATATGCAGTTCAGTTTTGGGCACCAATTCACAAAAAGAACATTGGAGAACTTGAGCAAGTACAGAGAAAGGAAACTAAACTGATACGAGGCATGGAGGAAATCAGCTATGAGGAAAGATTAGAGGAACTGAATTTATTCTCTCTTGAGAAGAGGAGATTAAGGGCGGATATGATCAACATGTATAAATACATCAGTGGTTCATATAGTGAACTCGGTGTAGAGCTATTCACCCTGAGATCATCACAGAGAACAAGGGGGCACTCTTTACGTCTGGAGGAAAAGAAATTTACTCTCCAAACACGGAAAGGTTTCTTCACAGTGAGAGTTGTGAAAATGTGGAATAAACTCCCTCAAGAGTTGGTTCTGGCCAGCTCAATGGATTGCTTAAAAAAAAAGCCTGGATTGTTTCTTAGATACACAGAATATAACTGGATACTAACATTTATAGGTAAAGTTGATCCAGGCAATATCCGATTGCTTCTCGGGGAATCAGGAAGGAATTTTTTCCCCTGCAATAGCAAATTGGATCATGCTTTGCTGGGTTTTTTTTGCCTTCCTCTGGATCAACTATGGGTATAGGATTATAACTTTTTTTTTTCTATGGTTGAACTGAATGGACTTTTGTCTTTTTTCAGCCAGACTAACTATACTATATGTAATTATGTAACCAAGCTAAGACTCACATAAAAACCCAATGTTATGTTGTCGCTAAACAATACAAGTTGAATACCTCCTTGTCCCCTGATTGTGACTAGACAGTAAAAGAGTAGCAGCAGTTCACTCCTCCATTCACACTGATCTCTCTCTCTGTTTGCATGTCTGCTGTCAGCACATGTGCATGCAGCACACCTGGTTGGTATCTAGTGCCGCTCCTTTCTCTCTAAGGCTACTTGCACATGCTACTGATGTTTGAACATCAGTATTCCTGGCCAAAATTTTTGTGCGTATTTGCACGTATGGGCATACAAGAGTGCAATGAATTTCAACATCTTGAAATTAGCATTTTACGTGCATACGCACGTATTTGTATGCATATGTCCGTAAAATACTGACTAATATTTTATTATTAAAATTGGAAGCAATCTTGAGCATCTATGGAAGCAGGATGTTAACAGATTTTAGGTGATGAGTAAGGCTTCAGCTGAAACACATTGGCATCTTGTTCTAATGGATGCTTAAAATTGCTTGCAATTTTAAAAATATGTGGACTGCAGCTTTTGCATGATTACTTACTGTAACTGCATTTAAAATACATTTCATTATTTTTGAATCAATACATAACTGCATTAATTGGTGCTGATGCATTCTACATTCTGGTGCTGATGCCACCAGAATTAACTAAAACGGAACAATCCAAATGAATTTGAAGTGCAGACTTTCAACTTTAATTCAAGGGATTGAACATAAAGTACAAATTTTAGGAACTGCAGCCATTTTTATACACAGTCCCTCCATTTTCAGGGGCTGAAATCCAATTTTTATACATACCCATGAGTTATCAGACTCTAGTCTTTATCTTTTTTTGTTTGAAGTTTTCTGCCATAGTAATTTACGTGGCATTTATGTCTTCATATGTTTTCATTTATGTCATGAAAAGACAGTGTAGTTTGCATCCCCTACTACATAGTTATAATCACAACAAACATGAGACAGGGGAGAAATTATAAAGATATTCCCACCACAAATCTAATAATTGACCTTCACAAGTAGGGTGCTCTTTATTTACTGTGGATTCACATTGCATTAACAGAAGTAAAATATAAGGCTTTAACCTCCCTGGCGGTATGATTATTTCCAATTTTTGGTGCTGAAAGCGGTACCATTTTTTTGCATGGAAATATGTAGTTTTTTATTGTAGGCTGTAATTTTTATGAATAACTCACTGAAATCAGTCCGAACAAGAGTCTCGTAAACATTTCGGATATGATAAAACTTGAAACACGAAATCATAAATTATAATTTAATTAATAATCATAAAAAATAATAATATAATAATAATAAATTTAATTCAATAATATAATCAAACCAAAAACACTGAAATTTGAAATACAGAGGCAAATTCGCACATCTCTGAGCAAAGTCGCAAAATCAGTGTCTGATAACGAATTTCCCCACAAATCATTATCACTCAATTCTGCAAGTAGTTCTAATTTACTATCACTGTTCTCTAGCTGGTCTAAAACCGCTTTTGACATAAAGGGACGCTTTTTGGACGCCATGGACTTTTCTAAGTTTCCAGGCAGAAAGAACAGTCAAAATGTAGGCAGTGCACAGGACAAAGCAGTAGGGACAAAATATATGTGAATTGCATTGAAACAGCAATGTTTTACTATATAATAATCATTTTTTTTAAAAATGACATTTTTTAAAAATTTCAAATTTGCCGCCGGTTCCGGCGCCCGTACGTCCCGATGTCACAGGGACCGGAACACGGAAGCCGGATGCCGGCACCGGCCGGAGGAGATGGCCGGGGACGCTGCAGGGGACACATTGCGGGAGTAAAGGACAAGGTAAGTGCTGCAGGGACTCCCTGAGCAATGCCGCATGGTAAGCCTGAGTGTAGCTGGGGGTTACCGCTCTTGGTACTCAAATTTTACCCCGAGCTACACTCGGGAATACCGTCAGGGAGGTTAAAATACAGCAATTGCTGATGTTATTGCTTTGAATATTTGAATAAAATGTTGATAATACTGAAAGTTTCAAGGGTTCTGATGAATTATTCACCTTGAAGGAAAGACACCCCCCTCCTTTTCTAGCTCAAATAGATATACTGTATCTGCCTGTAGTTTATCCTTAGCAACTTCAATACCGGACACGTTCACCCCCTTTTTGCCCAGGCCAATTCTCAGCTTTCAGCTCTGTCGCACTTTGAATGACAATTGTGGGATCATGAAACACTGAAATTTTTTATAGCTTTCTTTTTGGTGGCATTTAATCACCACTGGGTTTTTTTTTGTTAAATAAATCAAAAAAGACTAAAAATTTTGAAAGAAAAACAAAATTTTCTTTGTTTCTGTTATAAAAACTTTCCAATTAAATAATCTTTCTTCATAAATTTAGGCAAAAATGTATTCTGCTACATTTCTTTGGTGAAATAACCCAAATCAGTATATATTATTTACTCTGTAGGAAAGTTATAGAGCCCACAAACTATGGTATATTAATATGAAAATTGATAATTCCTAATCTATTGATGACTTCTCATATCATGAGGCCTGGAAATGCCAGGACAGTTCAAATATGCCCCAAATAACCCCATATTTGGAAATAGACAGTCCTAGGTATTTGGTAAGAGTTATGGCGAGTTTTTTGAAATTGCAATTTTTTGTCACAATTGTTTTGGAAATGAATAAATTTAAAAATTTTTTTTTTTTTACAATTTCTACATACTGTCACCAGTGCAGTACAGCATCATATTATAACTGGTGTGGCAGTGATCATGGACACTGACTGGTGACAGAATGTAAACTAAAACAAAAGTAATAATTTTTTTCTATATTTTTTTTTTCTTTGTATTACTTTTTTTTTAATATAGTAACCCTGTTCTACTCAGGGGAGGAGATCAATATTTTTTTAACACACTTATAACAGTTACAAAAGTAACCATTTTTTCTGAAGGAAATCTATTCATTCAGTGTTTACTATTGTGATTAGCTGTAAATGACCCTGTCTGCACCATTTGATCATTGTGACCAATCACAGAGATCAACACAATAGTACACAATGAATGGTGTGAATGGAAGTCATCCATTGTGTGCAATTGTCATGTGATCTTTTGTGCTTGGTCAAAGCAACCACATGGTACTGGTTTGGTACACTGATCTGTCATCTGCTCAGTCCAGTGGACACAGTGGTTGACAGATTGCACTGCAGCATGGCCCATGGAGCATGTACGAGGCACGTTCTTGGGAGGACACCGTATGACATCCACCCAGAATGGTGAATGTCCCTTCTGATCGTCATTTTCCTATATACCAAACAGGAAGGTGTTATATTTGGTGTTATGTTATATGTAATATTTGAGAGACTTTCAATTTAGGAAAGTGATTCACCTGTAAACCTTGTAAATAAGATAAAGCTGTGCTCACTTCAATTATCCAATCATCTGTAAGGCCCCATTCATGCGAAGGGTACAATCAAGGTAGCCTGTCAGTTTTTCCAGGCAGATCTGATTGGACCCTCCATTCACCCCTATGGACCAGCAGGTGTTAACAGGCATGTGTCCGTGTAAACCCACCTACCTCCAATCTGATTCGGTCAGCGGAAAAAAAAAAAATCAAAGGGAGTCTGTTCCCCTCCGTCTAGGCAGATCAAATTGGAGGGCAGTTGGATCGAAATGGACAGCAGAGTCTGTTTATTCTCAGAGACCCATAGAGCAGAGCAGGTTCTGCATAAACTGAGCTGACACAGACCTGTCATCCACCCGCACTGCTCTGATCAGCGGGTGAGTCTGTCCTGTGTAAAAGGGGCCTTAGGGAAAATGTGCACAATTCCTTTAATGAATCAACCCCAACACTTTCTTATATACAATATCATCATTACTGCTCTTTCTAGCCATTAATTATTTTGCTTTCATTTTCGTTTCTGCAATGATAAAATCTATGTTGTATACTGTATATGCTCTCAGATTTTTAGATACATGCTATTCAGATTCTGTATTATCCCCTTTGGAGGAAAATGCTCACCTTTTGATAAAATGAAAAGAGTGCTGAGATCATTCCAGAAAATATGTAAAATGAAAGCCATGGCGTATCTCTGAGTTTTTCTATATTAGTCACAAAAGACAATTTAATAACTTGGATTAAGTCATCAAATGCTGACACATTACCTAAGGGGAAAAAAATCCAGACATGACAAGATTAGACCTGGCTTTTGTTAAGAAATATTTAAGTGTGGTTTACACTGTCGTAGCTGGATAGACACTTTATAAGTTCTTGTTAATATACACAGCTAAATAGCATTAACACTGACTGCAAGTAGTATATCTGTAATATGACTGTGATAATAGAAAGCGCTTCCATTTGTCATTTTCTTTTAGCTTGCTTGATTTGCGAGTTTCCTTCCTTAGAGTGAAAAAAAGGTTTAGAAATGTAAATATACAAAATTTATATATATATACTGTATATATATATATATATATATATATATATATACATACAGTACATATATATACACACACACTATATTGCCAAAAGTATTGGGACGCCTGCCTTTACATGCACATGAACTTTAATGACATCCCAGTCTTAGTCCGTAGGGATCAATATTGAGTTGGCCCACCCTTTGCAGCTGGAGCAGCTTCAACTCTTCTGGGAAGGCTGTCCACAAGGTTTAGGAGTGTGTCTATGGGAATGATTGACCATTCTTCCAGAAGCTCATTTGTGAGGTCAGGCATTGATGGCGGACGAAAAGGCCTCACAGTCTCCGCTCCAAGTCATCCCAAAGGTTTGCTATCAGATTGAGGCCAGTGTCCTGTCCCCAGAATACATTCTCTTCTGAGGACTTCAAGATCAAGATTGACCTGTATAATAATTATATGTTGTTTTGCATTTGATTGTAGTCATGTTTTATTTACAGAGTAGTTATCTGTTCTCTTATTGGCTAAACTGGCCAAACTTCAGAGCTGTGTTATTTAGCTAGCCAGGATGTGATTTAAAAGGTCATCGCTTCTCCCACAATACAGGAAGTGAACTACAGGAAGTAAAACACCTCATAGGAAACCATGATTCTCTACATGAGAGAAGCACCAAACTCTATCTCTTTCCATCTGACGGCATCGGAGGTAATTATTGTCCCTTTTTCTCTGCTATAGGTAGCTAGGATTGTATAGAAGAGGATCTTAGCTATATTGAGTGTCATTTTATCTGTGATGTTTATCGTATAGTGATTGCATATTATCTTTCTTGTTATAGTTTTACCATTTATCTGCAACGTGCCAATAAAGTACAGACAGGTTAAAACCATCTATTATTGTGTGCGCAGAGAAGAATATCTGCTTGAATAGCTTCCCATAGACTTTGGGAGTACAGGGAGCGAGTTCAAGACAGTCAGGACTCTGTGCAGGCCAGTCAAGTTCCTCCACCCCATGTTATCCTGAAACCTCCCTCTCAAGCCCCCCCCCCCCACTTCTTGTCCCAAAAGAGATACAGCATTTCTCACGATATTAATGGGATACCCATTATGCATCACTCTCCGTCTCTAATACCCATTTAATTTTTTTAATCATTCTATGCTTACTATGACCCCAGATCAGGGCCGGGACAAGGGGAGGGTGGGCGGAACAGCTGCCCTGGGCACAATGCTTTACTGTAGGGATGGGGGCACCTTACTTCTGTTACGAGGCTGACTGTAAGGGATTTCTGGCAAGAAGAATCGCGATCGGGAACGCGCATGCGCGAAAGAGATCCCGCAGAAGAATTGCCGGTTGTGCGCAGGCGCGCAGGAATGAGCGATCGCGCACATGCACTCACATGTGCGCACGCACGGCGAAGATTGGTGCCAGACGGGCTATTTAAGGAGGGCCTCTGCTCAGGTTCAGTGCTGACTGGTCTTCAGCTCCCCCCGTGTCCTGCTTGCTCCTGTACAATTCCTTTGTTGCTGACATGGCTTGTTCCTGACCCGACTCCGATTACTCTCTTGCTCCTGGTTCCTGACTTCGGCTCTGCTCCTGACTTTGGCTTTTCCTGCTGATTCTGTACCGCACTGCCCGACTGTTGATGACCCCGGCTATCCTATGACTCTGCTCCTGTCTTGTGTTCTGGCTACCTACCTTGCTCTGCTGCACATCAGGCAATCCACAGAACCTGCTCTGCCTACTATTACGGTGCCAAAATCAGAGCATACTCTGCCTACCAAGGTCATCACCTGCAAGAGCCGCAAGCAACAACCACTGGCACTCTTGTCTCCCTCTATTCCAACCTCAGCGGGGTCAGGGCTAGTGACACAAGTGAGGCCGAACTCGGCAATTCAGTCTCCCATCAGGTACGTGACAGTACCAGTCAGCCAATGATGGAGTCTGAAAGGGAGGCCTCACAACTGGGGGACATTCGCCAATCAGTAACTACTTTGTTCAACATGATACACGACTTACAGAAAAACTTTGAACATCTGGAGAGTAAACTGCGAACCGACTCTAATGTCCTCATAGACACAGATCTCATGGCCACCTTTGATGCAGTCACTCAAACAGAGACCAGTATGATCTTTGAAACCTCTGCCCTACCGGAACCCCGGGTGCCGACGCCTGAGTTCTTTACAGGGGACCGCAGGAATTTCAGGACTTTTCATAACTCCTGTGAGTTATATTTTTTCCTGTATATCCAGATAAATTGGTGCAGCGCTGAATAATAATATGCGGTTAATACACACAATATGCTAATGAAAACTTATACACATGCGTGATGTCACTCTGATGGTGATCAATAAATATTAAAAAAGTTCAATATAATGGTGCGGATCATGGAGAGATCCTAATTCCAGGTGAGTGGACGTCCTGATCCAAGGTGTGATAATAGGTGCAAACCACACAAATAGGTGAAAAACGCACTCACCAGATGTGCGTTTCCAATACGCAATATATGATCTTGCGTCACCAGGCCATAGATTGGTCATCAAATCTCGGATCGGGTGTACCCACAGATCGCCTTCTCGGTTCCACGGAGGCAAGATCACCAGAAACTGCTACCAGGTATCACTAGCCCTTATCCCTATGAATACGTGCATCGCACGAAACGCGTCCTGTTGGGACAGCAGCAACAGGACATCTTACCACCCCTGGTGGACACCCTGGAATGTATGGTTTCTTAAGCAGTATCACGCTATGTGGTCTCTCATTGGGCACTCTGTGTGAGTGCTATCATTCGCAGTGCCCATCTGGAGGAACCATGACCCTGGTGGTGATACCTGGTGGCAGTTTCTGGTGATCTTGCCTCCGTGGAACCGAGAAGGCGATCTGTGGGTACACCCGATCCGAGATTTGATGACCAATCTATGGCCTGGTGACGCAGGATCATATATTGCGTATTTGAAACGCACATCTGGTGAGTGCGTTTTTCACCTATTTGTGTGGTTTGCACCTATTATCACACCTTGGATCAGGACGTCCACTCACCTGGAATTAGGATCTCTCCATGATCCGCACCATTATATTGAACTTTTTTAATATTTATTGATCACCATCAGAGTGACATCACGCATGTGTATAAGTTTTCATTAGCATATTGTGTGTATTAACCGCATATTATTATTCAGCGCTGCACCACTTTATCTGGATATACATGTATTATTGGAGGTTTACTTTTGGTTACCTTTTCGGTGTATCAGCTGCTTGTTAACCTAGTTGTGTAATTATATTCATACACATCTTCACTTTTTAAGGTAGCGCTCACTAAACATCTTTTTTTATATTTTTTCCTGCTCCCCAGGACCTTCTCTTCATCAAATACCAAAGTGGGATTTATCATCACACTCCTTTGAAATAAACCTCAGTCCTGGGCCTACCATCTCCGTGAACAACATGATCCGGCCCTAGCTTCAGTGGACTTATTCTTTACAGCAATGACACAGATCTATGATGACCCCTTCCGGCGCCAAACCGTTGAAACTATGCTCATTAAGCTACAGTAAGGCCAAAGACCTGTGGAAGAATATGTCACGGATTTCCGCATCTGGAGTTCTGATACTCAGTGGAACGAGTCTGCTCTCCGCTATCAGTTCCGTCTTGGCCCTTCTGATACTCTGAAGGATGAGCTGGCCCGAGTGGGGGTACCGACCAGGTTGGAGAGTTTGATAGATGATTCATATTGACAGTCAGATTCGGGAAAGGCAGGGTGAGAGGACTAATGGGAAGATTCTAATATGCTCTGAAATTGGGCCCTCTGCGAAGGTTGTTTCATCAGAATCGCCCACCAATCCAGCTAGGAGAAGTTTCTGGAGACCGCAGTTATCCGCAGCAGAACGCCTTCGATGACAGAAATCCAACCTCTGCCTCTACTGTGGTGATGCATGTCAGGTCATGGCTACCTGCCTGGCAAAATCCCATAAGCCCTCTCCAAACTGTTTCTACATGATGCACTCTCAAGGGGCAAGCCGGACACATCTCTCTTTTCATCTACAGCTGCAGCTGGCCGAAAGGACAATCACGGTCCCAGCCATCATAGACTCAGGTGCTTGTAGCTGTTTTATGGATGCTCATTTCGCTACTCAGAACCAGATTCCACTCCGTACCAAAGCACAAAGACTTGCAGTTCATCTGACAGATGGGTCTGGTATCAGTTCTGGCCCTGTAACACAGGAAACCAATATTCCAATATTCTGCTACTCTCCTTCAGGACACCAGGAATTCCTATGTCTGGATATTATTACCTCCCCGATTTTTCCAGTTATTCTCGGCATGCCTTGGCTAAGAGCCCACAACCCAACCATCAATTGGTTGTCTGGAGAGATCTTCTTTCCTTCAGAATATTGTCTGACTCACTGTACTCCTAAAGAGACAAATATGGCAGCTCCTCTTCTCAGTATTCACTTTGATCCTGAAACCATGAAACTTGTTCCTGTAATATATCACGAGTATCTGGACGTGTTCAATAAGAAAAGTGCCAACACCCTTCCTCCTCATCGCTCCTACGACTGTCCAATTGAACTCCTGCCCGGCGCCCAAATTCCTTTCGGTAGAATTTACCCTTTATCCGAAGTCGAATTAGAGGTCCTCAGGGAATATAGACAAAAGTTTGGAAAAAGGCTTTATTCGGCCTTCTACATCACCAGCAGGAGCCAGCATCTTCTTTGTGGAGAAGAAGGATCACACTCTTAGACCTTGTATTGACTACCGTGACCTAAACAAGATCACGGTCAAGAATCGCTATCCCCTTCCATTGATCCCCGAATTATTTCAGAGTCTGCGGGGAGCATGCTTCTTCTTGAAACTGGACCTGAGGGGCACTTACAACCTAGTAAGAATTCGGGAAGGTGACAAATGAAAAACGGCCTTTCGAACCCGATTTGGACACTTCGAATATCTGGTAATGCCTTTTGGTCTCTGTAATGCCCCAGCAACCTTCCAACACCTGGTAAATGATATATTTCGAGACTATCTGGATCTATTCCTAATCGTTTATCTGGACGACATCCTGGTTTTCTCCAGTTCCATGGAAAGTCATCGGGATCACGTAAAGAAAACTTTGGATAGACTACGCCAGCATCGCCTTTACGCAAAAGCCGAGAAATTCAAATTCGAGAGGCAATCCATCCAGTTCCTTGGGCTTGTGATCACTTCTGATTGCATCTCTATGGACCCCCAAAAGGTGTCTGCCGTCTTAGTATGGCCCATCCCAGAAGACAGGAAAGCAGTGCAGCGCTTTATAGGATTTGCGAATTTCTATAGGAAATTTATCAAGAACTTCTCTGGAATCATCGCACCAGTGACATAGCTCACCAGGTAGCATATTACCTTTAAGTGGACTCCTGAGGCCCAAATAGCCTTTGAGCAATTAAAAGCTATGTTCACGTCCGCACCTATCCTGAAGCATCCAGACCCTGCTCTAGCCTTTGTCCTTGAAGTGGATGCTTCGGAGAACGCGGTTGGAATCATATTGTCAAAAAGACAGGGACTCAAATCCCTTCTGCACCCTGTCGCATTTTTCTCCCGGAAATTGAGTGTTTCTGAAAGGAATTATGATGTGGGAGACAGAGAGTTACTAGCCATTAAGGCAGCATTGGAAGAATGGTGCTATTTACTGGAGGGAGCATCTCATCCTATTCTCATCTTCACAGATCATAAAAACCTAGAGTACCTGAAAACAGCAAAACGGCTCAGGCCACGACAAGCAAGATGGGCACTATTTTTCTCTCACTTCGTCTTCCATCTGACGTACCATCCGGGATCTAAGAATGGTAAACCTGACGCACTCTTCCGTATGTCTTACCGACCCAATTGTGCAGTCTGAACCCGACACAATTTTGCCAGCCAAAAACTTCTTACTTCTCCAGACAGACCTTGTCACTCAAATAAAAGAAACCATGGATAATCATCCACCTTCCATAAATATGCACCTGCAATTAAAGGACGGTCTGTACTTCCACAAGGAACAAATCTTTGTGTCCGAAGAACTCCGGACTCTTATTCTTCAAAGATGTCACAACCATCCATTAGCAGGTCACTTTGGGATTCACAAGACTTCTGAGTTGGTCTCTCACTCTTTCTGGTGGCCAAACGCAGTAAAGGATTGCCAGGACTATGTGAAATCTTGCACAGTCTACCTGAGGAATAAGTCTGATAAAGCCAAGACTTGGGGCCTGTTGGAATCCTTGCCCATACCGGAAAAACCTTGGAGCATGATCTCAATGGATTTTATTGTTGAACTTCCCCCATCTGAGGGATTCACCACGATCTTTGTAATAATTGAACGCCTGTCCAAGATGGCTCACTTCATTCCCTTGAAAGGGACTCCGTCTGCCACGGAAACTGCCTCCAATTTCATCAAGGAGATCGTAAGACTACATGGTGTTCCCCTGAATATTGTGTCTGAGGAGTGCAATTCACATCCAAATTTTGGAAAGCTCTGTGTGAGGCATTAGAGATCGAGTTACGCTTCTCATCTGCTTACCACCAAACAAATGGACAAACGGAAAGGACAAACCAAACTCTGGAGCAATACCTCTGATGCTTCTCTTCATATTCACAAGATGACTGGGCATCGCTCCTTCCATTAGCAGAATTTGCCTATAATAATTCCATTCATTCCGTTACCAAGCAATCTCCCTTTTTCTCTAATTACGGATACCATCCCTCCTTTCTTCCAGAAATACCAGTGGAGGCCGCTGTTCCAGCAGTACAAGAAAGAATGGAGTTCCTCAGGAGGAACGGCAAAGTTTTACAAAGGACGATTTCTGAAGCTCAGGCGAGCAACAAGAAGTTTTTTGATAGAAAGAGAAGGGGCAACTTGGAACTGAAACAAGGGGATAAAGTCTGGCTATCCACGGCTAATCTGAAATTTAGTTGTCCATCAAGGAAGCTTGGTCCAAGATACCTGGGACCATTTACTATCAAGAGAAAGGTGAACCCTGTTGCATTTGAATTAGAATTACCTACTAACTTGAAGAGTCACCCAGTATTCCATTGCTCCTTGTTGAAACCACACATTCCAAGTGGGTTTCCCAACCGGAATTCGGAGGCGCCTGCTCCACTGCTGGTCGAGGGGAATGAAGAGTATGAGGTTGAGGCTATTTTGAATTGTAGGAAGAGGGATGGACAGACTGAGTTCCTCATCAAATGGAAAGGCGATGGACCAGAGGATAACTCCTGGGAACCATCCACTAATGTTCATGCCCCGCGGATAGTTTAAGCCTACCTCCGTCGTCACCCTGATAAACGAGCCCTAGTGGGCATCCGGACGCTGCCCCTAAGGGGGGGCAATGTAAGGGATTTCCAGCAAGAAGAATCGGGAACGCGCATGCGCGAAAGAGATCCTGCAGGAGAATTGCCGGTTGTACGCAGGCGCGCAGGAATGCATGATCACGCACATGCACGTACACGTGCACACGCATGGCAAAGATTGGTGCCAGATGGGCTATTTAAGGAGGGCCTTTGCTCAGGTTCAGTGCTGACTGGTCTTCAGCTCCCCCCCGTGTCCTGCTTGCTCCTGTACGATTCCTTTGTTGCTGACACGGCTTGTTCCTGACCCGACTCCGATTACTCTCCTGCTCCTGGTTCCTGACTTCGGCTCTGCTCCTGACTTTGGCTTTTCCTTCTGATTCTGTACCGCACTGCCCAACTGTTGATGACCCCGGCTATCCTATGACTCTGCTCCTGTCTTGTGTCCTGGCTACCTACCTTACTCTGCTGCACATCGGGCAATCCACAGAACCTGCTCTGTCTACTATTACGGTGCCCAAATCAGAGGATGCTCTGCCTACCAAGGTCATCACCTGCAAGAGCCGCAAGCAATAACCACTGGCGCTCTTGTACCCCTGGGGACTCCCTCTGTTCCAACCTCAGCGGGGTCAGGGCTAGTGACACAAGTGAGGCCGACCTCGTCAATTCAGTCTCCCATCAGGTACGTGACACTGACAGGAGTAGTGACAGCGGCAGTGATTTTGACAAGTGAGTGACGGCTGGGCTTAGCACCCCCCTCCAAGCATGCACATTATGAATGGGGTGGGGTTGGGGGGGGGGGCGCATCATGGCATCTTTGCCCTGGGCACTGGATGACCTTGTCCCGGCACTGCTCCAGATATTTAACCCTGTTTTTGTTACCTCTATATTATATTAGTTATGCTTGTTACTGTAACTAAACTGTAAAAATGTCAATAAAACTTGGAAAAGAATAAATGGCAACTTAGTGCAATGCCCATATACAATGTATAATGGTAACGTGCTAAGACATGCATAATGGTAACATGAGGTGAAATGCTTAATGTCATCGCACAGCTCTCCACCTTGTCTACACACAAATCGCCTTACATTCATTGAGGAAAAAAGCAAGGCCTTCTGTGAATGGTGCCTTAGCATTCAGATCAGTCTGATCTTAAGGCTAAGGAAGGAGGGAGTCGATCCCATACTCATATCCTTTGAGAGGAAAACGCCTATATAGACCTAAAAACATATGCTTTTAGATCCGTAATAACCACTTGAACACCTCGTCCCTCCGGGAGGGCGTCATATGATGTCCTTCCCAGATTGCACTTTGCGTGTGCCTGCAGACACGGCCGATGACAGATCTGTGTACTGGCCCCATTGCAAGTACCATGGGACCTGCTGTGACCAATCACAGCAGGTCACATGACAGTTGTATACAATGGATGGCTTCCTTTCATGCCATCCATTGTATACAAGTGTGTCTAGCTGTGAATGGTCACAGCAATCACATGCACAGGCTGGCCCAATCACAGCCCATCTGTGTCATGTGATTAGCTGTGGCCAATCACAGCTAATCACAACAAAAAAAACCTGAATGAATCAATTTCATTCAGTTAAATGCTTGCTTATAGCAAATAAATTCTTTGCTATGAGCAATCAAATTGTGTAAACAAAAAAAAAAACACTGATCACTTCCCCAAAATAGTACCATGTTACTGTAGTAACATTATACTACTTTGGTCATAGTGTAGTATGAAAAAAAAAAAATTTAGTGTAACATGTAAAATAAATTATAAATTTTTTTTCGTACTGTCACCAGTCAGTGTCCCTGATCACTGCCACACCAGTTATATGTTGACGCTGTACTGCACTGGTGACAGTATGTAAAAAAAATTGTGAAAATAATTTTTTAATTTCTTCATTTTCCAAAAAATTATGACAAAAAAATTACAACTTCAAAAAACTCGCCATGCTTGTTATGAAATACGTTGGACTGTCTACTTTGCAAAAAGGGGTCATTTGGGGGATATCTGTACTGTTCTGACATTTTTGGGTCTCAAGAAATTAGATTGGCTGTCAGTACTTCATTATTTATCAATTTTCAGATATATACCATGGTTTGTGAACGCTATAACTTTCCTACAGACTAAATAATAAATACTGATTTGTGTTATTTTCACCAAAGACATGTAGCAGAATACATCTTGTCCTAAGTTTATGAAGAACAATTATTTATTTGCAAACTTTTATAACAGAAACAAAGAAAATGTGTTTTTTTTTCAACATTTACAGACTTTCTTTGTTAATTTAGCAAAAAATAAAAACCCCAGTGGTGATTAAATACCACCAAAAAAATCTCTAGTTGTGTGAACAAAATGATAAAATTTTAGGTTGGGTACAGTGTTGCATAACCGCGCAATTGTCATTGAAAGTGTGAGAGTGCTGAAACATGAAAATTGGCCTGGTTCAGGAAGGCGGTAAAGTGCCCGGTATTGAAATGGTTAAGAGGTGAGTGTATTTGTAAAAAGGTGTCTGTGTATAATGTATAGTTAGTAGAGCACTGCATGGAGGAAAATAACATTACTACTAATATTACAGAAATAAGATTATGACTTTTCAAATATTGAAATTGAATAGACTGCATATTCATGAATTTGGATAATATTGTCATTCATGGATGTTCACTATATGAACTTAATTTATGATTTATGCACACACAGTTGATATTTGGAGCTTTAGAGAGCACTGCATGCTTATTTCTAATTATTTAATAATAGTGACTACTATAGTGATTCTCAGCTTCCACAGGTATGAAATATGCATAATTACAATGTAACTATGGAACAAAATCAAAACCTGGAATTTATCTCTTAGTTTATTTTTGATTTGTATGTTGGCTTTATTTTTCTTTAACTTTTCTTGTTTCTTGTGAACTCGTATTTAAGGTCACAATGAAACTTACATAATCCCCTCAGTAGATGAATCTATTGAGATTTTTATAGGGATTCTCTGTTGAGTATATATTGCGTAGCCTGTCCAGTTCTCCTTGGATAGAATCCCTTGTGACATTTTTAGCCTCTTTTTCCTTTTCTACAATTAACTTACTGTAAGGGCATAACGTTCAATTCCTGATGTACCATGTCCTTTGAAAAAATACAATGTTCTGTATCTAATGGATACCATCATTTCACTCCTGTCATTGTGCACACTTTAAAGAACGTAGCTGTTATTACTTACAGTGGGACTCAGAAGTAACCACAGGAGTCATGTAGAAAGACTTTCCGTCACCCTTCATCTGTCATTCAGAGTCAAGACTAAGGGACTGTCATTCTGATCATCAGACTGTGTAGTCTTCTGATTCACCAAAAGTATAAAAAACATTTTAATATTGGTTAGTACACAATGTATTAAGATTCAGTACAGTTAATTATCAGGTCAACAGTAGATTTATGTTTGTTGAGTCTATTGAATGGTATATATATATATATACAGTATATATATATATATATATATATATATATATATATATATAAAACACATTTTATAGGTGGATTTCTATTTAAGCAAAACAATAGCAGAAAGTAAAGTTTGCCTAAAATAAATCTGAAAGATATTTTATGTGAAATAAATGTTTGAGGTACAGATGTAGAGTCTGACAGTATTCAAACTTCAGCTGTTTATGTTCCTCTAGAATAAGGAAGTAGTCAGGAGAATTCTTAAAAGATGTTGAAGACACTCTTTAGAATTTCGTCGGGGCGCAGAACTGGAATTGTCAGACTTGTGCCTGATTTGTGTACCTGCCACAGACCAGTGAAGTTGGAGTGTCAAGGCCCATTGCTAAGGAGTTTTGGATTAGGGATGGGTGAAGCCTGATGGGGACTTTTCAGATTAGTTCATCACCCCATCAGGTCCACGTAACTTTTTATTGACAATGCCCCTTTGCCCCATTTAGCTACTGGGCAAGGAATTTCCTGGCCGACAGCTAAATGAGGCTTGGGATAGAGGCTTGGAATAGAGCCCTGTGCATGAAGCTCTCACATTCATGATAGCTTCCCAGCACAACCATGCCCCACTCTGAGTAACGCCATACCTCTGTACTCCAGATCAGACTTGGTTTTAATTACTGCCAGTTTCCTAATCTACTCAGTTTACTACCCTAAGATAATTAGTTGCGGGTAGTTCTTAACAGTACTACTGCCAGAAAATTGCCATTAGGACTATTTTAAATTGTCCTTTTTTCTACTTTTCAGCTAATTCTAATTATTAGTTAGGGCAGCATTTGTACTCATTTTTCGCATTCACTAGGTGTTTGTGTAATTAGTTTTGAAGTGGGCAAGGGTAGAAGATTCTAACAAGCTTAATCATTAGAACGTCAAATAGTTAATGTTAGGAGAAGATCTCATGGGATGGTGGGGATATGCACTATTAGGGATGAACAGAACATACTTGGGTTTTGTTCGTGGCGAGTTTGCAGAACATCACTGACGTTTAAGTGGGAATCCAAATCCCACTGAAGTCAATAGGAGTTGACTGCAAAAAAAACATTAATGGCTATTTTCTAGGCTAATAGGCTAGGGATTGTCAAACAAATGACATGAAGGGTTGGAACTATAGAACATGTACCAAAGAAATTTTTTTTTTAAAAATTCCATTTGGCAGGAAGCAGCAATTTTAATCATGATTTAAGGGCAACACTAACATGCAGAATTTGTTTAAGTAACATGCCTGGGGATGTCCTGATCCTGACTGTGAAGTGGTGCATCTGTACAATGTCTACAACCTACTACAGCAAAACTGACATTCACAAAGAAAAAATTGCAGGTAAATAATAGTTTCTTTCCCTTCTGTTTGTAAACTAACTACCAGGAATGGTCTTCATCCTTACCGGACCCCATGCAAAAAAAAACAGATAGGGACCCTTTGGGTCTGGTATAGATTTTAAGGGGGAACCTCAACCTCAAAAAAGTGAAAACAAAACTCAAAAAAAGAAAAAAAAAGCATAGGACCCACTAAAACCCACACCAGGAAGAGTGTGCACCCCCTCATGAAATATCCAAGGCCATGTACCCACAACACAGCTTCTCCCCATATTGATTAGGACAAGGGCCTCCTCCCCTAAACCCTGGCCTGGGGTTTTTGACAGTCTGCAAGTGGGGAGCTTATCAGAATCTTTTATGATGTGACTGATCCTTTGTCTTTGTGACATCACTGACCAAATCAGGTCATGTCTAAGTTGGGTCTATGATGTCACCTGGTAGATGTCACCCCTTTGTTTACATTTAGCATACTGGACAATGTGATTGATGATTGAGTTACTTGTGGAACCTTTTTTTAAATAAAGGGCTTGCCAAAAACCATATCAGTCTGTTAATTACTTTTCACTTTTTTTGTGAGTGAGTAGGCATACTATGTTTCCCTTACTTATTCACAATGGAGGGGGAAGCGGTTTGATATGTGGAGTTCCCCCGTTTTGTTAAAGAGGGCTTACAGAGTATGTTCATAGACTCTCTGTTCATAGACTCCAGGGCCATGGGGCCCTTATCCTCATCAACATGGGAGCAGAGTGTTTTGCCATGGGTTTCCTCCTGGCAATGTACCCCCCCCCCCCCATGTTGAGGTCATGTGGCCTGGCATGGTTCAGGAAGCTGGTCACACACTTATCCCCACCCTTTTTTTGCTAACCAGGTTGCATGTTTTTTATCAGGTTCTATTGTGGATTTTGAGGTGACCTCATATTTGTTTTGTGTGTGGTCCTCCTTAAAATCCATACCGGGCCTTAAGGATCTGGTATGGATATTGGTATTCTTACACAATACACTTATAATTTACATTCTGCTGACACCTGAGAATTCACAGCTGAATAGACCAGGTGGGGATAGCCATGGTTGTAGGACAACAGGAGCTGCAGCTGCCATACATCCAGGCATAGGGGCAGCTATGTCACCTTTAGCAGAGGTTGTATTGTCCCTGCTATATACAGTCATGGCCGAAATTGTTGGCACCCTTGATATTTCTCCAGGAAATCATGTATTTCTCACGAAACGTATTGCATTAACACATGTTTTGCTATACACATGTTTATTCCCTTTGTGTGTATTGGGACAAAACAAAAAAAGGGAGGAAAGAAAGCAAATTCGACATAATGTCACACAAACCTCCAAAAATGGGCTGGACAAAAGTATTGGCACCCTTTCACAACTGCGGATAAATAAGAATGTTACAAGCATGTGATGCTCCTGTAAACTCACCTGGGGCAAGTAACAGGTGTGGGCAATATAGAAATCACACCTGAAAGCAGATAAAAAGGAGAGACGTTCACTTAACCTTTGCATTGTGTGTCTGTCTGTGCCACACTAAGCATGGACAACAGAAAGAGGAGACGAGAACTGTCTGAGGACCTGAGAACCAAAATTGTGGCAAAATATCAACAATCTCAAGGTTACAAGTCCATCTCCAGAGAACTAGATTTGCCTTTGTCCACAGTGCGCAACATTATCAAGAAGTTTGCAACCCATGGCACTGTAGCTAATCTCCCTGGTCGTGGACGGATGAGGAAAATTGATGAAAGATTGCAACGCAGAATAGTCCGGATGGTGGATAAGCAGCCCCAAACATGTTCCAAAGACATTCAAGCTGTCCTGCAGGCTCAGGGAGCATCAGTGTCAGCGCGAACTATCCGTCGACATTTAAATGAAATGAAACGCTATGGCAGGAGACCCAGGAGGACCCCACTGCTGACACAGAGACATAAAAAAGCAAGACTACAGTTTGCCAAAATGTACTTGAGTAAGCCAAAAGCCTTCTGGGAAAACGTCTTGTGGACAGATGAGACCAAGATAGAGCTTTTCGGTAAAGCACATCATTCTACTGTTTACCGAAAACGGAATGAGGCCTACAAAGAACAAAACACAGTACCTACGGTAAAATATGGTGGAGGTTCAATGATGTTTTGGGGTTGTTTTGCTGCCTCTGGCACTGGGTGCCTTGACTGTGTGCAAGGCATCATGAAATCTGAGGATTACCAAAGGATTTTGGGTCGCACTGTAGGGCCCAGTGTCAGAAAGCTGGGTTTGCGTCCAAGATCCTGGGTCTTCCAGCAGGACAATGACCCCAAACATACGTCAAAAAGCACTCAGAAATGGATGGCAAAGAAGCGCTGGAGAGTTCTGAAGTGGCCAGCAATGAGCCCAGATCTAAATCCCATTGAACACCTGTGGAGAGATCTTAAAATTGCTGTTGGGAAAAGGTGTCCTTCCAATAAGAGAGACCTGGAGCTGTTTGCAAAGGAAGAGTGGTCCAAAATTCCGGGTGAGAGGTGTCAGAAGCTTATTGATGGTTATAGGAAGCGACTGATTTCAGTTATGTTTTCCAAAGGGTGTGCAACCAAATATTAAGTTAAGGGTGCCAATACTTTTGTCCAGCCCATTTTTGGGGTTTTGTGTGACATTATGTCATATTTGCTTTTCTGCCTCTGTTTTATATTTGTTCCAATACATACAAAGGGAATAAACATGTGTATAGCAAAACATGTGTTAATGCAATACCTTTTTTGTGTGAAATACTTGATTTTCAGGAAAAATATCAAGGGTGCCAACAATTTCGGCCATGACTGTATAACACTTCCCACTGCCAAGTTCAATTCAGCCAAACACCAATTTAGTTTGGACATTTGTTAAACCTCTCAGCTAGGAAAATTCAATCTGAACCTGGGTTAGGATCAAATCAACAGCTCATACCTATACACATGTGGAGACCTTACCATCAAACCTACCTATATGGCCAAAATGTTTCATGTGTTTCAAGTGAAAAATAAATGTTCAGCTACAGCATACAAAGAGATTTTAGACAAATGTGCCAACAGTTTGGGGAAAGTGCTTTTCTGTTTCAGCATGACTTTGCTCCTGTGCACAAAGCCAGGTTCTCAAGGACATGGTTTGAAAAGACTTGGTCTGTAAAAGCTCAGGTGGCCTGCACAGAGCATTGACTTCAACCTTGTTTAACACCTTTGGGTTAATGCATCAGTACCTGACATCACATAAACTTTTTCCTGAAAGGGCACAAATTCCCACAGACTCCTTGGGGTTTATTTACTAAAGCTGGAGAGTCCAAAATCAGACTCCCTTCTGCATAGAAACCAATCAGCTTCTAACCTCAGCTTGTTCAATGAAGCTTTGGCAATGAAACCTGGAAGCTGATTGGTTTCTATGCAGAAGGGAGTCTGATTTTGGACTCTCCAGCTTTAGTAAATAAACCCCCTTCTGTCTGATTGCCATAAAAGTGAGGCAACTCCATTTTGATGCCTATGACTTTAAACTGGGATGTCCAACAAGCTTAGATAGATGTGATGGCCAGGTGGCCACAAGTTTTTGGCTATATAATGGATATATGTATGTATATGGATATATGTAAGGTGGGAGTGGGGTTTTGAAGTAATTTTCTAGAAAGTAGACACTAATTTGGTATGTTAGTAGCACTTACCTGTTCACTCTTGTCATAAGGATAAAAATGGAAAGTCTTTGGCTCCAAATAAAGCGCAAACCCATTTAACCATCCAGCACCAAAATGTGGAGAACAATAGAAAGCTGTCTGAATAATTCCAACCCAGTCAGAATTTAGGTGGGGAGGTCCAACTGTCACCTAAAAAATCTAGAAATTCTAATGAGGATATTTTATGTCCTTGAGAGCACAAGACACATTTGTCAATATATGTCTTCAAGTCATATGGTTTGCTCTGTCAATATATTTTGTCCCCTAAAGACTCCACTGGTGTGATCATTTTCCTTAAAATCCTAGGTCACAGATCCTGCTGTGATCAGTACAATGTAGTCTCACACTGCTTATTATATTTTTCATTTCTATAATGTTATTGAAAATTAAGCTGCATTTTCTGGGAGTGAGAGTAAGACTCCTACTTCTAAAACAGGAAAAAAGGAGATTTGGGACATCAGGAATAGTAAAAAGGCAAGCAGAGCATTATGTACAATATGTTTTATAATTTTTTTTCATTGTAAATAGTCAATTTGAGGCTCATAATAAAGAGAACTGGTCAAGTCCTAATATATCTGGACACAATGAGATCTGCCCAATCTGCATCAAACCATGAATCAATTCAATCATCTCTATTTATGAAGATAGAATACATTTTTGTCCAAAAATTTAATGTGCTTTTTTTTACTAAAAAGGAAAATATTTACAGTCAAGTTACTAACAGATCCGAAAGTGCTAGTCTTCTATGAAATGTTGCCCTGTGCATAGAGTTTTATGACCCATATTCCAATCAGACAGTTAGGGATGAATTCAGACCAAGAGAAACATGAGTGCATTTTGAGTTACCTTGCTTTTTGCTGTCCTCTTGAGACCTACACATTTTTTGATTGATAAATCGTCAGGGGCATGAAGAAAGATGGAAAGAATAGAGAAGTACAAGGACTTTTGTATCCAGGGAATAAACAGACTTTATCTGAACATTCACATTGTCAAAACTCAATGCCAACAGTAAAAATATGTTTGTTTTAGCTATCTATGACATCTTAGAGTGACAAAAGTTACTAAATTTGTGTGAATTTAGGCTCTTAAAAATGTCTTTTTCTAATATAGATTTGTTGTGTAGTAGAAGGAAGAAAAGAAGAATACAATATAAGAAAAACATTTTCTTAAAAAAAAAAAAAAAAAAGTAAAAGTAACTTGAGCCAGTTTTCAACTTTTTTAAAGGCAAAGTGGGTGGACCCAGACACAATATATCTCAGGGTATTTTTTAATATTAATTTCAAATGCTTTCCGTGGCAAGCAAAGGATGTAAAAGTGCAGTGTCACACGTTTTCTTTACAACGGTGTTCTCCTTCAAAAAACAAGCAAGATATACTAATCTGTAAATATAATATTGTAGTGACCCTGCCTTAAAGTGGTTGTAAACCTCTGAAGTGAAAAATAGACAAAACATATCTTTCTATAGTTTGTACTTGTCTTGATCCAAAGCACTGAGTGTAATTTCTCTCTGCTCTCTAGTTCCTCTGCTATCTGCATGACTCGCTGTAGAAAGGTTTTCCTGACTCCAAGAGATGGAGGGGGGTGGGCCAGGGGAACTCTAGCACACATCCTGCAATTGATAGCCTCAGCTGTGCATGTTTCCCTGTGTGCTGTGTGCAGGAGGGTGTGTCCATTCCCTCCACTCAGTTCTTTCATTCTTCAATCTTTGATTTCATTCAGACCTCCTTTCTGAGCTGTGCAGTGTGTGCCTCTGGAAGCAGACAAGCTGTATAATTTCTGTACTTTGAACTAATGTAGGGGAGAGATGGCTGCAGAAAAACATGTACAAGTTATGTGGGAGTATTTGTTTCATCTCTGTATGTCATCTGAGACTAGTCACTGGGTATATGTAAGGGTTTGCAACCACTTTAAGCTGAAGTTTCTCTAGTCTGGATTTAGTGTTTTCAGCTAGGCTATAGCCAGTCTGAGCTTTGTTTATATTATTAGTTTTGTATGGTTTTCCCTAAGCCAGAGGATATTGTTTGATTCTGCCTACTACTGTTGAGTGCTGTCTAGTGGGTAAAGCAAGAAGGTGCAATGTATTGAGTTATGAATATTTATTTTTCCCTGGCCAATGACTGCAGTGATGCAAGCTAAGGAAAGGAATTCATATATGGAGAGACCTTCTAGATGGGTTCTAGGATTTACCCGCAGAGGATGTTTTTGGCCAGGGTCCAGTACCTTGCCTCCCAGGTCTTCAATCTGAGGAGGATTTAAGTCTTAAGCCCCTTGCTTCCTATGCCTGCTGTCCTGGAAGGGTGTAGCTAATAGTTCCATTGTCTCCCAGGCCCTTTGCTTGGGGAGGAAGCGTAGGCTGAAGAAAAGTCTGGCTTAGTAAATTGCGCATATGGACACAACTATCCTATAAGAAAGGCCAAAGATACCTAATGTAGCTGTCTGCCTGGCTTACCAAATCTACATTAGCCAGTGACAGAAATTAAAGATTCTATAAGATACTTCTAAATGGAGGAATTACTTTTCTGCTGTTTGGGGTACAGGTGGCCTGGTACAGGAGGTACTGCCTTATCAGCAGCCCTACCTTGAAGCATATGGACACTGCCGTGCTGTTTGACTAGATAGTACAGTGTGCACGTAAAATAAACATTTATGGAGATACCCAGCAAAAAGACATCCTATGTTTTTAATTAAACTAAATCTTAAATAAATTAGCATTATTCTTGCCATACTCAATACTACTATTCTACATTTCTTCCTTACAACCCATTATAATATGTGTCTTTGGTCACATAGTAACTAAAGAAATATGCTCCCATAATTTAAAAACAAGAACTTTTTTCCTGCACACTATTATACACCCTTTCTAGCAAACGTTGCATAAAAACAAGTATTTCTTTTTATATCACATACATTGCAATACATGTTTAAGCTGGCCAACTGCACAGAGGGTTCATCCAGAATTTTTAGTATTATATGTGGCCACATCCCTTTAGCACCTGATGGGTTACATACAGTATATGTATAAACTACTGGGATTTGAGCACAGGTATATCTTATTTCTGTTGCCTAGTCCAGGTCTGTGACCAAACCTGCACCTGTAGCTCCCCCACAACTTGTGTCTATCTGTCCCATAATGCAAATATGACCACTGGAGCATTTGAAATTTGCAGAGCAAGAGTCGGGACTGGCCAAAGTTGGATTACTTTGGTCAGCTTCAACATGTATTTCAATGTTTGTGAAATAAAAATCCCTGTTTTTATGCAAAGTTTGCTAGAAATGTGTAAGGGTGTATAGTAGTATGCAGAAGGTTCATCCAGAATTTTTAATGTTAACATGTGGTCACACCCCTTTAGCACCTGATGGGTTATATATATGTATAAGCTATTGTGATTTGAGCATGGGTATATTTTATTTCTCTAGCAAGGGGCTGCTTGCATCCTAGCAAGCAAAGATGCTAGAAGTCAGGGGCTGCTGGCATTCTATCAACCAAGAGTGCTGGACAACAGAGGCCACCTGGGTTCTAGCAACCAAGTCTATTTTCTAGCAACTAAAGACAACAGGCAGCAAGGGTCTACCAATAGTATAAAAGATTGCAAGCTCCACGAGCAGGTCCCTCCTATTCCTTTTGTACTGAAATGTATTGTAATTGTACTGTCTCCCTTTATTTTGTAAAGTTCTGCCCAAACTGTTGGTGCTATATAAATCCTGTATAATATTAATAATAATATTAATAAACAGCAGTGCAGGTGCTGCTGACTACACAGTGATACATGTGTAGACTCTCAGAAGCAGCAGCAGTTAACAGAGTACGTTTATGCTGTATGCATGTAAATATTAACAGAAACAGTTCATGCCTTCAGTGTATAGACATGATTTAAGTAGGATCCTTCTAACAGCGATCCTGAGTGCATGGGGCCTTAAAAAAGAACTAAACCTGACTATAGAACCTTTGTTGGGATCTTTGAAGATGTTTGAGATTGCATAATTTCACAATGAAAACAGCTACAGAGGTCAGGGATCTCTTGTTCTAAAGTTATTTTACTTTTTGTTAAGAATACAAATTTTTTTATTTCCATAGTCTAGACACAGATGCACTTTAAATGGAAAATTAAATGACATCACAAATAAAAAATAAAGGCATATAAAGTTGCAGAGGATCAAAACACATAGCCTACATTTGATGGATCTTTGATTTGCTTGCCATACTTACAAACAGAATAATTTGTGCTTAAATTGTTTTTCTACTACTGGCAACTACATTATCTGCCAGGGTGTATTAGAATGAGTTTTTTTGGCCTGGTACTCCATGCCTAAAATTCAATTTACAAAAGCAAACCAAAGTTGCACATATTCCTTCATGTTCTCCCAGGTGAGCTGCTTTCTTCAATCTAATACTTCTAAAGCAAGCTAACTTTAGCTAATTATCTGCTAGTTTATTCTCCCTTGCTAAATTTTGGCAGGTTGCTTCTGCAAATTATGAAAAATAAATGTGAAATATGCAGATGTCTTTGGTTTGAAGCAGATGTTTGGTCCTTTCTGCCAGAATCTAATCAGCTATATCCCATGAGTTCCCTCTTCAATATTGTCCAAGAGTAGTTTAAAAAACATGAAGGGGATAGGGACTGTGCACTTATAACTGTGATACTCTGATGTGTATTGTGAGCAGCGAGCATCAAAGCTTTCCAAACAATTAAAAAAAGCTGAATTATATTAGAGTTAAAAAAAAGAAAAAAAAAACAGATGCGCAATACTGTATTGTAAATGAACCTTTGCACACAAGTACACAGTAAACATCAATAAACCTCAAACATCAATTCTTAATTGCTAGTGTGTGGTTTATTTTTCCACTTTAATATCAAGTCCTTACCCTGTTCATATGAATGAAAAGATGCACATATTAAACAATGGGAATGTATCACTTGCCAAAGTTGGTTGCAAACCTTGCATCCAATACTATAATTTTTATATTCTTTGTATTCTTTGATGAGATAGTATTGCCAGATCATTACAATAAAACGGAAAACCTTTCATAACTGCACTGTTTCATAATGAGGAAAACAAAATCAGCTGGTAGATATTATCACCTGAATTTACATGTTTGTTTTATTTGGATGGCTTTTTCCAAAATTACTTTAAAGAAAGATGATCATATTTTTTTATAACTGATAGATTGCCTACTGTACAGTGTTTGTGTGTGTATAATTGATAGTATCTACAGTAACTAAGCCTGTCTGGAAAACAAAAAGGAATTTCAACAGTGGTCTTAATAACAAAGTGATCATTCAGGCAAATAACAACAGGTAGGACAACACACACCAGGGAACAGCCCAGCTGTAAGATAGAATATGCCAGCTGCAGCCTAACTCCCCATAGGCCACACCCCACTGACGCATTTCGCCCCACCACGGTGCTTAATCATGGAGGTCTAAAGACTCTGTGACTAAGGACTGTGGGCGGGGTGAAATGCATCAGTGGGCATGGCCTACAAGGAGTTAGGCTGAAGGTGCTTTTTACTATCTTAAAGCCAGGCAGTTCCCTGGTGTGCGCCGTCCTACCTGTTGTTACTTGCATGATCCAGTGGGCTGGAATGAGCTCCTTGCACCTGACAGCAATGAGTCACCGGACATTTCTCTGACTTGGCACTTAGAAAATCACTCTAAGTTTCTTAAGTATGGTCAAAGCCATCATTCAGGTCTTGTTTAACTTATATCTAAAGTAGGGATGCACCAATACCTGTTGTTTACCGGTGAGTATGAGTACCAATACTCGCCGATACCAACAATACCTTTGTGGTACAAATTCGAGCCCATACAAAATGAACAGGCTCAAATTGCACACCAAAGAATCGCATGTGTTCAGATGTCCAGTAAGCTGTGGCCAATCAGAATACATTTTGGAGGCCAAACTACAGCTCTTTCATCAACCTTCTGATTGGCCACAGCATCCTGGACATCTGACAGCTCCTTTGACAGACTGAGTCTCCCATGGCATCTTCCTGTACCTGGTTTCCTGCTTCGGCTTCACAGCACTTTCTTCAGTGGCTATAATGGGAACTGAACATTGGGCCACTGAGCTTGTTTTATGAATAAACATTGCTACACTATTGGTGGCTTGGCGCCTCTCCCTCCCCCTTCCTCTCCTTTCTTGCAGTGCAGGAAACCGCATGTGATTCAGACATGAATCACACCGCATTCCTGTTCAAATCACATGCGATTCTTCATAGCGTGATTTGAGCCCGTTCATTTTGTATGCTGCAAATGTTTTAGGTATAGGAGGATTTGCATGAGTACAAGTACTCATGCAAATGCTTAGTATTGGCACCAATACCAAGACAGGTATCGGTATCAGTGCAACCGTACTCAAAAGCCATTTTTTTAAAAACAAAATTAGTTTAGCTAGGGGCTAGACTCCAATGGTTACACAGGGGCTGAGCAGCAACCGAGGTGTAGTAACAAGAGAGGGGTAAAATTGTGGTCAGCGCTGAGAGACTCTGCAGGCCAGCCCCTCTGAAATTTCTCTCTGCTCTGGGGCTTTTGGAGGAAGGCCTTAGGGACAGTGGGTGGATCTGAGGAGTGGCTGACTGCACTCTTGAGGGGTCCTAGCCAATTCCCAGCAAGGGGTTGTGTTAGGAATGGACTGGCCAGCAATGGTGGGACTCACCTGCCTTTTGATCTGCAGTACCAGGGCTGGCCAGCGGGTGCTCCCAGCAATCAGAGACTCAACCTTTCAGCCAGCTAACACCTGGAACAGATGATACTGGTGTATTTAAGGGATGGCCAGACTTGCAGACTCTGCCTTGGTGTTGTGTTTGTCCTGGGCCCTGTATCTGTCCTGCATCCTGTTTCTGTTCCTTTGCTGACTTCTCCTGCTCTGATCCTGGCTTGTGACCCTGACCATCCCTCTGTCTGACCCTCTGTACTACGCTGCTTGCTACCTGTTCTGATCCCTGGCTTGTGACCCGGACCATCCCTCTGCCTGACCCTCTGTACTATGCTGCTTGCTACCTGCTGAACCTGGCCTGTGACCCCGACCATTCTCCGCTTGCTCCTCCTGTACCTACCTGCCCAATTGATATTGACCCGGCCTGCCTGACGACGCTTGCTTGTATATACTGTTATCTGTGGGTGGTTTGGTTTGGTTTGGTTTGTTTGCACCGTATTATGTTTTAGTATTGCACTGCGTTTATGTTTGTACTGTTAGTGTTAATAAATTATATTGTTTATAACATATCTGAGGTCTGCGTTTCCCTGCTTCAGTCACACACCTCTGGTCATACCTGGGAGCCCTGACATTACACCAAGGCCAATCCTGACCAGAAGTGGCTGCACAGGGAAGCCATCTTGGCTTGTTGATGGGAAGGATGGATCTTGATGAGGTTGAATATTTATATCTGCTAGTGTTTGATGACAGGGAGTATGCTTATCAAACTCTGAAGGAGTATACCCGGGATGAATTGCTAGAATGTATACGGCTCGCTCATGTTCTAGTAGATCAGGGCACAGTATTCTCTGAGGTGCAGCCATTGATTGAGGTTTGTGCAGAGTTGGTTTCATCTGGTTCCCCCGAATGCAGGGATGAATTTTTGCCACCATTTAGTGCAGACCAGGTAGAGTCCCTGGTGTGGTTATTAGAGGATGATGTGGGTTACTTTCTGGAGCGTTATTCCACATGTTCACCACAGACACTGAGAGATTGTATAAACGCAGTGCAGTCATTGACCAGACAGACTTTGTGTAAGCGCAGCTTTGTTCAACCCCTACTGCAGACATGGACAGATTTGTTGCACCCAGCCTCAGTCAGCTTACAAAAACCCAGTCCTGCTTCTAACTCTACTCCTGTATTCCCACCAGCTCCTCCAGTTACAGCCCAGTATACTTGGCTATCTACCGCATGTCAGTACCCTGTTCCCACTCGCTGCACCTATCCTGCCTTTAACCCTGTAAAAAAGCCCTCTGTAGCAACTTCTCCCTCTCCTGTTCCATCCTCCAGTTCTTCTCTGTCTCCAGCTGCTCCATTCGTTTGCAGACCTGCGTTTACTTGCAGTGCTCCAGTAGTTAAAACCAGAAAAAAGCGAAAATTCTTTCCAACCAATACCATCCTGCCAGTATCCAAACTGGTGAGCCTGCCTTCCGTGGTTCAGACTGATGCCTGTACGCAGCCTGATGCCTCTACTCGGCCTGAAGCCTCTACGCGGCCTGAAGCCTCTGCTCGGCCTGAAGCCTCTACTCGGCCTGAAGCCTCTACTCGGCCTGATGCCTCTACTCGGCCTGAAGCCTCTACGCGGCCTGAAGCCTCTCCTCAGCCTGAAGCCTCTACTCGGCCTGAAGCCTCTACTCGGCCTGATGCCTGTACTCGGCCTGATGCCTGTACTCGGCCTGATGCCTCTCTTCAGCCTGAAGCCTCTACTCGGCCTGATGCCTCTACTCGGCCTGAAGCCTCTACTCGGCCTGAAGCCTCTACTCGGCCTGATGCCTCTACTCGGCCTGAAGCCTCTACGCGGCCTGAAGCCTCTCCTCAGCCTGAAGCCTCTACTCGGCCTGAAGCCTCTACTCGGCCTGATGCCTGTACTCGGCCTGATGCCTGTACTCGGCCTGATGCCTCTCTTCAGCCTGAAGCCTCTACTCGGCCTGATGCCTCTACTCGGCCTGATGCCTCTACTCGGCCTGAAGCCTCTACTCGGCCTAATGCCTCTACCCAGCATGATGAACTGATCCAGCCTGACGATCCTATTAGGCCAGTTGACTCGATGCCCGCTGTTGATCCAGATGATCCGGTACCTGATCCGGTGCCCGCTGTCGTGCCAATTGACTCAGAGCCCGCTGTCGTACCTGGTGACTCGGTGCCCACTGCCTTGCCAGATGACGCGGTGCCCGCTGGCAAGCCAAATGACCTGATGCCTGGTGACCTAGTGTCCGCTGTCATACCTGATGACCCGATGCCCCCTGTCGAGCCAGACAATCCGGTACCTGATGACCCGGTGCCCACTGTCGTGCCTGTTGACTCGGAGACCACTGCCTTGCCAGATGACGCGGTGCCCGCTGTCGAGCCAAATGACCTGATGCCTGGTGACCCGATGCCCGCTGTCCAGCCAGACGATTCAATGTCTGCCCCGGTGCCCGCGGTCATGCCAGTTGACTCGGAGCCCACTGCCTTGCCAGATGATGCGGTGCTCGCTGTCGAGCCAAATGACTTGATGCCTGGTGACCCGATGCCCGCTGTCCAGTCAGACGATCCAATGTCTAACCCAGTGCCCGCGGTCATACCAGTTGACTCGGAGCCCACTGCCTTGCCAGATGACGCGGTGCCCGCGGTCGAGCCAAATGACCTGATGCCTGGTGACCCGATGCCCGCTGTCCAGCCAGACGATTCAATGTCTGCCCCGGTGCCCGCGGTCATGCCAGTTGACTCGGAGCCCACTGCCTTGCCAGATGACGCGGTGCCCGCTGTCGAGCCAAATGACCTGATGCCTGGTGACCCGATGCCCGCTGTCCAGCCAGACCATCCAATGTCTGACCCAGTGCCTGCGGTCATACCAGTTGACTCGGAGCCCACTGTCGTGCCTGGTGTCTCGGTGCCCGCCGCTCCGCCTGGGGGCCCGAGACCTGTTGCTCCGCTTGGGGGTTCAGCGCCCGCCGCTCCGCCTGGGGATCCGGCGCCCGCCGCCCCGCCTGGGGGCCTGAGACCTGTCGCTCCGCCTGAGGGCCCGAGACCTGTCGCTCCGCCTGGGGGTCCGGCACCTGCCACTCCGCTTGAGGGCCCGAGACCTGTCGCTCCTCCTGGGGGTCCGGCGCCCGCCGCTCCGCCTGGGGGCACGATGCCTGTCGCCCCGCCTGGGGGCACGATGCCTGTCGCCCCGCCTGGGGGCCCGGTGCCTGTCGCCCCGCCTGGGGGCCCGGTGCCTGTCGCCCCGCCTGGGGGCCCGGTGCCTGTCGCCCCGCCTGGGGGCCCGGTGCCTGCTGCTCCGCCCGGGGGCCCGGTGCCTGCTGCTCCGCCCGGGGGCCCGGTGCCTGCTGCTCCGCCCGGGGGCCCGGTGCCTGCTGCTCCGCCCGGGGGCTTGGTGCCTGCTGCCCCGCCCGGGGGCCCGGTGCCTGCTGATCCGCCCGGGGGCCCGGTGCCTGCTGATCCGCCCGGGGGCCCGGAGCCTGTAGCCCCGCCCGGGGGCCCGGTGCCTGCTGCTCCGCCCGGGGGCCCGGTGCCTGCTGCTCCGCCCGGGGGCCCGGTGCCTGCTGCTCCGCCCGGGGGCCCGGTGCCTGCTGCTCCGCCTGGTGGCCCGCTGCCTGCTGCTTCGCCTGGTAATCCGATGTGCCTCTGCCCGGAGTCCTGCCCGATGTGCCTCTGCCCGGAATCCTGCCCGATGTGCCTCTGCCCGGAATCCTGCCCGATGTGCCTCTGCCCGGAGTCCTGCCCGATGTGCCTCTGCCTGGAGTCCTGCCCGATGTGCCTCTGCCTGGAGTCCTGCCCGATGTGCCTCTGCCTGGAGTCCTGCCTGATGTGCCTCTGCCCGGTGTGCCTCTGCCCGGAGTCCTGCCTGATGTGCCTCTGCCCGGTGTGCCTCTGCCCGGAGTCCTG
The DNA here is from genome assembly GCF_062004578.1 of Staurois parvus. Classification (NCBI taxonomy): domain Eukaryota; kingdom Metazoa; phylum Chordata; class Amphibia; order Anura; family Ranidae; genus Staurois; species Staurois parvus. Next base: position 3,455,315 of record NW_028317797.1, on the reverse strand, counting down.
CCCGATGTGCCTCTGCCCGGAGTCCTGCCCGATGTGCCTCTGCTCGATGTGCCTCTGCCCGGAGTCCAGCCCGGTGTGCCGCTGCCCGGAGTCCTGCCCGGTGTGCCAGTCTTTGATATCCCGCCAGTTGCCAGACCCGGGCGGTGGAACATTTTGCCCAGCTAGGACTGTTTGGAGCGTCCTGAGGCCGCTCCTTGAGGGGGGGGTACTGTTAGGAATGGACTGGCCAGCAATGGTGGGACTCACCTGCCTTTTGATCTGCAGTACCAGGGCTGGCCAGCGGGTGCTCCCAGCAATCAGAGACTCAACCTTTCAGCCAGCTAACACCTGGAACAGATGATACTGGTGTATTTAAGGGATGGCCAGACTTGCAGACTCTGCCTTGGTGTTGTGTTTGTCCTGGGCCCTGTATCTGTCCTGCATCCTGTTTCTGTTCCTTTGCTGACTTCTCCTGCTCTGATCCTGGCTTGTGACCCTGACCATCCCTCTGTCTGACCCTCTGTACTACGCTGCTTGCTACCTGTTCTGATCCCTGGCTTGTGACCCGGACCATCCCTCTGCCTGACCCTCTGTACTATGCTGCTTGCTACCTGCTGAACCTGGCCTGTGACCCCGACCATTCTCCGCTTGCTCCTCCTGTACCTACCTGCCCAATTGATATTGACCCGGCCTGCCTGACGACGCTTGCTTGTATATACTGTTATCTGTGGGTGGTTTGGTTTGGTTTGGTTTGTTTGCACCGTATTATGTTTTAGTATTGCACTGCGTTTATGTTTGTACTGTTAGTGTTAATAAATTATATTGTTTATAACATATCTGAGGTCTGCGTTTCCCTGCTTCAGTCACACACCTCTGGTCATACCTGGGAGCCCTGACAGGTTGGCAAGGGGCTGGACACCCTTAAAAGTGTCGGAGTCTGCTCAGTTGTAGGAGAGTTGGAGGGAGAGTAAGGCTGCAGTGAGGAGGCTGTGAGGAGCCTACCTGCAGGCCTGGACCAGGAAAGGAGGAAAGCTTGGAACTCACTGGCCCCCTGAGAGAGGACCACCTGTATGGCAGGGAAGGAACATCCCAACTGATAGGCCTAATAGCAGCAGCCAACCCACAAACGATACAAGAGAGGATCTGACTGAGTACACCTACACCCCCTTGGTAGATAGGGGAAGGAGCACTCTGGTGGTAAACCAGATTAGCACCCTGCTTGTGACTGTTCACCTATTTAAAGGAACAGGAACTGGATCCCCTGCTCAGGGATAACTCCAGATTGCTGAGTGAAGAGGAGAAGTTAATCTAGGGTTTGGGGTGGTACACTAAGGAGACACTGGCTAGCTCTCCAACAGAGACTGTGCTGCAGAGAAAGCTTGTGAATAGTTCCAGGAAGTTTGTCCTCATTTGTCAGTTCCCTTGGGCATCTTATATGAACCTTAGCTTATCACAGTTCTAAATCCCCTTAATAAACCTCAAAAACAAAGCTCAAGGACTGATTTCTGACTCTAAATGTAAGCTTGTATGGAGAATTCAGGCTGCCTGGCTATGCAGGACTATAGGGGGACCAAACTCCTTAGCAACCATTAAGCCGGTAGTGCTACATAGGGAAGAATTCCCACTGTGGAAAATAACTCTCTCTACTTCTCTTAGATAGTCACTTGGACAGAAAGTGATGAGAAATTCTAAATTTTACAGTTGATATCAGAGTCCTCCAATGGACATACCTGTTCTAGAGACAAAGGCAACAAAAAAAAGTAGGATGTGATTTCCTTAAAGACAGAACACACAAATTAAGGTAACTCTGTTATCATTATCACATCATTAAAAAAAAATAATATATATATATGTATATATATATATATATATATATATACAGTATATTTAATGCAAGCAATATGAATATACTCATATACAGTATGCACCTGAACATAGCCTGAAATTAGCCCTTTGCAGTATAAGGAGTCAATTGGTTACTGACAATTTTAACCTTCAAAATTAACACTTGGAATGCATTTTGTCTTTTACAACATAAGAATTCTCAATAACTCTGTAAACAAGGCCATTATGTAAGATCAGGCACAATCTTCATAGAGCTTTTTTGCCTTTATATTTTCATGGGTTTCCTTTGGGTATTCAGGTTTCCGCCCACAATCCAGAATTTTCTGCTAGGTTATTTGAATGCTAGCCTGCTACCAGAACTGGCTACAGTGTATGTGGGTTTGTGTTGACTGTGATAGAGACATCATGCTGTAAGCTCCTTCAGGGTGACAAATGATGTACTACATAAGAGAATAAAATATAATACAATGTGTGATTCCACTCACTGCTGAATCCATTATACAGGTGAAACTCAAAAAATTAGAATATCGTGCAAAAGTTCATTTATTTCAGTAATGCAACTTAAAAGGTGAAACTAATATATGAGATAGACTCATTACATGCAAAGCAAGATAGTTCAAGCCATGATTTGTCATAATTGTGATTATTGTAGCAATCATGCACACAGAGATGGACACTGTCATCCATTTTGCTCCAAACCCCTCCATTTTGTATCTCTCTCTCCCAAATCAGATTCCTCCAATATCCCCCCTCCCTCTCTGTTGAGTGACATGTGGTCTGGATGATGACTGAGATCACAGGCAGCAAACTCTTTGGGAGGGCGTCATGGCTATAAACCTCACTAGCTGGTGCCCCTATGTCTGCAAGACTCTTGCTGGAGAAGGGATCATAAAACCATAAACCCAGCCCTCAGGGAGCTTCAAAGACATTCCAGGTAGTCGTAAAAACAGACTTACATTTAAAAACTCACTTTTCCATATAATTTTATATCTTCAAATAGGACATAATTACATAAACATGGAGCACATATTCAGACGGCTCACTTTAAGACAAGTCGCCTGGTATATTACACCCCCTAGCTGGCATATACAGGAGAGCAGAAAATTATATCTCCTTAACCATCCAAGCAGGTATCTCATATTTCATATGTAGACATTCAGCAGAAGATTCTGCGTATTAATCTACTCGTGGATAGAATGTTATATGTATCCAGGGTAAGTTATGAACCATAATATAAGCTAGGAGGGATTTTTGGTCATAGCTTGGGTATCCGACTGCCACACCCGCCCAAATGAGGCGATTAGTTCTCTGCTTCAGGGAGACACCCTGCTGAGTTCCTAGATAAAGGCTGTGATGCTTGAAGTTAAGGTAAGCTGATTTGAATTTGAAGAATCTCCCTTTTAACATCGGAACTAACTTTGATAAGACCCTTTTGGCTCTGAAACCTGATCTGCTTAACCCAAGGCTGATGGCAAGTACTTTATCCCTCTAAACTTCTTTCTGTTATCTCTTTGCTGTGCTATTGTTCTCTGTATATTTATATATATATATTGGCTACATCTTTTTCTGTAAATATTTTTATTGCACCCTTTTTATTTTTATTGCATTGCAGTGACAGTGGTATACCGACGATTGTTCAAACATCATAGTGTTATTGCTGATATTGCCAATTTTCCTCTTTCTGTGTACAAAAAGGAGGTGGTGGCAGTGTGAAGGGTTAATTGCGTAATTAACCTGACCCAGTAACAATTGCTCCCAGGCTTCCGGCACACAGTTTGTGGTCCATTAGCTGGAAAATCTTTGTGCAGGGTGCAGCTGGGCGTGGCATTGTTATGCACGTGACAGCGTGGTTTTAGGTTGGCTAGTCCTTCGGTCACGAGTTTGGTGAGAAGGGCTGGGGTCTGACGCCGCGATCGTCACAATTATGGCTTACAGCTCATGAAAACCCCAAATCCACAATCTCAGAAAATTAGAATATTGTGAAAAGGTGCAATATTCTAGGCTCAAAGTGTCCCACTCTAATCAGCTAATTAAGCCATAACACCTGCAAAGGGCTCCTGAGCCTTTAAATGGTCTCTCAGTCTGGTTCAGTAGGAATCACAATCATGGGAAAGACTGCTGACCTGGCAGTTGTGTAGAAAACCATCATTGACACCCTCCATAAGGAGGGAAAGCCTCAAAGGTAATTGCAAAAGAAGTTGGATGTTCCCAAAGTGCTGTATCAAAGCACATTAATAGAAAGTTATGTGGAAGGGAAAAGTGTGGAAGAAAATTTTACTGTTTTTATTTTTTCATGTACAGAAAAGATATGTGTGGGCCCCCCTTAATTTAAATGGGGCTTCCAGATTCCAATACGTTCTCCCCACAAACAATCTTCCAGACCAAGGATGTGAGTATCAGGCCCCTGTCCTCATCAACATGGGGACAAGGTGCTCTGCCAGGGGCCTACCTCTGGCAAGGTACCTTCCCCATGTTCAGGGCATGTCGCTTGATATGGTTCGGGGGGGGGTGCATGCTCGATGCTCCCCCCCCCCATTCGTTACCAGAGAGGCTGAATGCTTTAATTATGGTCTGGTTAGGATTATGGAGTCCCCTTCAGTTTTTTCTTTTTTTCTTTTTTGCATTGTCTTCCTCCTACAATCCTTACCAGCCTATTATCCTGAATAAGGGTGTGGTATACATGTTGAAGGGAATCCCCAGCTATTTGTTTACAATGTCACTTTAGCTTTAATACATGATATAATTTTGCCAGTCAGGCATCCCATATGCTTTTTTTTTGAAGGGCTTGTGCATGTATAATGTTCCCACTAGAGACCGAGGGGCATAAAACCTTGTGACTAAGCCACAGTTTTTCAGCCCCCCCAGCCACTACCTCCTTTTAACTAAAGAGGCAGAGACCAGGGGTGTAAACATGCTTTGGTATGAAAGGAATTATACTCCCATCACTCACAAAGACCCATTCAAGTCATTGGGGCCTCTCTGCAAGCATGCTGCAACTTCATGCAATACTTGTGTTAAAGCAAGTGGAGCTATACAAGGCCTCCTCACTGCCTGTCAAATCCTCTCTGTGTGAACAAGTTTTAAAAATGCTACTCCAATGGGGTCTGGGGAGCATTCACAATTTTTAAACTTCCTCTAGCTGATGAGCGAATATCCCTTGAACCAGAACCAGGTACATTCGTCTTGCTACAATTCAAGAGTTGGAGGCATTGTAATCTCTTTCTCAAATGTATTAAATCATCTGTGAATAGGATCTCTATATGCTGTCCACGTTTATGCAATGTTTAATGTACTCCACACTAAGGGCCCCATTTATAAAACAAAGGTATGGCCCAAACTTGACCATGCCATATTTACAAAAGCACAGCTGTTTTAACCAATTAGGCTTCACTTGTCATTTTATGGGAAAAAAACTATAAGAATTCTGATTGGCTACTGTAAGAAACAACTCCATTATTGAGCTTATTTTTTATCTTAAATTTTTTTTTAAAATCTTATTATTTATCTATTTTTTTATCATTACTCATGTCTTCATTGTTGTTCATTTTATTGAAGCAGCTCCATAGTGTATTTGTTACTTGGCAAAGTAGCTGAGAATCCTTTGCAGCTTACAGTTTACAGCAACATCTAAACATAAAAAAAAACCTGTTCCAGGTTCTGTGTGCTGCATTTTGCATTTTACAGAGATTGACCATTTTTAAAGTCTTTTTAAGTATGTATATCATGAGTAGATTGTAGTACCATAAGCACCAGCCATAGAACACCTTGTCCCCATCCTAGGTCCTATCCCAAAACACTAAGCCCCTACGTAGAACAAATAAAATAATTAGCTTAAATTCTGCAAATCTTCATTGTATCATACCTACAGTACAGGCATAGACACAGCAAGTATTTTATCCTAAAGTTTCCATTCTCATATTTTCAGGTGCTGCTTGTTTTAGCATGTTTAAAAAATACTAAGCTGATAAGAAATATGTTCATATTTCCTGACCTTATCAGCCTTTGCTTGGAATTAATGACGTCCCCCTTTTTCGTATGTTTGACTGTGCATTTTGGAACTGTCGCTGCCATAGTTTTTTTACATTCTGCCTTCTTTTCTAAATTCACTGTAGTGCAGCATGCTCTAACCTCCAAAGTGCAGTAAAATACATATATTTTATATTTTTAACAGTTTTTAAGCACATTCAGTATTTGAAGCTTAACCACTTGCCGACCACTCTATAGCAATTTTACTGCTACAGGGTGGCCTTTCTGTGCAGAATCACATATATACGTGATTCTGCACTTCTGGGTAGGGGGTGATTAGTCACAGCAGAAGTCGATCAATGGACCAATCAATCGGCAAAGAGACACACTGGACCAAGCTCTGCAAATGTAAAAAAGCAAAGCTCCATCCTCTCAGCGGGGATATGCTGGATTTTGTTACCCTGCAAAGCAGGGAATAAGATCTAGCACATCCCTTAGTAAAAACACTTAAAAGTAAACAAAAAAAACTTGTTAGGCACACAGTTAACATTTTGATTGCCCTAGATGTATAATCCCTTCCAAGCCAGTTTCATTGGTACAATGACAGCGTATGTTTTTAGCACTGATCACTGTATTAGTGTCACTAGTTCCCACAAAGTCCTGCTATAAATCGCTGATCGCCACCATTACTAGTATAAAATAAATAAATAAAATTCCAGCACATATCCCATAATTTTTATATGCTATAACTTTTGCGCAAACCAATCAATATACACTTATTGGGTTTTTTTTTTACCAAACCTATGTAGCAGAATACATATTGGCCTAAATTTATGAAGAATTTTGATTTTTTTTTTTATTTTATTGGATGTGTTTTATAGCAGAAAGTAAAAAAATGTTTTTCTTTCAAAATTGTTGGTCTTTTTTTGTTTATAGAGCAAAAAATAAAAACCCAGTGGTGATCGAATACCACCAAAGCTCTATTCGTGGGAAAAAAAATGCCATAAATTTAAGTTATGCACAGTATTGCATGATTGCGCAATTGTCAGTTAATTTAACCCATTGCTATATAGCAAAAAATGTCCTTGTCATGAAGGGGGGGGGGGTAAGTCTTCTGGAGGTCAAGTGGTTAAAAAAAAGGATTTTTATCTTTCTGATCCTTGTTATATGTTTATGTTTTCACAGGGCTCTAGCACGTGTTGTTAAGCAATGTGTTCTGGTGTCAGAATACCCTCAATTTTGTACAGGTAGACAATGTCAATTGGAGGGCAGTGGGCTGTACCCACCATGGTGAAGTAATATACTGTACATATAATATAATTCACATATAACATCTATGTAAATGGTAAATGTTTTTTTTATCTCATTAAATGTTTATTGAGTTATGCATATAACAAAGTAAAAACAATGCCTTAAGGCATAGAAATACAAGACAATAATTACAATTAGTTGAACTGGGGAGATAGTACATTAAACAAGAGAATACAGCACATAGGGACCATACAGTAGTGTATGAATAACTCAGCCTTGAGTAGCTCACTGAGCCCAAGATTTCCGTGAGTTATGAAAGGTTGGGAGTTTGTCACATCAGATAGCTAAAATTTTTTCATAAATATAATTTGTTTTGACCATTTCAACAGTTTTGGAGGAATTAGGAGAGAGGTTTTGTCTAGTGATGGTGGTTCTGGCTGCTAATAAGATATGGATAACTACAGTACAGAAGTGAGTATGCCTGTGACCTCGGAGATAATTTGAAATATTTCCCTCCAGAAGCTGTTCATGTTTTTACAATGCCATAACATATGTATCAATGTATCTATAGAGCCACATCCTTTCCACATCCTTTCCAGCATATAAGAGACTGCAAATGATAGAATTTCATGAGCTGATATGGGGTTAAGTACCATTGTTGAGTAACGTCTTGAGTAAGTTCCCAGTGCTTGATGCAGCTGGTGACTCTGTAAAAGCATTTAAGAGCTGAGAGCCATTGGAAGTCTTTGAATGAAGCTGAAAGGCCCAGTTCCCTTTGGATAATTGCAGCATTTTTAGTAAAACATGTTTTGTTATTTATTTATTACAGGTACATATACTGTATATCACTGTCAATTTACACAGCGCTTTACATTTATTGTACATTCACATCAGTCCCTAACCCTCAAGGAGTGTACATTCTAAGGTCCCTAACTCACGTTCTTACACATACTTTTGCCAATTTAGACAGGAGCCAATAATAGTATTATTCTTTTTTATTTAATACAGGTACTTATAACCTACTAACATGTCTTTAGAGTGTGGGAGGAAAATTGAGTACCCAGAGAAAACCCACATAGGCACAAAGAGAACATGCAAACTACAGACAAGTAGTGCCATGGTTGGGGTTCGAACCAATGACCACAGTGCTGCCAAGTGGAAATGGTAACCACTTAGCTATTGTTATGGGAATAGATCATTGTTATGGGAATAGACATTTGTTGGTCAGGAATCATATATCAATATGTAAAAGGTGTGCAATTCAGATATAACTGAAATATCCAGTGATTGGTAAGCCACATTCTATGACAATGTCTCCGAAGCATTTGAGGATGATTTCTTTATATAGATCTTTAATTGTAGGTATGCCTGCAGACTTCCATGGCTTAGTGGAAAGATCTGGAATTGAGAGCTCCAGTATTTGAAGTGGAATAGGTGTTCTGTATATCGTAAATTGACATTGTGTTGAGTAGGGAGCCATTTATGTAGCATTAACTGCAACTGCACTTGCTTTTATTATTCCCCTTCAACAAGAACAGTAAGTGTTTTATAAATGGCCAAATGGAAAGTAAACTGCAACTATTTTATATCAGAAGAGGGACTTTACATATGATCATTTAAATCCCCCCCCCCCCCGATAAATTGATCGTTATTCATGGCTACACTCTGGCTTTCAAATGGGACTGCATCTTCCGTGAATTTCCACCGAGGTGTCATTGTGGATGGTGGACATCTCTCTTATCCCTCAACTTCAAGGTCAGACTTTCATATTCCCCCTTTGTAGCCTTGTGGTCACTAGACTTTGTGGGAAGCCCTTCCCGTTTGATTGGGTGGTACTGCAGGCCAAGGTTTTCTCACGGTACAGGTGGTGGAAAAGTGGCAGACTTGTGTAATAATTGTCTAGGTAGATGTGATACCCCTTTTGGAACAGTGGGAATGCCAGGTCCCAGACAATTTTTCCTCTTGTGCCGATGTAGGTTGGGCAATCAGGGGGCTGGATCTGGGAGTCTTTGCCTTCGTACATGCGGAAACCATGCACATATCCTGTGGCTTTTTCACAAAGCTCCTTTATTGCTTGATTCCCAGCCAGCCAGTAAAGTGGACAAGAGATTTGTCCACACAGATATTTTGCTCAGGGACATAAAGTTCTGCAAATCTCTTAGAAAAAAAAATAATTAGGAGGCTAATTTTATAGTTTGCTATAGCCAGGATGATCACAGGGAGGGCACTATGAATTATCGCTGAAATGCAGGAAGTTCATTATCATGTCAAAGCATGATCTGGACATTACAACTGAATAAATGGTCATGTTTTGGATGGGGTGTGTGGACCAGTAATTCATTCATCAAGGCCCAAAAACAATATATACTCCTCCACTGTTAGTCTCCATTCAAAAGGACAGGCTCTAGCATGAGTTGGGGCTGTTATCAATATATTGCTGGGCAGAAAGATTAGTCTGGTCCACAATGTATTGAAGAAGATTATTAGGAAAATAAATACATTTAAAAAATCATTTTCAACAAAATTGTCAGCATTGTCCTGCACTCCTGGTCGTGCAGCTCTTTGGGCCTTGATTCTTGTGCTCTGGCATGATATTCCAGTGTTGGTACTGGGCTTTTCATCCAGGGGTCTAGTGCTGTTAAAAAGTGTGGCACTGCTGGTGGTTGTCTGGTCTCCAGAGCATCTTATTCTTTTAGGGGGGACTGCTTCCTCCTCCAGTTCGGTCACAGATCCACTACTTTCTATTGGTTCGTATTCTGAATTGGAATTGGATGCTGAGAGCTCCTCATAATGAGGATCTATATGCCTCCTCACTAGTATACAATTTTTTGGACATGGTGGCTGTATGACAGATAAACTGCTGTTGGGTGGCTCTGATGGGTACACTGCTGATGGGCAGCAGTGATGGTGGCTCTGTGACGGCTGCACTAATGATGGCTCCTGTGACAGTTACACCGATGGGCTGTGCTGATGGATGCACTGAGAGTTACACTGCTGCACTGATGGATGCACTGCCAGTTACACTGATGGGCTGTGACAGGTACACTGATGGCTGCTCTGACATGTACACTGATGAGCTGTAACAGGTACCCTGATGGCTGTTGTGACAAGTATGCTGATGGCTGCTGTGACAGTTACACTGATGAGTTGTGACAGGTACATTAATCGGTGGCCGTGACAGGTACTCTGTTATTTGGAGGACAGTCAGAGCAGTGTGGTGCACAAAACAGTAGCCGTAGAGCAGAAACTCACTGTTCCAGGGTCTTCTCCTCACACAAGATTGGTGTGTGTGGAGAAGAAGCCAGGAACAGCCAGGTAAAATTGGAAAGAGCCAATTTTTCTTGGCTTTTTTCCCTGATCAGCGATGTACGGGGGCACACAGGAGCGGCGAGACATCATATGACGTCCACTCGGAAGGACAAAAGGCCCACCCGGCCATCAATTTACTATAGGCCATGCGAGAACTGGTTAGCAATCAAGGACTATTCATTACAGGTAGAGATGAGCGAATTATTCAAAAATTCGATTCGGCTGATTCGCCGAATTTGAGGAAGAAATTCGATTCGATGCGAATTAATTCGCTACGAATTTAACTTATTAAAAGGGTTTCTAGGCTTCAGAGAGCCTTTAAATTAGTGCAGAACACTGTACCTTTAATTTAAATGCCCTTGGAGATGAGGAAGGACAAGGAGAAGGAGAAGGAGAAGGATGAGAAGAAGGAGAAGGAGAAGGATGAGAAGAAGGAGAAGGAGAAGGATGAGAAGAAGGAGAAGGATGAGAAGAAGGAGAAGGATGAGAAGAAGGAGAAGGATGAGAAGATGGAGAAGGAGAAGGATGAGAAGAAGGAGAAGGAGAAGGATGAGAAGAAGGAGAAGGATGAGAAGAAGGAGAAGGAGAAGGATGAGAAGAAGGAGAAGGAGAAGGATGAGAAGAAGGAGAAGGATGAGAAGAAGGAGAAGGAGAAGGATGAGAAGAAGGAGAAGGAGAAGGATGAGAAGAAGGAGAAGGATGAGAAGAAGGAGAAGGATGAGAAGAAGGAGAAGGATGAGAAGAAGGATGAGAAGAAGGATGAGAAGAAGGAGAAGGATGAGAAGAAGGATGAGAAGAAGGAGAAGGATGAGAAGAAGAAGGATGAGAAGAAGAAGAAGGATGAGAAGAAGGAGAAGGATGAGAAGAAGGAGAAGGATGAGAAGAAGGAGAAGGATGAGAAGAAGGATGAGAAGAAGGAGAAGGATGAGAAGAAGGAGAAGAAGGAGAAGGATGAGAAGAAGGAGAAGGAGAAGGATGAGAAGATGGAGAAGGATGAGAAGAAGGAGAAGGATGAGAAGAAGGAGTTTCAACCGCTGTATGGAGGGAATGTCACAGAACTGTCAGAAATAGGCTATTTCTGACAGTTCTGTGACATTCACTCCATACAGCGGTTTCAACCGCTGTATGGAGGGAATGTCACAGAACTGTCAGAAATAGCCTATTTCTGACAGTTCTGTGACATTCCCTCCATACAGCGGTTGAAACATTGTATCTATTTGTTTCGATAAATGGAAACAAATAAATGGAAACAAATAGATACAATGTTTCAACCGCTGTATGGTGGGAATGTCACAGAACTGTCAGAAATAGCGGAGCTCTGCAGATACACTTAGCGGAGCTCTGCAGATAGATACAGCGGTTGAAACATAGGCTATGTTTCAACCGCTGTATTGAGTGAATGTCACAGAACTGTCAGAAATAGGCTATTTCTGACAGTTCTCTGACATTCACTCCATACAGCGGTTGAAACATAGCCTATGTTTCAACCGCTGTATCTATCTGCAGAGCTCCGCTAAGTGTATCTGCAGAGCTCCGCTATTTCTGACAGTTCTGTGACATTCCCTCCATACAGCGGTTGAAACATTGTATCTATTTGTTTCCATAAATGTTGTTTCCATAAATGGAAACAAATAGATACAATGTTTCAACCGCTGTATGGAGGGAATGTCAGAAATAGGCTATTTCTGACAGTTCTGTGGCATTCCCTCCATACAGCGGTTGAAACCGCTGTATGGAGTGAATGTCACAGAACTGTCAGAAATAGGCTATTTCTGACAGTTCTGTGACATTCCCTCCATACAGCGGTTGAAACATTGTATCTATTTGTTTCCATTTATGGAAACAAATAGATACAATGTTTCAACCGCTGTATGGAGTGAATGTCACAGAACTGTCAGAAATAGGCTATTTCTGACAGTTCTCTGACATTCCCTCCATACAGCGGTTGAAACCGCTGTATGGAGTGAATGTCACAGAACTGTCAGAAATAGGCTATTTCTGACAGTTCTCTGACATTCCCTCCATACAGCGGTTGAAACCGCTGTATGGAGTGAATGTCACAGAACTGTCAGAAATAGGCTATTTCTGACAGTTCTGTGACATTCCCTCCATACAGCGGTTGAAATATTGTATCTATTTGTTTCCATAAATGGAAACAAATAGATACAATGTTTCAACCGCTGTATGGAGCGGTTGAAATATTGTATCTATTTGTTTCCATAAATGGAAACAAATAGATACAATGTTTCAACCGCTGTATGGAGGGAATGTCACAGAACTGTCAGAAATAGCGGAGCTCTGCAGATACACTTAGCGGAGCTCTGCAGATACACTTTTTGCCGGCTTGGAATTCTTCTTATTTTCATCCTACTTCTTCTTCTTCTTCTTCATCCTCATCCTCATCCTCTTCTTCTTCTTCTGAGGATGAGGATGAAGAAGAAGAAGAAGAAGTAGGATGAAAATAAGAAGAATTCCAAGCCGGCAAAAAGTGTATCTGCAGAGCTCCTCTAAGTGTATCTGCAGAATAGAGGAGCTCTGCAGATACACTTTTTGCCGGCTTGGAATTCTTCTTATTTTCATCCTACTTCTTCTTCTTCTTCTTCATCCTCATCCTCAGCAGAAGAAGAAGAGGATGAGGATGAAGAGGAAGAAGAAGAAGAAGAAGAAGTAGGATGAAAATAAGAAGAATTCCAAGCCGGCAAAAAGTGTATCTGCAGAGCTCCTCTAAGTGTATCTGCAGAATAGAGGAGCTCTGCAGATACACTTTTTGCCGGCTTGGAATTCTTCTTATTTTCATCCTACTTCTTCTTCTTCATCCTCATCCTCAGAAGAAGAGGATGAGGATGAGGATGAAGAGGAAGAAGAAGAAGAAGTAGGATGAAAATAAGAAGAATTCCAAGCCGGCAAAAAGTGTATCTGCAGAGCTCCTCTATTCTGCAGATACACTTAGAGGAGCTCTGCAGATACACTTTTTGCCGGCTTGGAATTCTTCTTATTTTCATCCTACTTCTTCTTCTTCTTCTTCTTCATCCTCATCCTCAGAAGAAGAGGATGAGGATGAAGAGGAAGAAGAAGAAGAAGTAGGATGAAAATAAGAAGAATTCCAAGCCGGCAAAAAGTGTATCTGCAGAGCTCCTCTATTCTGCAGATACACTTAGAGGAGCTCTGCAGATACACTTTTTGCCGGCTTGGAATTCTTCTTATTTTCATCCTACTTCTTCTTCTTCTTCTTCTTCATCCTCATCCTCAGAAGAAGAAGAAGAGGATGAGGATGAAGAGGAAGAAGAAGAAGAAGTAGGATGAAAATAAGAAGAATTCCAAGCCGGCAAAAAGTGTATCTGCAGAGCTCCTCTAAGTGTATCTGCAGAATAGAGGAGCTCTGCAGATACACTTTTTGCCGGCTTGGAATTCTTCTTATTTTCATCCTACTTCTTCTTCTTCTTCTTCTTCTTCTTCTTCTTCTTCATCCTCATCCTCAGAAGAAGAGGATGAGGATGAGGATGAAGAGGAAGAAGAAGAAGTAGGATGAAAATAAGAAGAATTCCAAGCCGGCAAAAAGTGTATCTGCAGAGCTCCTCTATTCTGCAGATACACTTAGAGGAGCTCTGCAGATACACTTTTTGCCGGCTTGGAATTCTTCTTATTTTCATCCTACTTCTTCTTCTTCATCCTCATCCTCAGAAGAAGAAGAAGAGGATGAGGATGAAGAGGAAGAAGAAGAATTAGGATGAAAATAAGAAGAATTCCAAGCTGGCAAAAAGTGTATCTGCAGAGCTCCTCTAAGTGTATCTGCAGAATAGAGGAGCTCTGCAGATACACTTTTTGCCGGCTTGGAATTCTTATTTTCATCCTACTTCTTCTTCTTCTTCTTCTTCATCCTCATCCTCAGAAGAAGAAGAAGAGGATGAGGATGAAGAGGAAGAAGAAGAAGAAGTAGGATGAAAATAAGAAGAATTCCAAGCCAACAAAAAGTGTATCTGCAGAGCTCCTCTATTCTGCAGATACACTTAGAGGAGCTCTGCAGATACACTTTTTGCCGGCTTGGAATTCTTCTTATTTTCATCCTACTTCTTCTTCATCCTCATCCTCTTCTTCTTCTTCTGAGGATGAGGATGAAGAAGAAGAAGAAGAAGTAGGATGAAAATAAGAATAATTCCAAACCGGCAAAAAGTGTATCTGCAGAGTTCCTCTATTTCTGACAGTTCTCTGACTTTCACATTTACAGCGGTTGAAACATTGTATCTGTTTCCGAATAAAAACATCTGTATCCTAAATGGAAACAAATAGATACAATGTTTCAACCGCTGTACATGTGAAGGAACTGTCAGAGAACTGTCAGAAATAGCGGAGCTCTCTGCAGGGACACTTTTGCCGGCTGATCGGGAAAAATCCGATTCGCGCACCCGAAGTAGGCTAATATTCGGATTTGACGCGAATCAAATTTTTCCTGAAATTCGAATCGAATTCCACTTCGCCTGGTTCGATTCGCTCATCTCTAATTACAGGTATGGAACTTAGCTTTTGGAGAAGGCTATAGGTTTTTCATTTGGAAATCACTAAAGAAGTAACATAATCTCCATATAGCACATAATGGTCTCATCCATACCTATGCATTTTAACACCTTACCGCTCGGCCTATAGCAGTTTGACGGCCGGGCGGGACACTCCTCGTTGTGACTGAGCGTCATATGATGTCCTGTCAAAACAAGCCGCTCACACGGCCGCAGGGCCGCGCAGCAGTGCAATCCACAGGTCACAGCCAATGACATATCACTGCACCGGCCCATTGCCAGTGTCATGTGACCGCTGTGAACAATCACAGCATATCAAATGTCAATTGTATACAATGGATGGCTTCCTGTCATGCCATCCATTGTATACAATTATGTTGTTAGCTGTGACTGGTCAAAGCAGTCACATGATACAGGCAGGGCCAATCACAGCCCATCTGTATCATGTGATCAGCTTTGTCCAATCACAGCTAATCACAACAACAGACTGAATGAATCAGTTTCATTCAGTAACAATGATTGCAAATATCAATGAAATACATTGGTATTAGCAAACATAATGTTATCATTCATCATGTAATCATCATAAAAAATCCTGATCACTTGCCCAGAGTAGTTCAATGTTACTATGGTAACATTGTTTTGCTTTGGTCACAGTGTGCTGAAAAAGTAAGGTAGTAAAAAAAGAAAAATGTAATAAAAATTTAAAAAAATAATAGAAACATTTGAAAAAAAATATATAAATTCAATTAATATTATTATTTTCACCAAAGAAATGTAGCAGAATACATTTTGACCTAAATTTATGAAGAAATGTTATTTATCTGCAAACTTTTATAACAGAAACAAAGAAAAGCGCATTTTTGTTCAAAAATTTTCAGGTTTTTTTTTGTTTTATTTTGCAAAAAATAAAAAAAACTCAGTGGTGATATAATACCACCAAAAGAAAGCTCTATTTGTGTGAAAAATGATAAAAAAAAAATATTCATATGGGTACAATGTTGCATGACTGCGCATTTGTCATTCAAAGTGCAACAGCTCTGAAAGCTGAAAATTGGCCTGGGCAGGAAATGAGTAAAAGTGCCCAATATTAAAGTGGTTAAAGCACTTGAATGCACGTGCAGAGGTTTGACATTATTTTACTAGTGCTAATTCACGCAAATGCAAAAATTCCCTTGCAGAGTTCAACTTCCATTCCTCATGAATAAAGAAAATTCAAACTACATCATCCACATTAATATCCTCTTCAGAGTGAACCCCAAATGTGTACACACAGGTAACTTTAAAACAGTATTAAAACCAAAACCAAAAAATGTAATTTATTGCAGCTTACCAATCATTGGACATGGTGGCTGCATTAGTTTTCTTTTTTTTTAGGCTTTTCCCCCCCTGTTTTCACTAGGAGATCTGGCCAGTAACACACCTCCTGTATGCCCACACTCTGGATGAATGAGCACAGGGGGCACAGAAGACAGCAGCATTATCAGTCTGGGGGGAAGGCAGTATTATATGTACTATCCAATTTAAATACACATATTTAGGGCCAAACTCCAGTTCACAATTTATAATCAGTTAAAGCAATCCATTTTTTTCCTTTTATGATAAAGGTTTTACATGAATAAATAAAAGATGATCATTGTAAGCTTCCCTGCCAGTGATAAATTGTTTGTCTCATCCCTACAAACTGATACATCTGAAAGAGAGCTTGTTCTTTTGAAAAACAACAGATTTACTGGCTGGATCACCAGATGAAAATAAAGGAAAGAATGACTAAAATAATATAAATGTAACCATCACATCTAAGAATTGGAATATAATAAATGTTTGCTTCTGGGTTTAATATCGCTTTAAAACTGGAGAGGGACCCCATCAGGCCTGTTGCTTAAAATAATAGTGCAGCACCAATTTACCCTAGATGGGAGGAGGAATATTTTTGCTTACATGGTAAAGCACCATTCAAGTTACCAAGATATAATGTTGAAATAATTAGTTTGTCAAAAAGGTTAGGATCCAGTGTAGATTTAGCTGATATAAATTATTTAAGACCAACAGGGTTGCATCAAAAAATCAAAGAGACAGCATTTGAAAAGGAAAGAGAAATGGCTTTTTGCTTGTTTTGTTTTGCTTATATAGGTTAAAAAATGGTTTCTCATATCTATAATCTGATACCTGCTGCTTTGTTTGCTGCATAAATGCTATGGATACAGTCGTTGCAATATTAATTTTTAATTGATGATGCTCATTAAGAAACATTTTAAACAGAGCAATTATCATTTATCTTGATATATTATTTACTAGGGCTGGCTGTCATGGTTAGAGGCCAGTGATGAGTAGAGAGGGAATACGGCTCATTTTCAGAGTATGAAGCTCGAAAGATTTTCCAGCTTAGAAGGCTGTTAAGACAACTAAAGACTTCCAAGTTTTGACATCTAGGAAAACCACATGGTTCCTAATCAAAACACAGGGGGCACCTTCTTAAGACAAGCCTGGAAGGGTGTTTAATGAACATAGATGGCAATTTTAATGAAAACCACAGCCTATGAATTATTTATTTCAAAATGTTTTTCAATAAAAATACATTTTGTGTTACTGTTAACATTTCTCCAAATTCTGAGATATTTTAGGTATATAGCTCCAAGTTATTTATTTTTTTGTAGTAGGTAGAGTTATAATTATGAAAGTGGGATTTGTAGTCATAAAGTAAGCTCCTAAAATCCTAAACCTTTATAATGTTAATAGCATTATTATTATACAGGATTTATATAGCACCAATGGTTTGCTCAGTGCTTTACATTATAGTGGGAGACAATACAGTAACAATACAGTTCAATACAAGAGGGAGTTGAGGGCCCTGCTCCTCAAGGCTTACAATTAGAGATGAGCGAAGAAATGCAAAATTCGATTCGACTGATTCGGCGAATTCGTGGACAATATTCGATTCGAGTCGAATAAATTCGCTGTGAATTTAACTTAAAAAAGGGTGTTTCTAGGCTTCAGAGAGACTTAATATTAGTGCAGAACACTGTACCTTTAATTTAAATGCCCTTGGAGTCTGCTGGGGAAGAGAAATAATACTGTCACTCAGTATGACATGCAGATGAGTGCCGTCGATCTTAGAATCACCGCACACTTCACTCATTTGGCCAGTCACGGGGCCAAAACCAGTGTTTGGAGCCACAGTGTGGCGGTGGAGGCAGCAGCAATGGGAGGCCATACAGCAACCTATGACAAAATGGAAACCAGCAGGAGTGTGAGGAGACCTGAAAGTGGCACATGGCAGAGTGGGAGCAATGGGAGGCGGTACAGGGACCCAGGTCACACTGTGGGCCCAGCAGCAGCGTGACCAGGCGGTACGGGGGTCCATGGCAGATTTGGGGCCTGGCAGCACCTATGGGAGGCCTGTAATCTGCCAGCACCCTATGACAAAATGGAACCCTGGGCTGGGGCAGGCAGAACCGCCGTATCTTTATCACGGTTTTCCCAGGCCACCGAATGGCGACGCTGCATATGCTGACGCAACGCTGTAGTCCCAACATGGGCCCCCTGGCCACGCTTGACTTTCTGGCCACATAGTCGACATACGGCTACGTTTACTTCCTCGGGCGGCTTGACGAAAAATTGCCACACCGCAGAGTAGGAAACTTTGTCTCCTCTACTCCTCACTGGCTGACTGCTACTTCCTCCGTGCACACCGGCACCACTACTGGCCGTGGTGGTAGGCTGCAGTGGAGCTGGTGCTCTACTCCGTGGCCGTTTGCCTCCACTGACACTGCTGCGACCCTGCTGCCTCCTGGCAGCAGCAATGGGAGGCCGTACAGGGACCCATGAGAGACTCTGGACTTGGCAGCAGCATGAGGAGGCGGTATATAGGGGCCCATGGCAGATTAGGGGCCTGGCAGTAGCTATGGGAGGCCCGTAATCTGCCAGCACCCTATGTCAAAAAATTCAACACAACAGCAGTGTGTGAGGAGACCTGAAAGTGGCACATGGCAGAGTGTGGCGATGGAGACAGCAGCAATGGGAGGCCGTACAGGGACCCATGAGAGACTCTGGACTTGGCAGCAGCATGAGGAGGCGGTATATAGGGGCCCATGGCAGATTAGGGGCCTGGCAGCAGCTATGGGAGGCCCGTAATCTGCCAGCACCCTATGTCAAAAAATTCAACACACCAGCAGTGTGAAGAGACCTGAATGTGGCACATGGCAGAGTGTGGCGATGGAAACAGCAGCAATGGGAGGCCGTACAGGGACCCATGAGAGACTCTGGACTTGGCAGCAGCATGAGGAGGCGGTATATAGGGGCCCATGGCAGATTAGGGGCCTGGCAGCAGCTATGGGAGGCCCGTAATCTGCCAGCACCCTATGTCAAAAAATTCAACACAACAGCAGTGTGTGAGGAGACCTGAAAGTGGCACATGGCAGAGTGTGGCGATGGAGACAGCAGCAATGGGAGGCCGTACAGGGACCCATGAGAGACTCTGGACTTGGCAGCAGCATGAGGAGGCGGTATATAGGGGCCCATGGCAGATTAGGGGCCTGGCAGCAGCTATGGGAGGCCCGTAATCTGCCAGCACCCTATGTCAAAAAATTGAAAACACAAGCAGTGTGAAGAGACCTGAATGTGGCACATGGCAGAGTGTGGCGATGGAGACAGCAGCAATGGGAGGCCGTACAGGGACCCATGAGAGACTCTGGACTTGGCAGCAGCATGAGGAGGTGGTATATAGGGGCCCATGGCAGATTAGGGGCCTGGCAGCAGCTATGGGAGGCCCGTAATCTGCCAGCACCCTATGTCAAAAAATTGAAAACACAAGCAGTGTGAAGAGACCTGAATGTGGCACATGGCAGAGTGTGGCGATGGAGACAGCAGCAATGGGAGGCCGTACAGGGACCCATGAGAGACTCTGGACTTGGCAGCAGCATGAGGAGGCGGTATATAGGGGCCCATGGCAGATTAGGGGCCTGGCAGCAGCTATGGGAGGCCCGTAATCTGCCAGCACCCTATGTCAAAAAATTGAAAACACAAGCAGTGTGAAGAGACCTGAATGTGGCACATGGCAGAGTGTGGCGATGGAGACAGCAGCAATGGGAGGCCGTACAGGGACCCATGAGAGACTCTGGACTTGGCAGCAGCATGAGGAGGCGGTATATAGGGGCCCATGGCAGATTAGGGGCCTGGCAGCAGCTATGGGAGGCCCGTAATCTGCCAGCACCCTATGTCAAAAAATTCAACACAACAGCAGTGTGTGAGGAGACCTGAAAGTGGCACATGGCAGAGTGTGGCGATGGAGACAGCAGCAATGGGAGGCCGTACAGGGACCCATGAGAGACTCTGGACTTGGCAGCAGCATGAGGAGGCGGTATATAGGGGCCCATGGCAGATTAGGGGCCTGGCAGCAGCTATGGGAGGCCCGTAATCTGCCAGCACCCTATGTCAAAAAATTCAACACAACAGCAGTGTGTGAGGAGACCTGAAAGTGGCACATGGCAGAGTGTGGCGATGGAGACAGCAGCAATGGGAGGCCGTACAGGGACCCATGAGAGACTCTGGACTTGGCAGCAGCATGAGGAGGCGGTATATAGGGGCCCATGGCAGATTAGGGGCCTGGCAGCAGCTATGGGAAGCCCGTAATCTGCCAGCACCCTATGTCAAAAAATTGAAAACACAAGCAGTGTGAAGAGACCTGAATGTGGCACATGGCAGAGTGTGGCGATGGAGACAGCAGCAATGGGAGGCCGTACAGGGACCCATGAGAGACTCTGGACTTGGCAGCAGCATGAGGAGGCGGTATATAGGGGCCCATGGCAGATTAGGGGCCTGGCAGCAGCTATGGGAGGCCCGTAATCTGCCAGCACCCTATGTCAAAAAATTCAACACAACAGCAGTGTGTGAGGAGACCTGAAAGTGGCACATGGCAGAGTGTGGCGATGGAGACAGCAGCAATGGGAGGCCGTACAGGGACCCATGAGAGACTCTGGACTTGGCAGCAGCATGAGGAGGCGGTATATAGGGGCCCATGGCAGATTAGGGGCCTGGCAGCAGCTATGGGAGGCCCGTAATCTGCCAGCACCCTATGTCAAAAAATTGAAAACACAAGCAGTGTGAAGAGACCTGAATGTGGCACATGGCAGAGTGTGGCGATGGAGACAGCAGCAATGGGAGGCCGTACAGGGACCCATGAGAGACTCTGGACTTGGCAGCAGCATGAGGAGGCGGTATATAGGGGCCCATGGCAGATTAGGGGCCTGGCAGCAGCTATGGGAGGCCCGTAATCTGCCAGCACCCTATGTCAAAAAATTCAACACAACAGCAGTGTGTGAGGAGACCTGAAAGTGGCACATGGCAGAGTGTGGCGATGGAGACAGCAGCAATGGGAGGCCGTACAGGGACCCATGAGAGACTCTGGACTTGGCAGCAGCATGAGGAGGCGGTATATAGGGGCCCATGGCAGATTAGGGGCCTGGCAGCAGCTATGGGAGGCCCGTAATCTGCCAGCACCCTATGTCAAAAAATTGAAAACACAAGCAGTGTGAAGAGACCTGAATGTGGCACATGGCAGAGTGTGGCGATGGAGACAGCAGCAATGGGAGGCCGTACAGGGACCCATGAGAGACTCTGGACTTGACAGCAGCATGAGGAGGTGGTATATAGGGGCCCATGGCAGATTAGGGGCCTGGCAGCAGCTATGGGAGGCCCGTAATCTGCCAGCACCCTATGTCAAAAAATTGAAAACACAAGCAGTGTGAAGAGACCTGAATGTGGCACATGGCAGAGTGTGGCGATGGAGACAGCAGCAATGGGAGGCCGTACAGGGACCCATGAGAGACTCTAGACTTGGCAGCAGCATGAGGAGGCGGTATATAGGGGCCCATGGCAGATTAGGGGCCTGGCAGCAGCTATGGGAGGCCCGTAATCTGCCAGCACCCTATGTCAAAAAATTGAAAACACAAGCAGTGTGAAGAGACCTGAATGTGGCACATGGCAGAGTGTGGCGATGGAGACAGCAGCAATGGGAGGCCGTACAGGGACCCATGAGAGACTCTGGACTTGGCAGCAGCATGAGGAGGTGGTATATAGGGGCCCATGGCAGATTAGGGGCCTGGCAGCAGCTATGGGAGGCCCGTAATCTGCCAGCACCCTATGTCAAAAAATTGAAAACACAAGCAGTGTGAAGAGACCTGAATGTGGCACATGGCAGAGTGTGGCGATGGAGACAGCAGCAATGGGAGGCCGTACAGGGACCCATGAGAGACTCTGGACTTGGCAGCAGCATGAGGAGGTGGTATATAGGGGCCCATGGCAGATTAGGGGCCTGGCAGCAGCTATGGGAGGCCCGTAATCTGCCAGCACCCTATGTCAAAAAATTGAAAACACAAGCAGTGTGAAGAGACCTGAATGTGGCACATGGCAGAGTGTGGCGATGGAGACAGCAGCAATGGGAGGCCGTACAGGGACCCATGAGAGACTCTGGACTTGGCAGCAGCATGAGGAGGCGGTATATAGGGGCCCATGGCAGATTAGGGGCCTGGCAGCAGCTATGGGAGGCCCGTAATCTGCCAGCACCCTATGTCAAAAAATTCAACACAACAGCAGTGTGTGAGGAGACCTGAAAGTGGCACATGGCAGAGTGTGGCGATGGAGACAGCAGCAATGGGAGGCCGTAGAGGGACCCATGAGAGACTCTGGACTTGGCAGCAGCATGAGGAGGTGGTATATAGGGGCCCATGGCAGATTAGGGGCCTGGCAGCAGCTATGGGAGGCCCGTAATCTGCCAGCACCCTATGTCAAAAAATTGAAAACACAAGCAGTGTGAAGAGACCTGAATGTGGCACATGGCAGAGTGTGGCGATGGAGACAGCAGCAATGGGAGGCCGTACAGGGACCCATGAGAGACTCTGGACTTGGCAGCAGCATGAGGAGGCGGTATATAGGGGCCCATGGCAGATTAGGGGCCTGGCAGCAGCTATGGGAGGCCCGTAATCTGCCAGCACCCTATGTCAAAAAATTGAAAACACAAGCAGTGTGAAGAGACCTGAATGTGGCACATGGCAGAGTGTGGCGATGGAGACAGCAGCAATGGGAGGCCGTACAGGGACCCATGAGAGACTCTGGACTTGGCAGCAGCATGAGGAGGCGGTATATAGGGGCCCATGGCAGATTAGGGGCCTGGCAGCAGCTATAGGAGGCCCGTAATCTGCCAGCACCCTATGTCAAAAAATTCAACACACCAGCAGTGTGTGAGGAGACCTGAAAGTGGCACATGGCAGAGTGTGGCGATGGAGACAGCAGCAATGGGAGGCCGTACAGGGACCCATGAGAGACTCTGGATTTGGCAGCAGCATGAGGAGGCGGTATATAGGGGCCCATGGCAGATTAGGGGCCTGGCAGCAGCTATGGGAGGCCCGTAATCTGCCAGCACCCTATGTCAAAAAATTCAACACACCAGCAGTGTGAAGAGACCTGAATGTGGCACATGGCAGAGTGTGGCGATGGAAACAGCAGCAATGGGAGGCCGTACAGGGACCCATGAGAGACTCTGGACTTGGCAGCAGCATGAGGAGGCGGTATATAGGGGCCCATGGCAGATTAGGGGCCTGGCAGCAGCTATGGGAGGCCCGTAATCTGCCAGCACCCTATGTCAAAAAATTCAACACAACAGCAGTGTGTGAGGAGACCTGAAAGTGGCACATGGCAGAGTGTGGCGATGGAGACAGCAGCAATGAGAGGCCGTATAGGGACCCATGAGAGACTCTGGACTTGGCAGCAGCATGAGGAGGCGGTATATAGGGGCCCATGGCAGATTAGGGGCCTGGCAGCAGCTATAGGAGGCCCGTAATCTGCCAGCACCCTATGTCAAAAAATTCAACACACCAGCAGTGTGTGAGGAGACCTGAAAGTGGCACATGGCAGAGTGTGGCGATGGAGACAGCAGCAATGGGAGGCCGTACAGGGACCCATGAGAGACTCTGGAACTGGCAGCAGCATGAGGAGGCGGTATATAGGGGCCCATGGCAGATTAGGGGCCTGGCAGCAGCTATAGGGGGCCCGTAATCTGCCAGCACCCTATGTCAAAAAATTCTACACACCAGCAGTGTGTGAGGAGACCTGAAAGTGGCACATGGCAGAGTGTGGCGATGGAGACAGCAGCAATGGGAGGCCGTACAGGGACCCATGAGAGACTCTGGAACTGGCAGCAGCATGAGGAGGCGGTATATAGGGGCCCATGGCAGATTAGGGGCCTGGCAGCAGCTATAGGGGGCCCGTAATCTGCCAGCACCCTATGTCAAAAAATTCTACACACCAGCAGTGTGTGAGGAGACCTGAAAGTGGCACATGGCAGAGTGTGGCGATGGAGACAGCAGCAATGGGAGGCCCTACAGGGACCCATGAGAGACTCTGGACTTGGCAGCAGCATGAGGAGGCGGTATATAGGGGCCCATGGCAGATTAGGGGCCTGGCAGCAGCTATGGGAGGTCCGTAATCTGCCAGCACCCTATGTCACTCTCCTCGCCAGTACTTCTTCGCCTGGCTGCTGAAAAGGCCGATGTCTCCCCCCGTTCCTGACCGCCCTCTGTTAGCTCTTCCTCACTGTACAGTGGGGCTGAGCCCACAGCATGCGATACTTCGCTTGGTGAGGGAACAGCAAAGGACAGGGGCAGGTAGAGGACATGTGATTTCAGTGGGCTTGCTCCCGGGCCATGCCAACTAACGGTTGTGTCTGACGTACCCACCGACCGTTGGCTGTAGGTGTCAGAGGTGACCTGGGAAGAGGAAGACGACCGAGCCAACCAATCAATGATGGCAGGGTTGTCGGTGGAGACACGACCGCTGGATGACACCGGGAGCACTGGCCTCTGGCTGCGAATAGTGCTGCCTCGACCCCTTCCTCTGCTGCCACGTCTGCTCGCTCCTAAAAAATTGCCTCCTCTGCCACTCCTCTGCATGTTGTCTGACATACTCTTTAATTCAATGATTATGTGTCCCTGAGTAACAATTCTCTGGCACTCAGTAACAATTCTGTCTGTCCCTGAGTAAAAATTCTGTGGCCCTAATTAAAGTTTCTGTGGCCCTGAGTAACAATTCTCTGGCACTCCGTAACAATTCTGTCTGTCCCTGAGTAAAAATTCTGTGGCCCTAAGTAAAGTTTCTGTGGCCCTGAGTAACAATTCTCTGGCACTCAGTAACAATTCTGTCTGTCCCTGAGTAACAATTCTCTGGCACTCAGTAACAATTCTGTCTGTCCCTGAGTAAAAATTCTGTGGCCCTAAGTAAAGTTTCTGTGGCCCTGAGTAACAATTCTCTGGCACTCCATAACAATTCTGTCTGTCCCTGAGTAACAATTCTCTGGCACTCAGTAACAATTCTGTCTGTCCCTGAGTAAAAATTCTGTGGCCCTAATTAAAGTTTCTGTGGCCCTGAGTAACAATTCTCTGGCACTCCGTAACAATTCTGTCTGTCCCTGAGTATGAATTCTGTGGCCCTAACTAGCGTTTCTTTGTCCCTAAGTAACAGTTCTGTGGCCCTGAGTAACAATTCTGTGTCTGTGCGAGTAACAATTCTGTGGCCCTAAGTAACAGTTCTGTGGCCCTCAGTAACAGTTCTGTGTCTGTGCGAGTAACAATTCTGTGTCTGTGCGAGTAACAATTCTGTGGCCCTAAGTAAAAGTTCTGTGGCCTTCAGTAACAATTCTGTGTCTGTGCGAGTAACAATTCTGTGTCTGTGCGAGTAACAATTCTGTGGCCCTAAGTAAAGTTTCTGTGGCCCTAAGTAACAATTCTCTGGCACTCAGTAACAATTCTGTCTGTCCCTGAGTAACAATTCTCTGGCACTCAGTAACAATTCTGTCTGTCCCTGAGTAAAAATTCTGTGGCCCTAAGTAAAGTTTCTGGGGCCCTGAGTAACAATTCTCTGGCACTCAGTAACAATTCTGTCTGTCCCTGAGTAAAAATTCTGTGGCCCTAAGTAAAGTTTCTGTGGCCCTGGGTAACAATTCTCTGGCACTCCGTAACAATTCTGTCTGTCCCTGAGTAACAATTCTCTGGCACTCAGTAACAATTCTGTCTGTCCCTGAGTAAAAATTCTGTGGCCCTAAGTAAAGTTTCTGTGGCCCTGAGTAACAATTCTCTGGCACTCCGTAACAATTCTGTCTGTCCCTGAGTATGAATTCTGTGGCCCTAACTAGCGTTTCTTTGTCCCTAAGTAACAGTTCTGTGGCCCTGAGTAACAATTCTGTGTCTGTGCGAGTAACAATTCTGTGGCCCTAAGTAACAGTTCTGTGGCCCTCAGTAACAGTTCTGTGTCTGTGCGAGTAACAATTCTGTGTCTGTGCGAGTAACAATTCTGTGGCCCTAAGTAACAGTTCTGTGGCCTTCAGTAACAATTCTGTGTCTGTGCGAGTAACAATTCTGTGTCTGTGCGAGTAACAATTCTGTGGCCCTAAGTAAAGTTTCTGTGGCCCTAAGTAACAATTCTCAGTAACAATTCTGTCTGTCCCTGAGTAACAATTCTCTGGCACTCAGTAACAATTCTGTCTGTCCCTGAGTAAAAATTCTGTGGCCCTAAGTAAAGTTTCTGTGGCCCTGAGTAACAATTCTCTGGCACTCCGTAACAATTCTGTCTGTCCCTGAGTAACAATTCTCTGGCACTCAGTAACAATTCTGTCTGTCCCTGAGTAAAAATTCTGTGGCCCTAATTAAAGTTTCTGTGGCCCTAAGTAACAATTCTCTGGCACTCAGTAACAATTCTGTCTGTCCCTGAGTAACAATTCTCTGGCACTCCGTAACAATTCTGTCTGTCCCTGAGTAACAATTCTCTGGCACTCAGTAACAATTCTGTCTGTCCCTGAGTAAAAATTCTGTGGCCCTAATTAAAGTTTCTGTGGCCCTAAGTAACAATTCTCTGGCACTCAGTAACAATTCTGTCTGTCCCTGAGTAACAATTCTCTGGCACTCAGTAACAATTCTGTCTGTCCCTGAGTAACAATTCTCTGGCACTCAGTAACAATTCTGTCTGTCCCTGAGTAAAAATTCTGTGGCCCTAAGTAAAGTTTCTGTGGCCCTGAGTAACAATTCTCTGGCACTCAGTAACAATTCTGTCTGTCCCTGAGTAACAATTCTCTGGCACTCAGTAACAATTCTGTCTGTCCCTGAGTAAAAATTCTGTGGCCCTAAGTAAAGTTTCTGTGGCCCTGAGTAACAATTCTCTGGCACTCCGTAACAATTCTGTCTGTCCCTGAGTATGAATTCTGTGGCCCTAACTAGCGTTTCTTTGTCCCTAAGTAACAGTTCTGTGGCCCTGAGTAACAATTCTGTGTCTGTGCGAGTAACAATTCTGTGGCCCTAAGTAACAGTTCTGTGGCCCTCAGTAACAGTTCTGTGTCTGTGCGAGTAACAATTCTGTGTCTGTGCGAGTAACAATTCTGTGGCCCTAAGTAAAGTTTCTGTGGCCCTCAGTAACAGTTCTGTGTCTGTGCGAGTAACAATTCTGTGTCTGTGCGAGTAACAATTCTGTGGCCCTAAGTAAAGTTTCTGTGGCCCTAAGTAACAATTCTCTGGCACTCAGTAACAATTCTGTCTGTCCCTGAGTAACAATTCTCTGGCACTCAGTAACAATTCTGTCTGTCCCTGAGTAAAAATTCTGTGGCCCTAAGTAAAGTTTCTGTGGCCCTGAGTAACAATTCTCTGGCACTCCGTAACAATTCTGTCTGTCCCTGAGTAACAATTCTCTGGCACTCAGTAACAATTCTGTCTGTCCCTGAGTAAAAATTCTGTGGCCCTAAGTAAAGTTTCTGTGGCCCTGAATAACAATTCTCTGGCACTCCGTAACAATTCTGTCTGTCCCTGAGTATGAATTCTGTGGCCCTAACTAGCGTTTCTTTGTCCCTAAGTAACAGTTCTGTGGCCCTGAGTAACAATTCTGTGTCTGTGCGAGTAACAATTCTGTGGCCCTAAGTAACAGTTCTGTGGCCCTCAGTAACAGTTCTGTGTCTGTGCGAGTAACAATTCTGTGTCTGTGCGAGTAACAATTCTGTGGCCCTAAGTAACAGTTCTGTGGCCTTCAGTAACAATTCTGTGTCTGTGCGAGTAACAATTCTGTGTCTGTGCGAGTAACAATTCTGTGGCCCTAAGTAAAGTTTCTGTGGCCCTAAGTAACAATTCTCTGGCACTCAGTAACAATTCTGTCTGTCCCTGAGTAACAATTCTCTGGCACTCAGTAACAATTCTGTCTGTCCCTGAGTAAAAATTCTGTGGCCCTAAGTAAAGTTTCTGGGGCCCTGAGTAACAATTCTCTGGCACTCAGTAACAATTCTGTCTGTCCCTGAGTAACAATTCTCTGGCACTCAGTAACAATTCTGTCTGTCCCTGAGTAAAAATTCTGTGGCCCTAAGTAAAGTTTCTGTGGCCCTAAGTAACAATTCTCTGGCACTCAGTAACAATTCTGTCTGTCCCTGAGTAACAATTCTCTGGCACTCAGTAACAATTCTGTCTGTCCCTGAGTAAAAATTCTGTGGCCCTAATTAAAGTTTCTGTGGCCCTAAGTAACAATTCTCTGGCACTCAGTAACAATTCTGTCTGTCCCTGAGTAACAATTCTCTGGCACTCAGTAACAATTCTGTCTGTCCCTGAGTAAAAATTCTGTGGCCCTAATAACGTTTCTGTGGCCCTAAGTAACAATTCTCTGGCACTGAGTAACAATTCTGTCTGTCCCTGAGTATGAATTCTGTGGCCCTAACTAGCATTTCTTTGTCCCTAAATAACGATTCTGTGGCCCTCATTAACAAGTCTGTGTCCCTGAGTAATGGTTCTCTGTCCCTAAGTAACTTTTCTCTGTCCCCAATTATCGTTTCTGTGGCCCTAACTCTGTCCCTGTCCCTAGTACAGAGCGGTCTGCCTCTGTTCAATAACTGCAGGCAAATGAAGAATTCCAAAATGGCCGCTATTTATAGCTCGACCATTACACAGTGCTGGCTGGCTGGCTGCTGATTGGCTGATGCGATCACATGTAGTTGAGGAATGCATTATGGGTCAGCGCGCCTTGTCTGCGCGCCTTCCCAGACATCCCCGCTCCGTTGCCGCACATGTCAGCCGCCATTTTCTGAAAAATTTCGATTCGCGCGTCCGAATTAGGCTATTTTTCGGATTCGGCACGAATCGAAATTTTTCCGATATTCGACTCGAATTCCACTTCGGATACTTCGATTCGCTCATCTCTACTTACAATCTAGGAGGGAGGGGTGAGTGGTACAATAGGTAAAACTGTGGTGGATGGAGTGGTTGGAAGCGTAGAGGATATTCCTGAAGAGATAGGTTTTCAATGATCGCCTAAAGGAAAGTAGAGTGGGTGATAGTCTGATAGATTGGGGTAGGGAGTTCCAGAGGATGGGTGACACCCTGGAGAAGTATTGGAGATGAGCATGGGAGGAGGAGATAAGGGAGCTAGAGAGTAGGAGGTCTTGCGAGGAGCGGAGAGTACGGTTTGGGTGATATTTAGAGATAAGATCGGATATGTAAATTGGGGCAGTGTTGTGGTTGGCTTTATATGTCATTGTTAGTGTTTTGAATTTTATCCGTTGGGCAACTGGGAGCCAGTGGAGGGATTGTCAGAGTGGGGTAGCAGATACAGAACGGTTAGTAAGGTGGATGAGTCTGGCAGCAGTGTTCATGATAGACTAGCATTACTAGCATTACTAATATACCAAGGTATACAGCAATACATATACTAAGATATATACTAAGAGCAGTGGCTGCCAAGCATAGCATATCAGCAGCTCCTCTTCTTTTTGTGTCCCGTGCATGGTATGATATACTCTACATATTGGTAAGACAAAGGACCTTGAGGCTCATTTTATCCTCAATTAGTGTTTCAAGTGTAGATAGTTGCACATTACTCCCCTCTTCTAGGATTCAGCACCATATTTTGTTTTCCCAGCTTCCTCTTCCACTGACATCAGAATCAATCTTATATAGAATGGCTGTCATTGACCACTTGCCCTCCAGAAGATTTACCCCCCTTCCTGACTAGGCCATTTTTTCAGCACTGCGGTATTTATTTCAACTGGTAATTGCGCAGTCATGCAATGCTGTACCCAAACTAAATGTTTGTCCTTTTTTCACACAAATAGAGCTTTTGGTGGTATTTGATCACTACTGTGTTTTTAATTTCTTGTGATATTAAAAAAAAGACTGAAAATTGTGGAAAAAGATATTTTCTACTTTCGGTTATAAAAAATATTCAATAAACTCAAAGTTAGTCATAAATTTAGGCCAAAATGTATTCTGCTACATGTCTTTGGTAAAAAAAAATCCCAATACGTGTATATTAATTGGTTTGTGTGACAGTTATAGCGTCTACAAACTATGGTATATATATAGTTACATAGTTAGTCTGGCTGAAAAAAAACAAAAGGCCATCCATTTCAACCATTAATAAAAAAAAAAAGTTCTAATCCTATACCTACAGTTGATCCAGAGGAAGGCAAAAAAACCCAGCAAAGCATGATCCAGTTTGCTCCTGCGGGGAAAAAAAATTCCTTCCTGATCTCCGAGAGGGATTCGGATATTCCCTGGATCAACTTTACCTTTAAATGTTAGTATCCAATTATATTCTATGTATCTAAGAAACAATCCAGGCCTTTTTTAAAGCAATCCACTGAGCTGGCCAGAACCAACTCTTGATGGAGTCTATTCCACTCACTGTGAAGAAACCTTTCCATGTTTGAAGATTAAATTTCTTTTCCTCCAGACGTAAAGAGTGCCCCCTTGTCCTCTGTGATGACCTCAAGGTTAGGAGCTCTACACCGAGTTCACTATATAAACCACTGATGTATTTATACATGTTGATCATATCCCCCCTTAATCTTCTCTTCTCAAGAGAGAATAAATTCAGTTCCTCTAATCTTTCCTCATAGTTGAGCTCCTCCATGCCTCTTATCAGTTTAGTTGCCCTTCTCTGTACTTTCTCCAGTTCTGCAATGTTCCAAAACTGAACTGCATATTCCAGATGAGGCATTACTAATGACCTGTATAGGGGTAAAATTATACAGTTGTGTTCAAAATAATAGCTGTGTTGAAAAAAGTGAATAAAGCTCAAAATACTTCTAATAGCTTTTATTTCCATACACACAAATGCATTGGGAACACTACACATTCTATTCCAAATCAAAACTTGAAGAAAAATATATCAAATTTGTGTTGTTCCTCTAACAAAATTGAAGAAAAGTGAACATTAGACTGTTCAAAAGAATAGCAGTGTTTGTATTCTTCTTTACAAACTCAAACATTCACTATATAAACTGAAAAATGTTTGAAGATTTTGCTTTCCTTTGAATCACTTAGTTAATATTTCGTTTTATAAGCACTGTTTCTGAGAACTGCTGTACATCTGTGTTGCATGGAGTCACCAGCTTCTGGCACCTATGAACAGGTATTCCAGCCCAGGATGACTGGGCTACATTCCACAGTTCTTCTCTATTTCTTGGTTTTGCCTCAGAAACTGCATTTTTGATGTCACCCCACAAGTTTTCTATTGGATTAAGATCCGGGGATTGGGCTGGCCACTCCATAACGTCAATCTTGTTGGTCTGGAGCCAAGATGTTGCACGTTTACTGGTGTGTTTGGGGTCGTTGTCTTGTTGGAACACCCATTTCAAGGGCATTTCCTCTTCAGCATAAGGCAGCATGACCTCTTCAAGTATTCTGATGTATTCAAACTGATCCATGATCCCTGGTATGCGATAAATAGGCCCAACACCGTAGTATGAGAAACATCCCCATATCATGATGCTTGTGCAACCATGCTTCACTGTCTTCACAGTGTACTGTGGCTTGAATTCAGTGTTTGGGGGTCATCTGACAAACTGTCTCTGGCCACTAGACCCAAAAAGAACAATCTTACTTTCATCAGTCCACAAAATGTTGCGCCATTTCTCTTTAGGCCAGTCAATGTGCTCTTTGGCAAATTGTAACCTCTTCAGCACATGTCTTTTTTTCAACAGTGGGACTTTGTGGGGGCTTCTTGCAGATAGCTTGGCTTCACATAGGTGTCTTCTAATTGTAACAGTACTCACAGGTAACTTTAGACCTTCTTTGATCTTTCTGGAGCTGATTGTTGGCTGAATCCTTGCCATTTTGGCTATTCTTCTACCCATTCGAATGGTAGTTTTTCGCTTTCTTCTACGTCTTTCAGGTTTTGGTTGCCATTTTAAAGCATTTGCGATCATTTTAGCTGAGCAGCCTATCATTTTCTGCACTATTTTATATGTTTTCCCCTCTCCAATCAACTTTTTAATCAAGGTACGCTGTTCTTCTGAACAATGTCTGGAACGACCCATTTTCCTCAGAATTTAAGAGAGAAATGCACTGTAACCAGCATGTACAACATTTGCTGCCTTCCTTCCTTAAATAAGGGCAATAATTGCCACCTGTTTTTCAAAGAATGAATGACCTCACTAATAGAACTCCACACTGCTATTATTTTGAACATGCCCCTTTCAATTTGTGATTCAATTACACAGAATCGCAGCATGCATGTCATGACTGTTGGGTCTGTTGGATTTCTATTACTCTACTACACCTGCTAGTAAATTATTTGCCATGTAGAAATATTATTTCTACCAAAAACAGTGATTGATCAGGTTAGTGATGTCTGACTGCTATTATTTTGAACACAGCTGTATATCTCTCTCTGGAATCTATACCTCTTCTAATTCAAGAGAGGATTTTGCTTGCTTTAGAAACCGCAGCTTGGCATTGCATGCCATTATTAAGGTTGTGATTTACCAGAACTCCCAGATCCTTTTCCACCATTGATTCCCCCAATTGTACCCCCCCCCCCCAGTATGTATGACTGATGCATGCATATTCTTAGCCCCCAAGAACTTAGCCAGCTAGAACTCATCTATGTGGTCTTTCATTAAACTCTGCAGTATCTTCCCAACTATAGAAGTGAAACTAAGAGGTCTATAATTACTTGGTAAAAAATGTGACCCCTTTTTAAATATTGGCACCAAATTGGCCTTACGCCAATCCAGTGGTACTATGCCAGTCATTAAAGAGTCCCTAAAAATTAGAAACAATGGCTTTTAAACAACAGAGCTCAATTCTTTAAGGACCCTTGGGTGTATGCCATCCTGTCTTGGTGCTTTATTCACCTTTATTCTGTCTAAATATTTTTGGATCATATCATTAACCACTTGAGCTCCTGAGGATTTACCCCCCTTAATGACCAGGCCTTTTTTTGCTGTTTGGCACTGCACTAATTCAAATGATAATTGCGCGGTCATGCTTTCTTTTGGTGGTATTTTATCACCTGTGCGCTTTTTATTTTTTGCGCTATAAACAAAAAAACCACGAAAATTTTGAAAAAAAAACAATATTTTCTACTTTCAGCTATAAAAAATATATCGTAAACTCAAAGTTAGTCATAAATTTAAGCCAAAATGTATTCTGCTACATGTTTTTGGTAAAAAAATC
Source organism: Staurois parvus (assembly GCF_062004578.1). Lineage (NCBI taxonomy): Eukaryota > Metazoa > Chordata > Amphibia > Anura > Ranidae > Staurois > Staurois parvus. The sequence goes on along the minus strand of NW_028317797.1, from coordinate 3,421,984 downwards.
CCAATAAGTGTATATTGATTGCTTTGTGTGAAAGTTATAGCGTCTACAAACTATGGTATAGATACTGTAATTTATGCCTTTTTTTGCTATACAGCGCTGCACTAATTCAAATGATAATTGCGCGGTCATGCAATGCTGTACCCAAACGAAATTTACGTCCTTTTTTTCACACAAATAGAGCTTTCTTTTGGTGGTATTTGATCACCTGTGCGCTTTTTATTTTTTGCGCTATAAACAAAAAAAACCACAAAAATTTTGAAAAAAAACAATATTTTCTACTTTCAGCTATAAAAAGTATATCGTAAACTCAAAGTTAGTCATAAATTTAAGCCAAAATGTATTCTGCTACATGTTTTTGGTAAAAAAAATCCCAATAAGTGTATATTGATTGCTTTGTGTGAAAGTTATAGCGTCTACAAACTATGGTATAGATACTGTAATTTATGCCTTTTTTTGCTATACAGCGCTGCACTAATTCAAATGATAATTGCGCGGTCATGCAATGCTGTACTCCACACGAAATTTACGTCCTTTTTTTCACACAAATAGAGCTTTCTTTTGGTGGTATTTGATCACCTGTGCGCTTTTTATTTTTTGCGCTATAATAAAAAAAACCACAAAAATTTTGAAAAAAAAACAATATTTTCTACTTTCAGCTATAAAAAATATATTGTAAACTCAAAGTTAGTCATACATTTAAGCCAAAATGTATTCTGCTACATGTTTTTGATAAAAAAAAATCCCGTGCATTAGCGGGCAAACTGGCGCTATCTGGGAGGGGCGCTAACACTATCGGAAGTCACCAGTGACACTAATACAGTGATCAGTAAAAATCTGTTCACTGTAATCAATGACACTGGTGACAGGGCAGTGAAGGGGTTAACTGGGGGGGTGAGGGGGGCGATCAAGGGGTTAAATGGGATTTCTGGTGCACTAGCGGGCAAACTGGCGCTATCTGGGAGGGGCGCTAACACTATCGGAAGTCGCCAGCGACACTGATACAGTGATCAGTAAAAATCGGTTCACTGATCAGTGACACTGGTGACAGAGCAGTGAAGGGGTTAACTGGTGGGTGGAGATTAAGGGGTTACACAGGATTATTGGTGTATTAGCAGGCAATCTGGCGCTATCTGGGAGGGGCGCTAACACTATCGGAAGTCGCCAGCAACACTGATACAGTGATCAGTAAAAATTGGTTCACTGATCAGTGACACTGGTGACAGGGCAGTGAAGGGGTTAACTGGGGGGGGGTGATCAAGGGGTTAAATGGGATTACTGGTGTACTGGCGGGCAATCTGGCGCTATCTGGGAGGGGTGCTAACACTATCTGAAGTCGCCAGCGACACTGATACAGTGATCAGTAAAAATCGATTCACTGATCAGTGACACTGGTGACAGGGCAGTGAAGGGGTTAACTGGGGGGGGCGATCAAGGGGTTAAACGGGATTACTGGTGTACTGGCGGGCAATCTGGCGCTATCTGGGAGGGGCGCTAACACTATCGGAAGTCGCCAGCGACACTGATACAGTGATCAGTAAAAATTGGTTCACTGATCAGTGACACTGGTGACAGGGCAGTGAAGAGGTTAACTGGGGGGGGTGATCAAGGGGTTAAATGGGATTACTGGTGTACTGGCGGGCAATCTGGCGCTATCTGGGAGGGGCGCTAACACTATCGGAAGTCGCCAGCGACACTGATACAGTGATCAGTAAAAATCGGTTCACTGATCAGTGACACTGGTGACAGGGCAGTGAAGAGGTTAACTGGGGGGGGGCGATCAAGGGGTTAAATGGGATTACTGGTGTACTGGCGGGCAATCTGGCGCTATCTGGGAGGGGCGCTAACACTATCGGAAGTCGCCAGCGACACTGATACAGTGATCAGTAAAAATCGGTTCACTGATCAGTGACACTGGTGACAGGGCAGTGAAGGGGTTAACTGGGGGGGGCGATCAAGGGGTTAAACGGGATTACTGGTGTACTGGCGGGCAAACTGGCGCTATCTGGGAGGGGCACTAACTCTATCGGAAGTCGCCAGCGACACTGATACAGTGATCAGTAAAAATCGCTTCACTGATCAGTGACACTGGTGACAGGGCAGTGAAGGGGTTAACTGGGGGGCGATCAAGGGGTTAAATGTGTCCTCTAGAGTGTTCTAACTGTCAGTGTGCTGTTTTACTCACTTTTACTGTTTCTTCTTCTCTGTCTGGAACGGAATGTGTCCAGGCAGAGAAGAATGACATCATATCCTGCCTGTGTAAATGTCAACACAGGACAGGATAGGACAGGGACCGATCATCTGATTTCAGCCAGAAATCGCTGGCTGAAATCTAATGATTGATCCCTCCGGGATCGAATCGTGTCACCCGTGGCTCGGCGGGAGCTTGCGCACGCGCCCCCTACCCGCGAAAGTGTCGGGAGCGCGGAGCCCGTTTTAAAATGTGGTTTTGCGCTCCACTGCCGCCCTGCACACGTATATATACAGTGGCAGGGCGGCAAGCGGTTAAAGAATTTTTTGGGGTTGGTCCTGCTATCTTTTGCAATCTGTCGTTCGTTTTCAATTTTTGCGGCCTTTATTTCCTTTTTGCATATTCTGTTATATTCTTTGTAATGTTTATACGATGATAGTGTTCCTTCATTTTAATATTTAATAAAAGCGCTTTTCTTATTATCTATGCTTTTTTAACTGTGGCTGTAAGCCATATAGGTTTGATTTTTAGCGTTTTAAACTTGTTGCCTATGGGAATGTATTTTGCAGTGTGTTCACATACAGTCTTTTTGAAGAACTCCCATTTCTGTGTTGTGATCATTGATGCCAATATGCCAATATTTCCTCCTAGTCTAAGTCTTGGAGAGCAGCTCTGAGCCTTGCAAAATTAGCTCTCTTAAAATTCAGTGTTTTTATTTTTCCTGTATGTGCTTTCTGTATATATATATACAGTACATATATATATATATATATATATATATATATATATTGGAATTTACGCAGCTTTCTTGAGATACTAAATTGCCAGGGCAGTACAACCCCCCCCAAAAATGACCCTTTTTTGGGATGTAGACACCCTAAGGAATTTGCTGAAAGGCATGCTGAGTCCATGGAAGATTTTTAGGAATTTTTGGAAAATTACTTTTTTTTCACAAAGTTGTGTTTGAAATGATATATTGCTCACATATGCCATGGCTATACGTGGAATAACACCCCAAAACACATTCTGCTACTTCTCCCGAGTATGGGGATACCACATGTGAAAATCTTTTTGGCAGCCTAGTCACATACAGGTGCCCAAAATCCAATGACCACCTTCAGACTTTCAAAGGACATATTTTCTCATATCACTTCCTCATTTTCAGTTGCAGAGGACCTAAAATGCTAGTGTAGTACAAACCCCAACCCCCCCCCCCCCCCCCCCCGCCAAATTGACCCCTTTTTGGAAAGTAGACACCCCAAGGCATTTGATAGGAGGCATGGTGAGTATTTTTCAGATATCATTTTTGTCACAGGGTTTTGAAAACGAAATAGAGAAAAGGAAAAATAAATTTTTGTTTTCTTTCTCCACATTTTTAAAAAACTTGTGGCAACAAATGAGATTTACAAAATACTCACCATGCCCCTTAGCAAATACCTTGCAGTGTCTACATTCTAAAAAGGGACAATTTGGGATGGGTGGGTGCTTCTACTATACTGCCATTTCAGGAACAACATTAGAAGCTTATGCCAGACATCACCCACTTGAAGAGCAAGCCTTTTCTGACACTTATTGTTTACATAAAAAATCATTTTTGATAGAAAATTGCTTTGAACCCCCAAACATATTATATATATATATATATATATATATATATATATATATATATATATGTTTTAAGCAATGGCCCTAGAGAATAAAATTGTCGGTGTGCAATTTTTTATGTCACACAGTATTTGCGTGGCAATTTTTGCAATTGCTAATTTTTGGGGGAAAAATACACTTTTTTTAATCTAAATGCACAGAAACACAATATATTGCCCAATTGTTTGATAAACCATAAAAGATGATGTTATGCTGAGTAAATAGATATTAAACATGTCATGCTTTAAAATAGTGCATTGCTTTTACATGACAGCCAACCACCTGATGAAAAGAACAACACTGGGATGATGCCTGTAGCTGCAGGCATGATCCCGCTATAACCACTCCAGTCCTTGTTGGACATATATGTAACAGCAGAGAACATGGGAATATGATGAATCTGGTCTGTGGACCAATATGACCACAATTCATTCTTTTTTGTAATGCCCATGTTGAGGGTTTCCATGAGAATTGTCTGGCAAGAGCTGAAATTGGGGTGCAGCGATGTATTATTGTGTGTATAAATTGCTTTGGCCCACAGTCAATTGATACAAATCTTCCATGAAAAACATTGGAAGGGCTAAACGCTAGTGCTGGCAGCGAATGGGGCTGATCCTGCTAACACTGCGTTTTTGGGGACACTATACAAAGGAGGCACTAGTATAGTTCTGTTCGTGATCAATATATTGATCTGTACAAACACTATACTAGTAATGTCGATGATCAGTGACCTATAGCGTGAGTGCGATAGTGTACGGGCAATCTAACACTAGCTGACCCTGGCTGGGAGGGGACCTTACAGACCCTGATGCTATCTGATGTCGCTAGTGACAGTAATACAATGATCAATGAAAAATTCTATATACTGACTCTGGCTGGGTAATGGGTGATTAAAGGGTTAATAGGGGCGATCAAAGGGTGCTAATCTAACATGTGCGTGTAAAATGTAGTGCCTGCAATGCAAAGGTTGCTTTGAACTATCATGAATGAGTTAAGTTCATGACAGTTCAAAATAATAGTGATCTGTGATGTACTAGAGCTGATCACATGGTACATGATGCTGTAATTTTCCCCATGTACCATATGAGAGGTGTGGGCCAATCACAGCACGCCAGGAGAGAAGCAAAGCTGTTATGAATCAGACTGATTCATAACAGCTTTGCTAACATTGTGATCATGTGTTCACATACTGATCACATGAGCACCAAGTCCCGTTCACTGGGATCTTCATTCCGCGTGGACACAGTGGTCACGAGTGGGGAGCACTGACTCCTGTGTTAGTACAGCAAGAATGACGTACCCGTATGCCGCTTTGACTTTAGCTGTCACCCATTCACAGTACATTGCTGGCGGGAAGGTGGCAGGCGGTTAAAATAGATTTTGAAAATGATGGACTTAAGACTTTCACCTTTCCTTGGCTGAAGAACCTCCAAAATCTAAATCAATCTATCTATCTATCTATCTATCTATCTATCTATCATCTGTGTAACTATTCTGTCATAATGTATCTATTTATGCTCATGAGCATGGGGTAATTTTACCATATGATGCCAATGACCCAATAATATGCACTAAGAGCAGTTCCTGCTAAACATAGATCATCACACATTGCTCCCCTCTTATAGGATCCCAGCACTATCTTCATCTCCATCTTATTCTCCCAGCTTACTCTTCCACTGACTTGATACCCTTCCGTCAGGTGAAGTATGGAGGAAAATGCTAGGCCTGTACAGCTAATATAGTTGAGTCTGTTCATTCATCTGAGCTGTCATGTGACCACCCACTTCTTTGTGAGAACATTATCCCCCCCTCTTCCAAAATAATGGGGTATGTTTAGCATAATGAAAAATGCCTCCTTGAAATGAGCAGTGTCCAGGTCTATGTGACAGTGGAAGAGGGTCCCAGCAGTCACTTGTCCCACACTTGACCCACATCAATAGCTAAAGACCTAAAACTTCATGTGATCTTCAGATTAGCACAACAACACTGCATAGAGAGATTCATGGAATGGGTTTCCATGGCCAATCAGCAGCATCCAAGCCTTACATCACCAAGTGCAATGCAAAAGCATCGGATGCAGTGGTGTAAAGCACGCTGCCACTGGACTCTAGAGCAGTGGAGACATGTTCTCTAGAGTGATGAATCATGCTTCTCTGTCTGGCAATCTGATGGATGTGTCTGGATATGGCAGTTGCCAGGAGAACGGTACTTGCCTGACTGCCTTGTGCCAAGTGTAAAGTTTGGTGGAGGGAGGGTTTATGGTGTGGGGTTGTTTTTCAGGGGTTGGGCTTGGCCCCTTAGTTCCAGTGAAGGGAACTCTTAAGGGGTCAGCATACAAAGACAATTTGGACAATTTCATTCTCACAACTTTGTGGAAACAGTTTGGGGATGGCCCCTTCCTGTTCTAACATGACTGCGCACCAGTGCACAAAGCAAGGTCCATAAAGACCTGGATGAGTGAGTTTGGGGTGGAGGAACTTGACTGGCCTGCACAGAGTCCTGACCTCAACCAGACAGAACACCTTTGGGATGAATTGGAGCAGAGACTGTGATCCAGACCTTCTCGTCCAACATCAGTGCCTGACCTCACAAAAGCGCTTCTGGAAGAAAAGCCAAACATTCCCATAGACACACTCCTAAACCTTGTGGACAGCCTTCCCAGAAGAGTTGAAGCTGTTATAGCTGCAAAGGGTGGGCCAGCTCCTTACAGACTAAGACTGGGACGCCATTAAAGTTCATAAAAATGTAAAGGCAGGTGTCCCAATACTTTTGGCAATATAATTTATATATATATATATATATATATATATATATATATATATATAACAGGGGCGGACTGACCATTTTGAAACTGCCTGAGGGCCCAGGGTCAGTAGGGGGCCCCATGAGATGCCCCTGGTACCTTTTTCATAGGCTTTTTTGAGTTTGGGCAAGGACACAGGGGCCCCATGATCCCTTATTGCCCAGATGGCCCCAAGAGTTGTCAGTCCGCCCCTGATATATATATATATATATACATATATATAAGCTGATTAGTCAATGGTGGACTGTATAAGCTTTACCTTAAAGAATAGTGACATTTTATAGAATCTCTATGTTGCTTCTGCTCCACATTCTTCCATGTGACTGTTATGCCTACCCACATCTGTAAATGACTTTGTCCTTTTTTCATTTATTTCTCTGCTTCTTCATTGTAATGTCTTTCCCCCGGAGTCTCAGGTTCGAAGTTTTCCCTTTTGTAAAATCCTGACAGGTGCCTAATTGAATGATGAATGTCCCTTTATTATACTGTAATTGAACTGCCAGCTCTGTGATTGGTTTGTAGGGATGCTCCATTCCTCATCAAGCACTGCAGGGGGTTCGGTAGCTGGCAGTCTGGGCCTACACTCCATCTGTCTAATCATATTTATCCCTTCCTTGATTTCTGAATGAAGCAATGCTGGGGGGAAGGAAAGTCATCATAAATTATGATAATTCAATGTTGTTCTCACAATAAGTATTTCCTATTGTTATATGCATGCGATTGGCATGGGGAGACATTTTGCTGTCATGGCGGTCTGACCTACTAGACCCTCAAAGAAGATTAATGGCCTTTACCTGAGTGACAGAAGAGGGAGTTGTGGGTCATTCATCATAGGCTGACATATGTCATTCAATCAGACAGATACTTTACTATTGCCCTGCAAGCAGAGTTATTTTTCTGCCGCTTAAGCAGGGAGTTTAATAAAATGGCAGAATTAAACTCATTCTTTGTAAAATGCCTGTCAGATGAAAATAAGAAAATCAATTCTTTTACATGATATTGCAAACAAACTGGCTGGGGCTCTAAATTTAATTTTCTCTGCATTGAATTCTAACAAGGTTTCTCATGGGGTATGTATAAGTTTCTACATAAAAGGTCAATGCGTACACAGGTGCAAGTATTTTTAATTACAGTATTCCCTGATTAGATACCAAACAATTATAGAAGAAGAATTTTAAGATGTCTGATAGTAAGTATTACTGATCTATTCAAATCAAATATATTACAAATTACAATCAGTATAATTTGCCATATTTTAGAGCTTAAACAAAAAAAATCAAGGCTGCATTAAAATATGTAGTTTGGTTTTGACGCCTTTGCAACCTAGAGAGATCTCCTCTTCCATCAGGTCATCTATTAGCGGCACCAGGGCTCTCACACTGCTCTAGGCTTGACCTTCATTCAGTGGACACATGACTTGACCGTAGGTTTGAAATGGTGCCTGCTATGTCAGTATATTGTGTTAGAAAAGGAAAACAGTGTATTGAAGTTGTTGTTTTCTTGGGTTTTTTTAGATGCTTTAAGTTGATGATGTACATGAACTCATTGGCTGTGTACTCCACTGGTAAGTTCTTTGTTACTATGCCTGATAATATTTTGGTGCTTGAGAGCCTTGACACTGTTTGAAATGTTATATTATTCTTAAAATGTATCCACCCTAATATGTCAACCCTCTTGACAAGCAATGCTCACATAAAGTGTGTGGATATGTATACAAGTGCAGGAATGGAAGATAGGGGATATTTCAAAAATGGAAAATGAAAAGTACCTCAACATTGTTAATAGGTCCAGCTACAACAATATTCCAATAAAATTCAAGGGGATAATCCAAAAAGTAGTCAATGCATTTCGTGGGTCCACAAATTTCCCCTTTATCAGGGCTTGAATGGAAACAATGTAAATAGACTAGAAGTGAACTTTCCACTTTGCTCAACTAAAAGATAGGAAATAACAATCACAGAATCCAGTTGTTTTCAGCTAGAAGGAGCAGCAATCGAAACTTCATATGTTACCTTACTCCCTCCTTGCTGGGCAGCACAGTGGCTAAATGGTTAGCACTTCCGCCTGGCAGCACTGGGGCTGTTGGCTCAAATTCCAACCATGGCACCACCTTCCTGGAGTTTGCATGTGTGGGTTTCCTACAGGTACTCCAGTTTCCTTCCACTCTCCAAAAGACATACTGGTAGGTTAACTGGATCTTTTCTAAATTGTCCCTAGTATGTGTATGTATAAATGTAAGTTAAAGACCTTAGATTGTACACCCCCTGAGGGTTAGGGACTGATGTGAATGTACAATATATATGTAAAGTGCTGCGTAAATTGACAGCACTATATAAGTACCTGTAATAAATAAATAATACGTTACCTTGCTCCCCATTTATCAAAACAGGAAAGAAAACATGTTCCAACTGCTACTGTTCCCTGGAAGTTGGCAAAGTTTAGCAATGATATTGGGAAAAATCAGACTGCAGTAACAAAATGAATCTAAATCAGAGAGGGGCACAGAAGATCCACATCTTGTGGTTTCTGCTCTTTGGCAGAGTTTTAAAGGTTTGAATACAAAATTGATCACTGCAATGCTATGTTCTGTTTATAGGGTGCTAATACAAACTTGTAGATGTTCATAAGGATATCATAACTCTACAAGGTGTTCTATGACCTTATAAAAGCACAAAAGCAAAGGCTAAGGTATTGTTGCTCATACAGCTTCAAATTGCCCTCATGTGTCATTATCACTTAAGTTCCACATTTCTACATTTTGCTAAGCCTGGGGCCTTATAATACATAAGATGTGCCCCCACACATAGCATAACGTGTAAAAATAGCAACTTCATTGGTTCTCAGTAGTGCCTGACAATGGCCAACAGGACAATCAGAGTTAATCTAGATAGCAGTAAAAAGAAAACAAAGCCTTAAAGGGATTCTAACCCCTCACCACTCTATCAAAAAACTAAAAACAAAAACTTGGGTCATTAAATACATAATATTTATAGCAATACAGCCCAACTCCAGCCACCACTTTTTTTTTCTTGTTCAAATTATTTATTTATTTAACAGAAAGCATAGTACAGAACAAGTGAAGACAGGTCTTCATGTTACATTAAGTGTTCACAGGTTACATAGGTGTGCAGGATTCATAAAAAGATACAGTATATTAAGTATTGCATTGCTATGTAGGAATATCAACTGTGTAACTTACATATTAACATAGGAATTATACGGAAGATTAGCAAGGATCTGTTTAACTAGGCTAGAACATCAGATACTCAAGAAACATCAGGCCAGGAGGCATTAAAGAAGCCTTGGTATGGGTCATATTATGTGTTGGCCTAGGAGAGACAAAGACAGTATGGGAGAGTTGAGAGAGAAGATGGGGCCTTAGTAGCAGGAGAACATGGTAGAGCCAAGTGTCGAGTCTCAGACTCAGCCATGATCATAGTGTTAGTAGCAGGGTATAGGGCCCATGTTACGATGAAAGGGAGTAAAAAAAAAAAAGGGGGGATGAGAAAAAGGGCTAAAGGAGGAGAGGTTCCCCGAGAGTGTCACGACTATAGCTGGCTGGTGAGCTGGGCATGCAGCCACAACATTTTATTTCATTTATAGCAGGTGAGGATGAGAATAGGACAGGAACTGATCAATAAATATTTTCAATGGGGATACAGATGCATTGTATTAAAGCAAGGAAAGATTAGAACCCCTGACAATGTTTTAAGTGTTATCTGCGCCTTCTGTGCATTTCTTATATGGGTGTCACAGGGACACAGTGGGGGAAATCTCCCTGACAGAGTATAAGATAGAAATAATAGTTTTAATATAGGTCCTTCAAATAGGTCTCCAATCTTTAAATAGGCACCAAAAGAGGGTACAATATGCAATAAAACCTGACAGATGTTCTAAACTTTCCTCACTCTGGTTAAAAATAAGTGTTTCAATTGCTGTCTGTATCCTTGTTGGAGAGAACCCCCTCACTTTATGTCCCAGTGGCACCACAAAAAACATACAGCTCAACTGTTCCAAATTTCACAGGACAGTCCTGGGATTTTACCAACCTTATATCCTGGCACTGGGTTTTGGAACACCCGTTCCAGCACCCAATGCTAGTATCAAACCACTGACTAGTGTGGGACCTGCAAAGCATAATGGGTGACTATGATAGACCCCTTCAAACTGAACACAAATATAATTTCAGATTGACTGTATCATATACAGTAGGAATCTTCAGAAATATGAAATTAAATTTTAATGGCTATAATTAGAGATGAGCGAATCGAACTTGGCGAAGTGGAATTCGTTTCGAATATTAGGAAAATTTTCGAAAATCCGAAAATTAGCAGACTTCGGATGCGCGAATCGAAATTTTTCCAAAAATGGCGGCGACATGTGCGGCGACGGAGCGGGGATCTCTGGGAAGGCGCGCAGACAAGGCGCGCTGACCCATAATGCATTCATTCATGACATGTGATCGCATTAGCCAATCAGCAGCCAGCCAGCCAGCACTGTGTAATGGTCGAGCTATAAATTGCGGCCATTTTAGAATTCTCCATTAGCCTCCAGTCATTCAAGAGAGACAGACCTGTCTGTATTGAGGGACAGAGTTAGGGCCACAGAATCGTTACTTAGGGACACAGAACTGTTACTTAGGGACACAGAACCGTTACTTAGGGACACAGAACCGTTACTTAGGGACACACAATCGTTACTTAGGGACACAGAACCATTACTTAGGGACACAGAACCGTTACTTAGGGACACAGAATTGTTACTTAGGGACACAGAATTGTTACTCAGGGACAGACACAGAATTGTTACTCAGGGACAGACAAAGAATTGTTACTGAGGGACACAGAATTGTTACTGAGGGACACAGAATTGTTACTGAGGGACACAGAATTGTTACTGAGGGACAGACACAGAATTGTTACTCAGGGACAGACACAGAATTGTTACTCAGGGACAGACACAGAATTGTTACTGAGGGACACAGAATTGTTACTGAGGGACACAGAATTGTTACTCAGGGACAGACACCGAATTGTTACTCAGGGAAAGACACAGAATTGTTACTCAGGGACAGACACAGAATTGTTACTGAGGGACACAGAATTGTTACTGAGGGACACAGAATTGTTACTGAGGGACACAGAATTGTTACTCAGGGACAGACACAGAATTGTTACTCAGGGACAGACACAGAATTGTTACTCAGGGACAGACACAGAATTGTTACTCAGGGACAGACACAGAATTGTTACTGAGGGACACAGAATTGTTACTGAGGGACACAGAATTGTTACTCAGGGACACAGAATTGTTACTCAGGGACAGACACAGAATTGTTACTGAGGGACACAGAATTGTTGCTGAGGGACACAGAATTGTTACTGAGGGACACAGAATTGTTACTCAGGGACACAGAATTGTTACTCAGGGACACAGAATTGTTACTCAGGGACAGACACAGAATTGTTACTGAGGGACACAGAATTGTTACTGAGGGACACAGAATTGTTACTCAGGGACACAGAATTGTTACTCAGGGACAGACACAGAATTGTTACTGAGGGACACAGAATTGTTACTGCGGGACACAGAATTGTTACTCAGGGACAGACACAGAATTGTTACTCAGGGACACAGAATTGTTACTGAGGGACACAGAATTGTTACTCAGGGACACAGAATTGTTACTGAGGGACACAGAATTGTTACTCAGGGACACAGAATTGTTACTCAGGGACACAGAATTGTTACTGAGGGACACAGAATTGTTACTCAGGGACACCGAATTGTTACTCAGGGACAGACACAGAATTGTTACTGAGGGACACAGAATTGTTACTGAGGGACACAGAATTGTTACTCAGGGACACAGAATTGTTACTCAGGGACAGACACAGAATTGTTACTCAGGGACACAGAATTGTTACTGAGGGACACAGAATTGTTACTGAGGGACACAGAATTGTTACTCAGGGACACAGAATTTTTACTCAGGGACAGACACAGAATTGTTACTGAGGGACACAGAATTGTTACTGAAGGACACAGAATTGTTACTCAGGGACACAGAATTGTTACTTAGGGACACAGAACCATTACTTAGGGACACAGAACCGTTACTTAGGAACACAGAATTGTTACTTAGGGACACAGAATTGTTACTCAGGGACAGACACAGAATTGTTACTCAGGGACAGACAAAGAATTGTTACTGAGGGACACAGAATTGTTACTGAGGGACACAGAATTGTTACTGAGGGACACAGAATTGTTACTCAGGGACAGACACAGAATTGTTACTCAGGGACAGACACAGAATTGTTACTCAGGGACAGACACAGAATTGTTACTCAGGGACAGACACAGAATTGTTACTGAGGGACACAGAATTGTTACTGAGGGACACAGAATTGTTACTCAGGGACAGACACCGAATTGTTACTCAGGGAAAGACACAGAATTGTTACTCAGGGACAGACGCAGAATTGTTACTCAGGGACACAGAATTGTTACTGAGGGACACAGAATTGTTACTCAGGGACACAGAATTGTTACTCAGGGACAGACACAGAATTGTTACTCAGGGACAGACACAGAATTGTTACTCAGGGACAGACACAGAATTGTTACTGAGGGACACAGAATTGTTACTGAGGGACACAGAATTGTTACTCAGGGACACAGAATTGTTACTCAGGGACAGACACAGAATTGTTACTGAGGGACACAGAATTGTTGCTGAGGGACACAGAATTGTTACTGAGGGACACAGAATTGTTACTCAGGGACACAGAATTGTTACTCAGGGACACAGAATTGTTACTCAGGGACAGACACAGAATTGTTACTGAGGGACACAGAATTGTTACTGAGGGACACAGAATTGTTACTCAGGGACACAGAATTGTTACTCAGGGACAGACACAGAATTGTTACTGAGGGACACAGAATTGTTACTGCGGGACACAGAATTGTTACTCAGGGACAGACACAGAATTGTTACTCAGGGACACAGAATTGTTACTGAGGGACACAGAATTGTTACTCAGGGACACAGAATTGTTACTGAGGGACACAGAATTGTTACTCAGGGACACAGAATTGTTACTCAGGGACAGACACAGAATTGTTACTGAGGGACACAGAATTGTTACTGAGGGACACAGAATTGTTACTGAGGGACACAGAATTGTTACTGAGGGACACAGAATTGTTACTCAGGGACACAGAATTGTTACTCAGGGACAGACACAGAATTGTTACTGAGGGACACAGAATTGTTACTGAGGGACACAGAATTGTTACTCAGGGACACAGAATTGTTACTCAGGGACAGACACAGAATTGTTACTCAGGGACACAGAATTGTTACTGAGGGACACAGAATTGTTACTGAGGGACACAGAATTGTTACTCAGGGACACAGAATTTTTACTCAGGGACAGACACAGAATTGTTACTGAGGGACACAGAATTGTTACTGAAGGACACAGAATTGTTACTCAGGGACACAGAATTGTTACTGAGGGACACAGAATTGTTACTCAGGGACACAGAATTGTTACTCAGGGACACAGAATTGTTACTCAGGGACAGACACAGAATTGTTACTGAGGGACACAGAATTGTTACTGAGGGACACAGAATTGTTACTGAGGGACACAGAATTGTTACTCATGGACACAGAATTGTTACTCAGGAACACAGAATTGTTACTCAGGGACAGACACAGAATTGTTACTGAGGGACACAGAATTGTTACTGAGGGACACAGAATTGTTACTCAGGGACACAGAATTGTTACTCAGGGACACAGAATTGTTACTCAGGGACAGACACAGAATTGTTACTGAGGGACACAGAATTGTTACTCAGGGACACAGAATCATTGAATTAAAGAGTATGTCAGACAACACGCAGAGGAGTGGCAGAGGAGGCAATGTTTTAGGAGCGAGCAGACGTGGCAGCAGAGGAAGGGGTCGAGGCAGCACTAGTCGCAGCCAGAGGCCAGTGCTCCCGATGTCATCCAGCGGTCGTGTCTCCACCGACAACCCTGCCGTCATCGATTGGTTGGCTCGGTCGTCTTCCTCTTCTCAGGTCACCTCTGACACCTACAACCAATGGTCGGTGGGTACGTCAGACACAACCGTTAGTTGGCATGGCCCGGGAGCAAGCCCACTGAAATCACGTGTCCTCTACCTGCCCCTGTCCTTTGGTGTTCCCTCACCAAGCGAAGTATCGCATGCTGTGGGCTCAGCCCCACTGTACAGTGAGGAAGAGCTAACAGAGGGCGGTCAGGAACGGGGGGAGACATCCGCCTCTTCAGCAGCCAGGTGAAGAAGTACTGGCGAGGAGAGTGGCTCGGTAGCCGGTCTAGAGACAGGTCTGTCTCCTGACCCACACGCAGCCGAGGGGGCTAGTAGTGAGGCGGAGACCCTAATTGATGATGATGAGGCTGATCGCACTTGGCAGCCTCGTCGTCATCAGGCTATTGCTTCCGCATCATCAGGAGAAGAGGGTGCCAGCTTGGCAGCGAGCAAAACAGTCGGTGGGTTGCCCAGGAGGCAGCAGGGTCGCAGCAGTGTCAGTGGAGGCAAACGGCCACGGAGTAGAGCACCAGCTCCACTGCAGCCTACCACCACGGCCAGTAGTGGTGCCGGTGTGCACGGAGGAAGTAGCAGTCAGCCAGTGAGGAGTAGCGGGGGCAAAGTTTCCTACTCGGCGGTGTGGCAATTTTTCGTCAAGCCGCCCGAGGAAGTAAACGTAGCCGTATGTCGACTATGTGGCCAGAAAGTCAAGCGTGGCCAGGGGGCCCATGTTGGGCCATGTCCAGAGTGTGTCATGGGTCCCTGTACGGCCTCCCATTGCTGCTGTCTCCATCGCCACACTCTGCCATGTGCCACTTTCAGGTCTCCTCACACTGCTGGTGTGTTCCATTTTGTCATAGGGTGCTGGCAGATTACGGGCCTCCCATTGCTGCTGCCAGGCCCGTTATCTGCCATGGGCCCCCGTACCGCCTCCTCATGCTGCTGCCAGGCCCGTAATCTGTCATGGGTCCCTGTACGGCCTCCCATTGCTGCTGTCTCCATCGCCACACTCTGCCATGTGCCACTTTCAGGTCTCCTCACACTGCTGGTGTGTTCCATTTTGTCATAGGGTGCTGGCAGATTACGGGCCTCCCATTGCTGCTGCCAGGCCCGTAATCTGCCATGGGCCCCCGTACCGCCTCCTCATGCTGCTGCCAGGTCCAGAGTCTCTCATGGGTCCCTGTACGGCCTCCCATTGCTGCTGTCTCCATCGCCACACTCTGCCATGTGCCACTTTCAGGTCTCCTCACACTGCTGGTGGGTTCCATTTTGTCATAGGGTGCTGGCAGATTACGGGCCTCCCATTGCTGCTGCCAGGCCCGTAATCTGCCATGGGCCCCCGTACCGCCTCCTCATGCTGCTGCCAGGTCCCGAGTGTCTCATGGGTCCCTGTACGGCCTTCCATTGCTGCTGTCTCCATCGCCACACTCTGCCATGTGCCACTTTCAGGTCTCCTCACACTGCTGGTGGGTTCCATTTTGTCATAGGGTGCTGGCAGATTACGGGCCTCCCATTGCTGCTGCCAGGCCCGTAATCTGCCATGGGCCCCCGTACCGCCTCCTCATGCTGCTGCCAGGTCCAGAGTCTCTCATGGGTCCCTGTACGGCCTCCCATTGCTGCTGTCTCCATCGCCACACTCTGCCATGTGCCACTTTCAGGTCTCCTCACACTGCTGGTGGGTTCCATTTTGTCATAGGGTGCTGGCAGATTACGGGCCTCCCATTGCTGCTGCCAGGCCCGTAATCTGCCATGGGCCCCCGTACCGCCTCCTCATGCTGCTGCCAGGCCCGTAATCTGTCATGGGTCCCTGTACGGCCTCCCATTGCTGCTGTCTCCATCGCCACACTCTGCCATGTGCCACTTTCAGGTCTCCTCACACTGCTGGTGTGTTCCATTTTGTCATAGGGTGCTGGCAGATTACGGGCCTCCCATTGCTGCTGCCAGGCCCGTAATCTGCCATGGGCCCCCGTACCGCCTCCTCATGCTGCTGCCAGGTCCAGAGTGTCTCATGGGTCCCTGTACGGCCTTCCATTGCTGCTGTCTCCATCGCCACACTCTGCCATGTGCCACTTTCAGGTCTCCTCACACTGCTGGTGGGTTCCATTTTGTCATAGGGTGCTGGCAGATTACGGGCCTCCCATTGCTGCTGCCAGGCCCGTAATCTGCCATGGGCCCCCGTACCGCCTCCTCATGCTGCTGCCAGGTCCAGAGTCTCTCATGGGTCCCTGTACGGCCTCCCATTGCTGCTGTCTCCATCGCCACACTCTGCCATGTGCCACTTTCAGGTCTCCTCACACTGCTGGTGGGTTCCATTTTGTCATAGGGTGCTGGCAGATTACGGGCCTCCCATTGCTGCTGCCAGGCCCGTAATCTGCCATGGGCCCCCGTACCGCCTCCTCATGCTGCTGCCAGGCCCGTAATCTGTCATGGGTCCCTGTACGGCCTCCCATTGCTGCTGTCTCCATCGCCACACTCTGCCATGTGCCACTTTCAGGTCTCCTCACACTGCTGGTGTGTTCCATTTTGTCATAGGGTGCTGGCAGATTACGGGCCTCCCATTGCTGCTGCCAGGCCCGTAATCTGCCATGGGCCCCCGTACCGCCTCCTCATGCTGCTGCCAGGCCCGTAATCTGTCATGGGTCCCTGTACGGCCTCCCATTGCTGCTGTCTCCATCGCCACACTCTGCCATGTGCCACTTTCAGGTCTCCTCACACTGCTGGTGTGTTCCATTTTGTCATAGGGTGCTGGCAGATTACGGGCCTCCCATTGCTGCTGCCAGGCCCGTAATCTGCCATGGGCCCCCGTACCGCCTCCTCATGCTGCTGCCAGGTCCAGAGTCTCTCATGGGTCCCTGTACGGCCTCCCATTGCTGCTGTCTCCATCGCCACACTCTGCCATGTGCCACTTTCAGGTCTCCTCACACTGCTGGTGGGTTCCATTTTGTCATAGGGTGCTGGCAGATTACGGGCCTCCCATTGCTGCTGCCAGGCCCGTAATCTGCCATGGGCCCCCGTACCGCCTCCTCATGCTGCTGCCAGGTCCAGAGTCTCTCATGGGTCCCTGTACGGCCTCCCATTGCTGCTGTCTCCATCGCCACACTCTGCCATGTGCCACTTTCAGGTCTCCTCACACTGCTGGTGGGTTCCATTTTGTCATAGGGTGCTGGCAGATTACGGGCCTCCCATTGCTGCTGCCAGGCCCGTAATCTGACATGGGCCCCGTACCGCCTCCTCATGCTGCTGCCAGGTCCAGAGTGTCTCATGGGTCCCTGTACGGCCTCCCATTGCTGCTGTCTCCATCGCCACACTCTGCCATGTGCCACTTTCAGGTCTCCTCACACTGCTGGTGGGTTCCATTTTGTCATAGGGTGCTGGCAGATTACGGGCCTCCCATTGCTGCTGCCAGGCCCGTAATCTGCCATGGGCCCCTGTACTGCCTCCTCATGCTGCTGCCAGGTCCAGAGTCTCTCATGGGTCCCTGTACGGCCTCCAATTGCTGCTGTCTCCATCGCCACACTCTGCCATGTGCCACTTTCAGGTCTCCTCACACTGCTGGTGGGTTCCATTTTGTCATAGGGTGCTGGCAGATTACGGGCCTCCCATTGCTGCTGCCAAGCCCGTAATCTGCCATGGGCCCCCGTACCGCCTCCTCATGCTGCTGCCAGGTCCAGAGTCTCTCATGGGTCCCTGTACGGCCTCCCATTGCTGCTGTCTCCATCGCCACACTCTGCCATGTGCCACTTTCAGGTCTCCTCACACTGCTGGTGGGTTCCATTTTGTCATAGGGTGCTGGCAGATTACGGGCCTCCCATTGCTGCTGCCAGGCCCGTAATCTGACATGGGCCCCGTACCGCCTCCTCATGCTGCTGCCAGGTCCAGAGTCTCTCATGGGTCCCTGTACGGCCTCCCATTGCTGCTGTCTCCATCGCCACACTCTGCCATGTGCCACTTTCAGGTCTCCTCACACTGCTGGTGGGTTCCATTTTGTCATAGGGTGCTGGCAGATTACGGGCCTCCCATTGCTGCTGCCAGGCCCGTAATCTGCCATGGGCCCCTGTACTGCCTCCTCATGCTGCTGCCAGGTCCAGAGTCTCTCATGGGTCCCTGTACGGCCTCCAATTGCTGCTGTCTCCATCGCCACACTCTGCCATGTGCCACTTTCAGGTCTCCTCACACTGCTGGTGGGTTCCATTTTGTCATAGGGTGCTGGCAGATTACGGGCCTCCCATTGCTGCTGCCAAGCCCGTAATCTGCCATGGGCCCCCGTACCGCCTCCTCATGCTGCTGCCAGGTCCAGAGTCTCTCATGGGTCCCTGTACGGCCTCCCATTGCTGCTGTCTCCATCGCCACACTCTGCCATGTGCCACTTTCAGGTCTCCTCACACTGCTGGTGGGTTCCATTTTGTCATAGGGTGCTGGCAGATTACGGGCCTCCCATTGCTGCTGCCAGGCCCGTAATCTGCCATGGGCCCCTGTACCGCCTCCTCATGCTGCTGCCAGGCCCGTAATCTGTCATGGGTCCCTGTACGGCCTCCCATTGCTGCTGTCTCTATCGCCACACTCTGCCATGTGCCACTTTCAGGTCTCCTCACACTGCTGGTGGGTTCCATTTTGTCATAGGGTGCTGGCAGATTACGGGCCTCCCATTGCTGCTGCCAGGCCCGTAATCTGCCATGGGCCCCCGTACCGCCTCCTCATGCTGCTGCCAGGTCCAGAGTGTCTCATGGGTCCCTGTACGGCCTCCCATTGCTGCTGTCTCCATCGCCACACTCTGCCATGTGCCACTTTCAGGTCTCCTCACACTGCTGGTGGGTTCCATTTTGTCATAGGGTGCTGGCAGATTACGGGCCTCCCATTGCTGCTGCCAGGCCCGTAATCTGCCATGGGCCCCCGTACCGCCTCCTCATGCTGCTGCCAGGTCCAGAGTGTCTCATGGGTCCCTGTACGGCCTCCCATTGCTGCTGTCTCCATCGCCACACTCTGCCATGTGCCACTTTCAGGTCTCCTCACACTGCTGGTGGGTTCCATTTTGTCATAGGGTGCTGTATGGCCTCCCATTGCTGCTGCCTCCACCGCCACACTGTGGCTCCACACTCTGGTTTTGGCCCCGTGACTGCCCAAATGAGTGAAGTGTGCGGTGATTCTAAGATCGACGGCACTCATCTGCATGTCATACTGACCGACAGTATTATTTCTCTTCCCCAGCAGACTCCAAGGGCATTTAAATTAAAGGTACAGTGTTCTGCACTAATATAAAGGCTCTCTGAAGCCTAGAAACACCCTTTTTATAAGTTAAATTCGCAGCGAATATATTCGCATCGAATCAAATTTATTCCTCGAATTCGCCGAATCAGCCGAATCGAATTTTTGAATACTTCGCTCATCTCTAGCTATAATGTATAAAATCGCATATTGTTTCTGACACTCTGCAAGAGTTCAACAGGGATAAAAGTGTTTTGCTACTGATTTTCATTTTTATTCAGTGCCCAGGGCATCTCTAAGCACTAGTCAGTCAGTCACTATTGATGGATTCCAGTTGTCCTGATGCCTACCTAGATTTTTTGGAACGAAGCCCAAGTGCGAATGCAGAAAATGAATCTTCAATGGCATGGCACTTCATGGTCTTGTATGCTGTAAGAAGTCTGTCGACCAGCTGAATGTAGTTTGGTGCTCTGTAGTTGCCAAGAAAATTCTCAACATCCTTGAATGCTTTCCAAGTTATTTTCTCTGACCCCACTAACAGATCTTCGAACCGCTTGTCATTGATGATGTATCTGATCTGTGGACCAACAAAAATGTTTCTTTAATCTTGGCATCAGTTAATCTTGGAAGTATTTGTCTTAAATAATGAAAACCTTAACCTTCCTTGTTCATTGCTTTCACTTACAAATGGTTCATGTGCCACATTTATTTATCCTAGAGGCAAAACTCTTTCAGAGGCCATTTTTTGTAATGTAAAGTGATTCTCTTCCACCTCTTTCCCATTTCCCATTCACAAATGAAAGAACAGTACTTGGTATATCCAAACTGCATTCCAAGCAGCAGAGCCAACACAGCCCTGGCCAAAAGTTTTGAGAATGACACAAATACTAATATTAATATTCACAAAGTCTGCTGCTTCAGTGTTTTTAGATCTTTTTGTCAGATGTTACTATGGTACACTGAAGTATAAATACTGTAGGTTTGTCAAAATCAAACGTAGAGCTACTGAGTTCAAGATGACATTTGCTATCACCAGGTAAAAAATATATCTGTCTTTCGAAGTCGCCAAGATGATTTAATTTCTTTGCAGAGGTTGACAACCACATTTTCTGAACTGACTTTGAGGATTTTTTGCACATCTTTGGGTTGTGAGCATGTCCCCACTAGAATCGTGTCTCTTTATTGATTCATTAGTATTAAGACTCAAGGCTGTCTTGTTACACAATGGCAATGTATACCTGCTGATTATGTTGCACACATGAAAGGTACATACAAAAACATGGAATTGTTAGTGAAGTACATTCAGTACACCAAGTACAACTGGAATATCTGTGGAGATCTAAACATACAGTAAGTTCCTGCTCAGGTTTTTAAATTTTGACTGTGTTATGAAATGAGGTTCACAGACATACATAATTCAATATCCAGATCATTGTCATTGTCCATGTGGGTGCATTGCATCATCTTTGTCTGTTTCGTCTAAGCTCCATTTCTCTAGTATCTTTGATACTAATAGATTGTCATCGTGTGGCAGTGGCTAAAGGCAGATTGGGGTATTCAATTGATTCCTTATTTTTTGCAGAGGAACCAGCAACATTATTCAGACAGAGATAACAGTGTGAAATGTGATCACTCTGGTCTCAGCATATCATTAGGTTAGTATAGTTATGGTGCGTGTTTTAGGCTTAAGCTTAAGTTTACAAGAAAATATCACGACTGTTTGGAACCTTTCTGCTGTCACCAGATGTCATATAGCAAGTCTATAACTGGCTTACTAGGTATGTAAATTGCATGTACCATCAGCATATTCTGGAAGGAAGAGGTTTTGCTCTCCTCAGAATGTAATAGCTGAAAGAGGTTGGAATGCAGGTAGCATAATATGAGTGTTTATTTTATCTGAATATTGTCCAGTAGAGTGGAATGACTGTCTTTTACGGTGTGACTATATTTAATAAAATAATAAAATTCTATGTACACGATTATGGTATGTGTGAGACAAGTTCCACATTATGTGGATGTACATGAATTCCGAAATCTATACAGTATGTGTAGGTAAATTTATTTGTGCCAAGATAACATGATGTTTGAGCTGGAATTGTAAAGTGGAGGCAAACACTTTGAAATTTTTTTTAAACTTTGAGTTTATCTGGATTGGGCTGTTGCTATGGGTTACCACATTGTGATAGGTAGTGATAGGAAGTTGTTTTGTCCCAACTTTTGCAATCACTTATAGTTTGAAATGCAACCACTGGATAGATATATTGAAACAATTTCCCTTTGCTATACGAATAGTGATTTAAAAACTGTTTTTGGAATTAGGATGCTTGTAGCATTAAGGTTGGCTAAATATGTATCCATACAGATAGAGAATGATAATGGTATTGTTTAAGTGATAACTTTTAGGTATTAGTTTATCTTGGATATTAGCTATGGCTAAGGAATTCTATATGTTATGATACAAGCTAGGGGCTAATCTAGGATCTGAATAGGGCAATTTTATGTTCAATAATTTTTATTAAAAGTATTTTTGACAAAACAATTGAGGTGGGTAGGCTACATTGAGGGGGTAAAGTATGGGAATGCGAGGAGTAAAGGGGGGGAGGAAAGGGAAGGGGGGGGAGTGCACCAGTCTAGGGATAAAGGTCTAGATGTCATAAAGTTGGCTTATCAGGATTTTACAGAGCAGTTTGGATTTTTTAACCGACGAGACCATTGAAATTTGAATGAGTGATATGTGGAGTTATTCAGGGCTGATCTTCTTTCCATATCACATTGGAAGTTAAGATCTGTTAACAATGAGGTGAGAGAGGGGGTTTTAGTGGTGTTCCATAATTTGGTAATATTGATCTTGGTTGCCGCCAGAGTATGGATAATGACGGTACGTGAATCTTTTGGGAATTCATCTATTCCAATGTGGAGAAGGGCTAGGGCAGGGTTCGGAGCTACTGAAGTTTCCGTAAGTGTTGAGATTAAATGGAAGACCTTTTTCCAATAGGATCTGAGAGATTTACACATCCATAATATGTAGAATGTGGAGCCTGTTTCACCACAATGTCTCCAGCAAGCGTGGGAATGTTCTGGGTAGTATAGTGAGAGTTTGGTAGGTGTTAAGTACCATTGGTGTAAAATTTTCATATACGATTCCCAATGTGAACTGCATCTAGATGCGTTGTAGGTGATTTTAAAGGTTTTTTCCCAGGTTTGTGAAGTTTTTGGATGTGAGAGAATTTTCTCCCAATTGGCTAGTTTGAAGTAGTTTGCAGGGTAAATTGTGTATTTATTGTGTGCATATAGAAAGTTGAGATACCTTTTTTTGGGTATTTTGTTTTGTTGAAAAAATTGTATGCGGTAGTGGAGATTTTTGAAAGGAGCGGGATTTTTACTGTTTGTAAGGAGTGAGTTATTCTTAGGTAGGTGAAGTATTCAGTGGTGGGTAGGTTACATTTCTTTTGAAGAATCGGGAAATTATCTAGTTTATGGTCTGTATATAGATCTTGTATATGTGATATACCACATTTGTCCCATTGTAGGAGGTTTAGGGAGGGTGTAGTGAGCTGTAATATATTAAGTGGAGTAGGTATCAGTTTGGTTTCTAGAGAGTCAGACGATTGAAGATCATACCAGGCTTGAAGGTAGGCCTTGATACACGGGTGTTTAAGTAAGAGTTTGGATTGGAGTATTTTTGGTAGGAGAAGAATGTTGCGTGGGATGAGAGGAAAGAGAGGGAGTGTTTCTATGATGGACCAAGATTTTTCTTTAATTGGATGCCACCAGAAATAAAGTTGGTCAAGAAGAGAGGCCATATAGTATGATTTTAGGTGTGGGAGACCTGCACCTCCTCTGGATGTAGGACGTATTAAGAGATTTGTGGTGCATCTAGGTTTCTTGGAGTTCCAGAGGAATTTGGAGAAGATTGTTTGTAGTTTAGAGAAGAAAGTATTGGGAATGGGGATGGGGAGTGTGCGGAATATGTAAAGGATTTTGGGTAGTATATACATTTTTAGGGTTGATACTCGTCCGAGTTTGGATAGTGTTGCTGTGCAGAGGTTAGTGAGTTCCCTTGGTATGTTATCAAGTAGAGATTTGTGGTTCGAGGAATATAACTGATCTGTCATAGCAGTGTGCTTGATTCCTAGATAAGGGATATTGTGTTGTTCCCAAGAGAAGGGGAATTGTTTGGCAAGTATTGTTTGAGTCTGGATAGGTATATGGAGGTTTAGGATAGAGGATTTTGTTTCATTGAGTTAATAGTAGGAAACTTCCGAATAGTATTGGAGATGTGAGCAGATAATCTGTAGCAATTTGTGTGGGTTAGTTATCATTAGTATAATGTCATCCACGAATAAACTGATTTTATGTTTTGTTTTCAGGTGGGTGATTCCTGTAAATGTGGAGTCGCCTCTGAGTATTGAGGCTAAAGGTTCAATGAGTAGAGTAAATATTATGGGGGATAGGGGGCATCCTTGTCTAGTGCCGTTTGAGATGTTGAATGGGTCTGAGAGTGTGCCATCCGTTAGAACCCTGGCTGATGGGTTAGAGTATAAAGAAAGAATAGCTGATAGCATCCATCCTGTGGTACCAAATTTTTGTAGTGTTAGTTGCATGAAATGCCAATGTATGCGGTCGAATGCTTTTTCTGCATCCAGGGATAGTAATAAGGAGGGCTGTTTGGTGGTTTCTAAGTTGTGGATAAGGGATATGAGTCTTCTAGTATCGTCTGGGGCTTGGCGACCAGGTATAAATCCTATTTGGTCAGGATGTATTAGAATAGGGAGGTATTGGAGGAGTCTTTGGGTTATTATTTTAGCATAGAGTTTTATATTCGTGTTAAGTAGTGAAATAGGTCTATAGTTTTGAACAATTTGAGGGTCTTTACCTGGTTTGGGAATTGTAGTGATTATAGATTGTAACATTTCTTTGGGGAATTCTCCTGTAGAGGCAGCATGGTTAAAGAGCTTGGTCAAGTGTGGTGAAAGGTCAGGAGCAAAAATTTTGTAAAATTTGTTGGTAAAACCATCGTTTCCTGGGGATTTATTGTGCGGTAAAGTTTTGATGACTTTTTCTATCTCCGTAGGAGATATTGGTTTGGATATAGATATGAGTTGTGTTGGAGTAAGTTGGGGGAGTTTCGCAGAACTTAGAAATTTTTGTATGGAAGCGGTTGTTGGTTGTGTTGTGTTTGGGTCCATTTTGAGATTGTAAAGTTTTTGATAGTATGTCGCCAAAGCATTAGCTATATCTTGCGGGTTTGTGAGAGAGGTATGGGTAGTTGGATGTTGAATGGAGGAAATTTTAGATTTTAGGCATCGTTGTTTGATTAATTTTGGTAAAAAGGAGTTAGCTTTATTACCTAAGGAGTAGAATTTTGTTTTACTTTTTTGTAAGTTAAGGTCATATTTATAAAGTAGAAAGGCTCGGAGTTTAATTCTATCTGAAGCTAGGGAAGTAGAAGTGGAGGGATTTGGATTTTTTTTGTTCATTTCTTCTTGTAGATTTATGGAAGTCATGAGGTCAATTTGTTGGGTATGCTGTTTAGTAATGCGGGAGTTTAACTGTATGAGGATACCTCTCATGTATGCCTTGTACGTGGACCAAAGTGTGTTATAGAAATGTCAGATGTGTCATTGCATTCAAAAAATATATGTTGTGTGCTTCTAGTAAATGTTTCTTATCATCAGGGTTGTTCAGTATCGATGAGTTCAGTCTCAAGAGACAAGGGATTGGGGATTGTCGGTTGCTGTCTAAGGTTATGCTGATTGGAGCTTGATCTGACCAAGTTATAGTACCAATGTTAAAAGAAATTACGTGTTGAAGAGTCCATTTATCTGTGACGAAGAAGTCTATTCTGGAGTACGACAGATGAGAAAGGGAGTAGTATGTGTAGTCCTTTTCTGTGCTATGTTGACATCGCCAGATATCGTAGAGATCATGGTCATGCAAAAAGCGGTTGAAATTTTGTTTGGAGGAGCGCCTGTTGGTGGAGGAATCCAGAAGTGGGTTACCAATAACATTAAAGTCTCCGCCAATAATAAGTCTACCTTGCTTTTGAGAAAATATAGTTGATTGAAGTCTGTTGTAAAATTGGATTTGGTTGATGTTGGGACCGTATACGTTAACCAACGTATAGGGGATGTTGTTGATTTTGCAGATCAGGATGTGGTATCGACCTTGAGGGTCCGTTATTTCAGAGATATATTAATCATTTTGTAGGTTATTATGTGGGTTACTTGAGTAGGAGAGTTGTTTCCATATTTGTTGAGAAAAGTTGAAAGGTCGTGGTCGCGGTTGATGTCTTTCCGTTTGTTGGGCAGTGCGTTTATGGTTTGGCCATTGGAGTGAGTTTTGTTTTCCTTGCTGTAGTAAAATTTCCGTTAGAACAGTGGAGTTGATCGGTCGACTGGTGGTGCGGGAAAGGTAAGAAGGGGTAAGAAAAACTTTCTTAAAATGCAAGTCATATGAGTAGCGGAACTTGCTACTGTATAACGGGGGTGTGAACAGGTATTGACCGTAAACGAGGTCATACCATAAAACCTCTTGTAACATGAGAATATTCTGTAAAGGGCCGTTTGCTAGCTTGAAGTGACGAAATTATAGTGCCCAAGGCATTGTGGTGTAGAAGGATTGAGGGAGTTGTGAGTTAGGACCATTCAGCGTCCATTTGTTGTGTATTAGCTCAGGTGGATTGTTGTGGTTCCGCAGGTATTATATTCCAGGTCTTTAGGAGGTCGATGCCCGCTTCTAGGGATTTAATTGTGTAGATTGTACCGTGATGTTTAACGGTCAGTTTTGTGGGAAAACCCCATTGGTAGCCTATTCCGTGGTTTAGTGATAGTAATCAGCTTTTTGCAATTGAGCAGAGTGGCTTTGGACAAATCAGCAAATAATTTGACATTTGCATGTGATGGTGGGAGTGGGGGTGGGTTCCTGGCTGCTGCCATTAATTTTTCTTTTATGTAGTAAAAGTGGATGCGTGCCAGAACATTTCTGGGGATTGAAGCTGGGAGGAACAATGGTTTGGGTATCCTGTGAGCTCGATCAATGGCTAGCTCTATATCTGAGAGTGACGGAATGAGGTGTTTCATATACTGATAGATATAGGGGAGTAATGCGTCGTTGGTAATATTTTCAGGTATACCTCTGAATTTAATATTATTGCCTCTGGATTGGTCTTCTAACTTGAGGTTTATTTTTTTTAATATCAGCATTGTGGTCTGCGTGTGCGTCAATCAAATCATCATGCGCTACAACCATTTCTCCCATTTTGTTTTCAATGTGGCGCAGTCGGTGGTCTTGCTGCTGTATCACATTTGAGATCTGGGAAATTGATGCTGTCAAGTCACTGTGTATAGTTTGACGCAGAGATAAAAGCATATTCTTCATGCATATTTCGGTGATAGGCTGGTCAGCAGCAGGGAAGGAATCTATCAAGGATGGCATAGCAGTGTGAGGTAATATCTGCGTAAGGAGAGACTGAGTGTCAGGCAGGGGGTCCGTGTCTAGTCTGGGCCGTGATTTGGCTGGACTACTGGTGGTGGGTGATAAAGGGGGAGATGACTCACCCAGGTCCCCTGGATAGAGAGGATTTCTGAGCCTGGGATCCAGATGCTGGGCTTTGTGGTTCCCCTCATATATGCTGTGACAGGTGGTTTGGCCGTTTAAGGAGCTGCCGGCGCCATCTTGGCTGGGAGCTGTGACAGCAGGGAAGAAGTTTGTAAGCTTCCCTGGCTGTCCTGGAGCTTTTCTGCGGCGGGGCATTGTGGCGATCGGGTTCTGCCCTCTGCTGTACCGAGAGAGCGGTTTATGAGCCTCGGGGTCGGAGTGTGCCGAGGTGACAGCTAGCGGGTGGACCGAGCTCCTGTCAGTTCATGTCCATCCCGGAGCCAGCCGCACATGCGCCCTAAATAGGGCAATATTAGTTGCGGCTGATCTAGTCTTGGCTTATCTGAGGTCTAAAGAGTGGTGTTAATGGGGTACTGATCTGGTGTCTAAATGTTCAGGGGAATGATCTATGTTCTCAATGCCAGGGGTTCCTTTTTCTATCAATGATGCTAAATTACCTCTTCCTCACAATGGCACTATCCCTGTGGCATTTTCCCCTGCTATGAATGCCAGGGCATTTTTCCCTCACACTTACCACTGGCATTAGTGACATTTATTCTCCCACTAATGTCAGGACATTTTTTCCTTCAAAAGACCAATAACAGAAGGCATTTTTTGCCACTGACCAATGGCACTGGGCATTTTTCTCCCAGTGACCAATAATACTGGGCATTTTTTATTCCCACTGACCAATGATGCTGGGCATATTTTTCTACCTTTGACCAGAAATGTAGGGTTACTAGGCTACATTTTGTAAAGCGCTACACAAACTGTTGGCGCTATATAAATCCTGTATATGGAGTGTCAGTGAGCGCTATTGGTGTGTAGAAAGGTATAAGCTGCTGGCACTAAAGGACCGCCCTTGGTCTCCTCACTAGTGAATGAAATATAAAAGGTGCAGCACTAAAGTAATGAATGAATCAAATGAAATACTTCTAAAACATGTGCATATACATAAATAAATATAAAATGATGATAAGGTAAATAGAAGCAGCAGTAGAGCGAATAGCAGCAATATTAAAAAGCAGACACAGTGAGGCGCTCTGATCAGCGCTACAAAGTCTAAAGTGTGAGAGTTCATGAATAAAGCAATAATTAATATACCGATAAGTGTGGTGATGGTATCCATGATACTGAGTGGTCAGCGTTGGGTGATATAAAATGAATAGTGACTGACAGTGAACATATTGACACTATTGCAATGAACAATAGTTGTAAAAAAGTCCAGAAAAATAAATCCGTGAACAGGTGACATTCAGTGCTGGTGAATCCGTGAAAAGTATTCCTTTATATGTACTCACTAGAAGCGCATATAAAATGCGCATGAACAGCTGGTTTCTTCCCCAGGTAAGTCAGGCAGCACACCCATCAGTCATAGGACCATGAAGGCCAGGTTGATCTCAGATAGGGATGATGACACTGTAAGCCGTATACCTGGGTGGGCTCCCCAGGTTACAGTGAAGTTATGAACGAGGAAAGCAACCCCAACACCAGCTTTTGCCACAACAGAATTTTACTTAGATATGGCAAATAAACACAACCACAAATGCTGGGAACATACAATAAATTTACATACACTCAGCCCAAAGGCTGAGACCCTTGTGCTGCACAGCACGGTGCCTTCTGATGGATGAAGGTAGAAAGTGTAGTAATTTACCTACTGGCGGGCACAACTAAGCTGCCACACCTTACCTGTTATTACCCTAAAAGAACAGGAATCAGTGTATGGGTGTACGATATGGGCTAGCCTGTGGTGCAGCACAACAGCTTACAATCTTACACAAATCTACAGTATTCCCCCTCCCATAACTGGTCTTGTAGCATGTGCCTGAGTATTCCTTCTGAGCAAAACGCCAGTCTGGCTTGAGTTTGTGGGATTTTATCAGCTCTCCAATGTGAAATGTCACTTTAAGTTATGGAGTCCTTCCAATGATCAGTAATAACACTTGTGGCCTGACACAAACAGAGACCCTGACTAACTAACTGTAGGCCTGGTCTCAGTCTATAGGCGCCAACACTGAAATGAGGTGTGTGCACGATCTTACCGACCCGGGTCTGCTTTGCATCCACTGACTCTGAACAGAACAAATGTCTCTCCAACAAGCATGCAATATCGCAGTATATGTTGCGTTGTTCTTCTGCTCTCATCAGCATTCCTGGCAGCAATCTTCCTTTCTCTGAACAGGATCAGGGTCTTGGACACGATCAGCTTCACTTAGCCGCAGCTCTGGTTACTGAGGGATGCATTCACACCTGGATGTCATCAGATTCTAAGCTCACACGGCCCTTTCATTCAGCATCGTCCAAAACATGGCTGCAGTCTCCTCTTCCTGTTCACTAAACTCCATGTGAAAACCCCACCTCTTATTGAATATAGAAATATCTATGCAGTCTGAGGCTGTGTTAGAAAAACAGTGACATCTTGTAATTAAACCGTAGAATGTCACTCTCACAACACCAAACAGCATGCAAACTGTGATGAGAAATCCCAAGGAGTTCGCTCACAAAAGAGCCAGAGAAAATCTGTAAGATGGCAGTCGGACCTCCGTGCGGCCCCGGTGGTGTGACGCCAATGCGCAGGCTCCTTCACTGAAGTGTTTCATGCGCACACACGTTTTCAAAGGGATATGCCTATAAATCCTGTATAATAATACATATTCCTAATCGCTTTATTCTGTATGATATACTGTACGTTACATATTCCTGATCAAAGTGTTTGTTGTTTCAACAGTTGCTGGTTTCTAAGTAGCCCCCAAGTGTTAGAATGAAGTTCTTCTTTGAGGTAGACTCAAACAGAAAAGCATATTATTATACAGGATTTATATAGCGCCAACAGTTTGTGCAGCGCTTTACAAAATGAAGGTAGACATTACAGTTACAATACAATTAGGTACAAGAGGAAACAGAGGGCCCTGCTCGTTAGAGCTTACAATCTAGGAGGAATATGTAATGGAAACGTTTTTTAAAAATGATATATTAACAGGAGGTTTATGTGCCTTTTGTGGATATTTTATAGGTACAAGGACTGTGGCATATGTGTGTAGTGTATACCATGACTACGATTTAAACTCTATATAAAGTGCTGTGTAGTCACACCTACTGTGTGCTGTGGTGTGTTGCATGTGCCACATTTTCCTTTTTTCTGGGCACTCCCTCTTTTTCAAGGTATAAACCTGGGAATTATGATGAAAATGAGAGGACCTAACTTTTCATCACCCTTCATCAACAGACATTGAAAATGTTTTGGTAGAGGTGAATCAATACCTTTGCAAACCTGAGAAAAGATTCTGCTCCAGTTTTACACAAGTTCAGTTAAGCCTCGTACACACAATCAGAAAATCGTACGAAAAATGCTGCTTTCAAAGAGATCATATGATAATTTGATCGTTAGTATACAGCAACTTATTCACTCCCTTGTTATATCTCACCTTGACTATTGTAACTCCCTCCTCATTGGCCTACCTCATCGCAGGCTATCCCCGCTTCATGAATGCTGCTGCCAGACTCATCCACCTCACTAACCATTCTGTATCTGCCACCCCTCTCTGCCAATCCCTCCACTGGCTTCCTATTGCCCAACGGATAAAATTCAAAACATTAACAATAACATATAAAACCATTTATAACTCTGTCCCAAATTACATCAGCAATCTTGTCTCCAAATATCACCCAAACTGTACTTTCCGCTCCTCACAAGACCTCCTGCTCTCTAGCTCCCTTGTCTCCTCCTCCCATGCTTGTCTAGGACTTCTCCAGAGCTTCCCCCATCCTCTGGAACTCTACCCCAATTTATCAGACTATCACTGATTCTGCTTACTTTTAGGCAATCTCTAAAAACCTCTCTCTTCACGGAAGCCTATTCTGCCCTCAGCTAATACTGGAATCTTCTACTCTTCCTACCAGTCCATCCCCCACAGTTATTACCTTTTGTACCACTAACCCCTCCCTCCTAGATTGTAAGCTCCGAGGAGCAGGGCCCTCCTATCCCTCTTGTATTGAACTGTATTGTTGCTGTATTGTCTCCCTTTATATTGTAAAGCACTGAGCAAACTGTTGGTGCTATATAAATCCTGTATAATAATAATAATCTACCTATTAAACATACACATGCCTACATATCCCAGATAAGTATTTTATTGTTCCCCAGGTTTGGGAAAGTGCCCATCCAGGTGCTGGTAAGAAAAATGTGTGTGAAGAGCTGTGCGACAAAAGAGGTCTAGTGACTCCTAGCCAGAGTGCAGACAGTCCAGGGTAATAAAAAAGCTTTGCTTGACTGTATGTGTATAGTTTTGGAATACTGGAACTGACATCTCTTTCTCAGTCAGAGCAGGTGGCATAAGAGCAGCAAAGCCTATCCTGTCAAATAAGTACAGTAAATATCTATGGTCTATTGACCTCTTATTGACTGCCGATGTAAGGGGGCACGTAACTACTGATATATAAATATATATTATACTATACACACTGTACTGTATATATAGTTATAAACACTAAATTAATAATATGCTTTTGCAGAGCCATTTCTAACAAAAAAATACACATACAAACCAACAGAATTGACTTTCTTAAGAAATAGTGTTAATTGTTAGGTTAATGTGACAGCTATGTAGCAAATCTGATCCTTTTATCACACCTTCTCTGATGTTTTCTCTGTTATTTTGTTTCCCTGTTATTCTTCTTGTTACATCAAGAGATATTACACTGGCAGACAAAAATACCCACTGCCTTCTGATTTCACACCTTGACGCCAAACAGGTACAGTTTGAGGAAGCCTACACACTGGGAAATCCATGCATGAAAAAACATAGATTATGCTCTTACGTACATAATTCCCAGCTCTTTAATCTTTTGCCCTGGCATATAAAAACAACTTGCTATTGTCATGATTCTCCTATCCCCTGTGACAAAAATATTCCCTATCCTCTGGTTTATGAATTTGATGTTGAATTATTTTGACACTTGCAAGGTAAAACAGCCTTTCAATCCCTTTACTTTGTGTAATTGGAATTTGGTGTAAGATATGGTGAAAGTAGGACACTTTGAACCATATGCTGACCTTGGTCCCTTAAGGAATGTTAAAACCTTCCAAATTGGACGCCAAGGGTATTTTGGAAAAAAAGCACAGCAAAAGCAGAAAAGAATCACTCAAGCATTTTCTTCTAGATGTACTATAGTGTTTTCCTCTTATTGAATGGAGTGTTGAGTTTCCAACGTTGGCCAATACTTGTTATAGTACTATTGCAGTAAAGTAATTTTTTTATAACTGAATTTATGAGTGCTATGTTATAAAATTATTCAATTAAGTGACAATCCACAAAAATGCCTACTGCCCCAGTTTGTCATAGACTTAGGCTGAATTCAATATTTGTAAGACTGTGTTATATCTATGAATCCCCCAGGGAGAAACAATATAGTTACAGACACTAGGATAATCTCAAACCCAGCCAGGTCAAGAGGTGATGAGGTGGGAGGTTATTGTAAGCCTCCTTGGTTGTTTGGAATGTGGATAGATGAAGACTCAGACTTGGTTCACACCATACAGAGGTGACCGAGCACATGATACATGTTTTCCGTGTGTTCCTTTGCATCTAATATAGGGCAACCCATTTATTCTAATGGGCTACCCTACACGTGATAAATGAAAGTTAGTCCTTGTTTCATTTGTAAAAATGCAATTCACTAAACTGCATGGTGTTCATGAAAAACGTTAGTGTTTGTAGATGCATGGGAGTGCCAATAACAATAATTGGCACTGCCGCACATCTGCTAAACGGCAGCACGTTTCTGTGTGTGTCAGGAAAGCATACAATTTTGTGTGTGTTCCTAATGTGCAGTGGTATGAACCCAGCCTTTAGGATAGCTTTTGCTTAACCACTTCCAGACTGCCTGCCTGCAATGTACTACGGACAGGCAGCCTGTACAGGCACAGCAGTGTACTGGTGCGTCGCTGCCTGTTTCCAGGTTTAATTGTACTTAACAGGAGTCTGTCAGCAGGCCAATGATTCATGGCCTGGATCTGCTGATCATCTGTGTCCAATCACAGCCCAGAGCCCTATGCTGACAAACGACACAGGGCTCTGTACAGGGGGAACAATTTCAGGAAGAAAAAACAAGGAAATCTTTAGTAAAAGCAGCACACATTACACACATTTTCACATAGTTAGGCACACACTTAACACTTGGTTTGCTCCTAAAATGTTAACCTCTTCCCAGCCTGTGTCATTATTACTGTGACAGTGTATATTATTAGCACTGATCACTGTATTAGTGTCATTGGAGCTGGAAGAGGCACTTCATCAGTTCCCCCTCAGCGTCAATTAGTGTCAGATTTTCGCCGCACTATCACAGTCCCACTAAATGTCACTGATCACTGCCATTAGAAGCATAAAAAACTAAATAAAAAGTCCAGTATATATACCATAGTGTTTAGATACTATATCTTTCACACAAACCAATCAATATAAGATATATTGCACAAAGAAATTAGATTTTTTTGGGATATGTTTTATAGAAGAAAGTAAAAAATGTTGTTTTTTTTCCAAATTTTTGGTCTTTTTTCAGTTATATGATATAAAATAAAAACCCAGTGGTGATCAAATACCTCCAAAAGAAAGGTCTATTTGTGTGAAAAAAATTATATAAATTTCATTTGGTGCAATTACCAGTTAAAGTAGCAACATGCTAAATAGCAGAAAACAGCCTGGTCAGGAAGAGGATAAAACCTTCCGGAGCTGAAGTGGCTAATAGTGTTTTGTACTTGAAAGCCTTGGTTTACCCAAAATTCATGAGACTATTTGCTATACAGACATGGTACAATGAAAAGACTCTTCCTGAAATAGAAATGTATCAGTGCTTCATGCCTACAGCCATGTTTTTCTAGAGAAAATGTGTGTCTAGCCATTCTTCTCCATCAGCTCATCATTGTAAAGAACATAACCCACCTCGAATATGGTACATTATATACAATTAAATCCACAGCTGCTGATTGGCTAACAAAGTAGAAAGTGCAGTCTGCTGACCTGTGTGATTGAATTGTTTGTGGCTTAATCAGAATATGTACTAATTATCTCTCACAGCCTCTGTAATAAGTATAGAAATAAGTCATTCTAACTTCTGACACTTTTTTACAGCATGCTGTTTTGGGGTTTTTTGGTTTGTGATTCAGAAATTTTTATGTCAGACACAGCCAGGTAACTAGCAGGCAACAAGAAGGATTCCGGTGCTGGAATCCTCTCTTTTAGAGAGATCCTCCTTTACCTTTTGTCTCACGTGGAACCTGTCATCAGCAAGGGGAATTCTCCCTAATGGGAACATGGTAAAAAATAAAAACCCACTCTACATATACAGTAAAATATATATATACTTCCTTTAATTAAACTTAAAGTTGCATCAAAACCTCCAATCTTTTAAAATTTATATTCACTTCTACCATGCCAACCTACAACATCATGTATAGCACTGTAGACATCCCATGACTGCCAACTATGAGAATACCTGATTCTCATTTGACAGTGTCTTGATAACAAAGTGCATGCTCACCCTGTCTCATGCTAAAGTGCACATGCAAGGATGGCTACAGTGGGTCTTCAGGGGACCCTGCAAGACAGTGCAGACACCCTAAGAATGGAAATGAAGAAGAGAAAGACTTCTGAGGTGCAATGCAAGGAGGATAAGACTGAAGACAGAAAGCAACAGAAAAAAGACAGAAGGAACAAAAACAAGCAAAACAACAGACAATAAGTATTTATTAGGACTGTGATAAGAAGGTATAGATCCAGTTAATAAACTCAATCATCACATCTCCATTAGATATATGAAAAACCAGGTAGAGAGAACAGAAGAAAAAGGGATATTTTCACAAACACATTAATATAAAATCATAAAATGTTTTACAAAAATCTAATTAAAAGTTTTTTGGTAACAAAGTTCCCCTAAACAAAAACACACAGTTTAAAATGATTTATCATTAGCTGTACAGACCCTCAAGAAAGTACCACCCTCCTTACATGTATAATAAAATAATACAAACTACAGTACCTCTGTGACCAAGCCCCGGTGGGCAGGGCGTAACACGTCAGAGGGTGTGGCCAGGGCAGTGACTGAGGCTATTCCTCAGTGTTGGACTCCTGGGGTCGACTGAGTGGTGTCGATCCTTTCACTTGTATTGGATGACACTGGAATCACTCAATCTCATGCTCCCCTCTTCTTACTTGCCAGTGAGGTGATCTTTTTCCTTCCATTCATAGCTTGTAAGGTATGTTTTCTCTAAGATAATACAAACTGATACAGTGAATGTCAAAATGTGTATGTAAATGTCTCAGGAAGGGGGTTTTGCCCATAAACTTCTTCAGGGGTTCAAGGGGTGCAGTGAGAATATGACTGTTTAAGATAAAACAATAATACATAGTATATAGCATATAAACTGTGCCACATAAAAAATATACTTCATAAAAAAATGAGAAAAAGTGCATTGCATGGTGTGCATACATGAACAGTAAGCTTACAAATTTAGATACAAATAAATTTACCCAAATGAAGAGAAGCACAACTAGGTCCGGGAAAAAAAATTGCATATAGTATGCAAACGAGCATGGAGGATAACAGATGGAACCAAAGTATAGTTGGCATTCAAGGATCTAACTCAGAGGTCCAAAGGACAGCACCTAACATTTTGTGTAGGTTACACATGGTCATACCTCCATACATCCAAGGAGCACCACTGTTTCCATATTTTTCTCCTGTTATGGGCTGTTACAGCATAGCACCTAATATTCTTGTAAAAGTTCAACAAAGACTGTTATAAAAATGAGGATGCATGTCCTTCTCCCTCATTTTACAGCTGTTCTAGCCTATGACAAGGTTAATAGATAGATTGCTGTTCAAACACAAATCGAAGGACATTTTGCAGTTCTGCTTTCTCAACAGAATATACAAATTGTATGTTCTGCAGGAAATCAGCAATCTGTACATCATAAAGTACATTTTATGGAATCTGGAGTAGAAATGTAATTAAACTCTCTTAATCAAGATTACAGGGCACATCTCACAAATTTCTTCGATTGAAAACTACTTAAAACAGTATTGGATTTACATGTTTTCTAAAAAGTGAATGTGATTATTGATAGCTGTATGTACGCTAGCTTAACAAACGCTATAACTATCAGCAATTAACTTTGAAGCATCTACTTAAAGGGCAACTAAAACATAAAAATGGTTTACTTTATGTAAAAGGCTTTTGCATAAAATTCACATGAAATGTATTTTAGGGTTAATATCACAGAAAAAAATCTATTTTAGGTCAATGAAGATAGTTGAATGTTGACTATTAAGAAAAAAAATAGCAAGTGCAATAAGCAATAGTTGGAAAATACACTTGGATACAAGGAATTGTATAAGGGGATTCTGTTTGTAATATATCTATTCTATAAAAATATTAAAGCGGAGTTCCAGTGAAAATAAAAAAAAATTAAAAGTCAGCAGCTATAAAAACGGTAGCTGCTGACTTTTAAAAATGGACACTTACCCGTCCCTCAATTCCTTGGTGTCCCCCCCACAGCCCGTTTCACCGGCAGCCCTGTGTTACCGGCAATGGCATCTTCAGTGTGGGCTCCCAGCTGTGATAGCTTGCGGCTTCACAGCCGTGTGCTCACTGTGCATGTGTGAGTAGCACTGCACTTTTTGAATGGTCCCGTAGTCTTCTGGGACCTGTCACATGTCTCATAAGACTACGGGGAAGAGTACAACTTCTGCTTCTGATCGCCTAGGCAATCGCAGAGGAAGTGGGAGTGGGTACCTGCCAATTTTGGGTACCCGCTCCCCCCCGCTCCCCAAAGGTGCCAATCCTTAACAGGACGAGGAGAACCAATCCTTAAAGCGGAACTTCCCCTTTTGCATGGAGCTCCATTTTAAGTATTCTGCATTACTAGAGGAACTGACTTTGGGATTAAGATTAGAGAGGCAGTAGCTCGAAGGACCAATTCACACCAGCCACTGCATTACAATGCAGCACTTCAGCAGGATTCCTGTAGTGCAAATGCGTTGATCTCAGCGCACTGTACTGTTCACTTTTTTTTTAAACGCATCTTTTATTAAATACAATTGACCATCATGCGGTGTGAGATGTGGATTGCCTTGCACTGCGCTGCATTGAAAAAAGTACTGCAGTGCAATGGTGTAAATTGGGCACACAGGTGACAAGACATTCTGCCTTGTCATGTAGTGGGACTGTGCTGCAATAGCCACCCAATACACTCTCACCGCATCTGGTGTGAATGAACCCCTAAAGTGTTTATAAACCCAAAACCTTTATATACTTAAAGCGGAACTTCACCCAAAAGGGGACTTTCTGCTCTTCCTCCCCCCCCCCCCTCCTCCTTAACAATTGGCATCATTTTTTCCCTTACTTCCGGTTGGATCACCTTGGCCCCCCATCCTTCCCCAACAGCCTTCTGGAACACTTCACAGATCCCAGAAAGTTGTGGGACCAATCCGATGATGGAGCATGGCTCATGCATGTGCAATGATCAACTGTCTGTGAGGCTGCAAGCTGCCCACAATTAGTATGCAGGCGCTGGGGACTGAAGCCCAGTGAAGTATCCGTCCATTTGGGGACAGTGCTAAATACTGGGACAGGTGAGTGTCCTATTATTAAGGCTTGGTTCACACTATTGTGGGCCGTGTTTCCTTGGACACAGCAGCCCATTTATTTGATTTCCTCATCCACAACCAGCCCGCACCATGTGAACCAGGGCTCAAAGTCAGCAGCTACAGTTTTTGTAACTTCTGACTTGTAATTTTTGAACAGAAGATTATAAAATCACTTTCAGCTTACCAATCCATAAGGCTCCATGTAAACTGTACTCCAAAGAATGTCTTGGTGAAAAGCAGCTAAAAAAATGCGGTAAAAGCCGTGTTTTGGAATGTTCATTAATGCATTTGATGCTTATGCATTGGTCAGACTATTGCTTTATTTAGCCATTATAATGTATTAAAGTGTAGATGTGCATAAACACATGCAATTATGCCTACTTGTGCATTTTTTAAGCCTAAATGCTCCTCTTCAGAATGCACAAGTGATTTTTTTTTCTGCCTCTAAACGCTCCTTCTTCTAAGAGACTGTAAATGCCTATATGTGCATGATGGTAGAAAAAAAAGGTCAAGCCCCTGTAAAACAGGCATTTTTGATTTGCAGTGTGCATGCAGCCTCAATGTGGTGGCTACATACGTTTTCTTTATTTTAGGATTTGTTTTCACCTGGTGATCCGGCCAGTAAAACTCTTCCTGTTTTAGGATGGCTCCACATTGAGTGGAAGAGCAACAAAGACACCTTTGGCCAACAGCTTTGTCAATCTGTGGAGAGGGTAATGTTAAATTCACTAGCAGATTTAGATGGACTTGACTAACACGTTTTATGCAGTTACAACAACTGTTTTTTGTTTGTTTGTTTTTTTAGATAAAGACTTAGCATTAAGGAATAAAAAGCTGACCATTGTAAGCACCCCTATCAGTGTTAAATGGTTTGCCTCATCCCTCTAAGTGACACTTGGCCAGCTTGGTCTGTTAAAGGAATTTGAAAAATAAAAGAATTGCTGACAGGATCACCAGGTGAAAATATAAGAAATAAAACCTAAAAAATGAAGCCTAATGCAGTCACCACACAGTCACAAAGCTGGTAGGTTGCAATATAATCCATTAATACTGTGTTAAAGTGGTGTTAAACTCAAAAGCAAACAATGATTACATTACATGTTACCAATTCTTAGATGTGATGGATGTATTTGTTTATTATTTAGTCTTTCTTTCTTCCATTTTTATCTTGTGATCCAGCCAGTCTGTTGATTTTCAAAAGAACCAGCTCTCCAGCAGAATGTATCAGTTACAGAAGTGAGACAAACTATTTACCTAGTAGGGGGTGCTTACAATTATCATCTTTAATGTATTTATGTAAAATCTTACCCCAAAAGAAAAAAAACTGTTGCTTTAACCTCTTACAAAGCATTAGCTTGGGTTTGGCTTTAATTTGTTAGTGTATTTAAATCTGCTAGAACATTTAAAACTCCCCTCCCCCCAGACTGATATTTCTGTTGTCCAAAGGTGCTCCTTCATCCAGGAGGTGTGTTACTGGCCAGAGCACCATGCGAAAACAGAGGGGAAAAGGCCTAAAAAAGAAAAGAATGCAGCCACCACATCTAATGATTGGTAAACTGAAATATATTACATTTTTGCTTTTGGGTTTAATACCGATTTAAGGTTTTACTGTGGGGCCCCATCACACATAGTTACAGACTTGCCAAAGCCAACACATTTTCCAGATACCTTTAGTTCTGCTAAGAGCCTAAAACCTTTAAATATTTTATTTTAGCATATTTTCTATAAAGCATACATATTGTAGTCCAGTCTTGCTCAACCTTTTTTCAGTCAAAGCACCCTTTAAAATTATGGACAGTCTTGAGGCACCCCATTCTAAAATGTAAAAAACTATTCTAATAGGTTTATATAATGCAGAAGCATCCACATATGTAGGACACCCAACATTAGAGGTGATTTATCCTTCCAAAGCAAATACACTTTTTCACACTGAAACTGAATAGTATTCCAGTGTTTCTCTTCTCCTCAGTTTTTCTCCATTACTGAGCTAATGTGACCCCAGCACTGATGGAGGGGGGGCAGAGGAGGGTCAAACTAGGATGCTGTGCAGGCAGCTGACATCCTCCTTATCAACTGATGATGTCATTGGTTGTCAGGATGCCGGGGGCTAAAAGGTCATAATGGTGCACAATGAAAACCTGTGTCTTTGTGTAACTAAAAGGCAGGCTTGTTCCACCCACTGGCTTGTATACAAGTTTTGTGCAATTTTTAGACATTTTTCCAAGGCACCCCTAAAGAAACCTCAAGGCACCCCATGGTGTCTGTACACCCTGGTTGAGAAAGTCTGTTGTAGACAACATATTTTCAATTTTAATCAATGTTTCAAGACAACTGCTTTGACAATTGATTATTTTCTACTATCAATATTCAGCAATGGGAGACCAAGGCTAACAACTTTTATATGAGCAACTTATCACATTGGTAATTAAGCCTTGAATAATTATAATAATTGTAATAGATCATTAATGTTGTCACCACATACAAATAAATATTCAGTAATAATCATAAAATGAAAGCATAATAATGTTTGCCAGTAAATAAAGACAGTGAAAATTGAAGCGTCACTTTGCATTGGTGATGAGTGGAAAAGCACCCACTTATAACATTGCTCCATTTCATTGGGGTTTAGTCAATATGCCCCTCACATTGTTGGCAATTTGAAATAGAAAACTCCTTTCATTTGTGGTCAGTGAAAAGAATGCCCTTTACACTGGTGGTGTGTGGGCTTGCTTAATGATGTTTTTGCTGAAATTTTGCAGGTACATTCAGACAGGAAGGGGGAGAAGAACCCCCAAATGGAATAAAGAGAACACAAACATTATTGGGCTGTTTTTACTGTTGAGAATTTTTCCATAATAAATTGTGGGAAAATTCACATCATTTATCCAATCATTTGCAGATGAGCTAAGTAAATAGGAATTTGCTTTTCACATGATTGGATAATTGGACTGGATATTCAATTTATTGTGTGAATATTCTCAACTCCCTTAGTAAATCAGCCTCATTCTAGAGGCTAAGAAAAGCCATAGATGAGATTAGACTGTTCTGTTTTCCTTACACGGGTTCTAATCAAAGGTGGACTCTTGGGGTTTAGAGGGTACCATATATTAGCATATTATTAACAGACATGCTTCTCAGCAGCTGGTTGTTATTATAGATAAAACAGTGCAGCGCTAAAATTATAATTCAAAACAAAGGAAGGTATTAGACGACAAAATGATAGTAAAAGTTCGATATAAATGACAGTCTATGTCACTATAAGGTGACTGGTTAAAACTCGATGGTGGTGCTCCGTGAAAAATGGCAGAATTACGCACTCACCAGATGCGTAATAGTTATACGCATTAAGTATCACATCCAGTGGTTTCCTCATCAGATATAGGACTGGTCAAGGCTTAGGTGGTCCTCCCTCAGGGTAGTAGTGAGCAAATGCCAGGTAACAAACTACTTGGATCCAGGTAACCAGAGGTCCCTTTAAGGGATAGGTAGAAGAGGCTGCCTGCTTACAGGATAACTTCCTTCTCTGGGTAAGGCAACTGGATCACAAAAACGGGCTCTGCAAATAAATACTCCTGAGCGAGCTGACCCGAATTACAGCCACGAGGAGTCCCCGGCCGCCTCCATTCTCTCCGCTGTGTGCCGGGTAGTGTGTGTGAACAATGACGTTCCCCGCTCACCTATATTTGGTACCCTCTCAACTTTCAGAATTCTCCTTTGATTTGAGCACATACATCAAGCTCTGACAAAAGAGGGTCATATTTAAACCCCCAGAATAAGTTGGCTGCATATATGGATTTTTGTTGAATAATTTTAATGGAATAAATATTCATTCGACTCAAACCTTTGGGTGTAAAATTAATTCCTTTTCTTCTTCTTCTAGTGGAATTTGTAGTATCCTTTCACATTGACCGTTTACTCTAGTGTATAGTGAATTAGTGTCTCCTTACTTTGGTGGTCAGAATAGTGCTTCGTTACATTGGTGTTTAGTGGAAAAGTGTTCCCTTACATTGTTGGCCAGAGTAGTGCTTGCTAACATTGGTGGTCAATGGAGAAAGGTGGCATCATATTGATAATTGGTGGGAGAAGGACCCCCTTACATTGTTGGTCAGTGGAGAATACCCCCCCCCCTTACACTTGTGGTTAATGGAAATAATGCCCTTCTACAGGGATGATCAGTGAGAAGAATGCCTCTTACATGAGTGAATCATCATCACACATCATCATGAATCTTACATGAGTGCCCATTTATATTGGGATCTGTGGAAAGACCTCCTCCCTTTACGGATGCCTGGGAAAATCATTGGTGTCAGTGATTACTTATCTGACAACTGGCAGTAGAAACTCTACTGGTCCCATGCCTCTAGCTCTGCTGATTGATGCTGGAGCCAGAACTACAGTATACAGGCACTGTCAAGAAGGAGATCAGTCTGCCACTTCCTAATGAACCCCTAAGAATCTGTTTAGGAACACTGGTTGAAAAAGGCTGTTCTAGGATATCTATCCAATTCCTGATTGTTATATATAAGAAGTCAGTGTTGAATTCAGCTTATGTAAAATTGATATGTCAGTCTTAGATGCAGTGAGCCTTTAATCACATCAAGATCGGACAATTTCACCCCCTTCCTGTCCAGGCCATTTTTCAGCCTTCAGTGTTGACACACTTTAAATGACAATTACAGTTATATAACACTGTACCCAAATTAAATTGTTATAATATTTTGAGACAAATAGAACATTGCTGTTTTTTTTTTTTGCTATATAAAGGATAAAAATACCAAACTTTTTGAAAGAAAAACATTCTGCTACATTTCTTTGGCAAAAATAACCCAGTCCATATAAAATAGTTGGTCTGTGTGAAAGTTGTAGAGCCTACATATATTTTTGAAAATTGATCAATCCTGTTGTAATGACAGCCTCATTTCCAATCTCATTTCTTGAGGCCCTAAAATGGCAGGACAGTACAAATACCCACAATAACCCCTTTTTGGAAAGTAGACAGTCCAAGATACTTGGTAGGAGGCATGGTGAGTTTTTTGAAGTTGTAATTTTTTTGTCACAACTTTTTGGAAAATTAAGAAATGAAATATTTTGTTTTACAAAGCTATCATCTTAGCAAGTTATTTCTCACACACAGCATAAGCATAATTATAATTACACCCCAAAACACATTCTGGTATGCCTTTTGAGTATGGAGATACTACGTAAGACTTTTTCACAATCTAGATGCGTAGAGTGGCCCACTATTCAAGGAGCAGCCTTGGGCATTCCATGAACATAAATTACGCATAAATTAAAAATCTAATTTCCTGACTACCTATAGCATTTTTGGAGGTCCTGGAACACCAGGACAGTGAAACCACCCACAAAATCACCCCATTTTGGAAAGTAACCACTCCTAGGTATTTTCTGAAGGCATAATGAGTCTTTTGAAAATTTAATTTTTTTTGCCACACATTTTTGGAAAATGCAGGAAAGTAAATGAAAATGTATTTTTTACACAAAGTTTTTAATTAATACAATATTTTTAACACACATCATATACTTATAATTATGACCAAAGCATATATTGGTTCTCCTC
Source organism: Staurois parvus (assembly GCF_062004578.1). Lineage (NCBI taxonomy): Eukaryota > Metazoa > Chordata > Amphibia > Anura > Ranidae > Staurois > Staurois parvus. The sequence continues at coordinate 3,378,236 of NW_028317797.1, read as the reverse complement.
CAGAGTAAGGTTATACCACATATGTGAGACTTTTTCATAGCCTAACCACATGAAGAGGCCCATAATCCAAGGAGCACCTTCAGGTGTTCCAGGGGCTTGTAGATCATATTTTTGGAGGCTCTGGAGCACCAGGACAGTGGAAACACCCAAAACATGACCACATTTTGGAACGCAAACACACCAAAGTATTTTCTAAGAGACATGGTGAGTCTTTGAAGACTTCACTATTTTGTCACAAATTTTTGAAAAATTCAGAAAGAAAATTAAAATAATTGTTTTGCACAAAGTTGTTAGTTTAATAGGATATTTCACATGACATGGGCATATATAGAATTACAAGCCAAAACACATTCTGCTCCTCCTCCTGAGTATGATAATACCACATGTGTGAGACTTTTCACCTCATAGACTGATTATATACCAGACATTGTATCCTGTGTATCACACAAAACAATCAACTGTATCAAAACCAATCTACTGTGATGATCACCTCTATACAAATGATCAGGGAATTTAGCTTAGTATAGTGTCATCTATAGCAGTCCCAGTTCATATAAGCCACTAAGCCCAGGAATATAATCAGTTTCAGCATATATGTCTGTTCAGGCCGCAGGCAGGAATAGGGTCAGCAAACAGACAAAGGATCAGTAGAGTTAGTACAGGTGGAAGATAGAGGCAACACTGCACTGTGGGGCAGGGTTCATGAACACTATTGATGCCTTACACTGATGTGGTGACACTGGGGACTAATGTGGCAGGAATCAGGAACACTGCTGTTGCCTTACACTGGTCTGGTGACACTGAAATTGGTGAAGCGACAGTCAGGGACACTGTTTCTGGCTTACACTGTTGTGGTGACACTATGATTTGTGTGGCAGTGATAAAGGGCACTGTTGCTGGCATATGCTTGGCAGGTGACACTGGTGGACTAGGACTGGTGCGGCAGTAATCAAAAACACTCTAACTGGTGTAGCAGGGATCAGGGACAATATAACTGGTGTGGCAGTGATCTGTGACACTGTAACAGGTTTCTCAGTGATTAGGGACAACATGACTGGTGTGGCGGTGATCAGTGACACTGGAACTGGTATGACAGTGATCAGGGACACTGTAACTGGTGTGGCGGTGGTCAGGGACACTGTAATTGGTTTGGCATTGATTAGGGACAATATGACCGCTGTGGTTGTGGTTAGAGACACTGACTGGCAGCATGCTCCTCTGGTAACATTGTACTGCTGTGACAGTGATCAAAGATAATGGCTGGCAGCCATAATATACAGTGATATCCGAGCATCCAGCCATTGTACATGATCACCACCACACCAGTACAATGACACCATAGTGACACTGTACATGCTCTGGTAACAGTATGTAAAAAAACAACTTTTTTTTTTCTTACAATTTCCTTTTTTTACATATTATCACCAGAGCAGTACAGTGTTTATATAGAGACACTGTACTACTCTGGGGGAGGTGTGATCAGAATGTTTTTTCTCACTGTAAAGGCAATTGTTTCTCTCTGTGTTTTTGACATCCATTCAGGATGCCATTGTTTACTATTGTGATAGCTATGATTGGCCACATCTATCGCATGATATAGAGCCAAAGTGATTGTCCTTGTACCATGTGATCATTGTGGCCAATCACAACTGAAAGCCATTGTTTACTACTGGACATGTGATTGCTGTGATTGGTCACAGCAATCGCATGGTATCAGGGCGGATCACAGCAGCCTGGTACCACAATCAGTGATCTGCTATGTCTGGTGGACATTTCAGTCACAGATTGTACCAGTGTGCACCCCTGAAGGCGCACATGAGATGATCTTCTGGGAGAACATACGGTTACATCCTCTCTGAATGACACTCGCCCCTCCCAGGCCATATATGTACAGTGGCCAGGCAGAAAGTGGTTAAAGAGAATCAGGCACAGTTGTACTTGCCAAAAATCTAAATGCTCAGTCTAAAGCCAGCCATACATGGAGAAGGGACCAGCCAAATTTCGATCCAAGTATGGCTGGGCTGGTTGTACAGAAGTTGAATTATTTATTGACTTCTGTACAACCAGCCTGTTGGATTTTCATCACTTGATCTGTGCCTCCTGCTACAGTCAACAGTGATGATCAGTGTATTCTGATTGTGGGGAACTCTGCCCGCTGTCAGAATACAATAGCTCAGCAGGGAGGATTCCCCTATCCACAATGAGTGTGTGAATAGAGGAATTGAGTAATTTTTTTTTATACAACTCACTGGTTGAACGGAAAAAAAACTCATCTGTGGGCTGCTTTAAAGAGAAGCTCACTGATAAAGTAATTCCCACTAGCTTCACATAGCAGATGCCCCAGGTCATTTGACCTATTCAGTGCCTTGGGTGCCCTGAATCCCATAGTGTGTAAATATTGACTAAACTTCACTGGTCAAGAGCCTTAATTAATTTGAGCCTAAAGTAAGCCGAAAACAGAATTGCCCAATGGATCTACCATAAGGCGAGAATCTAGAAAGTGCCTATTTGTTTGGGATAGTTGAGAGAGAGAGTAGAATTGCTCAGGAAGGGCTCCACCTCATCAGAAATATGGTGGGCTTTAGAAGTGTATAGGAAGCAATCAAAGTCCTTAAAGATGCTAAAATATAGGAAGGGTCTGTCACTATAGCACCACCCACTTTACTTAATGCTCGTACCATAGTTTTTCCTGTTCTGATAAGCAGTTTTAGCCAATAATCTACCTATGGATTCCCCTTCAGCCCAGTATGTATGTTTTTGAAAAATGTAGACTGCATAGTTGGCCATTGAGATTTCATATCAGAATTGGGATTGACCAGGTAGGCAACCTCCTCAGCTAGAACCAGCAGTTGGACCGCTACCTCCCTCCTCCTATTGTCCGAAAGACACTTGCTTCCTTCATAAGGATTCTCTTCAAAAAGCTTTTAGCTTATTATCCCACACTATATTCTACATGGTTCCAATAATTTTAGTGTCAAGTCATGATGACATGGTGTCAATCAATAATTTGGATAAAAGTGGTAAGTTGGTATTGGATACCAGGGTGAGAAGTGATTAGGGACATCCAAATGGGATTCAGCTTCTAATAACCACAAGTCCTTGTCCATTCAATGTGAGGGGTTACCCCAATCAGGGAGTAGTCAGAGATGCCGCTGACTTTATGGTTACTTAATGTAAATATAGAATAAGTTTTGATGTGCCAAGTGCTTGGTTGATTGCAGATATAGAATTGTGCATTTTAGAATGGCAGGACTAGTCACTATTAGCGGGATGAAGCATACATTAAAGATCCATGAAACCCAGTTCTTCAGACAAGTTTCCTAGCGAGATGGGTTCCCATGGCATTAAGCAGCTAGTAATAGTATATTTATTGAGTGCAGGATGGAAAAAAGTATTTTAGTTGCCGAATGCCAAGACGGCAAGGACAGTTTGTCCACAAGGAATATGCCAGAGCTGCACATTCAACAGCAAAAATAGTACAATAAATAAATAGATACCTGGCTTTTGTCAACCAGGACATTCTTCCAGAAGAACATGCTGCATTAGTAGTTAGTGAGAATAAATAGCATATTGGAAAGTCTGTCCATGTAAAAATGTTGAAGTCTTAGCAGTTAAAATGTACCATGGTGTATATGAGGCTGATGGTACTGAAAAGCAGAGCAGGTTAGTTCTCTTGTGACATTCCTAAGTGGTGAACTTGATAGAGTCAGCATATGAGAGTCAGAGGTCATAACCAGTGATGAAGTGAAAAAAAGAAAATGGAACAATCATAGATCTAACAAGGCCTGCTAAACATAAGTAACAAAACAGTCTCCATGCAAGAGAAACATGAGGTGGTATCCTTGCCCCTCAATGCATAGGAGCAGAACAACAAACTTTATTCAAGATCAGCAGGCTCCACATATAGCCGATACCAGGGGCGGACTGACAACTCATGGGGCCCCTGGGCAATAGGGGATCATGGGGCCCCTGTGTCCTTGCCCAAACTCAAAAAAGCCTATGAAAAAGGTACCAGGGGCATCTCATGGGGCCCCCTACTGACCCCGGACCATCGGGCAGTGCCCGAGTTTCCAAATGATCAGTCCGCCCCTGGCCGATACAGTACTTCTTACATCACTCACAGGAAATTGGCCACATTTATGAAATAATGCTCCCCAGAAAGAGAAAACGTTTGATAATAAGTATCCCCTGTAAGCTGACAGAAACAGGAGCATTGTGCTGATGGAACACATAAGGGTTCTACGTGAAGAAAATCTCCAAAACAGCAAATATAAAGTGCTACACCCTTGTCAAGAGAAATTTAGTAACATATCCTCAGTATATAAACAAGTGAAATAACATCTGAGAACAATACTTATCCATCAGCAAACAGGGCCTCCAGACAGTGGAGAGTCGTCAGCTTCCAAAGAAGAGTCATCAGGTAGCAGAGGTCCTAATCTGGAAATCAGCTGTAGTTTTGTTTCCATTCAGAAAAAAAATGGGATTCTCCATTTAAAACCATGCGTAACGATGCAGAATATAGCATGGAGTATTGCAGGTATAGCTTTTGGAGTTGCTTTTTGACATCTTGAATTTTGGCAGTTAAGGAATCAGGAAAATTGAAAATATCTTTGCGGTTCTTTGCTTAATGCATGATGCTGGCCATTTCTCGATAATTTAAAATACGTGCAAGGACTGGGCAAAAGGGTTCATAGGAGGCATGGACTGGGACTCAGTGTACTCCTTTAACAGAAAGGTGACAGAGTCTATGTACCTATAGTATCAAGTAGCTATTTTGCAACAAAGGCGATTGCATTTCAGCCCTTGGTTTTCTCAGGTATGCCAATTATCCACACATTGTTCCTCCTCAACCTGTTTTCTGGATCCTTTGTTTAATCGACAGAAGAAATAGCCTGATACAGGTCCACCTCAACATCATTTTGAATTGTAGGTATTATATCTTTAATATCACTGACACTCCTACCTTTTTGTAGGTCATGTGTGAGAAATGAAATGTCAGCTCCAATGCTATGGACTTATGTAGTTAAGCTGTCTAGACGTTACAGAGCTGTACAGCAGAGTAAATGTCTTTCAGTGTGAGTTCAAGCACAGAGTGCAAGGCAGGAGGTGGCCTGGAGTCAGATATAGGGATATCCAGGTGCAGACTGACCATATGGAAACTCGGGCACTGCCCGAGGGCCCAGGGTCAGTAGGGGGCCCCATGAGATGCCTCTGGTACCTTTTTCATAGGCTTTTTGAGTTTGGGCAAGGACACAGGGGCCCCATGATACCCTATTGCCCGAGGGCCCCATGAGTTGTCAGTCCACCCCTGGGGATATCCTTAGTACTCACAGAACATGCAGATACATCCAATGACTCCTGTGTGTCTTCCATTTATCAGGCATCTATAGTTTCCTGCCCATGCCCATGCCCACCTGAGCAGCAGTCCACAACTTCAGGCTCAGCTCGCTTGCCAAAGTGCTCCAGGCACACTGCCACTTCCTTTCCCCAGTCCCTGAGCTGTTTCCCAACACCATCTTAAGGTTCTAAGTTCACTTGTCCTTCAGAAACATTCCTCTTCTTGGACAGATTTATATGGCCTGATAGAGGTAAGTGGGGTTGCCGGAAGAAGGTGTGAATACTAGGGTCAGGTTTGTGGGGCTCCACACTGGCACCGGAGCTGATGTGCAGGATTTTTCTCAGGAACAAAGGCAGAAGCGCTAGGACTTACGGCAGCTGATATGCACTGAAAGCCTTGCCCCCCAGCATTAGGATATATAAATGTACAGTTGACCTTTAAGATATCTTAAGTGCGCTAGAAACAACACGACTCTTCTCTTATACATCTTTGTCTCCCTTTTATTAAATGTTTTCAATAATTTCTTCTCAAGCTCTCTACTTAAAGACATTTTTACTTTGCCTTTTGAAAAAAAACCCATCTGGCTTGTGAGCTATGACTTTATATCATGATTAGAGATGAGCGAATCGAAGTATCCGAAGTGGAATTCGAGTCGAATTTCGGAAAAATTTCGATTCGTGCCGAATCCGAAAAACAGCCTAATTCGGACGCGCGAATCGAAATTTTTCCGAAAATGGCGGCTGACATGTGCGGCGACGGAGCGGGGATGTCGGGGAAGGCGCGCAGACAAGGCGCGCTGCCCCATAATGCATTCCTCAACGACATGTGATCGCATCAGCCAATCAGCAGCCAGCCAGCCAGCACTGTGTAATGGTCGAGGTATATATAGCGGCCATTTTGGAAATCTTCATTTGCCTGCAGTCATTGAACAGAGGCAGACCGCTCTGTACTAGGGACAGGGACAGAGTTAGGGCCACAGAAACGAGAATTGGGGACAGAGAGAAGTTACTTAGGGACAGAGAACCATTACTCAGGGACACAGACTTGTTAATGAGGGCCACAGAATCGTTATTTAGGGACAAAGAAACGCTAGTTAGGGCCACAGAATTCATACTCAGGGACAGACAGAATTGTTACTCAGTGCCAGAGAATTGTTACTTAGGGCCACAGAAACGTTATTAGGGCCACAGAATTTTTACTCAGGGACAGACAGAATTGTTACTGAGTGCCAGAGAATTGTTACTCAGGGACAGACAGAATTGTTACTGAGTGCCAGAGAATTCTTACTCAGGGCCACAGAATTCATTCTCAGGGACAGACAGAATTGTTACTCAGGGACAGACAGAATTGTTACTGAGTGCCAGAGAATTGTTACTCAGGGACAGACAGAATTGTTACTGAGTGCCAGAGAATTGTTACTCAGGGACAGACAGAATTGTTACTGAGTGCCAGAGAATTGTTACTCTCACAGACACAAAATTGTTACTTGCACAGACACAGAATTGTTACTTGCACAGACACACAATTGTTACTCAGGGCCACAGAATTCATACTCAGGGACAGACAGAATTGTTACTGAGTGCCAGAGAATTCTTACTCAGGGCCACAGAATTCATACTCAGGGACAGACAGAATTGTTACTCAGGGACAGACAGAATTGTTACTGAGTGCCAGAGAATTGTTACTCAGGGACAGACAGAATTGTTACTGAGTGCCAGAGAATTCTTACTCAGGGACAGACAGAATTGTTACTGAGTGCCAGAGAATTGTTACTCTCACAGACACAAAATTGTTACTTGCACAGACACAGAATTGTTACTCGCACAGAGACAGAATTGTTACTCAGGGCCACAGAATTCATACTCAGGGACAGACAGAATTGTTACTGAGTGCCAGAGAATTGTTACTCAGGGACAGACAGAATTGTTACTGAGTGCCAGAGAATTGTTACTCTCACAGACACAAAATTGTTACTTGCACAGACACAGAATTGTTACTTGCACAGACACACAATTGTTACTCAGGGCCACAGAATTCATACTCAGGGACAGACAGAATTGTTACTGAGTGCCAGAGAATTCTTACTCAGGGCCACAGAATTCATACTCAGGGACAGACAGAATTGTTACTCAGGGACAGACAGAATTGTTACTGAGTGCCAGAGAATTGTTACTCAGGGACAGACAGAATTGTTACTGAGTGCCAGAGAATTGTTACTCTCACAGACACAAAATTGTTACTTGCACAGACACAGAATTGTTACTTGCACAGACACACAATTGTTACTCAGGGCCACAGAATTCATACTCAGGGACAGACAGAATTGTTACTGAGTGCCAGAGAATTGTTACTCAGGGACAGACAGAATTGTTACTGAGTGCCAGAGAATTGTTACTCTCACAGACACAAAATTGTTACTTGCACAGACACAGAATTGTTACTTGCACAGACACACAATTGTTACTGAGTGCCAGAGAATTGTTACTCAGGGACAGACAGAATTGTTACTGAGTGCCAGAGAATTGTTACTCAGGGACAGACAGAATTGTTACTGAGTGCCAGAGAATTGTTACTCAGGGACAGACAGAATTGTTACTGAGTGCCAGAGAATTGTTACTCTCACAGACACAAAATTGTTACTTGCACAGACACAGAATTGTTACTCGCACAGAGACAGAATTGTTACTCAGGGCCACAGAATTCATACTCAGGGACAGACAGAATTGTTACTGAGTGCCAGAGAATTGTTACTCAGGGACAGACAGAATTGTTACTGAGTGCCAGAGAATTGTTACTCTCACAGACACAAAATTGTTACTTGCACAGACACAGAATTGTTACTTGCACAGACACACAATTGTTACTCAGGGCCACAGAATTCATACTCAGGGACAGACAGAATTGTTACTGAGTGCCAGAGAATTGTTACTCAGGGACAGACAGAATTGTTACTGAGTGCCAGAGAATTGTTACTCAGGGACAGACAGAATTGTTACTGAGTGCCAGAGAATTGTTACTCTCACAGACACAAAATTGTTACTTGCACAGACACAGAATTGTTACTCGCACAGAGACAGAATTGTTACTCAGGGCCACAGAATTCATACTCAGGGACAGACAGAATTGTTACTGAGTGCCAGAGAATTGTTACTCAGGGACAGACAGAATTGTTACTGAGTGCCAGAGAATTGTTACTCTCACAGACACAAAATTGTTACTTGCACAGACACAGAATTGTTACTTGCACAGACACACAATTGTTACTCAGGGCCACAGAATTCATACTCAGGGACAGACAGAATTGTTACTGAGTGCCAGAGAATTGTTACTCAGGGACAGACAGAATTGTTACTGAGTGCCAGAGAATTGTTACTCTCACAGACACAAAATTGTTACTTGCACAGACACAGAATTGTTACTCGCACAGAGACAGAATTGTTACTCAGGGCCACAGAATTCATACTCAGGGACAGACAGAATTGTTACTGAGTGCCAGAGAATTGTTACTCAGGGAAGACAGAATTGTTACTGAGTGCCATAGAATTGTTACTCAGGGACAGACAGAATTGTTACTGAGTGCCAGAGAATTGTTACTCTCACAGACACAAAATTGTTACTTGCACAGACACAGAATTGTTACTCGCACAGAGACAGAATTGTTACTCAGGGCCACAGAATTCATACTCAGGGACAGACAGAATTGTTACTGAGTGCCAGAGAATTGTTACTCAGGGACAGACAGAATTGTTACTGAGTGCCAGAGAATTGTTACTCTCACAGACACAAAATTGTTACTTGCACAGACACATAATTGTTACTTGCACAGACACACAATTGTTACTGAGTGCCAGAGAATTGTTACTCAGGGACAGACAGAATTGTTACTGAGTGCCAGAGAATTGTTACTCAGGGACAGACAGAATTGTTACTGAGTGCCAGAGAATTGTTACTCAGGGACAGACAGAATTGTTACTGAGTGCCAGAGAATTGTTACTCTCACAGACACAAAATTGTTACTTGCACAGACACAGAATTGTTACTCGCACAGAGACAGAATTGTTACTCAGGGCCACAGAATTCATACTCAGGGACAGACAGAATTGTTACTGAGTGCCAGAGAATTGTTACTCAGGGACAGACAGAATTGTTACTGAGTGCCAGAGAATTGTTACTCTCACAGACACAAAATTGTTACTTGCACAGACACAGAATTGTTACTTGCACAGACACACAATTGTTACTCAGGGCCACAGAATTCATACTCAGGGACAGACAGAATTGTTACTGAGTGCCAGAGAATTCTTACTCAGGGCCACAGAATTCATACTCAGGGACAGACAGAATTGTTACTCAGGGACAGACAGAATTGTTACTGAGTGCCAGAGAATTGTTACTCAGGGACAGACAGAATTGTTACTGAGTGCCAGAGAATTGTTACTCTCACAGACACAAAATTGTTACTTGCACAGACACAGAATTGTTACTTGCACAGACACACAATTGTTACTCAGGGCCACAGAATTCATACTCAGGGACAGACAGAATTGTTACTGAGTGCCAGAGAATTGTTACTCAGGGACACCTAATCGTTGAATTAAATAGTATGTCAGACAACATGCAGAGGAGTGGCAGAGGAGGCAATGTTTTAGGAGCGAGCAGACGTGGCAGCAGAGGAAGGGGTCGAGGCAGCAGTATTCGCAGCCAGAGGCCAGTGCTCCCGGTGTCATCCAGCGGTCGTGTCTCCACCGACAACCCTGCCGTCATTGATTGGTTGGCTCGGTCGTCTTCCTCTTCCCAGGTCACCTCTGACACCTACAGCCAACGGTCGGTGGGTACGTCAGACACAACCGTTAGTTGGCATGGCCCGGGACCAAGCCCACTGAAATCACGTGTCCTCTACCTGCCCCTGTCCTTTGCTGTTCCCTCACCAAGCGAAGTATCGCATGCTGTGGGCTCAGCCCCACTGTACAGTGAGGAAGAGCTAACAGAGGGCGGTCAGGAACGGGGGGAGACATCGGCCTTTTCAGCAGCCAAGCGAACAAGTACTGGCGAGGAGAGTGGCTCGGTAGCCGGTCTAGAGACAGGTCTGTCTCCTGACCCAGACGCAGCCGAGGGGGCTAGTAGTGAGGCGGAGACCCTACTTGATGATGAGGAGGTTGATCGCACTTGGCAGCCTCGTCGTCATCAGGCAATTTCTTCCGCATCATCAGGAGAAGAGGGTGGCAGCTTGGCAGCGAGCAAAACAGTCGGTGGGTTGCCCAGGAGACAGCAGCAGGGTCGCATCAGTGTCAGTGGAGCCAAACGTCCACGGAGTAGAGCACCAGCTCCACTGCAGCCTACCACCACGGCCAGTAGTGGTGCCGGTGCGCACGGAGGAAGTAGCAGTCAGCCAGTGAAGAGTAGCGGGGGCAAAGTTTCCTACTCGGTGGTGTGGCAATTTTTCCTCAAGCCGCCCGAGGAAGTAAACGTAGCCGTATGTCGACTATGTGGCCAGAAATGCAAGCGTGGCCAGGGGGCCCATGTTGGGACTACAGCGTTGCGTCAGCATATGCAGCGTCACCATTCGGTGGCCTGGGAAAACCGTGATAAACATACGGCGGTTCTGCCTGCCCCAGCCCCCGCTCCATCACCCGCTCCGTTACTTGCTCCGTCACCCGACGTCGTCAATCGCCCTCTATCAGCCAGTCAAGGCTCCAACACCTCTGCTGAGGGGAGTTGTCGCTCATTGGCATCTTCCGCTCGTTCAGATGCTCCTTCTCCTGCTACTCCTCTTCTCGGATTCCGTCAACAGTCTTTCTTGGAATCCGTATCCAAGAGACAACAGTTTGCGAGCACGCACCCGACGGTGCAAAAGCTGAACGTCCTCCTGTCCAAGTTGCTGGTGCTGCAGTCCCTCCCTTTCCAACTGGTGGACTCAGCACCTTTCCGAGAAATGATGGCTTGTGCCGCGCCGCGGTGGAGAGTGCCAAGCCGTCATTTCTTTGCCCAAAAGGCAGTGCCAGCCCTGCATTCACATGTAGAAGAGATGGTGGGCCAGTCTTTGAGCATGTCGGTCTCTGCCAAAGTGCACGGCAGCGCCGACGTGTGGAGCTGTAACTACGGTCAGGGACAGTACATGTCATTTACGGCCCACTGGGTGAACGTGGTGCCGGCACAGCCGCACCAGCAACTTGGACAGGTCACGACGCTTTTGCCTCCACGTTTGCACGTCCTTGGTCCAGCAAGCATGTCCGCCTCTACCACCTCTTTTTCCGCCGTGTCCTCAGCCGCCACCCCCGTGCCAAGTCCCATTACCCGACCGGCATATCACATGTGCAGGGCGCAACGGTGTCACGCTGTGCTGCACCTGGTATGCCTTGGCGAACGTAGTCACACAGGGGAGGAACTGCTGAGTGTAATGAACAGAGAAATCGACAGATGGCTGTCTCCGCGCAAACTAAAAATCGGAACCATGTTGACTGACAACGGAAAGAACATGGTGTCTGCTCTGCGTCAAGGAAGGTTGTGCCATGCGCCATGCATGGCTCACGTGTTCAATCTGGTTGTCAAGCGGTTCCTAAAATCCACCATCCCACTGCAAGACATCCTTAAAATGTCACGTAAACTGTGCATGCATTTCAGCCATTCCTACACCGCAAAGAACACCCTCATTGAGCTGCAGCGGCAGAACGGAATTCCACAGCATCGCCTGATCTGCGACGTTGCAACAAGGTGGAATTCAACCCTACACATGTTAGACCGCCTTTACGAGCAGCGAAAGGCCATCACCGATTTCCTGATGTTACAAGCGGATAAAGGTACTCCCCTGTGTAACTTAGATGTCAGCCATTGGCAGCTCATGCGTGACACCTGCCGCTTGCTCAGGCCCTTTGAGGAGGCCACGCTATTCGTGAGTCGGCAGGACTATGGGATGAACGACGTCATTCCTCTGTTGCACGTCCTGGAACAAATGCTGTTAACAATGGCTGGTCAGGGTGCGGTAGACGTGGCGCACAGATCTCAACGCCACATGACCCCTGTGGGGGCAGGACAGGAAGAAGAGGAGGAGGTAGAGGAGGACATTTGTGCTCAGGAATTATTGAGTGAAATGGGTGGTTTTTCCACTCAGCGGACAGGAGTGGAGGAGCAGGAGCATCTGGTAGAGGAGGAGGAGGAGGAGACAGAGGACCCAGACGCACCGTGGCAGTATGCTGTGGAGATGGAGGCAGGGAGTCCCTCGCATTCCTTGGCACAAATGGCCCATAGCATGCTCGGTTGCTTGCGTAGCGACAGCCGAATAATAACCATCAGACAGAGGGATGACTTTTGGCTGTCCACCTTGTTGGACCCTCGCTACCGGTCCAAAATGGTGGCCTTTTTCACACCTGCTGAGAGGGAGGCCAAAATTACGTACTATAAAAACCACCTATGTAGTCAGTTGGTCTCTGCCTTTGTGCGCCAACGTCCATCCTCAGACACTGTGGGCCCTGTGCGCTCGCGTTCCGCTGGCATGGCAGCAGGGGAGGGGTGGGGTGGTAGGAGCAGTGGCAGCTCCACCAGCAGCGGCTGCCTCAGTCTGCAGTCGATGATGAGTAGCTTTCTTCACCAGCGCAGTGAGGAAACTACTAACCAGCCGCAGCAGCAGCAGCAGCATCAGGTGGACCTGGAGCAGGAGCTCAAACAACAGGCTTGGGCCTACTTGGACAGCACCCTGCCAACCGAGGTAGACAATCCCCTTGACTACTGGGCAACGAAACTTGACCTTTGGCCCCAACTAGCTGAATTTGCCCTTGAAAGGCTGTCATGCCCGGCCAGTAGCGTGGCATCGGAGCGCGTGTTTAGTGCGGCAGGAGGTATTGTAACTCCGCGGAGGACACGACTGTCCACCCAAAGTGTGGAGAGACTCACGTTTGTGAAAATGAATCAGGCGTGGATTAGTCTGGATTTCAAACCACCAGTTCCTGACACAACTGACTAAATCCGCCATGAATCATGCCTCAAACATGTGCCACTTTCAGGTCTCCTCACACTGCTGGTGTGTTGAATTTTTTGACATAGGGTGCTGGCAGATTACGGGCCTCCTATAGCTGCTGCCAGGCCCCTAATCTGCCATAGGCCCCTATATACCGCCTCCTCCTGCTGCTGCCAGGTCCAGAGTCTCTCATGGGTCCCTGTACGGCCTCCCATTGCTGCTGTCTCCATCGCCACACTCTGCTGCCATGTGCCACTTTCAGGTCTCTTCACACTGCTGGTGTGTTAAATTTTTTGACATAGGGTGCAGGCAGATTACGGGCCTCACATAGCTGCTGCCAGGCCCCTAATCTGCCATGGGCCCCTATATACCACCTCCTCCTGCTGCTGCCAGGTCCAGAGTCTCTCATGGGTCCCTGTACGGCCTCCCATTGCTGCTGTCTCCATCGCCACACTCTGCTGCCATGTGCCACTTTCAGGTCTCTTCACACTGCTGGTGTGTTAAATTTTTTGACATAGGGTGCAGGCAGATTACGGGCCTCACATAGCTGCTGCCAGGCCCCTAATCTGCCATGGGCCCCTATATACCGCCTCCTCATGCTGCTGCCAAGTCTAGAGTCTCTCATGGGTCCCTGTACGGCCTCCCATTGCTGCTGTCTCCATCGCCACACTCTGCTGCCATGTGCCACTTTCAGGTCTCTTCACACTGCTGGTGTGTTAAATTTTTTGACATAGGGTGCAGGCAGATTACGGGCCTCACATAGCTGCTGCCAGGCCCCTAATCTGCCATGGGCCCCTATATACCGCCTCCTCATGCTGCTGCCAAGTCTAGAGTCTCTCATGGGTCCCTGTACGGCCTCCCATTGCTGCTGTCTCCATCGCCACACTCTGCTGCCATGTGCCACTTTCAGGTCTCTTCACACTGCTGGTGTGTTAAATTTTTTGACATAGGGTGCTGCAAGATAACGGGCCTCACATAGCTGCTGCCAGGCCCCTAATCTGCCATGGGCCCCTATATACCGCCTCCTCATGCTGCTGCCAAGTCCAGAGTCTGTCATGGTCCCTGTACGGCCTCCCATTGCTGCTGTCTCCATCGCCACACTCTGCTGCCATGTGCCACTTTCAGGTCTCTTCACACTGCTGGTGTGTTAAATTTTTTGACATAGGGTGCTGCAAGATAACGGGCCTCACATAGCTGCTGCCAGGCCCCTAATCTGCCATGGGCCCCTATATACCGCCTCCTCATGCTGCTGCCAAGTCTAGAGTCTCTCATGGGTCCCTGTACGGCCTCCCATTGCTGCTGTCTCCATCGCCACACTCTGCTGCCATGTGCCACTTTCAGGTCTCTTCACACTGCTGGTGTGTTAAATTTTTTGACATAGGGTGCTGCAAGATAACGGGCCTCACATAGCTGCTGCCAGGCCCCTAATCTGCCATGGGCCCCTATATACCGCCTCCTCATGCTGCTGCCAAGTCTAGAGTCTCTCATGGGTCCCTGTACGGCCTCCCATTGCTGCTGTCTCCATCGCCACACTCTGCTGCCATGTGCCACTTTCAGGTCTCTTCACACTGCTGGTGTGTTAAATTTTTTGACATAGGGTGCAGGCAGATTACGGGCCTCACATAGCTGCTGCCAGGCCCCTAATCTGCCATGGGCCCCTATATACCGCCTCCTCATGCTGCTGCCAAGTCTAGAGTCTCTCATGGGTCCCTGTACGGCCTCCCATTGCTGCTGTCTCCATCGCCACACTCTGCTGCCATGTGCCACTTTCAGGTCTCTTCACACTGCTGGTGTGTTAAATTTTTTGACATAGGGTGCAGGCAGATTACGGGCCTCACATAGCTGCTGCCAGGCCCCTAATCTGCCATGGGCCCCTATATACCGCCTCCTCATGCTGCTGCCAAGTCTAGAGTCTCTCATGGGTCCCTGTACGGCCTCCCATTGCTGCTGTCTCCATCGCCACACTCTGCTGCCATGTGCCACTTTCAGGTCTCTTCACACTGCTGGTGTGTTAAATTTTTTGACATAGGGTGCTGCAAGATAACGGGCCTCACATAGCTGCTGCCAGGCCCCTAATCTGCCATGGGCCCCTATATACCGCCTCCTCATGCTGCTGCCAAGTCTAGAGTCTCTCATGGGTCCCTGTACGGCCTCCCATTGCTGCTGTCTCCATCGCCACACTCTGCTGCCATGTGCCACTTTCAGGTCTCTTCACACTGCTGGTGTGTTAAATTTTTTGACATAGGGTGCTGCAAGATAACGGGCCTCACATAGCTGCTGCCAGGCCCCTAATCTGCCATGGGCCCCTATATACCGCCTCCTCATGCTGCTGCCAAGTCTAGAGTCTCTCATGGGTCCCTGTACGGCCTCCCATTGCTGCTGTCTCCATCGCCACACTCTGCTGCCATGTGCCACTTTCAGGTCTCTTCACACTGCTGGTGTGTTAAATTTTTTGACATAGGGTGCAGGCAGATTACGGGCCTCACATAGCTGCTGCCAGGCCCCTAATCTGCCATGGGCCCCTATATACCGCCTCCTCATGCTGCTGCCAAGTCTAGAGTCTCTCATGGGTCCCTGTACGGCCTCCCATTGCTGCTGTCTCCATCGCCACACTCTGCTGCCATGTGCCACTTTCAGGTCTCTTCACACTGCTGGTGTGTTAAATTTTTTGACATAGGGTGCAGGCAGATTACGGGCCTCACATAGCTGCTGCCAGGCCCCTAATCTGCCATGGGCCCCTATATACCGCCTCCTCATGCTGCTGCCAAGTCTAGAGTCTCTCATGGGTCCCTGTACGGCCTCCCATTGCTGCTGTCTCCATCGCCACACTCTGCTGCCATGTGCCACTTTCAGGTCTCTTCACACTGCTGGTGTGTTAAATTTTTTGACATAGGGTGCTGCAAGATAACGGGCCTCACATAGCTGCTGCCAGGCCCCTAATCTGCCATGGGCCCCTATATACCGCCTCCTCATGCTGCTGCCAAGTCCAGAGTCTGTCATGGTCCCTGTACGGCCTCCCATTGCTGCTGTCTCCATCGCCACACTCTGCTGCCATGTGCCACTTTCAGGTCTCTTCACACTGCTGGTGTGTTAAATTTTTTGACATAGGGTGCTGCAAGATAACGGGCCTCACATAGCTGCTGCCAGGCCCCTAATCTGCCATGGGCCCCTATATACCGCCTCCTCATGCTGCTGCCAAGTCTAGAGTCTCTCATGGGTCCCTGTACGGCCTCCCATTGCTGCTGTCTCCATCGCCACACTCTGCTGCCATGTGCCACTTTCAGGTCTCTTCACACTGCTGGTGTGTTAAATTTTTTGACATAGGGTGCAGGCAGATTACGGGCCTCACATAGCTGCTGCCAGGCCCCTAATCTGCCATGGGCCCCTATATACCGCCTCCTCATGCTGCTGCCAAGTCTAGAGTCTCTCATGGGTCCCTGTACGGCCTCCCATTGCTGCTGTCTCCATCGCCACACTCTGCTGCCATGTGCCACTTTCAGGTCTCTTCACACTGCTGGTGTGTTAAATTTTTTGACATAGGGTGCAGGCAGATTACGGGCCTCACATAGCTGCTGCCAGGCCCCTAATCTGCCATGGGCCCCTATATACCGCCTCCTCATGCTGCTGCCAAGTCTAGAGTCTCTCATGGGTCCCTGTACGGCCTCCCATTGCTGCTGTCTCCATCGCCACACTCTGCTGCCATGTGCCACTTTCAGGTCTCTTCACACTGCTGGTGTGTTAAATTTTTTGACATAGGGTGCTGCAAGATAACGGGCCTCACATAGCTGCTGCCAGGCCCCTAATCTGCCATGGGCCCCTATATACCGCCTCCTCATGCTGCTGCCAAGTCCAGAGTCTGTCATGGTCCCTGTACGGCCTCCCATTGCTGCTGTCTCCATCGCCACACTCTGCTGCCATGTGCCACTTTCAGGTCTCTTCACACTGCTGGTGTGTTAAATTTTTTGACATAGGGTGCTGCAAGATAACGGGCCTCACATAGCTGCTGCCAGGCCCCTAATCTGCCATGGGCCCCTATATACCGCCTCCTCATGCTGCTGCCAAGTCTAGAGTCTCTCATGGGTCCCTGTACGGCCTCCCATTGCTGCTGTCTCCATCGCCACACTCTGCTGCCATGTGCCACTTTCAGGTCTCTTCACACTGCTGGTGTGTTAAATTTTTTGACATAGGGTGCAGGCAGATTACGGGCCTCACATAGCTGCTGCCAGGCCCCTAATCTGCCATGGGCCCCTATATACCGCCTCCTCATGCTGCTGCCAAGTCTAGAGTCTCTCATGGGTCCCTGTACGGCCTCCCATTGCTGCTGTCTCCATCGCCACACTCTGCTGCCATGTGCCACTTTCAGGTCTCTTCACACTGCTGGTGTGTTAAATTTTTTGACATAGGGTGCAGGCAGATTACGGGCCTCACATAGCTGCTGCCAGGCCCCTAATCTGCCATGGGCCCCTATATACCGCCTCCTCATGCTGCTGCCAAGTCTAGAGTCTCTCATGGGTCCCTGTACGGCCTCCCATTGCTGCTGTCTCCATCGCCACACTCTGCTGCCATGTGCCACTTTCAGGTCTCTTCACACTGCTGGTGTGTTAAATTTTTTGACATAGGGTGCTGCAAGATAACGGGCCTCACATAGCTGCTGCCAGGCCCCTAATCTGCCATGGGCCCCTATATACCGCCTCCTCATGCTGCTGCCAAGTCCAGAGTCTGTCATGGTCCCTGTACGGCCTCCCATTGCTGCTGTCTCCATCGCCACACTCTGCTGCCATGTGCCACTTTCAGGTCTCTTCACACTGCTGGTGTGTTAAATTTTTTGACATAGGGTGCAGGCAGATTACGGGCCTCACATAGCTGCTGCCAGGCCCCTAATCTGCCATGGGCCCCTATATACCGCCTCCTCATGCTGCTGCCAAGTCTAGAGTCTCTCATGGGTCCCTGTACGGCCTCCCATTGCTGCTGTCTCCATCGCCACACTCTGCTGCCATGTGCCACTTTCAGGTCTCTTCACACTGCTGGTGTGTTAAATTTTTTGACATAGGGTGCAGGCAGATTACGGGCCTCACATAGCTGCTGCCAGGCCCCTAATCTGCCATGGGCCCCTATATACCGCCTCCTCATGCTGCTGCCAAGTCTAGAGTCTCTCATGGGTCCCTGTACGGCCTCCCATTGCTGCTGTCTCCATCGCCACACTCTGCTGCCATGTGCCACTTTCAGGTCTCTTCACACTGCTGGTGTGTTAAATTTTTTGACATAGGGTGCTGCAAGATAACGGGCCTCACATAGCTGCTGCCAGGCCCCTAATCTGCCATGGGCCCCTATATACCGCCTCCTCATGCTGCTGCCAAGTCCAGAGTCTGTCATGGTCCCTGTACGGCCTCCCATTGCTGCTGTCTCCATCGCCACACTCTGCTGCCATGTGCCACTTTCAGGTCTCTTCACACTGCTGGTGTGTTAAATTTTTTGACATAGGGTGCTGCAAGATAACGGGCCTCACATAGCTGCTGCCAGGCCCCTAATCTGCCATGGGCCCCTATATACCGCCTCCTCATGCTGCTGCCAAGTCCAGAGTCTGTCATGGTCCCTGTACGGCCTCCCATTGCTGCTGTCTCCATCGCCACACTCTGCTGCCATGTGCCACTTTCAGGTCTCTTCACACTGCTGGTGTGTTAAATTTTTTGACATAGGGTGCTGCAAGATAACGGGCCTCACATAGCTGCTGCCAGGCCCCTAATCTGCCATGGGCCCCTATATACCGCCTCCTCATGCTGCTGCCAAGTCTAGAGTCTCTCATGGGTCCCTGTACGGCCTCCCATTGCTGCTGTCTCCATCGCCACACTCTGCTGCCATGTGCCACTTTCAGGTCTCTTCACACTGCTGGTGTGTTAAATTTTTTGACATAGGGTGCAGGCAGATTACGGGCCTCACATAGCTGCTGCCAGGCCCCTAATCTGCCATGGGCCCCTATATACCGCCTCCTCATGCTGCTGCCAAGTCCAGAGTCTGTCATGGTCCCTGTACGGCCTCCCATTGCTGCTGTCTCCATCGCCACACTCTGCTGCCATGTGCCACTTTCAGGTCTCTTCACACTGCTGGTGTGTTAAATTTTTTGACATAGGGTGCTGCAAGATAACGGGCCTCACATAGCTGCTGCCAGGCCCCTAATCTGCCATGGGCCCCTATATACCGCCTCCTCATGCTGCTGCCAAGTCCAGAGTCTGTCATGGTCCCTGTACGGCCTCCCATTGCTGCTGTCTCCATCGCCACACTCTGCTGCCATGTGCCACTTTCAGGTCTCTTCACACTGCTGGTGTGTTAAATTTTTTGACATAGGGTGCTGCAAGATAACGGGCCTCACATAGCTGCTGCCAGGCCCCTAATCTGCCATGGGCCCCTATATACCGCCTCCTCATGCTGCTGCCAAGTCCAGAGTCTGTCATGGTCCCTGTACGGCCTCCCATTGCTGCTGTCTCCATCGCCACACTCTGCTGCCATGTGCCACTTTCAGGTCTCTTCACACTGCTGGTGTGTTAAATTTTTTGACATAGGGTGCAGGCAGATTACGGGCCTCACATAGCTGCTGCCAGGCCCCTAATCTGCCATGGGCCCCTATATACCGCCTCCTCATGCTGCTGCCAAGTCCAGAGTCTGTCATGGTCCCTGTACGGCCTCCCATTGCTGCTGTCTCCATCGCCACACTCTGCTGCCATGTGCCACTTTCAGGTCTCTTCACACTGCTGGTGTGTTAAATTTTTTGACATAGGGTGCAGGCAGATTACGGGCCTCACATAGCTGCTGCCAGGCCCCTAATCTGCCATGGGCCCCTATATACCACCTCCTCCTGCTGCTGCCAGGTCCAGAGTCTCTCATGGGTCCCTGTACGGCCTCCCATTGCTGCTGTCTCCATCGCCACACTCTGCTGCCATGTGCCACTTTCAGGTCTCTTCACACTGCTGGTGTGTTAAATTTTTTGACATAGGGTGCTGCAAGATAACGGGCCTCACATAGCTGCTGCCAGGCCCCTAATCTGCCATGGGCCCCTATATACCGCCTCCTCATGCTGCTGCCAAGTCCAGAGTCTGTCATGGTCCCTGTACGGCCTCCCATTGCTGCTGTCTCCATCGCCACACTCTGCTGCCATGTGCCACTTTCAGGTCTCTTCACACTGCTGGTGTGTTAAATTTTTTGACATAGGGTGCTGCAAGATAACGGGCCTCACATAGCTGCTGCCAGGCCCCTAATCAGCCATGGGCCCCTATACCGCCTCCTCCTGCTGCTGCCAGGTCCAGAGTCTCTCATGCCATGTGCCACTTTCAGGTCTCTTCACACTGCTGGTGTGTTTAATTTTTTGACATAGGGTGCAGGCAGATTACGGGCCTCACATAGCTGCTGCCAGGCCCCTAATCTGCCATGGGCCCCTATATACCGCCTCCTCATGCTGCTGCCAAGTCTAGAGTCTCTCATGGGTCCCTGTACGGCCTCCCATTGCTGCTGTCTCCATCGCCACACTCTGCTGCCATGTGCCACTTTCAGGTCTCTTCACACTGCTGGTGTGTTAAATTTTTTGACATAGGGTGCTGGCAGATTACGGGCCTCCTATAGCTGCTGCCAGGCCCCTAATCTGCCATGGGCCCCTATATACCGCCTCCTCATGCTGCTGCCAAGTTCAGAGTCTGTCATGGGTCCCTGTACGGCCTCCCATTGCTGCTGTCTCCATCGCCACACTCTGCCATGTGCCACTTTCAGGTCTCCTCACACTGCTGGTGTGTTGAATTTTTTGACATAGGGTGCTGGCAGATTACGGGCCTCCTATAGCTGCTGCCAGGCCCCTAATCTGCCATAAGCCCCTATATACCGCCTCCTCATGCTGCTGCCAAGTCCAGAGTCTGTCATGGGTCCCTGTACGGCCTCCCATTGCTGCTGTCTCCATCGCCACACTCTGCCATGTGCCACTTTCAGGTCTCCTCACACACTGCTGGTGTGTTGAATTTTTTGACATAGGGTGCTGGCAGATTACGGGCCTCCTATAGCTGCTGCCAGGCCCCTAATCTGCCGTAGGCCCCTATATACCGCCTCCTCATGCTGCTGCCAGGTCCAGAGTCTCTCATGGGTCCCTGTACGGCCTCCCATTGCTGCTGTCTCCATCGCCACACTCTGCCATGTGCCACTTTCAGGTCTCCTCACACTGCTGGTGTGTTCCATTTTTTGTCATAGGGTGCTGGCAGATTATGGGCCTCCCATAACTGCTGCCAGGCCCCTAATCTGCCATGGGCCCCTATACCGACTCCTCATGCTGTGACGTTGCAACAAGGTGGAATTCAACCCTACATATGTTAGACCGCCTTTACGAACAGCAAAAGGCCATCACAGATTTCCTGATGTTAAAAGCAGATAAAGGTACTCCCTGTGTAACTTAGATGTCAGCCATTGGCAGCTCATGCGTGACACCTGCGCTTGCTCAGGCCCTTTGAGGAGGCCACGCTATTCGTGAGTCGGCAGGACTATGGGATGAACGACGTCATTCCTCTGTTGCACGTCCTGGAACAAATGCTGTTAACAATGGCTGGTCAGGGTGCGGTAGACGTGGCGCACAGATCTCAACGCCACATGGCCCCTGTGGGGGCAGGACTGGAAGAAGAGGAGGAGGTAGAGGAGGACATTGGTGCTCAGGAATTATTGAGTGAAATGGGTGGTTTTTCCACTCAGCGGACAGGAGTGGAGGAGCAGGAGCATCTGGTAGAGGAGGAGGAAGAGGAGACAGAGGACCTAGACGCACCGTGGCAGTATGCTGTGGAGATGGAGGCAGGGAGTCCCTCGCATTCCTTGGCACAAATGGCCCATAGCATGCTCGGTTGCTTGCGTAGCGACAGCCGAATAATAACCATCAGACAGAGGGATGACTTTTGGCTGTCCACCTTGTTGGACCCTCGCTACCGTTCAAAAATGGTGGCCTTTTTCACACCTGCTGAGAGGGAGGCCAAAATAACGTACTATAAAAAACACCTATGTAGTCAGCTGGTCTCTGCCTGTCTGCGCCAACGTCCATCCTCAGACACTGTGGGCCCTGTGCGCTCGTGTTCCGCTGCCATGGCAGCAGGGGAGGGGTGGGGTGGTAGGAGCAGTGGCAGCTCCACCAGCAGCGGCTGCCTCAGTCTGCAGTCGATGATGAGTAGCTTTCTTCACCAGCGCAGTGAGGAAACTACTAACCAGCCGCAGCAGCAGCAGCAGCATCAGGTGGACCTGGAGCAGGACCTCAAACAACAGGCTTAGGCCTACTTGGACAGCACCCTGCCAACCGAGGTAGACAATCCCCTTGACTACTGGGCAACGAAACTTGACCTTTGGCCCCAACTAGCTGAATTTGCCCTTGAAAGGCTGTCATGCCCGGCCAGTAGCGTGGCATCGGAGCGCGTGTTTAGTGCGGCAGGAGGTATTGCAACTCCGCGGAGGACACGACTGTCCACCCAAAGTGTGGGGAGACTCACGTTTGTGAAAATGAATCAGGCGTGGATTAGTCTGGATTTCAAACCACCAGTTCCTGACACAACTGACTAAATCCGCCATGAATCATGCCCCAAACATGTGCCACTTTCAGGTCTCCTCACACTGCTGGTGTGTTCCATTTTTTGTCATAGGGTGCTGGCAGATTACGGGCCTCCCATAGCTGCTGCCAGGCCCCTAATCTGCCATGGGCCCCTATACCGCCTCCTCATGCTGCTGCCAAGTCCAGAGTCTCTCATGGGTCCCTGTACGGCCTCCCATTGCTGCTGCCTCCATCGCCACACTCTGCCATGTGCCACTTTCAGGTCTCCTCACACTGCTGGTGTGTTCCATTTTTTGTCATAGGGTGCTGGCAGATTACGGGCCTCCCATAGCTGCTGCCAGGCCCCTAATCTGCCATGGGCCCCTATACCGCCTCCTCATGCTGCTGCCAGGTCCAGAGTCTCTCATGGGTCCCTGTACGGCCTCCCATTGCTGCTGTCTCCATCGCCACACTCTGCCATGTGCCACTTTCAGGTCTCCTCACACTGCTGGTGGGTTCCATTTTTTGTCATAGGGTGCTGGCAGATTACGGGCCTCCCATAGCTGCTGCCAGGCCCGTAATCTGCCATGGGCCCCCGTACCGACTCCTCATGCTGCTGCCAGGCCCGTAATCTGTCATGGGCCACTGTTGTCGCTTGTTGGCATATTCCGCTCGTTCAGATGCTCCTTCTCCTGCTACTCCTCTTCACGGATTCCGTCAGCAGTCTTTCTTGGAATCCGTTTCCAAGAGACAACAGTTTGCGAGCACGCACCCGACGGTGCAGAAGCTGAACGTCCTCCTGTCCAAGTTGCTGCTGCCAGGCTCGTAATCTGTCATGCGCCCCTGTACCGCCTCCTCATGCTGCTGCCAGGTCCAGAGTGTGTCATGGGCCCCCGTACCGACTCCTCATGCTGCTGCCAGGCCCGTAATCTGTCATGGGCCCCTGTACCGCCTCCCCATGCTGCTGCCAGGTCCAGAGTGTGTCATGGGTCCCTGTACGGCCTCCCATTGCTGCTGCCAGGCCCGTAATCTGCCATGGGCCCCTGTACCGACTCCTCATGCTGCTGCCAGGCCCGTAATCTGTCATGGGCCCCTGTACCGCCTCCTCATGCTGCTGCCAGGTCCAGAGTGTGTCATGGGTCCCTGTACGGCCTCCCATTGCTGCTGTCTCTATCGCCACACTCTGCCATGTGCCACTTTCAGGTCTCCTCACACTGCTGGTGGTTTCCATTTTTGTCATAGGGTGCTGTATGGCCTCCCATTGCTGCTGCCTCCACCGCCACACTGTGGCTCCACACTCTGGTTTTGGCCCCGTGACTGCCCAAATGAGTGAAGTGTGCGGTGATTCTAAGATCGACGGCACTCATCTGCATGTCATACTGACTGACAGTATTATTTCTCTTCCCCAGCAGACTCCAAGGGCATTTAAATTAAAGGTACAGTGTTCTGCACTAATATTAAGTCTCTCTGAAGCCTAGAAACACCCTTTTTTAAGTTAAATTCACAGCGAATTTATTCGACTCGAATCGAATATTGTCCACGAATTCGCCGAATCAGTCGAATCGAATTTTTCATTTCTTCGCTCATCTCTAATCATGATCTGTGTTTTTTTTTTGTTTTGTTTTGTTTGACATACTTTTACAATCAATTACAGGATTCTTGTGTTAAACGTTACGTTTCATTTATTATGTGTCAGTGTAGATCATTAGTACTGCTGTGGCCAAGCTGAAAAATGCAAAGTAAATCTGAATCCTAACAGTTTGAATAGGATGTGACTTTCACACTCACACCTATAGTTGCAGAAAGTAGCATGCTATTGTAACTATACCTCTTGTATTTAAAAGACATTTTGGTTTTTAATGTACCTTACCTTACCATAGGCAGGATTAAACACTTGTAGATATATATATATATATATAGTAAATGTTGTATATAAATTATGCATATATGCATTTGTGTTTTTTTTTATTTAATAGCTGTTAAGCCTACAGAAAATATCATATTTTGTGTTGGGAAATTAAAAAAAAACATAGAATGTGTTGATTTAGAGGGCTAATCACTTGCTCTTAAGTGTGTGACCTCTATGCCCAGTAGGGGGTAGCCAAGCACTTGCAAGAGTAGTTGAAACAAAGTGGAAAAAAAGAATAATATAATGACATCCCATCTAAACATGTTATTTATTATATATTAATATTTTCACTTTAAAAATACTGTGTTAGCTATATATCCAATGCAACCATTTTTGTGTTGTTTCTTGAGGTGATTGTAGCCGTATTAGTGCACTTGCGACAGAAACAGTTGAGTACTGACGTGATACTTTTTTATTTGCACTAGCATAAAATTTTGAGTACAAGCTTTCGGGGTATGTCCCCTTCTTTGTACTGCCTGGACCTTGAAGAAGGGGACATACCCCAAAAGCTTGTACTCAAAATTGTATGCTAGTGCAAATAAAAAAAGTATCATGTCAGTACTCAATTGTTTCTGTGTTGTCTCTTGAATTATATATACTGTATAATATATACAGTATATATATATATATATATATATATATATATATACAGGCGTACCTCGGTTTATAAATTTTCGTATTGCGAAAAGTTTGTAAACAGAAACACGGTTTCCCATAGGAATGCATTGAAAACCAATTAATCCGTTCCGGATGTCAGAAAAAAGTTTTAAAAACGTCTTTTATCTGTTAAAAACTCTTTATAAAGTGCACTTTAAAGGCATAAGTACTGTACAGCGACATGATTAAAAGTTAATTCGTAAATGCATTGAAAACCAATTAATCTGTTCGAAGTGTGAAAAAAATTCATAAACAGAGCCATTATTTTCAATGGATTTTAATTCATAAACAGAAAACTACGTTAACCAAGGCGTTCGTAAACCGAGGTACATCTGTATGTAAAATATACATGTTGGGTTTGAAACATATATCAGCACATAATAAATATGGAAGGAAAGCTTTCTATGTCACTAACTAAAGAAACCTAAAGTTGTGTAAAGTGGAAAACAAAACAACTATCATTTAGATTTCAAGCACAACACCTGAGTTGCCCTAATGTATAGTAGACATTTATTTCAGGTACTTATATAGCGCTGTCAATTTACGCAGCACTTTACATATATATTGTACATTCACATCAGTGCCTAACCCTCAAGGGGTGTACAATCTAAGTTCCCTAACTCACATTATACATACACATACTGGGGCCAATTTAGACAGGAGCCAATTAACCTACCAGCATGTCTTTGGAGAGTGGGAGGAAACTGGAGTACCCGGGAGAAACCCATACAGGCACAAGGAGAACATGCAAACTCCAGGCAGGTGATGCTGTGGTTGGTATTTGAACCAATGACGCTAGTACTGCCAGCCGGAAGTGCTAACCATTAAACCACTGTGCTGCCCACATGTACATTACCACAATGTGTGGTAACATACTTAAGTGCCTTAGGGTGTTATTCATTTTGAGGTGTGTTGTGATGTGCTTTGCTACAAAAAAACAAAAAGATAACTTTTTTGTGTTGAGGTGCATTGCACCTCATAAAACTTGAAAGGGGCTGCCTTAAACGGTGCACTGCAGCACCCCTCAGCACACAAAGATGCATACATTATGGCACAGTGTATGACAGGGGGAATAAGCGCTTAGGCCTCATGCACACTGGCCATAAAAAATGTTGCTTATGCAGGCATTTGGCATTTTTTCTTTCAGTCTGTAGAGGTTCCTGTGAGCTGTGTGGAGGGGTGTGTGTCTCTTCCCTCCAATCAGCTCTCACTGAGTTCCACAGAGTGTAACTTCAGCTCTCCGCCCCCTTTTTTCTGAACTCGCAGACAAGCTTTATAAATTCTAGACTTTGAATGGATGTAGAGAAGACTGCAGATAGAGGTACAACGTATGTAGGAGGATTTGTTTGATCTCTCTGTATCACCTGAGGCCAGTCACTTCACTGGGTAAATGTAAGGGTTTACAACTACTTTAAGTTATTAAAGATGCAATCTTTCATTACTGTATATATAACTTAGATCCATTAGACATTTGTGTTTGCCTTCTGAGCCTGGGTTCACACTGACACGGTACGGCACATTGCATAGGATTCACACAGTAAACGCACCACATTCTTGGGCATGGCACATGCGATTTCTGTGCGCTGCAATTTGAGCCATAGATTTTGTATGGCTCAGAACACACCGCATCTCCACCAAAATAGTGCAGGACCCTTTTTGTTTGTCCGCACCAGAATCGGATCGCTTGGGTATTCACACCCATACAATCTGATTCTGCACATCACACTGCATTTTTTTTAACCGATTTCAGGGGTGTTGTTAACTTAACATACACACCTGCAGCGGTTCACATGAACGGGGTGCAATTATAATGCGCACAGAAACTGGTGCGAATTTCAGTGTGAACCCAGGCTCACATGCATGCACAATATTTCTTCAGAATTTAGAATTCAGCGTCTGAGTTTTTAACTAAGTCTTACATGGTGGCATACTATTATTATGATTATTATTGTTATTCATATGTTGGTGGTGGATAATATAGAATCATTGCTTCCAGGTACAAGTGGTGTGCATTCATATTGTGTGTGATGGTTTAATATTTGTAAAGGAAACTTTTATTGAGAGCAAGACAAAGGATTACTTTCTGAAAAAAAGCATACTGTATTGTTACTGTATTGTCTCCTGTTATATTGTAAAGCGCTGAGCAAACTGTTGGCGCTATATAAATCCTGTATAATAATAATAATTAAGACCAGCAAAGCAGAAATTGACTTAGTTTGAAGAACACTGAGGTGCAGAATATTTTTAGCATCTCTATGAATCCCCCAGGAATCTGCTGATTCTGCCCCTATTATAATTCACCACTGGCTCCAACTGCTGGCTTCAAGTGGTAAATAGAAAATATTTATATGTACCATTTCACATTTATCTCATTGAGATAAAACTGCTTTATAAAAAATCTAGGAAATGTGTAACAAATCAGCATCTGTTTGTCATATTCTCACCTGCACTAGTAAGTTGACAGCTGAAATCAGATAATTTTCTTTCCATTTTTTTTTTTTTGGATCTGCGGCAATGCCACTACAGTAAAAATGAAGCTATGGCACCAATGCATACACACATGTTCATGAAGCTGAACAATTATAGCGTGTATCTGCTTTACAGCCTGGCAATCATTTTATTGTTACTTCAGGGTAGGAGTTTATATATCTTGGCACCCACTCTCCCTCCGTTGATCTCTTGTGAATGCTGCCTGGTTTTATACCAAACTTATTTGTTCTGATTTCCATCTCGTATAACACGGCTCTCTGTTCCAGTAGGAACCTGTAATATTTGCCCATTAGGCCTTATCTGCTTTGCTAAATTACTTTGAAATCCAATTATAAAAATCTCCTTTCCAGCACTTACATGCTGTTTGCCATGTCCAAGAAATGCTGAGTAGCTTGTTCATTTTTCTTAATAAGTAATGCATGACATTTTGTGGATGGTGTGTGTTCAGCTCCAGTATTTTTTTTTTTTAGCAGTTCCTAGTGCACATCTAAACATTTCAGTGTAGTTGATTCTGGTGTTAATGTATATTGTATATGTGCAGCAGAAAGCAGTTGGAACAAGCGAGAGACCTAAACGTGGTGAGATTCCTGCCATAGCTGTATTCTGCCAGAGAGTGTAACAGCAATCCATCATTTTTGGGTTTAAAAGGTTATGGCAGTTTTTAATGAAAAGCAAAATGCCTCGTGGGACAAGGAGCTGAATGAAAACACCGAATAGATTTGCTTTAAGATGTTCATTTTGTAAAACAGTAACATTTTTAAAGTGACTGATTAAAATCTACATGTAATTTAGAGATTTTTATAGACTGTTTTCTATAACTATTTGGTTTATTTGTATGTATAAATACTTATAAAATATAGCAACAACACACACAGACACTTTCAAATATAATATACAGTATATCAATTATATGTGTGCATGTTTGCCCCCCATGAAACATACCAGACCACAAGCCCTCAACATGGGGTGAATATGTTGCCAGGAGGGCCCCCTCCTTAGGAAAGCAACCTATCTCCATGTTGATGAGGACAAGGGCCTCTTCCTCACAACCCTGGTCTGGTGGTTGTGGGGGTGTGCAGGTGGGGGGCTTATCAGAATTTGGAAGATCCCTTTTAAATTAGTGGGGGCCCCAAATACCACTCTCCCATGTGGCTAAGTACCTGGACCCCCTACTCAGTCACAAAAAAAAGTAAATTGCAAATAAATGCACACGCAAAATCTTTTAATAAGAAAAAAATTTTGATCCATGATGGTCAATCATGATGATCGATGTCCACTGACCTGCCAAAAATAAACCCCACCAAGACATCTATTCCTGTTGCTTCATTTGCACCAGTCTCCTGGTCCCTGCCATTAAAAGAAACAGAGGGGCGAGACCTCTCATGTGACATTATTGACCAAATATTAAGGTGACCATATGTGGTAGGTGACATCAGAGGGATTCCTGTTATGTCCCTGGTTAAATAGGATTTGTCAAAAGATGTGTGTATGTGTTCATGTTTTTTTTGTGAACAAGTAAGTGTACTATATACCCCTTGCTCATTCAACTGGGAGGGCAATACCTGGGTGCCCCTTTTTTAAAGATTCCAGATTCCAATATGCCCCTCTGCGCACAGATCCCCACAATCACTGGGCCAGGGTTGTGAGGAAGAGGCATTTGTCCTCATCAATATAGGAATTTGGTGTTTTGCTAGGGGATCCCCCTGGCAAGGTACTCCCTCCATGTTTAGAGCATGTAGCCTGCTTTGGTTTAGGAGCGGGACACCCCTAGCCTGGCCAACCAAGCTGTATGCTCAGATAAGTGTGTAATAAATTGTCCAAACAGAGTGAACAAAAACAACTTTATCCCTGTATCCACAAATATTCCAAATACAGGCTACAGGTACAGTATGTTTTGCAGAAACTGGCCAGTGCCAGGACAGTATGCAAACATTTGAATAGGAAGACAACAGAAAAAGCTCTACGAAATCTTTTTAAACATATGTGCTCCCAACAGCACAATTGTAGTCTGAAGCCTCTATCTTCAGTGCATCAGTTATAGTAAGAGCAACAGCCAAGTGGGTCATAAAATTCAGGAGAAAACCCATGACTGCTCCACAGAGTGAGGTGGAAGCAACACCATAATTACACAAGTCAACAGCAAAAGACACATCCTCCTCATTCCTCAAGGACGCATAGTAACCATTATTTTTCAGAGTGCTGCTAATGCACCATTTTTTTTTCATCCTCATCCTGCAGGGCTCATAACAGGAACTTCCTCTTAGAGGACTACTAATGAACCCTATTCTTCCTCCTGCCATTTAATGCTAATCCTTCCATAGGAGGAGAAGAATTGGGTTGCTGGTGGTGAGGAGGAGAGATGTGGTGCTGGCACAGAGATGGAGGAGTGAAGCAAAAAGAAAACGCTGCTTATCCCTATCCACAGGGCAGGAATATAAGCAGGCAGTGTGAAAATAAGGGGGGGGGGGGTTATGCAGCCAGAGGTAAGGGAAGACCGTGGCAAAAATTAGGTGTAACATCCTATGGTCATAGGCTGTCCACCTTTCTCTAAACCTTCCTCCAGAGTCTGTATCTATATCTTCAGAAGATCCTGGCCAATCCCCAACAGGAGACTTGCAAGGGGTCAGGACAACTTTTAAGAGTAACTGAGCCTGCTCAGCAGGACGGTTGTTGGAGGAGAGTCGGGTGGAAGATGTGAGAGAGGAAGAGATGCAGGAGCATGTGAAGGGAGCCCAGATGGGAAAGGGGCTCACCTTCAGTCAGAGACCTTGGAAGGAGGAAAGCTTGGGATTTCACCAGCTCCCCGAGAGAGGACCACCTGTGTGGCAGGAAAGGAGCAGCCCAGATAGAAGGCCTGGTAGCAGCCACCAACTCACCAGAAACACAGGAGAAGAACTAAGTGAGTAGACCTGCACCCCCTGCCTAGCAAGGGGAAAGAGGCACTCTGGTGGATCATCTTTTTACCTTGCTCACACTACAGTGTCAGGTACTGGATCCCCTGCACAGGTATTTACCCAGTCCAGCTGGATGAGGAGAGGATTCATCTGGGGTCTGGGGTGTTACTGTGGGAGATGCTGGCTAGCTCTCCTGAAGACTTTTTGCAGTAAAGACTTGTACATAGTTGCTAAGGCGTTTGTCCTCTGTTGCCATAGTCCTTGGGCATCCCATACGCCCCTCACCCCATCCAAGTTCTAATTCCCCTAGTAAAACTTCAAAACAAAGCTTAAGGACTGGTTAATGTCTCTTGATGCAGGTCTGAGGCAAATGCTTGTTGCCTGCCTGTGCAGGACCATAGGGGTACCCAAACTTCAGCGACTCCTAAGGGGGTAGTGTTGCACATATTGGGTATGTGTAATGCTGTATGTCCCTGCAGACAGCTACTTCTGCTCAAAATCCTCAATGCTGTGCCCCCTCAACAGCCGCCGGATACTGCCCTGAGTGGATGTCTGCTGACATTGTGAAGGTTAACAGCAGCAGCTCCTTGTCAGGGAGTTTGTGCCACTTTCCTACCCCTTCTTGCCTCCTCTTCTATACATAGAACTCATTTTACTACACTTCCATGATGCATCTGGATCTGTGAATGAGTGGAGGAGAAATCCTGTCATTTTCTCCTTCTCTTTTTCCTAAACTTCAGCTTTAAGTATATATGTGTAGATGGTTGTTACATAAATTTATTTTATTGTTTGCATTGTCAGACAATATACATTTTTAACTAAATTTATTTTTTTACTTGTCCCTTCAAAGAAAACACAGGCAGGGAAGGCAATGCAACTTGGGTAATCTCTTAACAAAAAAAGAATGCCTTAGGCCTATTTATCACCTTGTCCCTATGCAATAATAAAAAAACTTCCTGCCCTTCCACAGTGCAAGTGAAAGGACAGGAAGGCGCAAATTGAGGGGAAATTTCAACAGGCTAGGGGAAGGGCAGCCAGCATGAAAAAAATTAAGCATTGAATCCTACCGCTATAGGCTGCCCCTCCAGAATCTTTCTTTTTTTGGTTGCACATGTAACACTACCCCCTTAGGAGTCACTGAGTTTTGGGTCCCCTTAAGCTATGCACGACCAGGCAAAATGCTTTTTCCACACCTTGCACAGTGGAGTCAAAGAACAGTCCTTGAGCTTGGTTTTGTGATTTTATTAAGGGGGGTTAAAACTTTGGATGGGATTTAGGGGTATATGGGATGCCCGAGGCACTGTGAACTGGTAGACAACTCCTTAGCAACTGTGTACAAAATGCGGATAGCAACCGCCTCTTCTTAGAGAGAGAGAGCACCAAAGGCTCTTTGGTGTACCTCATCAGACCCCAGGTGATTTCTCCTCTTCACCCAGCTGCCTGAGGTTATCCCTGGGCAAGGGGACCCAAAATGTTATGATCCGCCAGGCGGTGCCTCAGGCAGCCAACTGACAGACCTACTCAGAGCGTGGGATCTAAGCCCGGGCTGTGCTTTCACCAGGGCCCCTGATGGTGGGGATGGACTTGAAACAGTCCCGGGCCAGGTCACGACCTCCGAGCAGGCCCACCAGTGGCTGAGGAGACCTCCGGGGACAGGTACCGGGAGAGCCAGATGTGAAGAGGATGGCGGCCCCAGCAGGGTAGTAACGGATCGTGGGCCCGTGAGGGTAAGCGGGGTACAGAATCGGTGGGCAAAGAGTAGTCGGGTCACACGCAGGGTCAGCAGGGTAAGTCAGTCCGTAGAATGGTCAGGGCAATCTGGGTCAAACGCAGGAGCAGGCAGAATAGTCAGGACAATCCGGGTCAATCACAGGAGCAGGCAGCGTAGTCAGGGCAATCCAGGTCAATCACAGGGGCAGGCAGCGTAGTCAGGGTCAAACAGGGTCACTAGACGGGTGCAGGAACTCAGGATCACAGAAAGACCTTGCGGCAATCTGTGACAGTGCAGGGCATCTTTAAATAGTGCGCCCTGCACTGTCATTGGCCGGCCAGGACGCGCCCCCGGCTGTCATTGGACGCCTGAGGCGCGCCCGCGGCTCCTACTGCGCATGCGCGGCGTCCTGTCAGCTGCGGCTCGCCGGGACCTAGTGCCTGTGTCCCGGCGCGATCTGCCGCCAATGCGCATGCGCGGGGGACGGCGCCGCGATCCAGGGCTACGGAGCCGCGATCCCTGACACAAAAGCTGCCAATTCAGCACAAGCAGTCCCAAATGAGAAGCTAGTTGGGTCTTTTACCTGACTCCCCTCTCCCCTTATACACTCCAGGGGTGTAAGTGTACTCACACTGTCCTTTCCTGTCAGATTAGTAGGTTGGTGGCTGCCTTCAAATCTTTCACTGGGCTGGCTCCTTCCCTGCTGCCCAGGATTTCCTCCCCAGGAGACGGTGTCACAGTGGAGTTCTTCTTTTCCAGAAAGCTGTCTGTAGGTAAGCCCCTCCCAGGCTCCACAATCCAACCTTCCTCACTCCATCTTCCACCTGACAGTGCCTATCCCCCCAGGCTCTGCTACATTTGAGGGTTGTCTTGATTGGATTGCTAATGTGCCATCCATCCACAAAGTGGCTTTTGTTTTTATGCACGTTTCTGACACAGGCAAAGCTACTCTTTGTTTGCAGCACATCACTGCACACTTGTGTGCAAAAGCACCACATTTGTATCCAACCAATGGTCGTGCCATTAAATTTCAAAAATTCCCCTTGTTAAAAATCAAAATCAGGCTGGCTTAAAGTCAGAGACAGAGGTTCTGTATGCTAAGGTAGTAGGGTTTTTAATGTTTATATAAACAGTTTTTTGTATTTACAGATTTAATTTTTTTAATGTATCCTCTTTCATTCTTTGTCTTTTTATTTTTACAGAATAAAATATAGTGGATCCTATGTGGTATCTGCATGTAGGAGAGAGGCTGGAGCACAGAGTCTAAGTGCTGATTCACACATGTGTGGTGTGGATTGAAGTTCAGATTTCGCAGCTAATTGATTCAGTATTTGTTCAGCAATTCAGGTCAGGTTTACTGCGGTTCAGGACAGGTTTAGATCAGGTTCAGGTCAGGATTTTATCTTGTTCACAACTGATGACATA
The DNA here is from genome assembly GCF_062004578.1 of Staurois parvus. Classification (NCBI taxonomy): domain Eukaryota; kingdom Metazoa; phylum Chordata; class Amphibia; order Anura; family Ranidae; genus Staurois; species Staurois parvus. The sequence goes on along the minus strand of NW_028317797.1, from coordinate 3,344,329 downwards.
TGCGGTTTTGGAACTGTCACCATTATGCTTGCCACCTCATCCCATTAAGGGCCAGTTCACACCATAGAAATGCAGTCATTTCTGTATGTCCATCTTCAAAGTGTGACCCGTTTTCAGCCGAACCCTATTTCGTTCCCACCTACCAGATGAGACAACAATTTATTAGTCTTAAGGGTAAGTACTTTTCAGTACTTGACATCTGCATTAATCAATGAGAGGGGGTAATTTTATTCACATATAGTAGTATCTTTAGAGAAAGAACTACAAGTGCCTCTTGAATTGAGGGGGTTAATATTTCTGTTTCCTGTACTGAAGTAAAGGTATCCTATAAATATGTGCTAAACCATTGTTTAAATTTACTTTGCCAATTATCTGGGAATCCTTCCAGTCCTGGTGTTTTGTGGGTAGGGAAATATAAGATTGCAAAGTTAATCTCAGTTGTAGCAATAGGGGCATCTAATTTTGTCCGTTTTGACAGATCAGTTTTGTTTAGATAAGTAGATAGTTGGTCAGCAGAATTTTGAACAGTTGAGTACAGCGAGAAATAAAAAGACATGAAGGCAGCCTGAGTGTCTCTTGGTTGTTGTCTGATTGGTCTGTAATTTGTGGTAAAGATGTTGGGGTATATTCTGGTCTGGCCAAATAAGCACACAATCTATGAGTTTTATTTCTGAATTTAAAAATTTTTGTGAGTGGACTGTACATTTTTCTTGAAAATGACAAACAGGGTTCATGCTCCCTTAATGTTTCAAGCAAGTCTGTATGGTTGTCTGGTATGGGAGAAGTAGCATACATGGTATCAGCTTAGAGCATAGCCTTCTTCATAGTGGCAGTAAGTTTTTTTGTATTTTTCCAAATAATCCCTGTTATAGACATACAGTTAATATTCCACATAAGGTTGCTTTAAAGACCTTCCAGGCAGTGTCATAGGAAGATGTATTAGAATTACTATTCCAGTATTTAGTGATGCCATTGATACATGCTCCTGCTACTACCACTAGTTGTTCAGTCAACGTGGATTTAAACGCTATACAACAGCACTTTTTGGGCCAAGAAGATGTACTGTATATCATGGGCCAAGGAGGATGCCGCTAGACAAGTGTGCTATATGGGGGGCTAGAGGAAGTGTTGTGAAAGATGTGAAGGCTAGATCTATTTTGGGCATTACATTATGTGAGTCTGAATGGCAAGAAAATTGTTGGTCATCTGGATGCCTCCACCTCTACCTTTTTGCATCAAGTCTACAAATGTTGTCTGAGCTTACCTTGAACCTCCCAAGTGATCTCGTACAGCATCTAGAACATGAGTGAAATCTTTTACAAGTGGGGTCTCTCTGCAATATCATGCCCCTAGAAAGATGTTTTTTTTAGTAGGGTATGTTCAAAGGGGAAGAAGACATGTGTACTTACTAGGATTAACTTTCTGCCTGCTATCTGTATTTTAAATATAACACAATGGCCTCTAAGATCTGTTCTGTTGTATTAGATGTAGGTGATGTAGGTGACATTAAAGGTTTGGCTATCCAGTGACAAGGATTTTTAAAACCAACCAGGTGACTTTCCTGTAAGCATATAAGATAGGATTTGTGTTTCTTAAGGTTATTGAGCACAGGGGATCACTTGAATTTTGAGTTGAGGCCTTTGGTATTCCTGGAGTTAATCTTTGCATTGTCATACATACTGAGAATATAGTAAGAGAGTTACAGGACATTTGCATACAGTATTTTCCATTGCACAGCAAAGATAAGGAATAAAACAGAGTTCCTAAAGCTTTGAACAATAACAAGTGCAAGAACACCTCACCCTGCTCATCTGCACCCACAGCACAGAGCCTGGCAACTGTCATAAACATGAGGGGAGAGCCGATGACCAACATGATAGTTCAAAGCATCTTGTCTTCTCCATTACTGTTTAGTTGTAGAGTAAATTCTGTAAAGACATGGGGATCACCACTCTGAGTAGGAAGGTTGCTCTATGGAGAGCAAGAATTCCTTCAAGATCATAGACCCCTTATGTCAGGGTCACTGTGGAAAATATGGTAAGGGTATGGTTAAATATCAGTGTTTCAAAGGGAGAAGGGGGAGAGCATTGTGATGGAACGCCTGGCACCCCACTTGATTGCCTCCATCAGAGAACTGCTTCCTCGCCACAGGACCAAATTATTATAACTAGGCATTGCACCCTAGGACTAGACGACACTAGCTTAGGTGCAACTGGAACTGTTTATTGAACAGAAATAAAGGTTTTTATATACTTCAGAATTAGGGGCAGTCCCCACATGAACAATAAAAACAAATATTACACATTGGGATACACATCTAACGGGTAACGAGGTAAAGTTGACACAAGACTAATGTAGGAACCTCAGGAGGACTAGCCAACAGACAGAAACAGAAGGTGACGCAATTAACTTAATTAACAATGGAACAAATACACAATGATAAACACATCACACCTTCATTAACAGATCACAGCAAGAGACTGCAGCATCAGGTTGTTTTGAGTTGATTATATTAACATTTGCTTAGAGTCTCTGAGTCTATGAGGGGGGTTGAAGCAGTCAATGCTGGTTTGGGCACATAAGCCCCATATCTGTATCCTGGTCCTCCAGTTTTCAAAGTCTGTCTATTTCGGGGAGACATAGACTTGAATCCAAAGTAAAACTACTCCAAAGTTCCCCCCAGGCACACACCTCCTAAAGGATAGAGCCCCCTCAGATGCCAGGGCCTATGGTCAGTAGGCAAGAGGCTAGCCTGAGGCCAACTCCAAAAGCCCCAGTTCCGGTTGGATCTGTCACAGGCATAATATCCACTGAGACAGATAAAACACAGTGGCATGCACAGCAAAGTATTGTGCTTGGTCCCTTGATGTTCGGAAGGCTAAGTAGCTCAGTGACTGCCAGCCAATAAGATGGTAGTCCTACCAGCTTTGGTAAAGGTGTTTTTGGGAGTATGGTCACTTATTGTCACTAACTCACCCTCAGTTCTGTAAGATCCTCTGTAAATGAAGACATGGGCAGCTGTTGTGATAATATGTGTCCCTCTATCTACAGTAAGGTGAGAGACATCCAATGATGTAACTTGGAAAGTCAAAAAACAAATGTTTGAAGGGTACTCTTGGAGTGTAAAATCTTGAAGTAGTTGTTCAAATGGTAATAATAGAAAAGACATTAGGGTAGCCAAACAGTAGCTTCTTTGGGAAATGGTAAGGAATGATGTTTTACCCTCAGAGATCACATGAAGTTTGGCAGGGTACAGAATGGCACATTGAATACTCTTGTTTCGAATGCTATATAGTTACATAGTTAGTCTGGCTGAAAAAAGACAAAAGTCCATCTAGTTCAACCATTAAAAAAAGTTATAATCATATACCCACAGTTGATCCAGAGGAAGGCAAAAAAAAACACCAAAGCATAATACACTTTGCTCCTGCTGGGAAAAAATTTCTTCCTGAGAGGCAATTAGATATTCCCTGGATCAACCTTACCTATAAATGTTAGTATCCAGTTATATTCTGTGTATCTAGGAAAGATTCCAGGCCTTTTTTAAAGCAATCTACTGAGCTCGCCAGAGCCAACTCTTGAGGGAGTCTATTCCACATTTTCATAGCTCTTACTGTGAAGAAACCTTTCTGTATTTGGAGATTAAATCTCTTTTCCTCCAGAAATAAAGAGTGCCCCCTTGTCCTCTGTGATGACCTCAGGGTTAATAACTCTACACCGAGTTCACTATATAAACTACTGATGTATTTATACATGTTGATCATATCCCCCCTTAATCTCCTCTTCTCAAGAGAGAATACATTCTATTCCTCTAATCTTTCCTCATAGCTGAGCTCCTTCATGCCTCTTATCACTTTGGTTGCCCTTCTCTGCTCTTCCTCCAGTTCCCCAATGTTCTTTTTGTGAATTAGATCCCAAAACTGTACTGTATATTCCAGATGAGGTGATGTTAATGATTTGTACAGGGGTAAAATGATATCTCTCTCTCTGGAGTCTATACCTCTTTTATTACAGAGGGTTTTACTCACTTTAGAAATTACAGCTTGGCATTGCATGCCATTATTAAGCTTATGGTCTACCTGAACTCCCAGATCCTTCTCCACCATTGATTCCCCCAGTTGTACTCCCCCTACTATGTATGATGCATGCATATTCTTAGCCCCCAAGTGCATAACTTTATATTTATCAACATTAAATGCATCTTTTGATCTCAGAATATAACTGTTTCTGAGCAGCTGTTGATCTGGATATTTGGCCATACTATTGACACTGAAGGTACGGTCTCCTTTAAAGAATATCAGTCATTATTGTTTGTTCTGTTCTGTGCCCTGTGGGACAAGGTACACATAACACTTTGTCTCATATTTCTAAGGGCTTTCTGCCCCTTCTCCTCTTGCAGTAGCCAATCTGACAACAGCTATGAAGAAGACAGCTGATTCATAGCTGCAGCTTGTCTCAGCTGTGAGCAATTTCCATAGAAAAACAGTGGCAAGAGGAATACAGAGGCTGACACCCCCCCCCCCCCCCCCCGCATTCATCTTGCTTGTCTTGGAAAAATGTTGACAGACAACACAAACTGCAGCTATGGAGCAAGGAAGGAATTGGAGTGTATCCGGTTGCCAGATCGCGTCCAAAAAATTTGGTAATATTTAAGTGCCACAACCACAATTATAATAGTCAAAAAATGAAGGGAAAAAATGGGGGAGAGGTTGCAAATGGACTTTATAGGCACAGAAATTCCAAACACATATTGGTAAAATCATTTGTACTTTATTATGACAATAAGTCATGGAAAAACATCTTGCAGTTTAAAAGATCATAGTTATACTGTCCCCGCAGACAATGTCCCACAGGCCACAATATACAAGGAACACCATAATGATTGAAGACATAGTAACCACCAGATGAATCCCATGGGGGGGGGTGGAGATCATTAAACCGCAGGAAATTTTTTTGAGAAAATGATTGCTTCTTCAGGGGCTTAGTAGTAAAATCTAAAAAAAATATGCATAGATTGGATATATCAGATTACAAAATATACATATAAAAAACAAGAAGCAAGATCATACATAAACATAATATGACTTACGTATGATATCAATATGCACCATGCAGCAGCAAAACCCTCCGCATACAAAGGGTAGGCCTCCTCTGTATATTCCACAAGGCAAGAGGCCGCTCAACAGGCCAGATATGGGGGCGCAAAAATGGCCGACAGTTCAAAACCTCAATGGTCTAGAATCAACTAATAAAGAAAAGGGGGAAAATATAAGTAGTATATACTAGGGTTTAACCCACAAATTCATAATTACATGTGTATATAATTACAAGAGAAATTAATTTTATCTCATATCAGCTATGAACCAGCTGTTTCTTTCCTTGCTGTTGCCAGATTGTCAGTGGTGGGAGGGAGGGAAGTTTGGACCTCACAACTAGTGTTAGAAAGCACTTAGAAACATGGTACAAAGTAATATATGTAAGTACTTTGTCACATAGGAGACATAGCTGTGAAAAATATTATAATGATAGAGAATGATAGAATGATAGATACTGATAATCTTCATTATGGCATACATAAAGATGGCAACTTAATCCTGAAATGTAAGGAGTTTTTGGGGTCTGTGGAATGCATCTAGAGATGGAGGTCGAGGTGGTGTGTGGTGTGCTCACTCTGCAGTAAAAGCCAGTGACACAGCAATGTCTGCAAATTGCAGATTATTGCACATTGGGCTATTATCCAAATCATCTAATTTAGGCTTAAGAGTCATCATATCTTGTACGGATTCTCTGACTGTGGTGCCTAATTGGCATAATGTGGGGCTGATTTGCTTTACCGTCAAAGCTTAATTGAACAAGCTGAAGTTAGAAGCTGATTGGCTACCACGCACCGCTGTACCAGATTTTGCACTCTTTAATTTTAGTTTTTAAGTTGCTCATATGTTACTTTGTTGCTTTTGTCCTTACCCTTAATGTTTGCCTAATATGTTTCAAAAGGGAAGCATCTATATGTGAAGTTATGAGTCCTTGCAATCACAAATGGAGTTTATAATTTTTAAGAGAGTGAGCTCTTTTTTGAGTCATTTGACTACTCACCTCCTCAGGTTGGGTGTCTACAGGGTAGCCTGATGATTGCAGAGGCTGTGATGCTGATGTTGAAACACAGACTTAGTTATTATAACCCAATGTATCACTCTATCTATTTTTCTGGCCTCTTTGTAGGGAATTACATACGAAAGAAAAAGAACGGAGATGCGCTTAATCCAACCATCAAACCCCTCTTGGTCTAAAACATGGCTTTTATTCAATATTATGTGTAAAATAAAATCAGAGAAGTGTCAATATACTGATACTGAAAACAATGCCAAGTGTATAACCTTACTCAAAGGGAAGTATAGGTCCCATGCAGGAGTTATAATAAAAAAAACTGGAGGCTTAACAACCAATGTATTTCCTCCAACACATGGGGAACTTATCAATATCGATGCTGACATTGTGCCCAAGAAAGCAATTGTTTCCAGGCATTGCTGTGGTGATGCTTTCCAAGACAGTCTTGGTGATGTGGTGAGGAGTGGAATGAAACCTTCAGGTACTGATCACGATGCTGCTGATGTTGAAACCACATTTGAAGCCAGTTTCTTGGCCAGATCTTTGGCAGAACTGGCCATTTTTTTTTTTGTGAGATCCTGGAAGTGAAAGCTGCTGTGCCAGATGATTGCTGCCAGGATGCAGTGGAGGAGACAGAGGTTCCAGGTTCACCATCAGGCTGTGTATCAATGATCTTGGTTTCTTGCTGCACTCCTGGGCTTACTCATTCCTCCTTTTCAGCTTATTTGTTGTCAACAAATGTGCATTGCATTAGAATCTCATGGCTACCATTGATGGCCCTCCCTCTTATGGACTTATTCTTGCTGTGCAGGAAATTAGAGAAGGCTGATGTTGAAACAAGTTCTGGTTATGGTAGTACCATTTAAAATGTTATTATTATATATTAAACACACAACTGCATTATTCGGGTCTATTTCTTACTTCTGCCCACTGTTCAGTTAATTACAACTAATCCCATCCTGATGTGTATACTTACCTTTTTTCTGAAAACTTTAGGCCTGTCACGTGATATGCTGGGTCCTTTTCCTCGTCGCCTTTTCTCTAGGCTGGGAGGTTCTCAATGAAACAGAGAGTGTCAAAGCTGTGATGACATCAGCACCATTTTCTGCTTCATTATACAGCAAATGGTGATCTCCTCCCTGGTGGGTCCATTTCACCCCGAACTCCAGGCAGTGATTTGAAAGATGCTGGCAATCATTCATCTGGAATAAGGGCTGACACTGAATTGCAAAATCAATGACCTAAAAAAAACAAAAAACAAAACAAAAGACAGCATAGGTGAGGAGGTGAGTATTGTAGCGAAAGCTGTTTCTTTTCATTTTATTTTCGCTAGTCTTTCTAAAAAACAAATAAGTACACTTGGGCTGTAAGATCCAGATTCTGCTTGGCTTTCTGAATTTCTGGCAGAAAGCCAGTAGTAGATATGCATAATATTTCACTGCTGAATCTTGCAAACATAATATCCTGCTGTGCTAAAGAAAACAATGTGTTTTTTTCCTCATGAAAACAATCCATCACTTTTCAATCAGCACATAGAGACCGTACCTGCTTTTTCCATAATACTGTGGCAAAATTAATGGCTACAATGTGAAAGGTGGACTCCTTGTATATGATCCATTAAAGTATACACTAATCAGAATACATCTTGCATCACTTCATGTGAACAAGACGAAAAAGAAAACATTCAACAATGCCTATTTTTATGTTCTAATGTCATGAGACGTCTATGGAATGTCTATATACAATTATTCAGAAATTCATACCAGTTGCAGTATGCAGAAGTCGATTGTTAGATGCATATCTTATTTTGAAGAGTTTGTGTCTAAAAGAAGCTAATTTGTATTTAGAGCAGCTACAAAACAAATTTTTAATATATTTTAAAGATTAATTACAAACTGCTTCTGTGATTACAAACTTTAATACCAACCATTTGTTTCTTTAATTTTGGACAGATTTGGGCAATGTAACAGACTGCCTGGCACCTTTGGGTCTTCCGTCAGAGAACTGCTTCCTCACTGCTGGGACACAGGAACAAGGTATTATAGCTGGGCACCTCTCCCAAGACTAAGTGACACTAGTTTAGGTGCAAAACTGGAACTACGTTATTGAACAGAAATACAGGTTTTTATACACTTTAGAAATAGGGGCAGTCCCCACATGAACAATAAAAACAAATTTTACACATTGGGATAAACATCACACACCGATTAGGTGAGAGCTTGATCACATTATCCTAAACAGTGCAAACGTTAAACAGTACAGCCAAGAGTTAACAGAAATCCAATTAACAGTAAGCTAATCAACAACTAGCAACTAACATGTAACAGTGATCTAATTAGTAGTAAGCAAATCAACAGCCAAGCACCCAGACAAGCCAGGGAGCCCACCCCAGACAGTCCGGCACCTTCAACTCTGAATACACAAAGTACATTACACATGCTGTCTTTCAGGTGCTTGCTTTCACTTGTATAATATGTCCTTCATAAGACAAAACTCATACAATATTCCAACAGTCTGAAAAAGTGGAAATCATCTATCTTCATAGATTCCTTGAGGGAGATTGTTGATAAATATTTCTGTCCCAAGTGGAGGAGCTTCTCCAACCCAGTCTGCAGGAGGGCACCATATTTCCTCTGACCATTAACCTGTATAATATTAATACTACACCTTTCCATCCACTCCAGAAGGGAAGTTGTATTTTCTTTACTCAGAGAATTATTCCAAGCCTCGCTCTCAGCATTCATCATGTTGTTGTCCATCATTAGAGAATGATCTGCTCTCTCCATGGGCCATAATCATTGGGTAGAAGGCTAGCCCTTAGTGCCCTCCAAAAGCCCCTGTCCTGGTTGGGTCTGTCACAGGCAGATTTAACACGTCTGTGAGCTTTTTATTTTTGTTTCCAAATCAAAGAGATTTTCCCTCAGTTTTTGACCCTGGAGCACCCATGCAAGAAATGGGGGTGCAGTTTTCTTCAGAACAGGAAGTCACAAGAAAAGAATAAAAATATTTTCATAAGGTATAATCCCACCCCACTCTACTGAAAAAAAGGTTTTTAGTTTTTATGGTGTACCATTTTAAGGGATTTCTTATCACTTACTTCCAATGTCATTTTTCTTCTGCATTAATGAATGGTATAGTCCTTCTTTGAGCTTCAAGTCCCTTCCTGGTGATATCCTTCAAAATACTTCCTTTTGGCTGTGCATTAGTGAGGTTCCCGATAGGTACTGAAAACTCCAATGGTGGCATGTTTTCATCTCAAAGAGACGCTCAAACTAGACCAGTCTGTTTTCGTGTATGGAAGAGGAGGCATATATGGTCACCTGACAGCAGAATAAGGTGAGTAGAAAATGTTGTTTGTTTCTTTAAAAAAAAAGGAAATTGGGTGGGAGTCATTGGTGAAATTATATTTGCCTGGAAATAGGATTAACATTTTTAAACCCCCCCATATCCTGAAGCAGTCAATCCAAGCCAAGTGCTGAAATACTCTTCATATTCACCTTATGCGACTCCTTCAGACTTCTAATTGACACCAATCAATAAAATAATCTAAAGGATTCAAGCTTTTTGACCACTAAAGATAAATGAAGAGAAAATAGTTTGAGCATTGGAAGCAGAGTTTTAAACTTAGGAGGGATTGTGTTGAATAAAATGTGCATAAATATATATTTTGTCACCTAGATCTCCTTGTTATATGCTTTTTATATGACACTTTCTGCTGTAGGCAAAATGAGGTGAGTTTTCAGCAAATTAAGGCTAGGTTCATAATGCTCCATTCTGATTTTGATTCGAATTTCAGTGCAATTATGTAGTGCAAATTGGATGCTACTTTGAAGTTGTTTGCATATTCTGTGGAGCAAAAATCGTGCTGGAATCACACCAAAGTACAGAAACTTTTTTTGCCTTGCTGAGTTGCATTGAGGTGAATGGGCATCATTGAAAACAATGTGACTTTCATTGTCATGTGAATCTGTGCCACTCAAGTCGCATCTGAAATCACATTAGTGTGAATGGAGCCTATTGTTAGGGCTTGGCCCAAAGGTTAGATTAGTGCAAAGCTCACTTTAGTGCTAGGTTAAATGTTAAAGTTGGATGGGGGATTCATTTTTAAGGGTTTGCAGTAAAAGCTAAGTTTGGGGTGGGGGTGAGAGTAAGAGCTCATTTAAGGGTAGTGCTAGGAGTTAAGTTTTCAGGTAGGGAAAGATCAATTGTCAATGTGTGCCTTAGAATAGTAGTGTAAGAGATGCAATGGGGTTGATTTACTTAAGGCAAATAGACTGTGCACTTTGCAAGTGTAGTTGCACTCATTTTCCACAGAACTTAATGATGGCGATGAAGTTCTGCAGATTTTCATCATCCAATCATAGGCAAGCAAAAATGCTGTTTTTGTTATTTTTCTTGCACAAGATTTGGTATTCTTTACAAAGTGAAGTGCCACCAAATTCACTAAGTTCTGGGGAAATGAGTGCAATTGCACATTGTAGTTGCCTTTAGTAAATCAACCCCATTGTGTATTTTAAACATCCCAACCAGCTACTTGTTCTCAATTCTAGGTGCTTTCCAACCAAAAACTACCTGTGTCAGGCTCCTGAAAAGTGAGTCCAGCCTCTTGCCAAGACTTCTGATGGGGACAGGCTAAGGTTCCTCAAAAGTGCAGCCAACCACTCCTCAGATTCACCCACTGCCTCCAAGGCCCTCCTTCGAAAGCCTCAGAGCCGGGGGAAATTCCAGAGGTGCTAGTCCAGAGTATATCAGTCCTGACCAGAATTTAACCCCTCTGACTATCTCACCTGAGCTAGCTATTGACGAAGTGAAGCAGGCTGTCCAAGGATGGTTCAGGTGTACTGACAACTCTTTCTATGCTGGAGCTTTCCAGGAATGATTTAAAAGATTTGTCAGTATGCCTGAACCATCCTATGACAGTCTGCTTCACTACTTCATCATTGTGTGTATTGTCACACAGAAAGATTTGTCTCTTGTGCAATTTCACGACAAGTTATGCGTCGATTATCCAGGATCAGGCGTTCCATGCACTGAATGCTCACAGGAATGACTGATGTGGGCTGGGAACCACAGTCATCTTTGAAACATTTACACCTTCAAATGTTTTTCTGCAGCTGAGCGTCTCATCACTATACTGTGCTTGAAGTCTTCTGTAGATACCCGCATGTTTTACATCTTTGTTCACAAGAAACTTCATCACTACACGCTGTTCCATGCATGCACTAACACTGAAAGGTCTCTGGACTGGCCCGCGACATCTGCACCACCTATCAGTAGTAGGACACACTTGGCACTTACTACTGTATGTAGTAACGCCATGCTAGCATCCCTTTTGTATACCTGTAATATTAAAAGTCCTGGTTTGACTTGATTGCCTCTTGTATCTCTCTATGCAATAATCTGTCAGCTGTCCCTATCTACTGCAAATCTCCATACCTAACAAAAGGCCACTAGGAACCCTGACTTTTATGAGAAGAGGTTGGTGCATAAGAAAATCCCTATTATTGACCCTTCAAAGACACCTGGCCAGAGTTCAAAGGCAAATAATTGCATTAATAGTAACTATTTGCCAAGGAGGGAAAGAATGGTTTAGTTTTTTTTTTTCCCAAACTGTGAATGACTTGAGTTTGGGTTGAATGCATGGTCGACCTAAACCCAAAGCTTATTCCTAGTTAGGTATAGATACCAAGTAATAGCTTTCCTAATGATACTGGGATAAAATAAAGGAAAAAGTTTATTGTACAAAATGCAAGCTGGGTATAGGAAATAAATTACAACTGACTTAGCACTCATCCATGCAAAAATAATGTGGACAGCATGTGATTTAAAGTGTGGAATACAATATATTTCTTCGAGTAACAATGCAGTGTATGGAGACCCAGAGGGTATGTTTCAGAAGACACCATTATTTTGATTTTCAAAGTTGATTTCACATCTGTGGTATGCAGCCTTCTATATTTATGTTACAGCACTAAGTGTGTGGTACAGTGATTAATTGACAAGCTTGAGAAGTGTAAAACAATTATATGAATTACAAAGTTTAAATACGGGCTATTTATAGATAAATACATATGTTACCAACATTGAAAATAATCATGGAAAAGTACCAGTAGTATTGCTGATTCTTAAAACCGCAGAAGCTGAACATTTTCTAGATACTTATCTCAAAACAAGTGCGGTCTAGACAAAAAAGATAGGATTTTGGTTTGAATGTTAGTCAAGGAATGTTACATATTTGAAAACCTTTAGACAATCATATGATCTTTTAATTTTAAGGTTTTGCTTTAGCTCTCTATCTCCCTTGATTCAAATATAATGAAATATTATTCCTCCTTCCAGAGAATTGGAGCATTTCTCTGTTCATGTTTATATGTGCAAGTTATGGAACCCCAAAATGCCCTCAGATATTTGTTGTAGTTTACATAAAGAATATATATTTTGATCTTACTTTAACCACTTCCGCTCCGGAAGGTTTTATTCCGTTTATGACAAGGCAATTTACTTTTTAGCACTTCGATACTTTAGCTGGTAACTGCGCAGTCATGCAGCGCTTTACCCAAATTAAATTTATATCATTTTATTCACACAGATAGAGCTTACTTTTGATGATATTTGATCACCACTGGGTTTTTTATTTTTTATAAAGGCAAAAAAAAAAAATTTAAAAAAACATTTTCTACTTTTGCTATAAAACATATCCAAACATTTAAGACATCACATTTCTTCATAACTTCAGGCCAAAATTTGCATTCTGCAATTACAATAAGTGTATATTTGATTGGTTTGTGTGAAAGTTACAGTGTCTACAAACTAACTTATATATACTAGAATCTGTATTCATTTATTTATTTATTTAATATTAGTAATGGCTGTGATCAACAACTTATAGTGGGACTGCGGGCAATCTGTTAGTACGTGGGAACTGGCTAATTGACACTGACATCACCAGGGAGACTAAAACAGTGATCAGTGATAATACTATACACTGCCACTGTACTAATGGCACTGGCTGGGAAGGGGTTAAAATATTGGAATAATAAAGGGGTTAACTGTGTACCTAACAAGTGTTAATGTGTTTATTAAGTGCTGCTTTTTACTAAAAATGTATTGTTCCACTGTACATAGCCCTGTGTTTTTTCAACACAGGGCTCTGGGCTGTGATTGGACACAGCAGATCAGCAGGTCCTGGCCATGAATCATTGGCTGGGACCTGTTAACAAAATCCTGCTGTGTCTAACCACAGTAAGAGTAGAAGAGATGTGGAGGTGCAGACACCAGAGATAGGTAGCTGGGTGATGGTTAGAAGAAGAGGTAGAGGGAAGAGCCTTAGAGAGGCAAGTCCTGAGTTGGTACATCCCAATTAATATGCCAAGTTGCATGATGTTGGGGATATCAGCTCAGGGGTGGCATTGCTGGAGTGGTCTCCCTCCTATAGCTGCCAGGGGAATGACTGCCCCAGTAAGGAGGGTGGCAGAATACAGGCAGGGCTAGGCAGATACTGGTTGTAGGGGACTCAATTATTATAAGGACAGATAGGGCAATCTGTTGCAAAGACCATGATAGCCAAACGGTATGCTGTTTACCTGGCACTTAGGTTTGGCATATTGCAGACGGGTGGACAGATTGTTAGGTGGAGCTGGGGAGGACCTAGCTGTCATGGTACATGTTGGTACCAATGAAAAAGTTAGAGGAAGGTGGAGCATCCTAAAAAATTATTTCAGGGTCTTAGGGACTATATTGAAGAAAAGGACCTCCAAGGTGGTATTCTCACAGATACTTCTGGTACATCGTGCTATATAGAAGGGGGGAGATGAAGGCCAAAAAAGTTTAGAGGGGCTTTAAAACTAGGTGGTGTGTGTGTGTGTGGGGGGGAATCAGAGAACAACTAAGAAGGAAATATTATGCTCCCATACAAAACTGAGAGGCATGTACACAAATGCCAGGAGCCTAGCTAACAAAATGGAGGAACTGGAGCTGCTGATACACGAGGAGGATTTTAACTTCGTGGGATTATCAGAAACTTGGTTTGACAGCTCACATAACTGGCTGGCAACTATCCAGGGGTATTCCTTGTATCACAGGGGCAGAGCGGGTAGAAGAAGGGGAGGGGTGGGCCTGTATATTAAGAACGATTTACTGGTGAATGCGAGTGATGATATTGCAAATGGGGCAAGGGGGAGATGGCGTCCCCTATGGGTGGAACTTCAAAAAGAAGAAACAAGAGGGAAAATAATAGTGGGGGTATGCTACAGGCACCCTAACCTGAAGGATGAGGAGAAGTCTGACCTCCTGTCATAGGCAGAAATGGTGGCGAGGCAGGGCAATGTCATCATAATGGGGGACTTCAACTACCCAGATATTAACTAAGCAGAAGGAACATCTCACTCATTTAAGGCTCATTTCTTAAATGTCTTACAAGACAACTTCTTGTGCCAGTTGGTGGATGCCCCAAATAGAAATAATACATTGCAAAACCTGTATTAATTACAATTGAAATTAATTACAAATGACACAGATCTTGTCACGGATATGGAAAAAAGGGACAACCTGAGATCCAGCGATCATAGGATAATTACATTCAACATAAACCATAGGAAAAGGAGGCACATGGTTAGTGCAAGAACACTAAATTTTAAGAGAGACACTTTTTCTAAGCTACACTCAGTACTACAAGATTTAAAATGGGACCAAATTCTAGGAACACTGAGGAAAAATTGAAGTACTTTAGGAACATAATAAATAGAGGTATTAGCCAGTGCATTCCAATGGGCAAAAGATATAAAAGAGCTAAGATCAAACCTGGGTGGCTAAACTTTAATGTGAAAGTACATATTAAAGAGAAAAAAGGCCTTTAAAAATATAAGGCAGAGGGGTTATTGTTAACATTTCAAGTGAAGTGAGCTGCCATCTAGGTAAAGGACAGTGGATGTGGTGTATCTGCATTTTGCAAAACCATTCAATACAGTCCCCCATAAATGTCTAATTTACAAACTGAGGTCTGTAGGCTTAGTTTGTTCATGGATAAAAAACTGGCTACAGGGGCACGCCCAGAGGGTGATGATAAATAACGTGTATGCAGACGGATCTGGATCACTGGTACCCCAGGGCTTTGTCCTGGGACCAATTCTATTTAATTTATTCATAAGTGATTTGGAGGTTGGTATAAATAGCTCAATCTCAGTGTTTGCTGACAATACAAAACTAAGCAGGGTTTTAACTTCACAGCACGAAATAGAAACTTTACACAAAGAAGAGCTTAATAAAATAAAGGGGTGGGCAGGGGGTTTCATGTTGAAAAATGTAAAGTAATGCATTCGGGGGCTAAAAAAATGAACACAAGTTACTCATTAGGGGCAGAACCTCTGGGGTAATCCAGGATGGAAAAGGATCTGGGGGTCCTAGTAGATCACAGGCACTTAGGTGCCAAGCGGCAGCAAGCAAAGCTAGCAGAATATTAGCATGCATAAAAAAGGTATTTACTCAAGAGATAAAACTGTAATCCTGCCACTTTATAAAACTCTGGTTCACCCACATCTGGAGTATGCCATCCAGTTCTGGTCACCAATCCTCAGGAAGGATGTGTTTGAGCTGGAGAGAGTCCAGAGAAGGGCAACAAAGTTAATAAGGGAGCTGGAGGACCTCAGTTATGAGGAACAACTGTAAACATTAAACCTATTCTCCCTGCAGAAGAGATGCTTGAGAGGAGATATGATAGCAATATACAAATACCTAATGATGATTTTTACCACTAGCCTACAGGGCACTTATACCCCCTTCCTGCCCAGGCCAATTTCCAGCTTTCAGCGCTGTCTCATTTTGAATGACAATTGCGCGGTCATGCAACACTTTACCCATATGAAATGTTTATAATTTTTTTGTGACAGATAGAGCTTTCTTTTGGTGCTATTTAATCACCTTGAGGTTTTTTATTTTTTCTTAAACAAACCAAAAGCTACTGAAAAGTTTGAAAAAAAAACATTTTTTCTTAGTTTTTGTTATAAAATTTTGTAAATAAGTGATTTTTCTCCTTCACTGATGTGCGCTAATGAGGCTGCAGTGATGGGCACTGATAGGCTGCACTGATGGACACTGATAGGTGGCACTGATGGGCACTGATGAGGAGGCACTGGTAGGTGGCACTGATGGGCATTGACAGGCATCACTGATGGGCACTGAAAGGCAGCAGTGATTTATGGCACTGATATATGGCACTGTTAGGCGGCACTGGCTGGCACTGATAGGCGGCACTGACAGGCGGCACTGACTGGCACTGATAGGTGGCACTGATGCACAGTGATAGGCGGCACTGACTGACACTGATAGGTTGCACTGATTGGCAGCACTGATAGCTGGCACTGATTGGCATTGATAGGTGTCACTGACTTGCACTGATGGATGACACTGAAAGGCAGCTTAGATGGGCACTGATATGTGGCATTGATGTGCACTGGTATGCACTGATATGTGGCATTGCTGTGGCATTGCTGTGGCACTGATAGGCACTGGCACGTGGCACTGATCGACACTGACAGCTGGCACTGATGTACTTTGACAGGTGGCACTGCTGGGGCTACACTGATCATCAGGGCACACTGATCATCAGTGCCCTGATGATCAGTGTACATGTCCCCTCCACAGAATGCCGATTACCGGCTCTCCTCTCCTCTCGAGCTGTCAGCGTGACAGCTCGAGAGGAGAGCCGATAACCGGCATTTCCGTGTTTACATGTGATCAGCTTTGATTGGACACAGCTGATTACATGACTGAGCTGACATCTTCGGCTCTTTCCATGATCGGTGATCCGCTGTGTTCGAGATACACAGTGCACCGCCGATCGCCGCGCTACGTGTTCCCTGAGCCACGCATGCGCGGTGAGAATGGGAGGACGTCATATGACGTCCTCTCAGAACGAGAGAACCACCTTGTGCCTGTCATTGGACTATATAGCGGGCGGGAGGTGTTTAACATAAGGACTCTCAATGAGTATAAGAAGACATGGGGCCACTCAATGTAGTTGGAGGAAAAGTGGTTTAACCTTAAACTGCGTAGGGGGATTTTCACTGTCAGAGTGGTAAGAATGTGGAACTCACTTCAGTAGTGTTAGTGGGAAGTATTGATAGTTTAAAAAAGATCTTAGATGGGCATCTTAGCGAGTACAATATACAGGGATATGGAATAGGAATTTGTACATGAACACACACCCACACAGGTTGAACTGGATAGACTGGTGTCTTTATTCAACCTTACTAACTATGTAACCATGTAAAACTGTAAGGGTTGTTTTACAAGGTGAGGGTTTACATATATTTCAAAGTAAAATTCCAGCAAAAGCCTGTAGTTATATTTAACTAGTCTTAAAAATGTTCCCTTCCCCCTCCTAATACATATACAAACTAGCTTACCTAAAAAGATGTATATAATTACTCATTTTCAGTCCACTGCGGTCCAATCACGTGATCCCCTGTGTCAGCCAGGGAAGGCTGCATGGGAATGGAGACAGCGCTAGGAAAGCTGGGAGTGATAATGTCACCCATAGGCTCCCATGGTATAGCTGTCATTGGCGCTCCCTTCTTTCCCCTGTACCCACTGCTGACTGACACAGGAAGGCCAAAACATGTGCCTGGGCCAGCTGGAATTAGGTAAGTATATACATCTTTTCTACACAGGTTAGCTAGGATAGGTATTGAAAGGAACGGAACATTTTTATGACTAAATGGGCTTTAACTGGAATTCTACTTAAAGACTTATGTTGGATTCTCATGGCATTTTTTTGGCTATTTCAAACACTTTTTAACCACTTTCAAGCAGTCTCTAATTACAAAAATGATTTAGCAGATGAATCATGAACCACCATTTTGAACAGCAATATAAAGTGCTGTAGATTGTGTTGATCTATTTGATTGTTTCTGCAACCAAAAGCCGGTTAGAATTGCATGAATCACAGGCGCATGTGTTGTTAGCATTATTGTGGTTGCCTTGGTCAAAATAATACCTGTGGGAGCTTAGCTGTGTTAATTATTTACAGTTTAACAGTAATGTAAATGCTAATTTGCTAAATGCTAACAATGTGAGATCAATATATTCCAAGTTATATTTTTACGGATGGTCACAACAATATTATCATCAATACTACAAACTAAATATTTAATTAGTATTCATTCATTTGTTAATCCATTTCTGATTTCTCTTTTTCTGGCCATGGACTCCCAACTATACCTGGGGGATTCCAAGCTCTTCTTAGGCCTTTTATTGCCTCGCCATAGACTCCCAAGTATTTCCAGGAGCTTCCAAGGTATTCTTAGGCCACCTGGAAGATACAATACTTCCAAGATGTTCTGGGTTTACCCTGAGAGCTCCGCATAGTAGGATATAGCTGGGTTAGCTCCTCGAAAATCCTACCTCAAAATATCCTTGTCAGGTCTCTACACTGGACCATCACACTCCCCAGTTTGTCTCATAGCATGAGAAAGCACACCAAACTTGTAAGGAAACCTCATTTTGCTTCCTGCACCTTTGATCTTAAACTGGTTGTACTTGTGTGTAGTGTGTGTACTTGTCTCATACCAGAGTACTAAGCGTCATTTCTGTCCACTGCCTCATTCCTGTACTATAAGCATGAGTCATTTCTGATGAGTTTTCCTGACACCAAGATAAAAATGGTGACAGGGGAGGGCACAGTCTGTGATTTACAGCCTCAGCTTTGTTCCTGTGTGCTGTGTTGATGGGGTGTGTCCCTTCCCTTCAATAGCTCTCAGAGCTCTCCTCATTGATGTAATTTCAACTCCTCGTCCCCTGTTTTTCAGACCTAAGAGACCCTGTGTAAATTCTGCATTTTGAATGGATCTAGGGCACAAACAGCTGTAGATATACAGGTACAACTTATGTATTAGGATTATTCCATCTCTGTGTATCACCTTAGGCCATTCACTTCACTGGTTATATGTGAGGGTTTACAACCACTTTAATCAATACATAAATAGCAGACTACATTACCCAAACACTGTATAATATGTTTATATTCCAAGCAGAATCTTAAGTAATTAAAGTTGAAGTCCAAGCAAAAGCTAAATACACCGATTAAATACATACCGTATATCAGAGCTGTTTTACCTTGCAAAAGGATTTGTATTTCTGTCTACTCAGTCGTGCGATTTATGCAGATGTGACACACAGCACATTTTACCTTGAAGGGCGGGGGATCTTTTTCTACTGCACTTTTATTGGCAGGTGTCCTGTCTACCTTCAACCTGTGACTGGACAGTGAAAAAAGCAGCAAACCTACGAACTCATCTCTATGCACTATGATGTCTCCTCCAATCAGAATACTCCTGCTGCAACACACCTGATTTTCACCCTGTGTTACTTCCCTCTCACCCTCCCCAAGTTGTACTGTACAGGGATTGTAATAAGCTGATATCATGCCATCTTAAAGTGCCCAGACTACACACACTTAACATTAACATAGTAAAAGCACTTTAAAACCCTCAATCACCTCTGTAGCTGTAGGCAATGTGGAGAAATTCACCTTCAAATTTCATAACTAAGACATTGAAATTTCTATGGAGAGCAGAATATTGGCAACCTGCCACTCTTCTAAAATAAACAAACACTAGGGGGAGATGAACTAAAAGTGGATCGTCCAGAATCTGGTGCAGGTTTGCATGATAGCCTATCAGCTTCTAACTTCAGCTTGTTCAATCATGCTTTGGCAATAAAACATGGAAGCTGATTTGCTTTTATGCAGAGCACACCAGATTTTAGTAAATCCCCCCCATGGTGTTTCTAGGCTGTTGGAAACTTGACTTTAGAGTCTTTTTGAGGTTCTTGCTTCACAGTACATACAGTTAAGGGGTCAGGAGTGGCTTGTTTTAAACCCTTTTACTGCTTGATAAGAATATGTTAATCATTTAAATTGAAAGAAAACTCCCACTGGACACTTGTGCCTATGGTAAGCTTATAATGAAGCTTACCTTTGGGTACAAGGAATATCTCCTAAACATGCACCCGATATTCAGTGTCCCTGCAGCCGACAACATCACTGGCACATGCGCTCTGAAGGAATGGCATACCTGTGATGTTCCTTCAGAGCTCTGTGCAACGGCCGAGTCTCCCACGCGCATGCGCGGGAGTGACATCATCACGGCTCGGCCAATCAAGCGGCCAGAGCCCGTGAACCTGGAAGAAAGACCAGGTGAAGATGAAAACTCTGTCAGCAGTGATAGCATGCTGCTGGAGGGCTTCATTCTAAGGTAAGTCTTTCATAATGTGCTAGTATGTGATCCATACTAGCACATTATGACATCATTTTTCAGGGACATTTTTTTTTTTGTTGGCGGTTTACTACTGCTTTAATGTCCATAGTCTGGATGTAAGTGCACTTTTTAAGGTTCTTACATTGTTTGTATTAAAAAAAACCCATAAATATATTGGTTATTACAGAGCTGTATTAATCGTATCTTTTATATCTGCCTGGAGTTCAATTTCAAGAAGCAACAGGACTGGTTGCTATGACAGCACATTGAACTTTGTATTACAATGATGATGAAACTTGGCAACAATGGCTCAATTTATGCAACTTGCTAACAATTCAAACACTTGCAATGTGATGTGCCTTAGAGATTGTTAGTTCAGTGAGATGCAATCAATTGCTATGGGTTTGCTGCCAGTGAGCGACCATTGGGGATTGCCATGGTCAGTCGTACTTACACCACCCTGCCTGCTCACAACAGACTGAATGTGCACATTGTGAACGTCACACTTGACTTTACCTTGACTTTAGGGGGGGGGGGTCTACACAAAGTGAAAGATTATCTCCCAATATTGATGACTTATAGCCTGCAGCACCCAATCATTAATCTGACTGGGACTGCTGTGACCTCAGCATTGCTACACAGAGGTCAATAAGTCATTTGGTAACCTCCAAGTCATTCAGTGACAGAGCTGATGATGAGAAATTTGTTGTTTTGGCATCTCACAAAAACAGCCCATTAGTAAATCGCAGCAACTTAAATCATGCAGTCATGTCATTTCCCTGGCTTCACTGTGAAGTGTGTGCTCAACACTAATTAATAGTTGCACAATCCTGAGTATTCAGTAGCAAAAGTTATGTTTTGAAACATATAAATAAAAATAAGGCAGGTAAGGAATGTAGACATTAATTAAGGTTTGATAATGTTTTCGATAGAGAGATATTAAGTAATATCTAAACCCAAAACTGAAAATTTATTACATTTCAGCACTGTTCCTTGGTGTAGTGACTGCAGTTCTTTTCTTTTTTTTTTTTGTTTCTTTTGCTTTTTTCATGTGGTGATCCTGCATATTACACACTTCCTGTCCTGGGTGGCTACGTTACTCCTCCATTGTATATATGAAGGGAGCCATGGTTGTCACTAGAGATGAGCGAATCGAACTTGGCGAAGTGGAATTTGTTTCGAATATTAGGAAAATTTCGGATGCGCGAATCAAAATTTTTCCAAAAATGGCGGCGACATGTGCGGCGACGGAGCGGGGATCTCTGGGAAGGCGCGCAGACAAGGCGCACTGACCCATAATGCATTCATTCATGACATGTGATCGCATTAGCCAATCAGCAGCCAGCCAGCCAGCACTGTGAAATGGTCGAGCTATAAATTGCGGCCATTTTAGAATTCTCCATTAGCCTCCAGTCATTCAAGAGAGACAGACCACCTGTCTGTATTGAGGGACAGAGTTAGGGCCACAGAATCGTTACTTAGGGACACAGAACCGTTACTTAGGGACACAGAACCGTTACTTAGGGACACAGAACCGTTACTTAGGGACACACAATCGATACTTAGGGACACAGAACCGTTACTTAGGGACACAGAACCGTTACTTAGGGACACAGAATTGTTACTCAGGGACAGACACAGAATTGTTACTCAGGGACAGACACAGAATTGTTACTGAGGGACACAGAATTGTTACTGAGGGACACAGAATTGTTACTCAGGGACAGACACAGAATTGTTACTCAGGGACAGACACAGAATTGTTACTGAGGGACACAGAATTGTTACTGAGGGACACAGAATTGTTACTCAGGGACACAGAATTGTTACTCAGGGACACAGAATTGTTACTGAGGGACACAGAATTGTTACTGAGGGACACAGAATTGTTACTCAGGGACACAGAATTGTTACTGAGGGACACAGAATTGTTACTGAGGGACACAGAATTGTTACTCAGGGACACAGAATTGTTACTCAGGGACTGACACAGAATTGTTACTGAGGGACACAGAATTGTTACTCAGGGACACAGAATCGTTGAATTAAAGAGTATGTCAGACAACACGCAGAGGAGTGGCAGAGGAGGCAATGTTTTAGGAGCGAGCAGACGTGGCAGCAGAGGAAGGGGTCGAGGCAGCACTAGTCGCAGCCAGAGGCCAGTGCTCCCGGTGTCATCCAGCGGTCGTGTCTCCACCGACAACCCTGCCGTCATCGATTGGTTGGCTCGGTCGTCTTCCTCTTCCCAGGTCACCTCTGACACCTACAGCCAACGGTCGGTGAGTACGTCAGACACAACCGTTAGTTGGCATGGCCCGGGAGCAAGCCCACTGAAATCACGTGTCCTCTATCTGCCCCTGTCCTTTGGTGTTCCCTCACCAAGCAAAGTATCGCATGCTGTGGGCTCAGCCCCACTGTACAGTGAGGAAGAGCTAACAGAGGGCGGTCAGGAACGGGGGGAGACATCCGCCTCTTCAGCAGCCAGGTGAAGAAGTACTGGCGAGGAGAGTGGCTCGGTAGCCGGTCTAGAGACAGGTCTGTCTCCTGACCCACACGCAGCCGAGGGGGCTAGTAGTGAGGCGGAGACCCTAATTGATGATGATGAGGCTGATCGCACTTGGCAGCCTCGTCGTCATCAGGCTATTGCTTCCGCATCATCAGGAGAAGAGGGTGCCAGCTTGGCAGCGAGCAAAACAGTCGGTGGGTTGCCCAGGAGGCAGCAGGGTCGCAGCAGTGTCAGTGGAGGCAAACGGCCACGGAGTAGAGCACCAGCTCCACTGCAGCCTACCACCACGGCCAGAAGTGGTGCCGGTGTGCACGGAGGAAGTAGCAGTCAGCCAGTGAGGAGTAGCGGGGGCAAAGTTTCCTACTCGGCGGTGTGGCAATTTTTCGTCAAGCCGCCCGAGGAAGTAAACGTAGCCGTATGTCGACTATGTGGCCAGAAAGTCAAGCATGGCCAGGGGGCCCATGTTGGGACTACAGCGTTGCGTCAGCATATGCAGCGTCGCCATTTGGTGGCCTGGGAAAACCGTGATAAAGATACGGCGGTTCTGCCTGCCCCAGCCCCCGCTCCATCACCCGCTCCGTTACTTGCTCCGTCACCCGACGTCAATCGCCCTCTATCAGCCAGTCAAGGCTCCAACACCTCTGCTGAGGGGAGTTGTCGCTCGTTGGCATCTTCCGCTTGTTCAGATGCTCCTTCTCCTGCTACTCCTCTTCACGGATTCCGTCAGCAGTCTTTCTTGGAATCCGTTTCCAAGAGACAACAGTTTGCGAGCACGCACCCGACGGTGCAGAAGCTGAACGTCCTCCTGTCCAAGTTGCTGGTGCTGCAGTCCCTCCCTTTCCAAGTGGTGGACTCAGCACCTTTCCAAGAAATGATGGCTTGTGCCGCGCCGCGGTGGAGAGTGCCAAGCCGACATTTCTTCGCCAAAAAGGCAGTGCCAGCCCTGCATTCACATGTAGAAGAGATGGTGGGCCAGTCTTTGAGCATGTCGGTCTCTGCCAAAGTGCACGGCAGCGCCGACGTGTGGAGCTGTAACTACGGTCAGGGACAGTACATGTCATTTACGGCCCACTGGGTGAACGTGGTGCCGGCACAGCCGCACCAGCAACTTGGACAGGTCACGCCGCTTTTGCCTCCACGTTTGCACGTCCTTGGTCCAGCAAAGATGTCCGCCTCTACCACCTCTTCTTCCGCCGTGTCCTCAGCCGCCACCCCCGTGCCAAGTCCCATTACCCGACCGGCATATCACATGTGCAGGGCGCAACGGTGTCACGCTGTGCTGCACCTGGTATGCCTTGGCGAACGTAGTCACACAGGGGAGGAACTTCTGAGTGTAATGAACAGAGAAATCGACAGATGGCTGTCTCCGTGCAAACTGAAAATCGGAACCATGTTCACCGACAACGGAAAGAACATGGTGTCTGCTCTGCGTCAAGGAAGGTTGTTCCATGCGCCATGCATGGCTCACGTGTTCAATCTGGTTGTCAAGCGGTTCCTAAAATCCACCATCCCACTGCAAGACATCCTTAAAATGTCACGTAAACTTTGCATGCATTTCAGCCATTCCTACACCGCAAAGCACACCCTCCTTGAGCTGCAGCGGCAGAACGGAATTCCACAGCATCGCCTGATCTGCGACGTTGCAACAAGGTGGAATTCAACCCTACACATGTTAGACCGCCTTTACGAACAGCGAAAGGCCATCACCGATTTCCTGATGTTACAAGCGGATAAAGGTACTCCCCTGTGTAACTTCGATGTCAGCCATTGGCAGCTCATGCGTGACACCTGCCGCTTGCTCAGGCCCTTTGAGGAGGCCACGCTATTCGTGAGTCGGCAGGACTATGGGATGAACGACGTCATTCCTCTGTTGCACGTCCTGGAACAAATGCTGTTAACAATGGCTGGTCAGGTGCGGTAGACGTGGCGCACAGATCTCAACGCCACATGACCCCTGTGGGGGCAGGACAGGAAGAAGAGGAGGAGGTAGAGGAGGACATTGGTGCTCAGGAATTATTGAGTGAAATGGGTGGTTTTTCCACTCAGCGGACAGGAGTGGAGGAGCAGGAGCATCTGGTAGAGGAGGAGGAGGAGGAGACAGAGGACCCAGACGCACCGTGGCAGTATGCTGTGGAGATGGAGGCAGGGAGTCCCTCGCATTCCTTGGCACAAATGGCCCATAGCATGCTCGGTTGCTTGCGTAGCGACAGCCGAATAATAACCATCAGACAGAGGTATGACTTTTGGCTGTCCACCTTGTTGGACCCTCGCTACCATTCAAAAATGGTGGCCTTTTTCACACCTGCTGAGAGGGAGGCCAAAATAACGTACTATAAAAACCACCTATGTAGTCAGTTGGTCTCTGCCTTTCTGCGCCAACGTCCATCCTCAGACACTGTGGGCCCTGTGCGCTCGCGTTCCGCTGGCATGGCAGCAGGGGAGGGGTGGGGTGGTAGGAGCAGTGGCAGCTCCACCAGCAGCGGCTGCCTCAGTCTGCAGTCGATGATGAGTAGCTTTCTTCACCAGTGCAGTGAGGAAACTACTAACCAGCCGCAGCAGCAGCAGCATCAGGTGGACCTGGAGCAGGACCTCAAACAACAGGCTTGGGCCTACTTGGACAGCACCCTGCCAACCGAGGTAGACAATCCCCTTGACTACTGGGCAACGAAACTTGACCTTTGGCCCCAACTAGCTGAATTTGCCCTTGAAAGGCTGTCATGCCCGGCCAGTAGCGTGGCATCGGAGCGCGTGTTTAGTGCGGCAGGAGGTATTGTAACTCCGCGGAGGACACGACTGTCCACCCAAAGTGTGGAGAGACTCACGTTTGTGAAAATGAATCAGGCGTGGATTAGTCTGGATTTCAAACCACCAGTTCCTGACACAACTGACTAAATCCGCCATGAATCATGCCCCAAACATGTTAACTCTGCCATGTGCCACTTTCAAGTCTCCTCACACTGCTGGTGGGTTCCATTTTGTCATAGGGTGCTGGCAGATTACGGGCCTCCCATTGCTGCTGCCAGGCCCGTAATCTGCCATGGGCCCCCGTACCGCCTCCTCATGCTGCTGCCAGGTCCAGAGTCTCTCATGGGTCCCTGTACGGCCTCCCATTGCTGCTGTCTCCATTGCCACACTCTGCCATGTGCCACTTTCAGGTCTCCTCACACTGCTGGTGTGTTCCATTTTGTCATAGGGTGCTGGCAGATTACGGGCCTCCCATTGCTGCTGCCAGGCCCGTAATCTGCCATGGGCCCCTGTACCGCCTCCTCATGCTGCTGCCAAGTCTAGAGTCTCTCATTGGTCCCTGTACGGCCTCCCATTGCTGCTGTCTCCATCGCCACACTCTGCCATGTGCCACTTTCAGGTCTCCTCACACTGCTGGTGGGTTCCATTTTGTCATAGGGTGCTGGCAGATTACGGGCCTCCCATTGCTGCTGCCAGGCCCGTAATCTGCCATGGGCCCCCGTACCGCCTCCTCATGCTGCTGCCAGGTCCAGAGTCTCTCATGGGTCCCTGTACGGCCTCCCATTGCTGCTGTCTCCATCGCCACACTCTGCCATGTGCCACTTTCAGGTCTCCTCACACTGCTGGTGTGTTCCATTTTGTCATAGGGTGCTGGCAGATTACGGGCCTCCCATTGCTGCTGCCAGGCCCGTAATCTGCCATGGGCCCCTGTACCGCCTCCTCATGCTGCTGCCAGGTCCAGAGTCTCTCATGGGTCCCTGTACGGCCTCCCATTGCTGCTGTCTCCATCGCCACACTCTGCCACGTGCCACTTTCAGGTCTCCTCACACTGCTGGTGTGTTCCATTTTGTCATAGGGTGCTGGCAGATTACGGGCCTCCCATTGCTGCTGCCAGGCCCGTAATCTGCCATGGGCCCCTGTACCGCCTCCTCATGCTGCTGCCAGGTCCAGAGTCTCTCATGGGTCCCTGTACGGCCTCCCATTGCTGCTGTCTCCATCGCCACACTCTGCCATGTGCCACTTTCAGGTCTCCTCACACTGCTGGTGTGTTCCATTTTGTCATAGGGTGCTGGCAGATTACGGGCCTCCCATTGCTGCTGCCAGGCCCATAATCTGTCATGGGCCCCTGTACCGCCTCCTCATGCTGCTGCCAGGCCCGTAATCTGTCATGGGTCCCTGTACGGCCTCCCATTGCTGCTGTCTCCATCGCCACACTCTGCCATGTGCCACTTTCAGGTCTCCTCACACTGCTGGTGTGTTCCATTGTGTCATAGGGTGCTGGCAGATTACAGGCCTCCCATTGCTGCTGCCAGGCCCGTAATCTGCCATGGGCCCCCGTACCGACTCCTCATGCTGCTGCCAGGCGCGTAATCTGCCATGGGCCCCTGTACCGCCTCCTCATGCTGCTGCCAGGTCCAGAGTCTCTCATGGGTCCCTGTACGGCCTCCCATTGCTGCTGTCTCCATCGCCACACTCTGCCATGTGCCACTTTCAGGTCTCCTCACACTGCTGGTGTGTTCCATTTTGTCATAGGGTGCTGGCAGATTACGGGCCTCCCATTGCTGCTGCAAGGCCCGTAATCTGCCATGGGCCCCTGTACCGCCTCCTCATGCTGCTGCCAGGTCCAGAGTCTCTCATGGGTCCCTGTACGGCCTCCCATTGCTGCTGTCTCCATCGCCACACCCTGCCATGTGCCACTTTCAGGTCTCCTCACACTGCTGGTGTGTTCCATTTTGTCATAGGGTGCTGGCAGATTACGGGCCTCCCATTGCTGCTGCCAGGCCCGTAATCTGTCATGGGCCCCTGTACCGCCTCCTCATGCTGCTGCCAGGTCCAGAGTGTCTCATGGGTCCCTGTACGGCCTCCCATTGCTGCTGTCTCCATCGCCACACTCTGCCATGTGCCACTTTCAGGTCTCCTCACACTGCTGGTGGGTTCCATTTTGTCCTAGGGTGCTGGCAGATTACGGGCCTCCCATTGCTGCTGCCAGGCCCGTAATCTGCCATGGGCCCCCGTACCGCCTCCTCATGCTGCTGCCAGGTCCAGAGTGTCTCATGGGTCCCTGTACGGCCTCCCATTGCTGCTGTCTCCATCGCCACACTCTGCCATGTGCCACTTTCAGGTCTCCTCACACTGCTGGTGGGTTCCATTTTGTCATAGGGTGCTGTATGGCCTCCCATTGCTGCTGCCTCCACCGCCACACTGTGGCTCCACACTCTGGTTTTGGCCCCGTGACTGCCCAAATGAGTGAAGTGTGCGGTGATTCTAAGATCGACGGCACTCATCTGCATGTCATACTGACTGACAGTATTATTTCTCTTCCCCAGCAGACTCCAAGGGCATTTAAATTAAAGGTACAGTGTTCTGCACTAATATAAAGGCTCTCTGAAGCCTAGAAACACCCTTTTTATAAGTTAAATTTGCAGCGAATATATTCGCATCGAATCGAATTTATTCCTCGAATTTGCCGAATCAGCAGAATCGAATTTTTGAATACTTCGCTCATCTCTAGTTGTCACCCTAGGCTCCTCTCCTGAACTGGACTCCAAACATGTCTATATCTCTTCATCTCCACTACATGGATGCAGGGCAACTGGTAGATTACAGAAGATAGCTAGGAAGGACGATATTGTTTGGTGCAGCTCACAAAAAGTGACTAGGACATGGCAATTCTGGCACGACCAGTAAGTATGTCTGCATTTGCTGAAAATGTTCTTAAATTGAAAAATAATATATTCCATATTTCTTCTTTGGTTTAGTTATCCTTTAAGCTGCAGAAACCATTCTAATAAAGCCCTACCTAAAATTATTACAAATGTACAGTATATCTGGGTAAAATAAAAAACAGTTACTCCTCCATTGTATATATGGAGGGAGCCATGGATGTCACCCTAGGCTCCTCTCCTGAACTGGACTCCAAACATGTCTATATCTCTTCATCTCCACTACATGGATGCAGGGCAACTGGTAGATTACAGAAGATAGCTAGGAAGGAAGATATTGTTTGGTGCAGCTCACAGAAAGTGACTAGGACATGGCAATTCTGGCACGACCAATAAGTATGTCTGCATTTGCTGAAAATGTTCTTAAATTGAAATATAATATATTCTATATTTCTTCTTTGGTTTAGTTATCCTTTAAGCTGCAGAAACCATTCTAATAAAGCCTTACCTAAAACTATTTCAAATGTACAGTATATCTGGGTAAAATAAAAAAAATATATATATTTAGTATATTTCCATAATACATGCACAGTTTCTCATGTTTTGTCTCTTTAACATAGCCACAGGTGCAGAAAGTTGCCTGTTAATCCTGTCAAAAATATAGTTAGCTCCTAACTCCCTTTTCAAAGCAGGCAATGGGGGAGATTTACTAAAACTGGAGAGTGCAAACTCTGGTGCAGCTCTGCATAGAAACCAATCAGCTTCCAGGTTTTATTGCCAAAGCTTAATTGAACAAGATGAAGTCGGCAGCTGATTGACTACCATGCCCCAGATTTGGAGTGCTCTAGTATTAGTAAATCTCTCCCAATGCTGCCTCTGCTGCATTGAAATCTCAAGTGGTTTTAGCCCTTGTTGGGCTACAGAACTCTCTCCTTATCTTCATAACATAAGTGGGAGATTTTCTATATGGCACAAAGGGCTGTCAACGCTCTTTGGACTTTGGTGCACCAATTGAGCTCAGTGGATATCTGGAAGAATGAAAAAGGCATTTTTCTGTACTTACAGAATTCTTGAAGAGATAATACAGGGTTGATGTTCATGTATTGCAGAGATGTACTCTTTAGTGCTGGATTTACATTGTAAGGCAAGAGCCTTTTTAGAAAATGAATTTGCCATCCTGAGCCTTGTAAAGACAAAATAATTGGGAGAAAAAAGAACAAGCGGTCCTTTGAGTCTACACCATTTTTATTATTTTTACTGTACATGCTATTTTTATCTTTTAGAGTATAGATCTATGTTTGTCCCAACCATGTTTGTATCCACTTACTGGTAACTGAAACTCTATCTGTGCTGGGAGTCTACTCCAAGCAGGGGCAGACTGACAACTCATGGGGCCCCTGGGCAATAGGGGATCATAGGGCCTCTGTGTCCTTGCCCACACTCAAAGCACACCCAAAAAAGCCTATGAAAAAGGTACCAGGGGCATTTCATGGGGCCCCCTACTGACCCCGGGCCCGAGTGCTTGGATGGTCAGACCGCCCCTAACTCCAAGCATCAAATACCGCATTATTTTACATTTAGAAACATCGAACAGCAGTTTCCACTACTTCAGCTCCACCCTGGTCCAAAACATTTTTGATATATTCAAATAAATCATTTAGAGTGGTCAACCCTTAGTAAAGCCATGCTGCTTTGGGTCCAGCAAGTTGTATGTTTTTAAGTTATTAATGATCCTTCTATTATGGGACATTTTGTTTCCAAGTTTAAATCAGTATATTTTGCTAGTAAAGTACGTATAACCCCCAAACAGTATATGTATATATATATATATATATATATATATATATATATATATATATATATACTGTATTTTTTTTTTTAGCAAAGACCCTAGAGAATGACATGGCAATCGTTGCAATTTTTTATGTCACATGGCATTTGTGTATCGGTTTTTCAAATGCAATTTTTTGGAAAAAAATACACTAGTGAGTTTAAAAAAATCACAAAACACAATATATACTCCAAATTTTTTTTAAAATATGAAAGAAGATGTTATGTGAGAAAATAGATACCTAATATGTCACACTTTAAAATTGCGCACGCTTGAGGAATGGCAACAAACTACAGTACTTAAAAATCTACTTAGGCGACGCTCTAAACTTTTTACAGGTTACCTGTTTAGAATTACAGAGGAGGTCTAGCACTAGAATTATTACTCTTACGCTAACGTTCATGGTGATAGCTCACATCTGTGCTGCGAACACTGTTTACATATGTGTGCACGATTTATGTATGCATTCATGTCTGCACGCAAGCACAGTGGAATAGTGGCACTTTGACATTTTTCTATTTTTCTTATTTATTTTTTTTATTTTTACAGCGTCCTTTTAATTTTTTGTTTTAGATCACTTTTATTCCTATTACAAGGAATATAAAAATCATACAAATATGCATGACAGGTCCTCTTTAGGAAGAGATCTGGTGTAAAAAAGACCCCAAACCTCTTCTTTACCTTTAAAAGCAAAAAGATCAAAAAAAGGATAAAAAAGGAAAACATTAGTTTACTTACACAGCTGACCACATGTGGCATCACGACGTCGCTCCGGTCCTACATCATGATAGAGACGATCAAAGACCCTAGAATCTTTCTTTGCCACCATCTTATCAAAACAGCTCCATCAAATCATTTCTTGGGCTGGCTGGCGTTAAAGGTAAGACCAAGAAACATCAATGAGTGGCGGGAAAGGGGGGATGTCCCCTCCCGCCGCTGCACAAAGTGATCCAGTGGCTCAAGAGCCGCCAGGACCATTTTTACGGAAAAAAAAAACAATAGCGGGGTTATGGCTGATTTCTTGAAAATTGCAACGTTTATATACCTATTGTTGTCTTCAAGTGGTTAACTTGATCACAGCAGATGTTAAAATCACTGGCAATATTAGCTGTCTAATAAAAGAGATTGGTAAAAAGATCCGTTAATAGTCCAACAACTATACCTTGAAGTTCTGTTAGAACTCTGGGATGACTACTATCAGGGCCCACTAATTTATTGAGCTCTAACCCAGTCAGTTCCTCTACTACCCCTCTCCCCCCAGAAATCTTGAAAATGAACCCTCATCACTAGAACCAATATGATCCCCCAGATTAATTTTGTTAGTGTCATTTATTTCTGAGGCATCTAAGAGGAATTGTTTTACTAAACAGAAGTAACTACTGAGCACAACGTTTTGCCATAATGCCATAATACCAGCTATAGATAATTTGATCATTCATTGATGTTCCCTAGTGGTAGGAGAAAGTGTTATATATGTTGCCCCTCACTAGGCACAAAACAATTGTAAAGTGGTAAACTCATAAAACAGCTAAGAGGTTTATACCAGGTCAAATCCAGGTACTTTCACTGCTTGTATTTGAGAAAATACATTTAAAACTTTGGCACAGACTCCTACAGACTTTTTAAGGGGTTCTGAAAGATGGAAGATGGAGGTGGACTTTCCAGTCATGTGATGATTGTGATTGACTGTTTCAGGGGCAGGGGCAGACTGACCATTTGGAAACTCGGGCAGTGCCCGAGGGCCCGGGGTCAGTAGGGGGCCCCATGAGATGTCCCTGGTACCTTTTTCATACGCTTTTTTGAGTTTGGGCAAGGACACAGAGGCCTCATGATCCCCTATTGCCTGGGGGCCCCATGAGTTGTCAGTCCACCCCTGTTCAGGGGTCACATGATTAGGAGCTCCACTTGCCTGCTCTTGATCATAAACAATTACTGGGAGCTCAGTCACTCTGCTGGTCCTGCTCTCAGTACAGAACAATAGATCTGGCAGAGAAATATATGCATACAACCAACCTTATAGTGGTTGTAAACTCTTACTTGGCCTTAGGTGATACACAGAGGTAAACAAATCCTCCTGTAAAGGATATACCTGTTTATTTTCAGCCTTGTGTCCTATACATTCTTGTAAAACTCTGAAATGAAAAGGATTTTTCACAGAATCACTAAACAGGGAGTGGGGAGCTGCAGTTACACACTGTATAAGAGCTTTGAGAGCTTATTGGAGGGAAGGGACACACCCCCCTTCACACGGCACACAGGAACAGAGCTGAGGCTGTCAATCACAGACTGTGCCCTCCCCGTCACCTTTTTAGTACTTGGTGTCGGGAAAACTTGTCAAAATTGACTCATGCTGGTAACAGAGGAACTAGATGGCAGAAGAAATGGCACTTAGTGCTTTGAAGAGAGGCAAGTAAACACTATAGAAATATATGTGTTATTCAGATTTCATGTCTGAGGTTTGCAACCACTTTAGGACCCAGTGACCGAGCTGATGGATGTGTGTATCATTCTGGCGGGAATAGGTTAGATGTATCAGCATGGGCGTAGAAATAGAGATCGCAGGGGTTACAATGGCAACCTCACTTATGCTCCAGGGGGGCCCAGGCAGCAAAAGGAATGATTGACTGTATTTTCCAGCAACAGCTGAAAGCCCTCTTCTCCTGCAGCTGATCACATTTAGTAAATGCTGTCCCTCCGTCCTATTCCCCTTTCTGTCCGAGCCCCCTGTGTGTTCTCCTGGTCCCCTTCCTCCTTCAGCTCTGCCGGCCAGATAACACAGCGAAGTAATCAGGGAATTGGCTTGAAGCTGGAGCCAAATAGGTCTTGGAAGCATTTAACTCCATACAGGGCAGGTAACAACAGAGGCAGGGAGTGCAGGATTTCATGTGAGGAGTTTGGAAGCACAGCTTTATGAAAACGGAGAAGCAACACAGTCATAATCACTATTAACATTCCTTATCCCAGGTGGGGGGGACACAGGATTTCATGGTCATTCTGTATAAGCAGGAGCTGCAGTTGCACAGACCTAACCCCATGGCTGTTGGGAAAGGAGTTGAGCAGGTGGCTAATAATTAACCTCTCAATTGCCAGATACCTCTGCAGTAAAGACAGTTCGGGGGGTCTGTCAGTGGGGGGAGGGGTGGTAGCTGTGGGGGTCTGTCAGAGGGGGGAGGTGGTGGTAATAGATATTCTGTCCCCCATGATACCCTTGCCCTGCACAAGAATACCCCCCACTCCCCCCCCCCAGACTGACACCCCTCATTCTCAACTACTGACCCTTGCCTGCAACATACACACCCCCTACCCCCCCAGCTACTGACCCCTGCCCTACTGACAAACCCTACACTAACTGTGAGAAATAATAGGTGTAAAGTAACCAGCAAGCATCAAGTAGTGGCTGCTGGTTACATAGTAAAGGTGCCCAGCCACTGAGGGGTTAATTGTAATCCTCCCACTCGGCTCTCTCCCTGGCAGCTGTGGGGTTAAATCTGTGTCCCTCTGTGACACAGCCACTGCTCTACTGGCAAACACCGTCCACTGCCCTGCTGACACCAACCTCTGCTCTTCGGACAAGTCCTCCAATCTACTGACACCATCCACTGCCCCACTGACACTATCCACTGCCCTACAGACACTGTCCACTGTAGAAATCGTCCAATAGTTCTGGTGACCTGGGGGGTCCTCAAGGGATTCCCTTGGTTTGCAGAGATTTCCTCTCACTTCCTGTTTTGGATATGGGACAGGACGTGAAGGTAAATATCCCCAATGGAACACAGATGACAAAAAATAAAGTGCTAGAGGTTATAACCCTCCCTTGCTCTATCCAAAATGAAAAAAATGCCTATAGTTCTACTTTAATTAGGCCTTGTTAGTTAATTTCTTTAAAAAAAAGGGCACTGAACCCTGGAGATCTTTGATATCCTTCATGTTATTCAGGTAGATCTCCATATCTCATAGGTTGCCTCTGAGGCAACCTATGAGGTACCACTGGGGAAACGCGATTGCCACGTTGCCCTGCAGAAGTAATTCTTCAAACTCAGAGGGCCTAGGGCAAGCGCAGTGGAAATGAAGGGTGGTAGTGGGGGGGCCCAAGTCAACGTTTGCATCGGGGCCCACAAGCTTCAACTTATGCCTTTGTGTATCAATGATTACAGAGTTGTATTCACTTTTGTTTTTTATAGCTGTCTCGATTTATATACTGGAGTTTATATCTGCTAGCTTTAAAGTGAATGTGAACCCTAAAAATGAACTTGTTTTGTTATATTTTTGTTCATTAAGTTCAAAGAATACCTGCTGATTTTGACAGAAATCTTGTGAACCAATAACTTCCTTTGCTCTCTGCCTGTGCGCAAGAAGGGGTTATGGAGATGAGGTGGGGATGAGTTGAGGAGAAGTCCATGTTCTTTGTAAATCATCAGAACTAGAGAAGATTGGCACCACCATGATTAGGAAATAAGAGCTGAAAAAGACACTGAGGTTGATTTACTAAAGGCAAATAGGCTGTTGACTTTGCAGGTGCAGTTGTACTCTGCAAGGGAGTTCTCCCCAATCCTGAGGAAATGAGATGAAATCCACTTTGGAAGCAATACTTACTCATGTGAAAGGTAAATGAAAAAAAATACATGTTTTTGCTTGTATGTGATTGAATGATGGAAGTCAGCAAAGCTTCACCTCATTTACTAAGCTCTGGGGAAAACTCCCTTGCAATATGCAACTGTCCTTGCAAAGTGAAAAGTCTATTTGCCTTTGGTAAACCAACCACAATGAGTTGTCAGCTGAAATAGGAAGGTAGGAGCACAAGATAATTCTGAAAAATCCAGTTATTCTTCTGTACTCTCAGCCTGTCAAAAGGAATAAAATATAAGGACATGCGCATGAAATAAAGAGATGTATGAAATACGTTTTTTTTTTGTCTTGATGTAAGAGTTAAAGAAAAACCTAAGTCTAACTATACTTAAAAATATTCCTTCTCCTATTCTCCTACCCTTCTACCTATCCCGCCTAACCTTTATAAAAAGGATATGTGTACTTAGCTTCCCAGTGTCAGTGAGCTGCTGCTGCAGGGGAGAAGAGAGAGTGCTGGAGAGGAGCCTATGTGTGATGTCACAGCTCTTGGAATTCCCAGCTGTTGTCGATCGCTCCCTGAGCCATAGCTGCAGGATGACATGACCAGACCAGAGTAGATTAAAAATAGGTAAGTACAGGCATATTTTTTATACAGGTTTAGGAACATTTTTAAGAATAGTTAGATGTTTCTTCCACTTTAAAGTGATTGTAAAGGCACAAGGTTTTTACCTTCATGCGTTCTACACATGAAGGTAAACAACAGCAGCAGCCCCTCCTAATGCTCACCTGAGCCTCATTGAGATCCTGCAATGTGCACAAGAACCCTTCTCATTGGCTGAGACAACAGTGGGAGCCATTGGCTCCCGCTGCTGTCATTTAAAGGCAATGAGCCAATAAGGAGAGGGGGGGGGCTGAGCAGCGGCTCTGTATGTGAATGGACACACAGAGCAGCAGCTTGAGAGTGAGCCTGCTTGGGTGCCCCCATAGCAAGCTGCTTGCTCTGAAGGCACTTAGCAGAAGGGAGGGGCAGGGTCCCGAGAAGAAGAGGATTGGGGCTGCTCTATGCAAAACCATTGCACAGAGCAGGTAAGTATAATGTGTTTATTATTATTTCTTTTTTACTTGCCTTAAAATACCACTTTAAGTCATACCACTGCCGCCAGTGGGCAGTCTTAAAACTAGGCCACCATAGTTTTTCCACAAATTCATATTAGATACACAGAACTTCTTAATTATGACAGAGAGACAAATATAAAGGCAGACCCACTGTTGAGTCAAAAATAATATTTATGCAACATACCAATTTTACAGCATACATTTCTCTTTAGCGTTGTGTAAAAATGCTAAGGTACTGATGACAGAACTGAAAGATCAGCTGAAGCCTTCATTTATATAATATATATTCAGCAGTTTTACAGAAGGATTAATACATATCTCCTCTTTATTGTCTTATTGCCAGCATTAAAAATTTCTGGCTTAATTCAGTTATCGGCACCACAGGGAATAAACTGTTTGAAATACCTTGAAAGTTTTGTGAATGTCTAAGCATGATCGATTGCCCTGGAAATGGACCAAATGGCTGAGTCTCCTTCTTTTATGCCTTGCATGGTATTTAAACAAACCTTGCTAGCAGTTACACTACTGACTGTTTAAATGAAAATTAATATCTCTTCTGTATCATACATTATATTTGAAGCGTGCAGAATGTGCTGCTTGTTATTAAATAACTATTTGTTCTTTATAAAAATGAAGTCAACTTTGCATTCCCTGGCACAGGAACTAATTATTTTGTATGGGTCTATGATTTGTAATGGCTTAACAATTGTGTGGGACTACTGACCATGCTGTTCCATAGAGATGATCACAGGGACTCATAGAGGTCTTTGAAGATGAGGTTTATATATAATGACTAACTTTCTAGTTTTTTTTTCTAGAATTAGCCAAGCTACTGACTATTATTGTTTATTCTAACATTTACTGTATATACAGTAAAATTACAGCATGTATAGAGGTAAACAGACTATTCCTCCAGCAATTTGCTTGATCTGCTCCTGGGATTTTGAGCATTGGCTTCAAATCTGTTGATGCCCCTGAAATGTATACAACCGGATATTTCCTTTATTAATTTATCAGTTTAGGGGTCCAGTATTAGGAGTGCATTTTTTTAAGATACCTATAAGCCCTCCACACACAGACCCCAACAGTTAATGGGCCAAGATTGTGAGGAAGAGGCCCTTATTCCCATTAATGGGGAGACAAGGTGCTTTGCCAAGGGGCCCCCTTGACAAGATATGCTCCTTATGTTGAGGACATGTGGCATGGTATGGTTCACGAAGAGGGACTGCATGTCCACCCCCCTTCTCCCCTTTCAGGCCATTAAGGCTGCATGTATGAGTAAGGGTCTGATATGGATATGGGGGGGGGAACCTCACACTTTTTTGTGTGTGTGGGATTCCCCCTTAAAATCCATACCAGACTCTGAGGGGGGAACCCCATGACATTTTTTTATGCTATCCATGTTGTTTGTTTTCATTTACCTGTCAGTCTGGAATCCCAGAAGACAGGTGAATGTGACAGGTGGGGATGAGTCGCTGGTTGTCAGGAGGCAAGCTGATGCCAGCTCCCTAACAACCAGGAGGAAACTGTCACAATTATCAGTATTATTAATACCACTGCTAAATATTTCACTTCACATAACAGCTAAACGTTTGTTTGGCCAAACACTCATTTGTTCACCATACACACAAGATTGCATAGTGCCGTAATCTTCCTCATATTACAATGTAGTTCCCCTGCTGGTGGAATGCTCTTAGCCTATAGCGTCGCTCTATTTTCTCTATTGGTGACTTTTACGGCTGAATATTCTTACAGCCATTTTTCTAGTAGAACTAAATGTTAGATAATGTTAAATTTGCCTGGCGAAAGGCAACAAGGTAACCATTACATCTATATCACAAACATATAAGTATTATTTATTACACTTGCACAAATGTTGAGACATTTTTAATGTGATTTTTTTTTTCATAATTAGACCCCTAATCTCCAAACTGAAAAAAAAATGTCATAGCATAATGAACAATGCTAGCAACTAACATTGACACTGAAGAACTACTAATCTTTATTTGAGTACCAAAGCACAGCTTATTGATTCTTACTTTAACCTCTTGGCGCCGGCCGCAAGCAAATGTACGGCCTCCCGATGTCTGGGCCTAGATGCCAAGTGGCCGCACATTTGTGTGCAATTAAGAAAAACATATGTGCTGAGAGCGTGCGCCCTACACGCTCCCAGCACACATGCCTGGTACTCACAGAAAGGTCCCGATCTCCTCTTGAGATCGGGACCTTTCCCAATCATGTGACTGCCGTGACAGCAAATCACGGTGGTCATATGACCCTAAAACCCCGCCCCGCCTCCCAGCTTCTGAAACCCTTAAAGGGCCAGGAGGCACCAAGGGGTTAAAGTGCCTGTCAACCCAAAAAATTTAAATGACCAGTCTTCCTCACAGCATAGCAGCAGAAGTCATTTGTCCGTAGTCTGGCCAAGAAAGGAGCAGCCAGTCATCTGAAATTCTCTCAGCTTTCCTATGATAAAAAAAAAATTTGTTGCCACACCCCCTCTCCTGTGACTGACAGACTAATTAGGAGTCTCATGCATGAGCATGAGAGAAGGGGGCATGTGTCCCACTCCATCCACACAGATCACTCCCGAAATAGCCTAGCTCGGGAATTACTCAGTGGACCATGCCGACACTATGTGCTTATCTCTACTAACAGGGAAGGAGGAAGGATACATGCTTTCACAGGTTGATAATGATGACCTGTGAAAGCATGTATCCCCCCTCCTCCCTTAGTAGAGATAAGCACATAGTGTCGGGAGGGTCCCGCTGAATAATTCCCGACAATTGCTCAGTTCCCTCCAGCCTATGAAAGTCTACAGTCTCCGGTGCCTCAAATACTGCCCAGTGGGGTTAACTGTTTTCTCAGTCTCCTCAGGCTGGAGCTGACTCCTAATTAGTCTGTCAGTCACCGGTCAGGGGGTGTGGTGACACAAATTTTTTTTATGTGTCAGGTTTTTTCCCAGTAGGAAAGCAGAGAGGATTTCAGATGACTGGCTGCTCCTTTTTTTGGCCAGACTAGGGACATATGACTTCTGCAGCTATGCTGTGTGAAGTAGACTGGTCATTTCAAATTAGATTTGTTTGGGGTTTACAACCACTTTAATATTTAGAAATACTTTTGATATTCCTCAGTTTATAATGCTGACAGCTAGAGTATTCGTATCTGCTATTAAAACCTCAACTCTGGGCACAAAGAATATAAATCACTTTACCACGCAGGAAAAACCTTTGCAAACCCAACAACTATCTTGTAAGAGTAGTTGAGACATCACGATTCTACACATAGCCTGTGTAGTGAACAGAGCTATCGGAGGGACTGAGAAGGTCCACCGGAAAAGTACAAAACCAATCACACTGCACAAGGACAGAGTGTAGGAGTGACTGGCCTGTATTACAGAAAACCCCTGACCAGGGGTGGATTATTCCACAGATCTAAAAGAGATACAAAAGGACACCAAGGGGGAGGTTTACTAAAACTGGAGCACTCAGAATCTGGTGCAGCTGTGCATGGTAGCCAATCAGCTTCTAATTTCACCTTGTTCAGTTAAGCTTTGACAATAAAACCTGGAAGCTGATTGGATACTATGCAGCGCTGCACCACATTTTGCAATCTCCAGCTTTAGTAAATAACCCCCAAGATTCAAGTGATAACGCACAAGCCTCTTGTATGTAGACAATTTTTTTAACTAGTTAATAGAGGTTTATTGTACAGCTTAGACACCCACTTCCTCCTACCATTCATTTGCTTGAATAAAGTTTTAGTTTACAAAAAGAAAAGAAAATGGGATGATTTAGATAATTTCTATCTTTGCACTCCTAAACTTTTGCAACAAAAGATAAAAAAAAAAGATATGTTCTTTACATCATCCATTCACTGAGAATTTTTACCATGGGTGAAATAAGAAAGATGGATTTTTAATGCAGTTCGCATTTGCATTTCTAAATAGCTCGATGTATAGTTTAAAAGTGCAACATTTATAATAATGTGCAGTTTATGTCTCTCCAATGTAACATTTCTGTGTGGTTGTTTGGAGTATGAAACTCAGCTTGAAACTATTAATATTGTTTGAGATAGAAATACTGTTTTCCCTGAAAGCCCTTTCTGTTGTGTCACGTTTCACCTTCCCTGATACTTGTAGTGATAAGAATCAAGTGCATGTTGATTAGATTGCTACATTATACAATCCCATGCCATGATGTAATGCTCAAAGGATGTTAGTTATAGCCTTAATTGGCATATCTACAGCAAAAGTCCTAAATATTAATAGAATGTGTATCTCATAGTTCAATACATAAAGAGATTTGAGGTTTTAGTAAAACCCTCTTTTGTTGATAGTCATGGTAAATATACACAGATTTGCATTGGGCTGCTTGGGTGTTTTGCTCATAGCTCATCTTCACTAATAAAATCTCATGAGATTGATCACTTATCACTTTATTCCCAGGGATTTAGGGTTTATGTACACTGCAGCTGCTAAACTCACGTTTATGAGCTGTTCAGCGTTTTTTCAGCCGCCCCCTGAACTCACCCTTATGTTTTCCTATGTGTCCATGTACACATCTTCGTTTACAGTCCTTAACAGGCAGTTGAGTTTACAGTCATTTTTTGAATGCAAAAAACTTGAGTTCAGATGTCGATTTTATCAGCATTTCAAAACAAAACGCCTTTTAATGTGGCTAAACGCGTCTAAATGCGGTAAATCTCGTTTAGAAGCGTTTGCGTTTGAATTTTTTTTTTTAACTCTTCCAGTTCCCAGTGCTGTCCAGAGCCTTTTTTCATCATGAAAAATGCATGCAAAGAGCTTGTCACACAGTATAATGACCAATTCACACCTCAGACCTCTCCCACCCTTGGAAACAAAAGATATGTTAATGACCATTCACACCTCAAATACCTCATGAAGACCCCCTGCCAGGTGGCCTTAATGACTCACTCCAACAGACACCTTCCCACCCTGGAAACAAAAGAAATGTTAATGAGCAACTCACACCTAAGCTAATTTTACCACTTACTGCTCCCTCCCTACTTCTACTCTGTGTATTTCTCTGAAACAGTCTGAAATAGTTAATAATGTATGACTTTTCAGTGGATTCTGGGCATTTGGGAGGTTCCCTGTGCTTATCTTTAAAAACGCTTCTAAATGCAAATGCGCATAAAGGCGTTATGCAAACGCGTATAAACAGACGTTTTTTAACCTATGTTTTCTAGCAGTCAGTTTCCATCATTCAGAAACGTCCTGTGTACATGGGGCCTTACATGTACCTATGTATATGCTCTGACCTTTGCTTACCAGCGTACAGTAGCATCCTGTCATTGAACTGTACAGGTGGTTGTACTCAATACCTGTGACACCTAGGTGTAGGATTCTGCATGGGCATGCATGCTGTATGACCTTGTGTGCTCATTTTGAATGAGGCTTAGCTCTCATTGGTTGGTTGAACTGAATGGACTTGTGTATTTTTTCAACCAAAATAACTATGTAATTCTAAACTATTACTATTATTATACAGGAATTATATAGCGCCAACAGTTTGCTCAGCGCTTTACAATATAACGGGAGACAATACAGCAACAATGCAGTTCAATACAAGAGGGCCCTGCTCCTTGGAGCTTACAATCTAGGAGAAACTATCTGTACTTCCCATTTGAGGGACAGATATTGTAGAGCAAAGCAACAAAACCAGGCTCACCTGGAAGCAGCCCCATCCAGGGGACCTTTTCTGTATATTGCTCTGTCCATATGTACTTTTCTCTTTTTGCTTGTTTTAAAAAGATCAGAGCAGCAGTTATATTCGCTTTTTTGTATGTGGTGCAGATACACCAGATAATCAATAACCAATAGCTGTGCACACTCCCAACTACAACAGTATCAAAACTCCTATCCCAGAAGAAAAGAAAAAGACTTTCACCCTTGAAAGTAATACAATTTGTGAACTCTTCTCTCAACTATGATCTATGATCAGATAAATAAATAAAATATGAATTCACATGAAGTCCCATAAATGTCTCTGAAATCTCAAAATTTTAAACCTTTGTCTAGAACTTTAATTTAATTGGCCGTAAGGGGAGTAGAACTTAAATTATATATACCTTCTCCTACATTTCGTTCCTTTTCCTTTTGTTCTCGTTTTCCCTTTTTTGCGTGTTTTCTACCCTCTGATATGGGGCTACTTCTTCCTCTTCCTCTCTCATTATCGGGCCCTCTCCCCACTCCCTCCTGGGAGGAAAAGGTTGGTTCTTGTATCTCCCATTTCCCCATTGTGGTGGGTAATAAGGTGCTCTTTGTGGAGGACCCGGGGAACGGCCCCTGTAATCCCTCTGAAAAAAATTTATATGGGAACCACCCCTTCCTCTGTTACCTCTGGGGCTATTTCTATAATTACTATTCCAACCTTCCAAGGGCTGGAACCTATTATATACTGGAACATTGTAGGCCTGATGAGGTGAACTGTAAGGTTTCTGGTTATCCCTTCCATTGTTCCTATAAGGTGATTTTGACATCCCTGGCTTATTATAAACCAAAGGGATCCTTTTCTTCACCGTATGAAGGGGAAGGTAACCCTGTGTAATCTGATTGACTTCTTTACCTTCTACTATTAATTTCGCAGGTGAAGATTCATTTGACTGACAATTATTTCCCACAATATCTTGCCACTTGTAAATCTTATTACTTTGATAATCCTCCCTGTCTCTAACAAATTTCTTATGCTTTTTCTTTTTAATTTCTCCATCTTTTTTATTTAATTGTTCATGTACCATCTTAAATAATTCATTGTATTCTCTATTCTCTTTAAACGCCTCCACTTTGTTTTTAATCTCCAATAATTTGGATTCCACCATTATCAGCTTCCTTTTTTTCCTTTCCATTAACATATTCAACAGCTGCTTTTCGCAGGTGTGGAAAAATCCTTTCCACTCAACCATGGAATCCTCATCATTTAAACCATCATTGGGACCAAGATCCCATCTTAACCTTCTGGGGACTATACCTTCTGATAAATATTTCTCAAATGTTCTAATGTCCCACCAAAGTTGCAATTTCTTTTCCATAGCATACTTCACTTTTTTAACCAAAAACTCCAAATTATCATCCTTCATTACTTGTGTAGTGGAAAACACCTCTTCTAAATTAATTTTTCTGTTATCCAAAAAATTAAAGACTTCCATGATTCTATAAAAAAATTAAATATAAAGAAACTAAAAATTACCCCAAACTCAATGTGCTCAATACAACAACACCCCCTAGTGTTGATCAATCAATAACCAATAGCTGTGCACACTCCCAACTACAACAGTATCAAAACTCCTATCCCAGAAGAAAAGAAAAAGACTTTCACCCTTGAAAGTAATACAATATATGAACTCTTCTCTCAACTATGATCTAACCCAATCCTATCATCTACACATCAGATAAATAAATAAATAAAAAAAATATTAATTCACATGAAGTCCCATAAATGTCTCTGAAATCTCAAAATGTCCAAACACTTTCTTTTCCACCTCCAAATCACATCATGTCACGCTGTATATGGTAGTCCAATGTGTTGTATCCCAACATTCGTGAACTTCAAAAAAATATAAACTAGAAATAGTGTATTACCTTTTACATAGACACGTCCGTGCAGCAAATAATGTGTCATGCACATTGCATATCAAGTGTACAAAATGTGAGATACACACTGAAAGTCTTAAGCTGCCT
The DNA here is from genome assembly GCF_062004578.1 of Staurois parvus. NCBI lineage: Eukaryota > Metazoa > Chordata > Amphibia > Anura > Ranidae > Staurois > Staurois parvus. The sequence goes on along the minus strand of NW_028317797.1, from coordinate 3,300,624 downwards.
TGTAAAAGTGATATCTGGTTTCTGGTGTATAGAGGAAAGATGTCATAAAGACCCAGGTGGTTGAAACACGTCATCCAGAGGAACATCCAGTGACTTTGGACTTGGAAGCATGGAGAAGCAGACAAATTGGCACCCTAAATTGATCTCCTTGATATGAGCTGGTTTGGATATCTGTTTGTGTTTCTGAGGGCACTTGAAATGCACTGAAAGATGACAGTAAAACAGTAAGAAGACTTGAGGGTATATCTCCCCAATTAGCACAATGAACAGTATTAACAATGTTCCAAATATACTAACCCTTCCACACCCTAAACAAAAGTGTAAAAAAAAATGACTGGCATTTCAGTTTAACCTCTTCCTGATGACTCCCAGTGGCCATTTAAGTTGGTATTATTCCAGGAGGTAGGATGGATCACGTCCGATCGCGTAATAATTGTAATTGGCTTTTGCAGAGGGTACATAATCAAAGGCCTGTCTCAGAGGCTCTTGTTCATATGCAAAGACTGGGTCATGCATGTCAGCCTGTTTAAAGGAAAAGTCCAGCTTTTCAGAAAAAAAAAGGTGAACTAACACGAACACCCACTGCCCCATCAGTCCCCACTGTACTTACCTTTGTGGGCGGTGAGCTGTCAGTGTCCACACAGCTGGTATAGCAGTCCAGGAATTTGAAATCCCCCCACTATTCTTCCTCTTCTTCCTGTATGGCTACTGGGATGGATCAGATTGATTCTGATTTGTCAGCACTGGCACATGACCTCTTTGACCGTTTGGAATCACTCTGATTTATGCTGGAAGTCCTACAGAAAACAGGAGAAGAAAAGTGGCAATTTCAAATCCCTGGAACACTGCACCATCTGTGTCGGAAAGGACAGCTCATCACCCACTGAGGTAAGTGCAGCGAAGAACAGGGGTGGTGGGGAGGCTGTAGTGTGTTAGGTAACCTTTTAATTTTTTTTTAATCTTGCACCTTAAGAGTGTTGAGCAAGCAGCCCAGAGAAATTATCTGTTGGCAGCACTGAAAATGCAATATCACCAGCACACCATATGACAAAATACAGACAGGACATTCATTCCTCACATATAAATAGCAATGTTTCGAGGCTACCCAGGACCTCTTCCTTAGTAAGTAGTAACTACTTCCCGATAATGAGGTTATTAGTGGCCTCAAAACATCCCTGTTTTTGGATGATGAATAAATGTCCTGTCTGTATTTTGTCAGATATTGTACTGGTGATTTTGCTTCTCCTGGGCTTCTGTTAAGATGGCGCCATTCATCATATCAGTTTAGCACCCACTAATGATATGATCTGTTGCTGTACGGATAGTACTGAATTCTCTGTATGTATGGATGAATCCTGTGGGTAGCACCATGTGTGGCATTTCCTGAGCTGCTTGGAGACTTTGGATGCCATTCTAAAATAATAACCTGCATTAATTCATTGTAATTATCAGTTGACTAAATCACAAAGACCTCTAAGGCAACAAAATTTATAAAAAGGTGAATATGACTATTGTAACATGACTTACCACCCCTGAAGGCAGAATTTAAGCTGAAATGTAGTCAACAATATTAGAACTGACTGCAGTGATCTGCACCCCTTCTTCAGAAATGTTTAAGGTACCTGAATGGTGATTTATCCATCTACAGTACATTCTCAGGTTTTTTTCAGAATGTTTCTCATGAAATCATTAGTACATTGTTTCCAAAGCCTGATAAAGTAGAGAAGCGTCCACCTGTTTTTCACATGGATATTTTTAGAAAGATCTGTCTGCCTGTTAAGCCTATCTTGTATAATTGGTTTATCTTAACAGGGTCTGTTTCTCCTCTGTTGTCTATTAGAAGATGCAATACCTTGCTCTGCTAATCATGACAATGCTCTTGGTTTTATATTTGAGGATGAAACATCATTATTCTAACAATCTAGAGATCTATATGCAGCAATATAAAATGTATTTATATTCAACAGTACAAAAAAAATGTAATATTCAGGTTTTATGTATTTCGACTTTAAAGTATACCTATAATAAAACTTTGTTTGGGAGGGGAAGTTATATGGATTAGGAAAGGGTTAAAGCTCTTATTCATAATGCAGCAAAGCTCTGGAGCCACACACCACTTCCAAAGGGTAAAAATAAACTGATATTAAACTTTCCATTTTCTAAGCACTTTCAGCAGCTGATTTTATCACTTACTTAGTATACAGATTTGTTATCTCTTAATCCTTGCCTGTGTTCCAGTTTAAGATGATGCAATGCTTGCTGCAACAAGTTTCATATTTCAGGGTGGCTCCTTTCTCTGGCAGCATCTCATGATGCCACCCTTGCATGCAAGGACTAGAGGTGTCTCCCTATTGTGTACATCAATAAAACCACGCAGTCAGTCCTGTAGCCTAGGATAGCAAGGCCCTGCCCCACCTTCTACAAACTAACAGACTGTCTGGAGACTGCCCTGTCTACTGTTAACCCTTTCCTGTGAAGACCGGACGTTCAGGGAAGCAGCAATGAGGGATCAAGAGCTAGAGGCACTGAAAGTTGTAAACTAAAAAACACAGTGTTTAATACTAATTTAACTTAATTGTTCAGCACAAGCACAGACATTCCACCTAGGATCCCCCCTTAACACGCTTCACCCCCTACTGGGGCTTAAAGTGGATCTTCACCCTGAAGTTTGAGTTGTCTCCTATCCACCCCTCCTCCCCTCCTTTTCATGCAGTGTGCACTTTTTTTTTTTTGTTACTTTTTTTTCAAAAATTTCAGGAAAGAAGGAGGGGGGCAGGCCCAGCGGTGAGTCATCATGAGGCCCTGAAGCTGAACACAGAAGAGTTGGTAGGCCTCATGATGATGGCAGCTAAGAAGATGATGGCACGGAACTGAGCAGGGCAAAATTCTGAGAGGATTCTGCAGTACACCTCTGGATCCACTGGGCAGGTGAGTATCTGAAATGGTTACAACTCACAATAAAGTTTTCATTTGGCTGAGAGAAAAAAGGGATGGGGAGGGTGGAGATCCACGTTAATCGTTGAGTTATGCTGAACTGCGTGTGGGAGAAGCAGATTCTAGAGAAATGGACAACTGGGGATTGCAAAGGTTGTAGGAATGGCTTCATCTTTTGTGAATAAACCTCTTGGATTTTTTAAGTTTTTGTTTTCTTTTGGTTTAATTAACTCATTTTTTATGAAACACTTTTCTTTTCCATATACATTAATAGCAAAAACATACATTAATTATATGAATACTTTCGCTATCTTAATAAATAGACTCACATTCTCTATTTATCCTGCTGACCATTGTCACCACAGAATGCGATGAAAATCCAAAATGTTATGGTTTCCATCAGAACAGGAATCAGTGAGCTCAGGGGAAATCTTCAACAAGGAAAGACTGTCTCTTCGCTGTGGAAAGTTTTCCTCTGACTTGCTGTTGTGTACTCAAGAGAGGAAATAAAAAAAAATCTCCCTAATGTGAAACAGAAAGGTAAAAAAAAATGACAGAGGTCTTAACCATTCTTTACCATTTGGAAAATTAGAAACAAAAAAGAAAAAAAAAACTTTAACTATAGATACATTTTCAGTCCAAATTTTAAAAAAAATCTATTTTATCTGAGAAAAAAATCCACTCTGGGTAATCAATATACATTGCAAGGGTTTTAGAGTGCAAATTTCTACCTGTTTCTGCTCTGCTTGTTAGCTGTTTGGTCAACCATGTCCTTTGGATACTGATTCTGAATGGAAGGGTCTGATTCATTGTAATCAACTGATGCACTTTCAGTGTTATGAAGAGAAATACTGCAGTGTCTGCTTCCCTTTAGAAGTAATTATCCCTTAGGAAGTATCTCTCAAGAAATATAAAAATATAATCTTACTTGTATACTTACTTATACTTATATATAATCTATACTCTTACTACGTACCTCAGACTTCTGAGAGAATCAGTCAGCCAATCACATAAACAGGAATGACATCTTTGAGAGTGTTCTGTACACCAATGGAATACAGAAAGCCCCTAGGTATCCACATGGCAAAGACCTTTACAGAAAACTATAGTGGCTGCAGATTGAAATGGAATTCAAATACATTTTTAGTAAAGTGGTTGTAAACCCTTACATATACCCACTGAAGTGACATGCCTCCGGTGATACACAGGGATGAAACAAATCCTCCTACATAAATTCTACCTGTTTATCTGCAGTCTTCTCCTCTCCACATCATTTTAAAATGCAGAATTTATAAAGCTTGTCTGAGCTTTCAGAAAATGGGGGAGGGGGGGCTAAAATTACACACTGTAAAGCTCAGTGAGGTGAGCTCTGAGAGCTGATTGGAGGCAAGAGACACATCCCTCTTCACACAGCACACAGGAGCAAAGCTGAGGCTGTAAATCACAAGTGTTGTGCTGGAGGTCCCTCCCCTGTCACTATGTTTCTCTTGGTGTCAGGAAAACTTGTCAGAAGTGATTAATGCTCAGAGCAGAGGAATAAAGCAGTGGACAGAAATGACACTTAGTGCTCTTAACTGATACAGACAAACACTCTAGAGGGATATGAGTTGTCCATATTTCATGTCTGAGGTTTACAATCACTTTAAATTACTATGACTTGTGTAATTACTTATCTCCAACTTACAAGCCAACCTCAATGCACTGTTTAATTGGAGAACTATGTGGCAAATGAGGTTTAATTTTGATATATGTAAGGTTATGCACTTGGGGGCTAAGAATATGCATGCATCATACATACTAGGGGGAGTACAACTGGCGGAATCAATGGTGGAGAAGGATCTGGGAGTTCTGGTAGATCACAAGCTTAATAATGACATGCAATGCCAAGCTGCGGTTTCTAAAGCGAGCAAAATCCTCTTTTGTATTAAAAGAGGTATAGACTCCAGAGAGAGAGATATCATATTACCCCGGTACAAGTCATTAGTAACACCTCATCTGGAATATGCAGTTCAGTTTTGGGCACCAATTCACAAAAAATAACATTGGGGAACTGGAGAAAGTACAGAGAAGGGCAACCAAACTGATAAGAGGCATGGAGGAGCTCAGCTATGAGGAAAGATTAGAGGAACTGAATTTATTCTCTCTTGAGAAGAGGAGATTAAGGGGGGATATGATCAACATGTATAAATACATCAGTGGTTCATATAGTGAACTCGGTGTAGAGTTATTCACCCTGAGGTCATCACAGAGGACAAGGAGGCACTCTTTACGTCTGGAGGAAAAGAGATTTAATCTCCAAACACGGAAAGGTTTCTTTACAGTAAGAGCTGTGAAAATGTGGAATAGACTCCCTCAAGAGTTGGCTCTGGCCAGCTCAGTGGATTGTTTTAAAAAGGCCTGGATTCTTTCCTAGATATAACTAATTCTTTCCACATGATATAACTGGATACTAACATTTATAGGTAAAGTTGATCCAGGGAATATCCGATTGCCTCTCTGGGGATCAGGAAGGAATTTTTTCCTCTGCAGGAGCAAATTGGATTATGCTTTGCTGGGTTTTTTTTTTTTGCCTTCCTCTGGATCAACTGTGGGTATAGGATTATAGCTTTTTTTTTGGTTTAACTGGATGGACTTTGGTCTTTTTTCAGCCAGACTAACTATGCAACTATGTTGTGTAGCATGTTTACAGTATATGCAACTTTTTTTTTGCTATTTCTTCCACGAAAGTGGAGCTACCCTTTGGGTAGAGACAGATAGGGCTCAACTTCCTGTTTTTGTAGTCATGTGTAAAATTCAGAGGGGTGGTCAAACCTTATGCATTGAACAGAACCCTGTGCTCTCCACCCAAAAGTCTGTTATCCTTTCTTCTGTAGAATTAGAAACAGCTATCAAGAGTCTTTTTGGAAACTTTTGATTTTGAATGCGCAATACATACTAAAAATATTCAGCACTTAGAATTATCAACACATAACAGCATATTTGTGAGGTGTTTCCAGATTACAAATGAGGTCTTACTTGAATACCTGATACAGTTAATGCTATATGTCCCGTTTTAGATTCTCTAATCATCATTTAGAGCAGGATTGTGCAAACAGAGATGCCTGACATGGATTGTAAATGTATGGAACTGAACTGAGACTTCTATTTTTAAATTAGTCTAGATACGTCATCTTAGATACGGAGATGAGTGATAGGGAATTAAATACTATATTAGGTACAACTGCCTGTGATAGTTTCAATTGATAATGGGGCTTTTCTGTTAACCTTTGCTTAGAGGGACTCTTTAATTAATTTTTGAACGTAAAATAACTCACAAAAGAAAACCAGTGAACACAGTCATAATCACACAGAAAATGCAATCAACACAACTGTATGGTAGTGTAAATAGCACCTACATTTGTAAGTGCGTTGGTGTCACTAGCTCATTTAACAGCCACTTCACAGAGTTTAAAGGAAGGAGTAGTCACATGTACTATAAATGTTCAATGTGATAAGTATTCTGAGTTATTGGCTTCTGTGTCAGTGTTCTATTCCATAGTAAATGATAAAAAAAAGTATAATGAAGTTAACCTGTGCCAAAGTTGCATGGGCCAAGCAATTATGACTGTACCCCGGGGCAGAATTGGCAACCTCTATTTTAAGATATCACAGACACAAGGGGGTTGATTTACTAAAAGCCAAATAAATATTATTTGTTGACATGTGCACAAAATATGTAAAAAAAATGATTTAATACTGTAATTTTATCTGACAATTACAATATAAACAAAGGAACACTGCAAACTTTAGGCTGTGGCGGCATCTAAAGGCCTATTTTATAAATGAAGCCTCTAGCTTGCATTTGATCACTCTCATAGTTGACATAGTAATCATATGATCAGGTTGAACCACTCTGGTTAGCTCCCAGTTGCTGGTGAGGACCTGATCTTTCAGTGATACCTACCAGAAGCACATAGTGTTCTCAGAAGTAAGATGTTTATTCACATATTCTCAGCATTGTACATTTTGCTGAGGAATGCTAATATAAGAATTGTGGACAGGAAGGGGTTAAACATGAAAAAAAAAACAAACTTAAAAGAAAACCCTTATCTTGATTGCTCATGCAGATACTGCTGGACAGTAATTCTTCTGTTCCAGCAATTAGCCTTTTTGGAGTCCATTCAGGGTTCTCATTTTTATCTGAAGCCCTGATGAAGTTCCTTTTAGCTCTAAAACAAGTTGGCTGTCTTTTAGCACAATACTTATAAATGTATTTGGACTTTTATGTTTTTTGATCTGGTATTCCTTCCATGTATACACACAATTTTTATTTGTGCTGTATTCTCTAGACACACACACGGAACAGTAGATTGCCAGGGGTAGGAACAGAATTACACTTCATGACCCCCTAGGTAAATTGTCCTGTGATACCTCTTTTACCCCCAGTTGGCTGGCCATCTTAAGAATCATTTCAACAAAATCAGACATCGTAGCCAACAAGGCACACCAAGATGCTGGAACAGACAGCTTGTTTGCTCTGTTTCCATATGCAAAAGCGACAGCTACTAGTATTAAACAGATTGATTGGTACTTTAATCTGCTAGGACAGTAGTCTGGTACCTTTTTTTATACTTATTTTACTAACATTGTAACATGACAAGTGAAGGGCTGTGCCCAGTCCTTAGTAGCCTTAGTGCCCTTGATCATGGCTTGTGTTGGCAGAGATCTTTTCTTGGCTTGGGGAAACCGGGGCCAGTGAGTTTGAAGGGGAATCTGGTTTGTTATGAAGAATGTAAAAACCACCACCAGTTATAATTGTTATCTGCCTCTTAACACTCCACGAAAGACTTCTAGGGGGAGATTTCGGCTCCATTTACAGAGCTTTTTAAATCGTGATGCTCAGAAAAGGTTACGGAACCGTTTTTGAGCGTGCGCGTCCCATATTTTGTCTGCGCGATCGCAACACATTTGTCATACGAAAAAACATACTGCGATCTCAGCAAAAACGCCCTGCATTTTCAGGTGCCATTGAAATGAATGGCACCTGAACACGTGAATGTGCGTTTTTACATTTTCCCAGCGCGCTTTCAAATCATGGGCAGAATTGCGTGGACTCCCTAGTGTCAGTGGAGCCTTACTAAAACTGTTGCACACAGAATCATGTGCAGCTGTGCATAGTAACCAATCAGATTCTAATTTCAGCTTGTTCAGTTAAGCTTGACATTAAGTCCTGGTTCACCCCAGTGTGACTTGTCATGCGATCTGACAGTTTCAAATCGCATGGCAAGTCACATCCTATTGTCCTCAATGGATCCGTTCAAATTGGATTCGTACTGATTTTGAAAGTAGTTCCTGCACTGCTTTTTGCGATTTCAGGTGCAACTTGCACAGACATCTGCGTATGAATTCCAAGTTGCACCTGAAGTCACACTGACATGCGACTTTGAAATTGCGCGACTTCAAGTGAAGTTGCACAATTTCAAAGTTGGATCCAGTGTGAACCAGGGCTGAAACCTGGAAGCTGATTGGTTACTATGTACAGCTGCACCAGATTCTGTTTGCACCAGATTTAGTAAATCTACCCCCTACAGTATATAAAAATCCAGAGAAGTTGGAGTTATAAGCTGGTGAACTTTGTGAGAACGCCATGACTGATGGGAAGAATCCTATGAGAACAATGGTTGAAATGGGGAAATGCTGAAACGTTGGAGAGACAACATCCAGCACAAAACACATTAAAACCATTCTTCAGGGAAGCCTATCCCGCCCTCTGCTAATTCTGGAATCACTCCATCCCCCACAGTGACTACCTACTGTACCATTCACCCCTCCCTCTTAGATTGTAAGCTCCAAGGAGCAGGGCCCTAAAATCCCTCTTGTATTGAACTGTATTGGTACTGTATTGTCTCCCACTATAATGTAAAGAGCTGAGCAAACCGTTGGCGCTATATAAATCCTGTATAATAATAATAAAATCAACCTGTCTGTGGTCATGCACTTCAGGTAAGCCGAAATATTGCTGGCTGTTTGGTACTCAATAAAAATAGAGGCAGTGGAATAAGAAATAAGAAACTAGTTATAGTTGCACAGCCATTGAACTGAAAATGGGTTACAAAAATCAACTGTCAGTTGCAAAATCGGATGGATGGCATTCCTAGCTATGTCCTAAACGCCACCAATGAATTTTGCAAGGATAAAAATGCTTTATACAATATACAGTATGTTAGAGACGTATAACAATACCTCTTCACATAAGGTTTAAAATACAGTAGATCGTTAATAATAAGTTCCTTCGTTTCTTTAACCCGAGTATACTGTATGCTGACAGCTTTATCTGGATTCTATATTCCTTCAACTGATGTGGAAAGATTGCATTTGCGTTTTCAGATTTTAAAGTTCAGAAAAATAAAGCCTTGGTAGAAGAATTTTTTTTATGATGATGGTTACTCACTGAATCAACCTTGCAAACAACGATATGTCATTGACACTTAATAAAATGTATAGTTTAGTTATTCGTGCCTAATAAAACTTGGTTTACATTATACCCCTTGTCTGCTATGATTTGCTTCCCAGGGCTCTCTTAGAGTGCATTAAGACTCTGTAGTGAAGATCAGGGCAATTTACTGCAAAGCTTAAATAATTCATTTATGCACTATTGCCTTCAGACACTGTTTTTACAAATGCTATAATGAGACTTTCTGTACCATTCCTAGTCTGCAGAGGAAGAAGAATTGTGATATTTTATCCTTATGTTCTGCAACTTGAAATACACTGCAAACCTCTCTATGCATCAGAAGCTTATATCCCTCCATTATGTTGTTTAAGACCTTCCTACACTCATAATTTATTACCTGATATCTCAGTTCAGATTGTTCTAGATTATTTCTTTTGCATCTCGAGGAAGAATAATGCAAAGGTGAAATATGTGCTAACCATTCGAGTGGGAATTAGGATCTGCATTTACATATATTGCCGAAATATAAAATATAGATATGGCTAATGAAACTCGGTGTTCAAAACTTATGCCTGCTGATGCAATGAAGAAAATGAAGTACAGATGGTTTTCTGTCTACTAGTGGTAATTCATTTACACAGGCATACCAGATGTCACTGATTTAATGGAACAGTACCCAATTTAACATTGACGTCCTCCAATAAGAAGTGAAAATGTCCTATTTTACAGACATGTGAAGCTTCTGCATTGGCTTATTTATATACATAAAAATAAATATATACATAGATATACACTAGTTTATCTTATCTTTAAGGCACTTAAAAGGAAACTGGTACATTTGATAAATGACACAACATAAAAGATGTAATGCTGTCATTTGCAGTACATTGTTTTTCTGATATAAAAAATAAAAAAATGTAGGCCTGATATTCAGCTATGTCTAAAATATCCACTTGGGGAAGCAATTTTCAACATATATCAAGCAGACCCTAAACTTTGCACTGTAGTTTATTCTCTATAGCATTTTATGGAGTAGGTGACAAAAACCAGTCTCGGTGCTCAGTCAGCTTCCTGCCCATGCTGGGGTTGAAAGCTACCCATTTTGAGTGTAGTTGTTCTTCAATATAATTATCTATTTATTTTGCAGGGATGACAGCCTGTGGTGACCAAGTCAGGTTGTCTGAACTCATAGAGAGTTTGGCTGATATGCATCATTAAGATGTTCACTACAGATTTCCTAGGTGATTTGTTGGGTGAATCAATCCACTCTCTGAACCAGTAAAGAGGTCCTTTGGCAGAATGTCTATGCATGACCGTTCCCTAACCACAATGCCATTTAAAAGATTGGGTCCCATGCATAGGCATGAAGACAGAAGGTCAATGTCCTAAAGAGCATTTATATTTAATATAATGATGGTCCAATTTATTACTTATTGATAATCCACATCAGTATCACATTATTTCCCTTATTTGGATTTATATAATTCAAACAGTGGAAAATTCATTAAGAGTAATTGGCATACCCCAAAAAGATGTAAGCTACTAAATTATTATATAAAAGGTGAATGCCTATTGGTTCATTTATCTCTAGTCACTGAGGGTGGGTGGAGCGCTTGACTCTTGAAGGAATTCTAAGTGGGGAAAATATGGCAGTAGGCTATCCTTGTATGTGGTCATCAGAAGGTCTGTGGTGTTATGACCCTCTCATTTAGCCATGCACGCTAGGTTTAGATAACCAAACGTTTTAGAGTTTTGCCATAAATGTCAATGTCCTGAATACATTGAAAACTATTAAGAATAAAAAAACTAGAGGTCAGGCAGTAAGCTCTATAATGCTAATAAGTTTGCCAACCCTTGCTGAAACTGTGCAAAGCATCCTTTGATGGGTAGATATCTTCCCAAGAATAACAGGTGAGGATGTCATCCTCAAATGAGTAGTTAGAGTAACTTACCTTTATTTAGTTAGACTTACCTTTATTTTTACCCAATACTGACAGTGGCACAGATGTGGTACTTTGAAAGTTCTTCTACTTAGGAAAGTGAATGCTTAGGATTGTTCATAAGGAGGTTTCGCTAACAGTGTACATTAATGACATACCTGGACTTGACCCAGCAATATTTAAAAAAGACTCCTTTTCATAGGAGGTTATGCCTGCAATATGTTTCTTTGGGTGCTTAATATTATATTGTACTACATATACATTTTGTACTAGCCAAATAATGGTATGTGACTTATCTTGCTTGCTCAAAGCTGTGACTTTATTGGTTACACCTTTACCATCTTCAGGGTTGAAGCACAATAGCTGTAGAGTGTTTTTGCTGCAAAATGTATTTTTGGGTGCTCAACATTATATTGCAGTACATATTGTGAGCTGGGGATAGGTAGCAGGTATAATGCTTCCTGGGGTGCGCACACTTCTAGGCACAGATATGAGGTCAGTGATACCGTGACAAACAGTGGTGTATTTATTTGAGCTATTTCCAAGGCTAGGTACAGCTGCTCTACAGTGTTCCAAACTGAAAAAATTCCAAAAAATGTACAAAAATTAAATCCTAGTTGTGTCTCAGCACTAACTACACAAACACTTTGCAAGCCTAACACTTGGGAGTCTCTACATACACAGTTTTTTTTTCTTTTGGCCCCTTTCACACGGCAGGTCCAATCTGGTCCATCTGTCAGTTTTTTAGGCAGACCTGGTTTGTTGGTCCATTCATCCCTATGGACAGGCGAGTGTAAACAGATCTGTCCTCTTCCATTTAGGTAGATCAGAGGGTAGTTGATTGTAAATGGACAGCAGAGTCCATTTACACTCGGCTGCCCTTAGAGCAAACTGAGTGAACACATAAGTGTAATCCACCTGCTCCAATCAGCAGGGGATCTGTGAGCAGATCCCCTGCTGATTGGGATGGAGTCCACCCCATCTGAAAGCTGCCTTTACCAAATTTCAGCTCTCACAGACACAACCTGTCTGTTCCTCAGGGTCTCAAGCACTGACTATGAGTTTCAGGTGATCTTAAATTGCCAAAAGATAGATGTGCAAAACTTGACCTGGACAGAAAATCAGAGGTCTCTGTATGGTCAAGTGTATGGGAGGAGCCTGGGAGATGTGTAAATCCTGAGCAGGACTTTTCCAGGCTCCCTCTGAGACTCTCTGCTGCAACATTCAGTTTGTGTTGACCAGATCAGTTTTTTCAATGAATGATATTATGCAAGATATTTTATTTGCTTGACACCATGACTGTATTGGTTTCACCTTTACCATTCTAGTGGTTCACCTCATTCTCGTGGAAGGTTTTGGCTGCAATGTATTTTGTACTGCTTGTATATTTTATATTACTCAGAACAGTTTTGTGCAGATAATGGTTGTTTGCTTGCTTAATTGTTGCTTGCTTGCTTAATACACTGATTTTACTTGTTACACCCTTACCATTTGGGGGGGGGGGGGGTTAGACTCCAAGAAAGGTAAAGAGTTTTGGCTGCAAAATGTTTTTGTGCTTGGCTGTATATTGTATGAAATAGTGTATATGTTGTATCACTCAGAACAGTTTGATGCAGTTAATGGTATCATGTAAATTACCTTGTTTGCTCAACACTGTGATTTTAATATGTACATCTTTAACATTATTGCGTTTCGCATCATTCTTGTGGGAGGTTTTGGCAGCAAACTGTTTATGGAATTATGCAAGATGTTATTATCTCCCTTGAAATATAAATGCTAATAAATATTTCTAAACAGACACAGTTCTACTTTATTGCTTTTTTCTCTTTATTTTTAGCTCATATATACATTATCTCCTTTGTAGGGGAGGTCTTTTGCAGTCTATAAACAGTACTGTGCTTGTTGAAATTGATTTGCATTTTAGTGCAGATTCCATACCCCATCCTTTTAGTCCCTCACACTTTTGTCATAATTTGTCCACACCTAAAAGTTTGCACAGCTACACCCTTGATCTTCACACCCCTTACCCCAAAATCTCAGTTATTGTATGCCTGCTTAAATGATAACTAAACTCAAGGGCCCTCCTAACCCTCTTGTATTGAAGTGTATTGTTACTGTATTGTCTCCATTTATATTGTAAAGTGTGAGCAAACTGTTGGCACTATATACATTCTGTATAATAATAATTAAATAGTATTTAGATGTGGCCACATTCGTTTTTTTTTGTGTCAACCTAAGAATACTTTCAGCAAAAACAGAACATACCTTTTGATCTAGTCAGAAGTGGATTTTTCAGTGAGCTGCATAGAAGAATACCTTTAAACCTAGCTATCATCTGTAAACTACCACTTACCCTGCTTCCCATATGTAAGCAGGTGCTGATAGGGTACCCCTGAATGGGAAGATGTTTTGCACTATGTTGATGTGTAGTCAGTGGCTGCTTAGATAAGGAAAGGGTTAAGTCTGTATCAGCCTTTTCTTGGGTTTTTCTGAGGTTTGCCCCTAGCTAGCGTTTAATAAAAACCAAAGGCTGGAGGCTGGCTAGGGAGTGCTCACCCCATGTGACTGGAGGACTGGAGAAAAGACTGCTGCCAACATGTAATCTGTGACGCCTGCCTCTGGGCCACCCTAAGTGGATGCTACACCTGGGATCGTGTCTCTAAAGGACTCTCGAAAGGGACTCTTACTTGTTGAAGTATGAACTGGGCACCTGTGTGTAGTGTAGTGTAGTTAAGGAAAGACTGTTTTGTTGTTCGATGCTGCTGTATTGAATTGTTGATCTTCAATAAAAGTTGTTAAACATTTTAAGCATAGTCTGAAGTTATTCGAAGGGGTGCATGAAGGTACATCGCATTTCCAAAAGAACAGGGCCTGTAAGTGCACATGGGGTTGAAGAGGAAGAAGTGGAAGGCCATCACAAGGGGTTAACTCAGCAAAGGAGTTGGTGGAACGTGTGTTGTTGCTACCAGTAACAATGAACTGGTGGGAATGTAATAGTAGCCAGGCAGCGAAGAGTGGTACCATGCATGGATGACAGGTCCTCTGGTTAGCGAGGTGGGTCAGTTCTCTGACTCTCTCCATAGCGATCAGTGCCCCTGCAATTGGGAGTGAACCTGTGGCTCGAAAACCTCATGGACCTAGTTGCAGGTACGGGACAGCTGAAGGAGTTAATTAAGTATACACATGAGGTTTGCACTGAGTGCACAGCGGGACCCCATTCTGCCACTGGGAGTGAGGTGGCAGAGGAAAGCTGGACTGGTGGAGCAGGACACAGGCTCAGAGGTGTCCCCCTCAAAATGCTACAGGTGAAATTAGAAAAATTAGAATATCGTGCAAAAGTTCATTTATTTCAGTAATGCAACTTAAAAGGTGAAACTGGTGAACCGAGCAACTTTTGCATCTCATTTGGAAACCAAGGACCCAGAGTATGGAGGAAGAATGGAGAGGCACACACTGAAAGATGCTTGAAGTCCAGTGTGAAGTTTCCACAGTCTGTGTTGATTTGGGGAGCCATGTCATCTGCTGGTGTTGGTCCACTGTGCTTCATTAAGTCCAGGGTCAATGCAGCCGTCTACCAGGAGATTTTGGAGCACTTCATGCTTCCTTCCAAAGATGAACTTTATGGGGATGCTGACTTCATTTTCCAGCAGGACTTGGCACCTGCCCACACTGCCAAAAGCACCAAAACCTAGTTCAATGACCGTGGGATTACTGTGCTTGATTGGCCAGCAAACTCGCCTGACCTGAAATCCATAGAGAATCTATGGGGCATTGCCAAGAGAAAGATGAGAGACATGAGACCGAACAATGCAGTTCTGTGAGGCCGCATATTACGTCGGCGTCAAGGGGTTAAATACTAAGCAACGGTGATGATAAATAGCCCAAAAACCCTACATGATTCTATCTCATATATTAGTTTCAACTTTTAAGTTGCATTACTGAAATAAATGAACTTTTGCACGATATTCAAATTTTTGGAGTTTCACCTGTACATTCTGGGAGACAAAGTGTGCAGCGACACGAGACGAAGTGTAGAAATCATCAAGCTTGTTACACAGCTGTGCAAGGTGTATGGCTCAATTCTAAGTTTTGAGTGTCGCCTTAATGTTCAGTTTACATGAATATGGCCCCACCTAGTCCCAAGCATTAGTGAGTGCGTACACAAGAAAGGAACCCCCACATGTAGGGTGAGTTGGCCTTGTCCAAACATGTAATGTGGATGATGTGATACAGACATGTATGTAGTCCATAACAGGAATAGAACCTAGGGTGGCAACCTCCCTCTCTATATACATGTGTTCAAGGCAGTATTACTAGGTGAAAATAGCACAAAAGAAGCTTAAAAAAACAAATGCAGCTTTTTGGACTATTTATCATCACCGTTGCTTAGTATTTAACCCCTTGACGCCGACGTAATATGCGGCCTCACAGAACTGGGCTTTTTTCCATGGGGCTACATATCTGCATACCTGTCTTTATGCTTGGAGCGCACCACAGTGCGCGCTCCCAGCACAAAGACCGGGGTTTCACAGAGAGCCCCGCGTCCCGTTCTAACGATCAGGACCCAGGACTCCCGATTCCAGGTCACATGATCGCTGTGATAGCTTCTGATTGGCTATCACAGTCATCAGTCACTGTACAGCCTTGCCCCCTTGGAGGAGAGAGATACATTGTATCTCTCTAACTCCTGGCATAGAGGGAAAAAAAATGTTTGTTAAAAAAAAAGATAAATAAATAAATATTTACAAAAAAAAGAAAAAATACCTAGATCAAGGTTTGATCTAGTTCAGTGCCAGGGTAAGTGTTTGGGTCAAGATCAAGGTCAAAGGTATAGGTCAAAAGGTCAGGTTCAAAGGTCAGGATTTTTTTTATTTAAAAATTAGTGGTAACATACACATATATGGTATTGCTGCAATCATCAAGAGCTGGAAACTTTATTTTGGGTTGTTCTTTGGTGGTAGGTTATGGTAGTAACATGGTAGTAAGCAACACACAGCTAAATAAAAAAAAAATCAGGAGCTATCCATTACCATTTGTCACCAAATGAAAGCCCAATTTGTCCTGAAAAAAAATGTGGTATAATTCACCTGGATGTACAAAGTATTTGTGATGATATGGATGGTTTTACTAACACATGTCAACAGTGCAAAATTGTGCTTAGGCCTTAAGATTTGTTTTACCCTTAGGTGTGAAGGGGTTAAAAAACAATGACAGCAAAGACAACATGTTAGAGGGTGGTAAGATGACAACATAAAATCATGGATTCACACGTGTAGTTGTGAATGGACCCATATAGTTTCCTTTTTGTTTTTATTCACACTAAATCACAGGAAATAGATGTGAGCCAGACACATAGGAAAGAATGCAATTTCTACATCACATGCATTTCATGCAGCAAAATGTTTTGCTGAATTCAAATGGACATATGTGAATAAGCCCCAATGATGTTTTAACGCATTCCATGAAACTTTTAAAGTCAGAAAGTCCTTTCAGGTTATTTTATTCAAGTTTTATTGAGTGTTCCCATTGTCAAATTGAGCAGATTTTTCAGAAGGACCTTGAGTGGAAAATGCAGCTTCTTGCCAGCCGTTTATGTTGTACTCATCTGATATAATGCTTCCTATAAATTTAGCTTGGAATGCAGAGAGGAGATGCATATTTTTTATTTCGTAATGCAAGGGATATGTATAATTAGTCTACATCACACCTGAGCATAAGTGCATTGCAGAGAGGTTCAAATGGAAGAAGCTTGGCATCACTTTTACAAAACACAGAGTGAACCTACTTTTTTGTTTTAGTTACAGAAGGGACGGCTAGACCCCTTTCTGTTTTCTTGTTGTGTTTTTCTTCATGTCCTGTTCTAGAAGCACAATAGGTAGCAGCTGAAATCTCTACAAGGTTGTCACCCTTACAGGTGTACCCATTGGAAGATTTCCCCTCACTCTCTATTCTGCTGAAAATGGTAACATTTTAGATTCCTTATGGATTTCTGCACCAATGATAATGGTTATCAGGGCAAATAGAAAGGGTGACACAGATGCAATGCAAGCTTGACAGGAGTTCTAACCTTTCCTCCACTCTATCCCAATTAAAAAAGACATTTTAGCTTTAGATACACCTTAATAAGATATACAGTATCCAGTTGTTTTGTCAGTTTTATGTCTATGTGGCATCCATGTGGAGATGACAGGCAGCAGAGGTGAATCAAGAACAATCACACAAGGAATCTATCATTTATTTTCCCAAAAAGGTCATGTAAGATTATCATAGGCTGTCAAAAACAGTTGAATGAGAAGACTATTATCTAATGCAGCAATGGTCAACATACTAGATATAAGGAGCCTCAGCTGCAGCTCCTGACATCCCCAATGAGCCAATGTATAGAGAATAAATTTGTGGATTGGGATTTTACAGGTATCCATTAGAAATTCCAGATGAACCCTTTGCATACTGTTATATACCCTTTCTACCAGACTTTCCAATAACATTTTTTAGATCACACATATTACAATACATGTTTAAGCTGGCCAACAATTCAAAGAAATCCCTCTATGGCCAGTCCCTAAACTGCCCTGCAAAATGCAAATGCTACAGTGGTCACAATGCCAACATGGGGCAAATGGACACAAATTGGTGAAGAGCCCTCTTTGTGCTCATCTTTGGGGATATCTGTTAATCTTTTGGTATCTAAAGGAGGCATCATTATAATCTATTGACACTGCTCTTTGCACAACTTTGAGCCTCCAAATTTCACCCTAGACTATGACCGTTTCACTGTTAATATCTGTTAAGAGTGACGTCTGTGGTCTTGTCAAGCAAAATGTCCCTGGGCCTAATGCATGGTGGTGGGTGAGCATCCCCCTAGTATGACGTGTTTTTATCATCAATGTTCAGTGATCCCTTGGGTTCTTCTGTACCTAATCTGTTTCCTTGAAGAAGACAATATCTTGAAATGCCTCGAAATATGAGAATATTATACCCAAGCTGTTGCTATGATCAACTGTCATTTTAATATTTGGTTTTGTCATTTTTAACAGAAGTGTTATATTATGTGACAATAAAAAGTGTATTTTTTTATAGATTAATAGTCTGGATGCCTTTAAAATCCTAATCCACAGATTCATTCCCTATACATTGATTCGATATGATGATGTCAAACACTCAATGTTTGTTGTACTGTATATCCCAAATGGGCCATACATAATATTCAGTAGGTGTAGTGCTACAGAGGTTTGTCAAAAACTGCTAACACAGTGCTGGATATGGTCAGAAATTGGTAATCTGCTACAAGTGTAATTGAAGACTGTATATACAGTATGATGCAGGAGACTGGGAATATGTTAAATGAGACTGCTAGAGATCACCGTCATTACCATATCTTTACAAATGAATGCCCTTACTACTGGTTGCTGGGGCACAAGGACTGCACTATACACTCACCGGCCACACTATTAGTTACACCTTGCTAGTGCCAAGAAAATATCCCCCACACCATTATACCACCACCACCACAAGCCTGATCCGATAAAGCAAGGCAGGATGAATCCATGCTTTCATGTTGTTTATGCCAAATTCTGACCCTACCATCTAATTGTAACAGCTGAAATTGATTGCCTATTCTCCTCTGACCTCAACAAGGCATTTGCATCCACACAACTGCTGTTCACTGGATATTTTCTCTTTTTCGGACCATTCTCTGTAAACCCTAGAGATGGTTGTGTGTGAAAATCCCAGTAGATCAGCAGTTTTTGAAATACTCAGACCAGCCCATTAAGCACTAACAACCATGACACGTTCAAAGTCACTTAAATCCCCTTTCTTCTCCATTCTGATGTTCGGTTTGAACTTCAGCAAGTTGTCTTCACCACGTCTAGATGCCTAAATGCATTGAGTTGCGACCATGTGATTGGCTGATTAGCAATTTGTGTTACCAAGAAATTGAACAGGTGTATCTAATAAAGTGGCCAGTGAGTGTAAATGCCAAAGGACTATTGGTTTTAGGGTTCTAATGTCTATGGACAATTTAGATAAAACACAAAGAGCAATGGGAAAACTAGCGTAATCCCAAGCAACCTATCAGAACAAAAACATTTTCTTTAGGGATGCAGCCATGTCCAGAGACATTGTAAGAAGCGTGTACTGTACTTGTACATTTAACTTTAGTGTCACTGTGGAAAATGTGACTCTCTAGTTGTAGGTACAAAATAAAACACCCTTTTATATTTCAGGGATGATCTTTTTTTGCATAGTATTTATGAAATACTCACAGACAACAATGCAGTCCTATTTTAAGCATTGATCTTTGGCATGCCTCCAGAAAATAATTTGTTTAGACTCTAACCACATCACATTAGGCTGCACAAATGGCTATTTCCATAGCAATCCTCTTGTCTACAGAGAACACAGACACCACACATACACATTTTCATTTGAAACAGGTAGTCAGCCAGTGTTTACTCAGTGAAGGTCAGCTTTGGGTATTATGAAACTTCGAGCAGATGTGATAAGCAGTAAATTGCCGATCTATCACTTTTTCCAGTGAGCATGTGTGTGAAATCAGCAGAATGCTGCCTACGTTTGATTTATAGCCCACTTTTGACCAACTCTTATCAGGTTCCCACAAGCCTTTTTTCTGATGCAGCTCATGTCTGAATGACAATAGACAACCAGTGCCATTATGCTCCAAAATCTCCTTGCATTCTAGACACCGAAGATTACATCTGGGCTATTGATTTATGAGTGCCATTTTTTTCCACAGGGACCAGTTTGTTCAGGCTGAAGAAGATAGAGTATTATTAAATTGTGCAAACAATTCCATACGAGCTTGGTATAGAAATTATAATAATTTGCCTGGCAGATTCTTTCAACTAGCTTCCTCAATACTATGTGCACCTGTATGTTCTAGATATACTAATATAAGCAATATGGATGCTTGAATGTTTCCTTAGCAAAGAATTAGTCCATGTGCACATAATAGTTCAAATCAGGTCTCAATCTAAAACGATTAGTCAGGTGTAATAGGAAATATTTGTGTCAACATTATAAAATTTAAATTTGGTACACGAACTAAGAAAGTATATGAAACCTAACTCCAAACATTAGAGTATGGAGGTACATTTCTGTAAGTTGTATATTTCTGTCTGAAAACTCATTTTAAAAAATTCTCTAATTTCTAATCCCTATGACACCTGTTCACGAAATACGAGTGTGTAGGACAACTACACTACTGCACTACTACACCTACACACATTAGAGTCTCAGCTGGAGAGCTAGATTTGGATTGGATTGAAGCAGTTTCCTCTTGGCTACTCATGGGTTTGCAGATGGGCCAAATAAGTGAAGCCCAGCTGCTGACCCTTTACGCCTTGCATAAGAACATCTACCCTTGGCCACAGATCATTGCTTCCTTCCTGTAAGCACTGACAAAGCTGCAGGGAGAGAATGGTTGACCAGGGGGTTTTAGTCCTGCCATCCCAGACTGAGGTAATGCCCTGTTCTGTGGGCTGTGTTTCAGAGGTGCTACTGAGCAAGGACCCAAAGACGCAGGAAGCAGAGCTGCAGAGAAAGAGAGACTCCAGAGTAGAGCGAAAGGCTGGCTGCAGGGAGCAACTGTGGCAGAGCAATATGGTGCAGAACCAAAAAGGAAAGTGACCAAAGCTGTGAGTGGTGTCCAGAGATTTCAAAAGTAAGACTGCTGACTCCATATGGAAAGGACTGAGCTGTGCTGATGCTGGATTAAAGCTGATAGTGCTCTGCTGTGTCTTATGGATGCAAAGAGTGGGGGCTCGGGAGCGAGCAAGCAAAAGTGCCCCCATAGCAAGTGGCTTGCTATGGGGGCACTGCTCAAGGGGAAGGAGCCAGAATCGCTGGTGGGGGAGACACAAAAAGAGGAGGATCGATGCTGCTCTGCACAAAAAAACCCACAAAAAACCAAGCCTTTAGTATCACTTTAACTGCTCATTGTTACCAACACGAAAAATAATTAGCTGAGTCTTGAAGGGGAAGTAAGATTCATTATATTGGCATTAGGAGATATTTCTATTTTTAAGGTAACCATGTGTCAAATTAAAGTAGCTCAGAGAACAATGACAATATGCAAAGTGTAAAAATCAATCAGATTTCAGTTAACTGAAGTAAAAAATGATGTATTTTCATGTATTGGAGACTTGCATTGTCAATATCATCTGAAAGAATTGTATTTTCCTTTGGAATCCAATATGGCCTTTTTTACCTTAAAGAATTGAAGAAACTGAAATAGAAAATGAACCTGTCATTAATTTTAAAAGTGGACAAACAAATACGCTGCAAAAGAAAAATATAAATACTTTTTCTACTACTTACAACGCCGATTACCATGCCATTCAGGAGGAAAGGTCCCCTGATGTCAGCTGGGAAACAGACATTTCTAGAAATATCAATAACCTACAGTGATCATTGGTTCCTCCTGCCGACTTCCACATCACTATAGGATACAGTAATAAGCAGTTTACAAGAACCAATAACTGACTTTTTCTCTTCTTTATTTCAGATGTTCAACAAGCAGGCACACTACTGTTAGCAGGGAAGAAAAAACGAAGATTCTATTTCATTAAGAAACTGATTTTCCTGGTTTAGACCTGTATAGCTATAACATGCTAAGGACAAAAGGCTCATGGGGGCCATATCAGTATTAAAGCCCAGCCCTGGGGATGGATAATTGTGCTAAAATCCTCCATTTATATTCATAGGACCACTTTCCTGTTATAGGTCTAAATAACACTGCGCAATCCAATAGACACTAGTGTGTGACCACACTGCCCTCAGAACTCCATAATATAACATACCTGGGCTCTCTCCTCCTATGTAGGCTCAGAGCATCGGAAAGAGAGAGCACAAGAAGCACATTTCCACATACAGAATGTATGTATTTAAGGAATTTTCATGGACACCAGTAAATAGCACATGGCAACTATAATAAGAAACAAAGGCATGAAACTTTAATTAAGCTTTAAAGCGGTAGTAAAGTTTCAGAAAGAAAAAAAAAAGTTTCGCCCTGCAAGAGAATGGCATAGGGGTTTATCTACTAAAGCTGGAGAGTGCGAAATCAGGCTCACTTCTGCACAGAAACCAATCAGCTTCTAACCTCAGCTTGTTCAATTAGGCTTTGGCAATAAAACTTGGAAGCTGATTGGTTTCTATGCAGAAGTGAGCCTGATTTCGCACTCTCCAGCTTTAGTAAATAAACTCAATAGTGTGCTAGTATGCATAGCATACTAGCACATTATGAAAGACTTACCGTAAAACAAAGCTCTCCAGTGGCACATTGTCACTGATGACAGGATTTCCATCTTCACCAGGTCTTCCCTCCGAGTTAGCGGACTCTGGCCGTCTGAGTGGCTGAGTCCCGATGACGTCACGCATGCGCGTGGGAGCACTGGGCATGGCACAGAGCTCTGAAGGAATGGCGTGGGTATGCCTTTTCTTTAGAGCGGTGTCAGTGACGTCACTGGCTGCTGTTCATTTGAATATCTCCTAAATGGTGCACATTTAGGAGATATTCATTTTATCTACAGGTAAGCTTTATAACAAGCTTATTTGTAGATACAAATGTCTCACAAGACACTTTACTACCACTTTAAGATTTATTTAACCACCTCCCGCCCGTCATATAGTCCAATGACGGGCGCAAGGTGGTTCTCTCGTTCTGAGAGGACATCATATGACGTCCTCCCATTCTCACCGCGCATGCGTGGCTCAGCAAACGCGGCTCAGCGAGCGCGCAGCGCGGCGATTGGCGGTGCGCTGTGTTGGCTCAGTCATGTGATCAGCTGTGTCCAATAACAGCTGATCACATGTAAACACGGAAATGCCGGTTATCGGCATTTCTCTCCTCTCAAGCTGTCGCGCTGACAGCTCGAGAGGAGAGGAGAGCCGGTAATTGGCTTTCCGTGGCGGGGACATGTACACTGATCATCAGGGCACTGATGATCAGTGTGCCCTGATGATCAGTGCAGTCCCAGCAGTGCCACCTGTCAGTGTCCATCAGTGCCAGCTGTCAGTGCCGATCAGTGCCACATGCGAGTGCTTATCAGTGCCCCATCAATGCCACATATCAGTGCATACCAGTGCACATCAATGCCACATATCAGTGCCCATCTGAGCTGCCTTTCAGTATCATCCATCAGTGCCACCTATCAATGCCAATCAGTGCCACCTATCAGTGCTGCCAATCAGTGCCACCTATCAGTGCCAGTCAGTGCCGCTTATCAGTGTGCATCAGTGCCACCTATCAGTGCCAGTCAGTGCTGCCTAACAGTGCCAGTCAGTGCCGCCTAACAGTGCCGCATATCAGTGCCAATCAGTGCCGCCTATCAGTGCCATATATCAGTGCCATGTATCAGTGCTGCCTTTCAGTGCCCATCAGTGATGCCTGTCAATGCCCATCAGTGCCTCCTCATCAGTGCCAATCAGTGCCACCTATCAGTGTCCATCAGTGCAGCCTATCACTGCCCATCACTGCAGCCTCATTAGTGCACATCAGTGAAGGAGAGAAATCACTTATTTACAAAATTTTATAACAAAAACTAAGAAAAAACTTTTTATTTCAAAATTTTCTGTGGTCTTTGGCTTGTTTAAGAAAAAATAAAAAACCCCGCTGTGATTAAATACCACCAAAAGAAAGCTCTATCTGTCACAAAAAAATGCAAAAAATTTCATATGGGTACAGTGTTGCATGACCGCGCAATTGTCATTCAAATTGCGACAGCACTGAAAGCTGGAAATTGGCCTGGGCAGGAAGG
Organism: Staurois parvus; assembly: GCF_062004578.1. NCBI lineage: Eukaryota > Metazoa > Chordata > Amphibia > Anura > Ranidae > Staurois > Staurois parvus. The sequence continues at coordinate 3,276,538 of NW_028317797.1, read as the reverse complement.
GGGTATAAGTGCCCAGTAGGCTAGCGGATAAAGAAAGGGATGTTCAGATAATAAACGGGGTTAGTTTTGTGGTCAGTTTACACCAAAATAATTATCCAAGATTATTTTTTATACAAAAAGCTTAAAAATCACACATCTTTCTCATGTACTTAGTTTCAGTTTTTCCTTGAACTCAAAAAAAGGTAAAAAAGCTGAGCTTTAATCATGTTAGAGTTTAAAAAAAATATAAGTATTAAACTCACTGCTTTCTTCAGAGGTCTATATCAGTTGTCTTGCAACCCCCAATCAAGTGCTACATATTTCTGGTGTTAAACCTAATTATGGTGAAGAAAAAGATCTTTATCTAGTAGCGGATCTCCAATGGTATGCTTCTTTTATGGCAACGCTTAAAGAATATACTGTAGCATAACATATTTTTACATTTAAAACAGTCCTGCTTGCGTTCGTATGTTTTCATGAAATCAGCAGTTTATTTTTATTACACAAAATCAAGCATACAGAAGTCTACAATTACTAAGTACTATGGTCAGATGCCTATGGAATACCTGGCATTGTCTCCAGTTATAGCTTACCTTATTCCAAATGAATAACAAGGTGGATTAGTGGGCGGCTTTGAGTTTTGCTGTGTTGGGGTATTATGGGTTAGTCCCTAACAGGGGAACTTTCTGTCTGCAGTTGGAATGTTTTTCCTGTATTTATGTGTATGCATCCAGCCAAATTGCACCAGCATGAGTAAATAAAGAGGGGACAAGTACACTTTTCTGGTCTACATAACCAGAGGGACTGGAAGGGCTTTTTTGTTCCATGGGAAGTGGTACTGACTAGTGACTGATAGATGGTAGGACTTGGGGCTGCATTGCCTGCAAAGCTCTGTGTTTTATTGTGTTTTCAAGTTATCCAGAAAGAACTGTCATTGGTACATATGGTTTCCAATGTATAATGTATTCATATGTGGGCGCTGGACTGTCTGGGGTGGGCATTGTCTATGGAAATGTGATTATCTCTTATCTGATTCTATATACATTCAAAGTGCTTCTCTAATAAACAGTTCTTGTTTACTCCAAAAACTGATGTTGTCTAGTTCTTTGGGGTAGCTACAGCTATAGTCACTTGCATCATGTTCCAGACCTTGGGAAGTAGCTTCTTGGTGAAGATATCCAGTTGGGGTGTCAGGAGTACATCACAGTGGAGCTTTGGGCAATGGATGTTAATGGGTAAGAGAAGAAAGGGATCTGTAGGAGTGGAAACCAGCAGGAAACAGCATGGTTTCCCAGAGACATTGGTGTGCTGGCCCTGTACGGGACTATCCAGTGTCTGTTGGCAGCAGGAGGGCTTCTAGTGCCCAGGCAATGTACAGGGGCAAGATATATAATGGAGACACAGCTGCATACCAGTACATTTAGGTCATTGCTGTGCACAGCAGTTACTGTGGAATATGTGCTCCAGTATATCATTGGTCTATAACCATTGTGGTAAATTAAGTATACATTGATATCCTTTTTCTGCTACACTGGCTAGCTAAATTGGCAATTTATTTTGTGTTTGCGAGTGACAGAATTATGTCACTCAGACTTTATTTTAATATGATAGCATTATAATTTACTTAACTACTACAATTATTTACAATGGTTGTCAATAATTAAAGCATATTTTTTAACCTTCTTCTATTAATCTGAACAATCTTGAGGTTTGTAAACCTACTTTGTGAACATCCCACACGTTTACTTCTTTGAATTCTGAAGGTACTGCTGTGTCACACATTTTGCAGAGCCTGCCTTCATAACCACATAGGTGCTAAGAAGAGGAGTTTCAGGAGGTGGAGTCAGTACAGGATCCACTGCTTTCAGGCAGCAAGGTATCATGGGATATGTAGTCCTTAGAAATGGAAAGAAAACAGCAGAAGAGAAGCTGGATTGTCAAAAATAACTATGATTTGTATTATTATTACAATGCTATGTTATAAAAGGAAAGTATGTATAATGTAGACTGGGACCATAGAATTCCTTTACGGAAAAACTCTATCCAAAACTGTTTTGTTTTGCACTTGAAAGGGTTAAATGCTTTGTGAATTTGCTTTTGCTGTTTACCTGTCCATGACGCTTTTATCAGCTCCTAGAACTGGGACACAGAATGTGTATTAAAGCGACCCCCCACATCTAGGGCAAAATAAAGCATTAGTTTAGCTTACTGTTTTTTTTTGTTTGACGGATGTGTAAGGTGAGGAACATGATGTAATGCACATCATCTCACGCATGCGCCATATGACATTACACTCATCCAGTTAAAACAAAGCCTTCCCTCTTCAGGAACTCACAAGATTTCAGGGGGAAAGGTTTTTTGTTTAACCAGATGAATGTACTGTAATGTACGGCATATGCTTTAGATGAGGAACATGAAGTCGTTGGTGATCTGGCAGTCGTTTATATTGTTTGGTTTTGGAATTTTTTATGGTGGTGCAATTTTCCATCCTGTGGAGGAGGGGCATAGCACAGAGACCAGGGAAACTGGGTGAGGAGGAGGCAGGTAATTACTATTATTGTTAGTTTTGCACTTATGTAGTTAGATTGATTATGGAGGTGAGTGGTCTACTTTAAAGACCAAAGTAATATAGAGCACCAAACACAAAAATGGATGAAAGCGTTCAAGGTAACTTTTTTGCTGGTAAATAGGTCATATAAAAACTGCCACTTTGTTATGGAGTCAAACTACCCCTTAGGGCTCAACACCATATCAACAAAACCTGAATAGATAGGTCCTATTGCTGCTCAGCAACTTCGGGTATTATACTCACAATCTAGAAAAGTAGAGTTGAATTTTTGTCCTAATCTAGATCTGCGTGGGTTCTGTTGTTTTCTGAATCCATTGAAGTTTTAATCTGTGTTGCACCTTGAAGGAAAGTGATCACACTGACTGTTTTTATATGATCTTTTTACCAGCTCTTTTCTGGTTTGAGCTACTGTTGAGTAGCCTTTGGGGGAAGCCTTTCTGTGTTAGAGGCACCTGGCCAGATTTTGTTATACTTGTATGATGTATTCCTTCAAATGACTGCACCTGCAAAATTGAAAATTCTTAGTTCCTCTTTAAGTTTGTTCTTCTGCAGTCTTGACATAAAAACTTAAAGCGGAGTTCCACTCACCCTGTCAAAAAATAAATGTCAGCAGCCACAAAAACTGTAGCTGCTGACTTTTAAAAAACAGCCACTTACCTGTCCCTCGGTCCTGCAGTGTGTCCCACGCAGCCTGTTTCACTGGCCGTCCTGTATTATAGGAGGCCGGCATCTTCAGTGTGGGCACCCGGCTGTGCAGCTTGCTGCTTCACAGCCGGATACCCACTGCGCATGCGTGAATAGCGCTGCGCTTCATGAATGGTCCTGTAGTCTTCTGGGACCTGTCACGTGTCCCGAAAGACTACAGGGAGGGAGGACACCTTCCACTTCCGATCGCCTAGGCGATCAGACCGGAAGTGGGAGCAGGTACCTGTCAAATTCGGGTACCCTCTCCCCCCCGCGCCCCAAATATGCCAATCCTTAATGGGGAGTGGGGGAGCAGTCCTTAAAGCAGGAACCTCCCCTTTTGGGTGGAGCTCCGCTTTAAGATATAGCCTTTTCCCACAATAACCCAAAATAAAACAAATGTCTGGATGACATTCCATTTATCTATGATTTCGGGTGGCTTGCATACCAATTTCTCAATTTCTGGCAATAATTTTTCATATTTTTTTAATCATTCCTGTGCTCCAATCACCCTCAGTAATATACCTACAGTACATTATATGCTAAACTTGAAATCAATCAATTTGCATGGCTCTTGGTGAATCCTTTGTGTCCCCAGCAGTAGGCGTGGTTTCCGCATAGCATACTTTTAGAAAAAAAAACTGCATATGAGAGTTTGAACTTGTATGACATCCTTTTTCCGCATAATTAACAATGTAATTGCAACTATGTACTTTTTCAATAAGTTATACTTGTTGGGGGCATTTGCATCACAATGCTTGTGTTAATGCAATTGCATTGGCATGTGCTGAAATGCGTTTTTGAACTGCATTGTGTTGTGCTAATTTGTTTTTTACATGTGTTGTGTTGCGTTTTTACATGCATTGCATTTTTTTTTTTACTTGAATAAAATTCCTGTTTCCCATTTATGCATAGACTCTCATTGCACTCACATTGCACAAAAAAAAGCACAGCATGCTATTTTTTTGAGCGCAATGAAAGGCACTGCAATGGTGTAAACAACCCTAAGTTAAATTAATTGTTTTTCTTCTGTTTAAGCATTGTGAATGTGTTGGGCAATGAATCCCAATGCATATGGTGTAAACAAGCCTTTAAAATTGAGTTTGCATAATTAAGTGCAAATGTATTATTTTTGTAACTTGTAATCTGTTATTCCTAAATTTCAAACATAGGTAAAGTATACTTTTATTTATCTGCAGTTATCATACCAAAGCGATCGTTGGAGAGCACGCATGAATACGACACAACATTAAGCAAAGTAGCAAAACATGCAGACGGTGCTTAAGATATGCAAATATACTTAATGATTCTACTCTAGAGAAGCAAGATAAATGCAATTATTTTCAAGCATGGTGCATTTTAAATGTTTGTTTTTAATATTTCATGGGGTCTCATTATACAATATGCTGAATACATACATCACTGCTCTGAGTTTGACACACATCTGGTTCACATGAAGGAGAAGTGATGACATTTCAACCAGAAAAAATGCTTTTTTTCTATTCTACATTAACATTCTTTTACTCTGCAAGCAGCAAAATACTGATTTTTTTTATATCTTAGTATTATTGAAATAGCTGTAATCTCTGTGACTTAGAAGATAGACTTAATCATCGAGCTTGGTTTCCAAAAGGTTAGGTATTTCTATAATACTTTGTAAGCCACAATTCCTACATGTATTAAACATTTAAAAACTGAATTTTAAGAATTAGTCAGCTAAATTGACCAATAAGTTAACACCTCAAGTAATGGAATAGGAATTAAAGTTTGGCAAGGCAAGCATTCTTGGGTGGTCGTAAAGAGACACTGAATGGGCAAGGTGACAGAGTCTTTGCAAAGAGGTCCCCCCAGAACCACCATACCAGCTGTCCTCTGATGCTTCTTCCTCCATCGCAGCCAACACTGAAATCCCCAGAGTCTGCTGGTTCCACTTACTAAAGGGAGCAGTGACATTACTCCCTCTGTCATGTGACAGTGTTCAAGCCTAGCAATTGGCCTCTCCCACAGGGGAGGAGGTCACATACTTTCCTATACCTGAAAGCTCTGGATATTGTCTTTGGCTTCATTGGAAGCAGAATCCTGGCAAGGTGAATATTGGTGGTCGGGGGTCTTTTCAAAGACACTGTTACTTTGCCTGACTGGGCAAGGTGACCTTGTCTCTTTAAAGTGAACCTCTGCTAGTGTAGGTCAGGCAACTTGTTCATTTAACTTCTCCCCTTCCCAACAGCCAATACTCACCTTCTCTTTATGCCCCTGTCAACCTCTGTTAAAAGAGGCAGTCCTATGTAAGCAAGCTACATGGAGCTTGTAAATAATTCAGGACTCGCCCCCCCCCCCCCATGTGACAGCTCTTCACCAATCACAAAGTACCAGATCTGTCACATGAGAAGAAGGGGGTAAGTTACATGCCCCCCATACTCAGAAGTAACAGGTGTTTCTCTTTATTCCTTGTGGCCAGAGTGGTAGGGAATTTAGAGGAAGATGAGTAAGTGCTATTGGTGAAGGGGGAGGTTATATGTAAAAGTGTCTCTAAACTCAAATACAAATGTGTAATATATTGTACCTTATCTGTTGTTAATTGTGGCGGCTGCATTTGTTTTCTATTTCCCTTTATTTTTTCCCCTTTTTTCTTTTTTCCCTTTATTTTCACTTGGTTATCTTGCCAATAACTAATATTCCCAGGCTGTTCCCCTGATTTGGACTATAAATCCCCTCCCCATCTCCATTACATTGTAAGGAGGGGTTGTGTAGTTCACTGAAGATAGCTGAGAAGACTTTTTTTTAATGTATATACTGTACGTATTAGTTCAGTGCACAGGAAATGACATGAGACACTGAACTTGTGCCAGGATCAATGGGTATTTTCTGTACTTGCAAAAAACTTGTAAACTTGTAAACTTGTAAAAATAAAAGCAAAACCCTTATCTAAGGACTGAAAAGCTGCAATATATGACATTTTTGTTCTTGGGTTTAGATATACTTAATGTCAGAATTCCTGATCTTCATACTTGTTCCAAGTCAGTGACATACAGTATTAGAGCAGTTGGCAGGCAGGGCAGCATTTGGTTTCTCCATATTCTCTCAGCGCAAGTTTCATTTAATGGGCGTGGTGGTAATTATTGAATAGGCAAGCTTTCGAAGCTGGAAAATACATTTTCTGTGAATGCAAGATGAAATCACTTGCATTGGCGTCCCTCACATCTATGTAGTCATTTGAGGGAGCTTAAGTTCAGTATGAGTCTGCACAACCTTTCTTAGGCCACAGATCTAAGCTTCCCAAACATGGAAATAGAATGCTGTTGGATACAAATGATTTAGTACACTCAAGGAATAATAAGCCAATGTAACTTGTGCAAAAAAAACAAGAGCTCACCACAGAGATCAGTAAAGTCAGAAATGTTGTCTGCAAATTGCTTAGAATGCTGGCTGAGATAAAACTGTGTACCATTTCTCTGTCTATAACAAGTCCATCCAAATTTTAATTCAGAATGATTTATTTATAAGCCAATAGTTTTGGTGTAAAAAATATTTGGTTCAACAGTTTCTGTTTCTGTCAGCATGGCTATAGCAAGACCGTAATATAGGTAAAAGCAGGATTACATGGTGTGTGGGACTGAGGACACTATCACTAATGGTAGAGAACCGAGATAGGGTTAAAGGGAACCCATGCCAGCAGAAGTATGATGGCTGACATTTCTGGCCTCCTTTTAAAAGTGCTAATTACCTGGTTAACTTGCTGAATATCTGACTTCAACCCCCTCTGGGTCACTAACCTGGAACAGTAAAGTCACAGAAAGAAATTAAATTCTGGTCTTCATTTCTTTTACAAAATGTATTTACAGCATTACAACCAAGACACCAGCATTTTCAGAAGTAGGGGACAACAGCGACAGCCTTCCTGTTCCTTAGTAAATATTAAGAGATTACAATTGTGGCTAGCTTTGTAAACTTACAAAGTACAGCATCTAGCATTTGTTGAACCCTCTATGATGGTATTCATATCAGACCAGCTTTAGTGCCTGATCATATTTTGAGGAAGATGCACTTTTAGTTTTACAAACTGGCCTTTTCCTTTCCCCCATAAGTGTACTCCAAGTCAGAGTGTTGAACCCACTCCTATCTGCTTAATAAAATTAAGAAGGTTTATATGTATAAATGTTTCTTCTTTTAACAGATTTTATAAATGTAGCACTACCCCCTTAGGGATTGACTATGAATTTGGGTCCCCCCATAATCCTGCATAGCCAGTCAATTAGCATTTCCACACAGCTTTCATCCACAGACAGAAATCAGGCCTTGAGCATTGGTTTTGTTGTTTTATTGAGGAGATTAAACTTAGATAGGGTTTTCGGGATGCTCAAGGGAACTGAAATCTGAGGACAACATCCTGAATTATTCACAGCGTCTTTTTTCCGACACAAAGTTTCTGTTCGAGTGCTAGCTAGCAGCTTCAGTTGTAATACCCCAGACTCTATATGAACTCCTCTTCACCCAGCAATCTGAAGGTTTTCTTCCTGACTAGGGGTTCTGGCTCCTTTTCCCTTAAGTAATGTACACAGTCACTAGCAGAGGGCTAATCTGGTATCCCCCCAGAATGCTCCTTCTCCTATCTGCCCAGGGAGTGCAGGTGTACTCACAACCTCTCCTGTACCTGTTGCAGAATGGCTGCTGCTACCAGGCCTATCCTCTGGGCTGATCCTTCCTTGCCACACAGGTGGTCCTCTCTCAGGGGACCAGTGAGTCCTGAGGTTTCTTCCTTTCCAGCTCCAGGCTCCTTGGTAGGCCCCATCCCAGCAGGCCTCCTGGCAGCCTTCTTCCTCCAGCCTCACATCTTCTTGACTCTCACTCCTCTCCTACCACCACTCTCCCACTCCTGCTACTGAGGAAACTAACACCTCTTAAGACAGTCCAGCCCCTTTCCAAGCCTCCTGTTGGGGATTGGTTAAGGTCCCAAAAAGATGCAGCCTACCATTCCTCAGATCCACCCACTGCCTCTAAGGCCCTCCTCCGAAAGCCTCAGAGCAAGAGGAAATTCCACAGAGGCTGGCCTGCAGAGTCTCTCAGTCCTGACACAAATTTGACCCCTCTGTCATTTGCACCTGAGCTGGTATTCAGCTCCTGTCTAACCACTAGGAATCTATCTCCACCTAGTATAACTAGGTGCTACATAAATATGTTAATTCGGCCACCATATATATTAATAAGGTATAAAAGATGTGCTTCATAGTATTATAACACAAATATTTCCAATGTTAGCGTGGAAGGGAAACACAGGTGGCTGTAGCTACATGTTTCAAGGCAGAATGCCCCTTTCTGAAGCCCCTTGTCATGCCAACAGGCACTGTTTTTCCCTTAGATGCTTTGTTCCTCTATGCATTTTGCAATATGAATGGCTATTTTTTTTTTTACCTCTATTAATGCATTTAGATAACTGACCCTGGTTTGCTCCTGTTGTTTGTATTTACTTATCATTGTGGATATTGACTGCGCTTGAGAATAATGACACGTGCCCTGTTCTTATCTCATATAATAAAACAGATCAAGAACATGCATTATCTTTGAAGATGGAACAAAATTAATTCCTATGTACTATGGCATAAATGAGTGCTGACATAATTTTATTGGGGCAATGAGGAAGACCAACAGTGTCTCACTCACTGCCATGCTGTCACCTCTGTGAGGGTGACACTTCACATAACGAAGTGCAGGTGGAATAGACCAGTATTTTATGGATTTTGAGAAAAAGGCAATAAAAAATAAAAAAGGCATATGAAAATAAAAAAAAAAAAAACAGCTTTCTTTTATTTATATAAATTCCCATCTGGATACCCTTTAGATGTGTACTGGAGGAACAAATGGTGTGAACTGTATACATAAAAGCATTTTTATTCCACGTGAAATAAATACACGTGACTATATAAAAACAACCAAGAGTTGCCCATCGGGGGTAAGTAAAATTAATCCTCCGTGCTCATCTAAAAACCTCAAAATCATCTGTAAAAGCTATTAAAAACACTTTGTATTACTAAAATGTGTATGTTCTTTAACAGAACTTGTAAAAAAATATAATAAAGTTGACTTCTTTCAGTCTGCATGGTCCAGACCCAGAGAAGACTCAACAAAAACAAGTTAAAATAAAGCATACCCTAAAACAGTGAACCTCTTAAATAACCAAGCTCAAATTAAATTACCTGTACTTTATACTTTGATTTCATTAAATCGGTATTTACTATGTGGAGGGTGAATGGACAACATCTGTAACTCTTTTCTTCTAGAAAATGTTAGATATCACAAATGTTCTCTATAACATAATCTTTGACACACCTTTCTGCAATCACAGCTATCCACTAGGCTTATCTCTCCTTCCACTGATTGCATAACTGTGAGTTCTGTCTGTGCACCTTTTCTGCTGGCGGAGATTTTTATTTATGCAAAAGTTCCCTGTTCTCCGACAAACATAAACTTCTCACTTCTGAATAAGTAAAACTTCAAAATAACCTTGGATTAAAACAATGTGATGTTAGCATGCACGACTATGACCGATGAATATAACTATATAAGTCATACTGACAAACAGCATTGCTGTTCTAGGATTCCCAGATGAAAAGTGTATTCCGAAGAGATTTATAAACACGTACATAATAAATGGAAGTCTGATGTTTAAACTGGGAGGAAGCATTCTTTCTTTTCTTCAGAGGTCTAATGTGATTTAAAGATCTGACATTTGCTATGTGAAAGCCTATTACTCAGAATGACTGTTTGTGTACAGATTATATTTTAAAAATGCTTACTAAAACAATAAATATCTTATTAAAACAGAACACCAGAATAAGCAGATAACATTTTTACAGATTAAGCTATTATGCCAAGCCTCTATACAATAAATTACAGGTTTGGAATATTTAAATCTATATTTAATATTCAAGTGTGCTGACGTACACCATATAAAATATAAGCGTGGATGACAGGGAATTGAACTTTTGATTTTGTTTAAATATGTGCTTCTAAGTTGAAAAAAAATGTAATAACTTGGTATTATATTTATTAAAACCAGTACACAGGTATTTGTGAAAAAGAAAGTTGGAATATCATTTGTTTAGTGCTATTAAAGGTCAATTAAACCAAAATGTATTTCCGTTTTAGGTGGACACTGGTGTGGTGAATCTACTGCCAGTTTTTATGTCTTGCAAAGACTCCATCTGTGAGATTTCTCTGCAGTAATTTTTGACTTTGCTTCTTTTTTCAAGCATGTAACACTATTGCTGCTCAACAACCTCTGGTAAGTTGTTACTCTATGTACAGAGTTCAATACTGGTTCTAATATATAGCAGATCTATAACGTCACTGATTTCTTTGAGTCCATCCAAGATTTATCCTGTGTTATAACCTGATGAAGGGTGAGTGATATTGACCCCAAAACATGTTGGCTGTTTCTATTTGTCTTTTTTTTTGCCAACAACTAAAATGATCTTGAACTCTTTCATCCAGTTTTCGTCTAGTGCTCCTTTCTGTTTTTTTAATAGTTTGAGCTACTGTTGGGTGCCTATCAAAGGAAGCCTTCCTATGTGGAGCCATTTCACCAGAGCTATTGAGCTTGTTTGGAGTTTTCCTTCATTTGACTACACATACAAGTTTAAAAGTTCCCAGAGTCTTTTTGAATATGTTGTTCTGGAGTCAATACACATTTGCAGCTTGCACCCTTGTGACAGACCCAATCGGGACAGGGTCTTTTGGAGGAGACTTCAGGCTAGCCTCTTACCTACTGACTATGGGTTTTGGCATTTGAGGGGGCTCTATTCTATGCGAGGTGTGTGCCTGGGGGACCTTTTGGAGTAGTTTTTCTTTAGATTCAAGCCCATGTCTTCCCAACACACAAACTCTGAGGACTGGAGGACCAGGATAGAGATTTGGGGTCACTGTGCCTAAACCAGCATTAACTGCTTTAACCTCCCTCTTAGACACAGAGCAGATATTAATATAATCAGCTCAAAACAACCTAATGCTGAGGTCTCTTGCTGCAATCTGTTTTATTAAGGTGTGATGTGTTTACTGTTATGTATTGTTTCTATTGTTAATTGAGTTAATTGAGTCACCTATTGTCTCTGTCTGGTGGCTAGTCCTTCCTAAGGTTCCTACATGATGGGATTAGTCTTGTGTCAACTTGACCTCATCTAATCAGTGTGGGATGTTTATCCCAATATGTAATATTCATTTTTATTGTTCATGTGGGGATTGCCCCTATTTCTGAGTGTATAAAAACATGTATTTATGTTCAATAAACAGTTCCAGTTTTGCACCTAAGCTAGCGTCGCCTAGTCTTGGGTGCGATGCTCAGCTATAATACCTTTGTCCTGTGTCCCAGCGGTGAGGAAGCAGTTCTCTGATGGAACCACCCAATTGGGGTGACAGGAGGTCCATTACACCCCATGATTATGTGTTTATTGTACATCAAGAAAAACCCATTGAGGGAGTATAACATCATAGCTTGACTTCAAACAGGCTATAGCAGTGAGACAGAACTGGAAATTTACTTGGCAATATTATGCCATTGAAGTGTCCAAGATATGCAAAGTGGACCTAAACTCCAAAATGTAAGCTTTGCTATGTTATAAGAAACATTTAGAAATGTTATTTTGTGTAGGAAGTCACCTGAGAATTTAATTCATTTAAAAAAATAGCAGTGAATACCTTCCTAGAGTGTGAGTGTGCTTAGGCACTCTGCTTACAGCCTCATAACTGTATATCTGCTATATTAGAGGTGCTGCTACCTGTGAATGCTAGTCTCATGAGAACTGAAGTAAGATTTGCTAACTTCTTTATGCTGCTGCTTTTTGAAGAAGAATTTGTTCCTAGGGACCTGCACTGCATAAATTGCCCTAATTCTAATTCTGTTTTCTGTGTATCTGTGCTTCCTCCAATACTCCTGCTGCTTCTTCATAATTACACCTTCAATCTGCAGATCATCAGTCATCAGAAGTGCAGCTCTGACATAAGAAAACAAAACCCTACCTCTACCCAGATGGCTTCCTCCACACAGAGTCATGGTGCAAAGCAAGGCATGGTAAGCCAGTTAAAGGGAAAAATCAGCTTCAGGGAGCCTACAGACAATAATGGTGACTAGTCCTTCGTCCTCTGCCTGCCCTTTTAGGACACTGCTTCCAGAGTTCTGGTTATCTTGGAGAAGCTAGCATGCGAGACAACCTTACAGCAGCTTCAACCTTTCCTAAACCAGAAATACCTATTTTTAAGTGGAGTTAGCCTTTAAAACATTAGCACCCAAAGGTAGACTTTTGAGCCTAACTATGTAAGTGAAGTGGTCAGTGCTCAGAGTGTTCCATTAGCAGAGGAATCCCATCAGTGATCGCTGGTCCTGGCACAGAGCCACCGAGTGTCCTCATCTTCCCTTCCTCTGTATGGAGAGGAGCCCATAGACTCAGCCAGGACTCACCGCACTCTTACACCATGCCCAAAACAGTTGTCAAGCAAGAATTTCCTGAGTGGGATTCACTTTTGAAGGATATATCCCTCCTTTAAGCTTGTTTGACTCTTAAGCCCTATCAGCTAAGAGTCCATTCCATTTGGTGCATGTGGGCCATATTGGCAGTCAGGAATGTTGTGGGCATGTTGGAGTTTTTTTCAGCACTGTTTTTTTGATTGGCGCTCAATTTTTCACTATTGATTTGGGACATTGGACTTTTGTTTATAATTTTTTTTGTTATATATTCACATATATTTATTTCACTGCTGAAATGTATTATGTATTATTTTATTAATGTTTGTGCTGTGGTTTAGTTATATGTAATTGATTGTTGCCTATGTTCTTGTATACCTATAAATCATTGACTGATAATTACATCTACATCAATTGAAAGTTATATTACCTACTGTAGTTTTCAAAGGGATGACCAATCATTTTAGTTTTGGAAGTCCCATAAATGATTTTGTACTACTGTGTTTTGCAACTGCAAAATCACTATTTTTTAAACATTTGTATTGGAAGAAAAAAATTAATTCTGTCAGCAGTTTCCAGCAATTTTGTTATTCAGTCAATGAGCTATTCACGCTTACTAGCAGGCTTCAAACTTACCATCTTCAACAGCTAATTAAGTTATCCAATATAGCTGTTGATGGTCATGTCATACAAGCTGCCTGCTTCTGTATACACATGTAATATAGCCACCTATACCAACCACTTTGTAGCCATAAAAGAATTAGAGAATTTTGAGCCGGCTTCAGATCCCTGTTACAAAACGATGGCCTGACTTTATACTGATTTAAGGCCAAAAAGCGGTAGTAATTTTCATAATAGCAGTCGTTTAAGGTATCTCTTTATTCCCTGGTGTCAAATCAGAAAGGAAAGGCAGTTAGATATCAGACATTGGTTGCATTTTTTTTTACTTTGTTATCACCTGGTGATCCTGCGAATATCAGACTTCCTGTCTTATGGTGGCAATGCTCACTCATAGTGCTACATCTATGCAGGAGCAATGTGGTCACCCTAGGCTGCTCACCTGATTTGAGCTACAAACATCTCCCCCTTTGCTCACCTCTATTCCATGGAGTGATATTTTTCACAGAAGAGAGCTGGGAAAGTTTATGACATTGTTTGAGATATCTCTTCAAAAGATACTGCAACTGTAACAAGATCAATTATATTTTTCTGTACTTTCAGAAAATATTCTTAGCAAACTAATACAGTCATCCCATCTAAAGACTATATTCCTTATTTTCCTCTTAGTGTAGCCAGGTGTTGGCTATATCATTATTCCATTCAGGGACATTTACAGATGTGGCTATGGTTAATCATTTTCCCCCTAGAGCCCAGTACTGGGACTGCGACATCACTTCCTGTTAGCAGAGTGGATTCAGTTCTTCTGACAGCAGAGGAACCTGGGACCTCTAGTCCTATAGCCAATACATATTGTATTTATGAGTTCTGATTGAACTACAACTACCAGAGAGCTGGGAAATCAGAAGGTTGCTGGTAGAGTAGATATAGTCTACAGCAAGGAACTGACTCTCTAGCTTGGCTTGGAATCCAGAGCTGAACACAGGTGGACTGCTGTTCTCTCCAGAGACAGATTGCTGACCTACTGCTGCTGGACTCTGAACATCAGTTCAGAACATCAGTGACACTGATTGCCACATCAGGATCACATTTATTTCTCTGCATCAGGATTGTCATTGTCCAGTCTTCACACATACATCTCTGCTCGTTACGCTGACAGGCCATCAGGCAGTAACTCTGTAACTCTGCACTTCTCTGCAAACAGCTAAGAGCATGGGCAAGAACTTTGTTCCTGGGAAACCATGCTATTCATAGGATTGGTGAGCAGGTGGATCCCCAATCTCTTTCTATCATCTTTCTAGAGACACTGCATGCAGACATCTTTACACCTCAGTTAGAAACGTTTGCTTTTATCTGTTTAACTTCATTCAATTACCAGCATTTACCATAAGGCTTATGGGCCCCACCAATACTAGCAGAAGACAACGGACATCACCATATCAGGAACTTTAAACATCACAGGACTCAAGTTGAAATCTCTAGTTGAAGGGATCTTTTTCTCTTCTAAGGTCATTGTTATTCAATTTAGGGTATTTATATCTATTTATGCTGGAGTATACATTTACATAATCCTCTGCATGCCCTGTTGCGGAGCTGGTGGAATGGAGGAAGCTGATAAGCCTTTTCTTGCCCCTCTTGCTGCTGGTGTTGAAATTAAATAGTTGAAGCTTACTATTCATAACTGGATAATCTGTTAAACGTTGCTAATTTATTATTTCTATTTTACCAGTGTTCTGCTTTTATGTGCTAACTGGGGTTACATAGTTAGTCTGGCTGAAAAAAGGCAAAAAAAACAAAAAAGAAAAAAGGCTATAATTCTTTATCCACAGATGATCCAGAGGAAGGCAAAAAAAACACCAGCAAAGCATGATCCAATTTGCTCCTGGAGGGGAAACAAATTCCTTCCAGATCTCCTGAGAGGCAATCAGATATTCCCTAGATCAACTTTACCAGTAAATGTTAGTATCCAGTTATATTCTGTGTATCCAAGAAAGAATCCAGGCCTTTTTTAAAGCAACACACTGAGCTGGCCAGAACCAACTCTTGAGGGAGTCTATTCCACATGTTCACAGCTCTTACTGTGACGAAACCTTTCCGTATTTGGTGATTAAATTTCTTTTCCTTCAGATGTAAAGAGTGCCCCCTTGTCCTCTTTGATGACCTCAGGGTGAATAACTCTACACCGAGTTCACTATATCAACCACTGATGTATTTATACATGTTGATCATATCCCCCCTTAATCTCCTCTTCTCAAGAGAAAATAAATTAAATTCCTCTAATCTTTCCTCATAGCTGAGCTCCTCCATGCCTCTTATCAGTTGCCCTTCTCTGTACTTTCTCCAGTTCTCAATGTTCTTTTTGTGAATTGGTGCCCAAAACTGAACTGCATATTCCAGATGAGGTCTTACTAATGATTTGTACAGGGGTAATATGATATCTCTCTCTGGAGTCTATACCTCTTTTAATACAAGAGAGGATTTTGCTTGCTTTATAAACTGCAGCTTGGCATTGCATGCCATTATTAAGCTTGTGATCTACCAGAACCCCCAGATCTTTCTCCACCATTGATTCCCCCAGTTGTACCCCCCTAGTATGTATGATGCATGCATATTCTTAACCCCCAAGTGCATAACCTTACATTTATCAACATTAAACCTCATTTGCCACATAGTTCCCCAATTAACTGCTTAAGGCCCACCCACAGTACATTTACTGTGAACTACTGTATATATACATGATTTTGCATTTCTGGGTAGGGGGGTGCACGAGGCATGCGAACGCCCTACCCACGCTGCCGATTGCGGCCCCGGGTGTCAATCACCAGGTCCCAGCCAGTGATTACCCACCAGCGCCCAGTGATTACCGGCAAACATTGACAGGGAGGAGGGATGCATTGTGAGGGAAGGTGATCTGGTATAGCCTCAATGACCCATACCTGCAGATGCGAAGAAAATTTAGAATAAAATGACATTTATTTTATTCTAATTTATTTTATTTTATGATTATTTTTTTATATATATTATATATTATATTTTATATTTATTTTCATATTTAATTCTATTTTAGTTTATCTTATTCATTTCATTTTATTTTATTTTGTTTTATTTATTATTATTATTTTCTAATCTCTTAGAGGTATCTCCTCCATTATATCATCCTTTTTCCCTGCTAGTTTGTGTTTCTATGTGTGCCCAAACTCAGTAATACATTGCTATTCATATATGCTCAAGCAGCTATTTAATTTGTCCAGATATTGCTATTTTAGTTCATCTCCCTTTTTTCCCCCTTCACACCCCCCTTCTCCTCCTTCTTCCTTCTCTTTTTCTTCACATGTTCCTCGGATTGCAGCTACCCATTATTCATGATCTCTTTCTTTATTGCTCACTATCTCGTATGTATTATATATTCACCAGCCCGCCCCCTTAGTTGCCCCACCCCCTTCTCCTTTCCCTATTTATTGGCTCACTTCGGGGGCCAATCAGGTCTGAAGAAAAGGCTGGTTGCCTTGAAACGCGTTACCGCCCCCTTGAACGATTCTTAGCAACGTCCTGACGTCACTTCCGCCCAGCGGCCATCTTGGATGCGCCTCAAGCTGGCCCACCTATACACGCTGATGTGAGAGATCAGCAGCGCCTGCCCTGGATAACTGTTCTCCTCTGCGCCGCGACTCCCGGCTACTGCGCCTGCCGTCCTCGCTTCCTCCTGTGGGACCCGCTTAGAGTGTCAGCCGCTGAACACCCCGGCACTGTAGCCATCCGCCCATGATGTGCAGCATAGATGACGTCCTCCTCTTCCTACTATATTTGATGCCTGATACCTACCCACATCTTGTGAGTTTTTAATTTTGTGTGCAATAAACTGTTATAATTGTACTACACTTAGTCTGGCGCACCTCTCTCTTTCTTTTATACAAAAAAAAAAAGAACATAGCATATATACCCAACAAGGACCAGCGACGTACTGGTACATCACTGGACTTTGAATGGTTATACCAGGATTATGTCTACAGCTGCAGGCATCATCCTGGTATTGGGAACCTGAGATTGCAGCCAATGTTTCTGCCAGATGACTATAGAGCTGATTGGATACTGGAATGGTGCCAATCATCTCTATAGTCTAAGAAATCAGAAGCTACGAGCATTTCATCACTTCCGTTTCGCAGGATATAAACAGCGCCATTTGTAAATTGGGAAAGCATCTGATCACACCAATCTTGGTGAGATTAGATAATGTAAGGGCAGAGGAGATATCTAGAGTCTGATAGACACCAGATTTTTAAAAAAAGAATATATGACAATGCCCATTGAAGTTATAGGGGATATTTGCATTCCCTGTGATAGCATTAAAAGTGCTAAAAAAAAATGAGAGGGACAGTGTACAAATAATTAAAGAAATCTAAATAACTAAAAAAAAGCACCTTTGCCCCCCTGGTAACTTGTAAAGGCTTTAAAGCTTTGCCTATGGATATTAAAAATGTATGCAGGTTGT
Source organism: Staurois parvus (assembly GCF_062004578.1). Lineage (NCBI taxonomy): Eukaryota > Metazoa > Chordata > Amphibia > Anura > Ranidae > Staurois > Staurois parvus. The sequence goes on along the minus strand of NW_028317797.1, from coordinate 3,258,748 downwards.
CGCCATTGCATGGGGCATGCGCAGTTTTAAAGCATGTCATGTTTGTTATCTATTTACTTGGCATACCATCATCTTTTACATTTTACCAAATAACTGTGTTTGTGTGCATTAAAAGTAAAAAAAGTGTATTTTTTTTCAAAGAATTTGCGTTTGAAAAATTGCTGCGCGAGTACTATGTTACATAAAAAATTGCAGTACCCACCATTTTATTCACTAGGGTGTCTGCTTTAAAAATATATATAATGTTTGGGGTTTCAAAGTAATTTCCTAGAAAAAAATACTGATTTCATGGGAACAAAAAGTGTCAGAAAAGGCTTGGTCTTCAGGTGATTAGAAGAGTGAATGATGTGTGGCATAAACTTCTAATGCTGGGCATAAAATGCCCCCACCCTCAAAATGACCCCTTTTTGGAAAGTAGACACCCCAAACTATTTGCTGAGAGGCATGTTGAGTCAATAGAAGAATTTATTTTTTACCACAAGTTTTTGGAAAATGACAAAAAAAGTAACACATGTGAGAGACCTTTTGACAGTCTAGCCAACTACAGGACCCCAAAATCCAATAAGCACCATAAGACTTTTATATTTCAACATTTTTATTGAATGTTTTCAGGGACAAACAAGGAAATGATATATGGTTCATTCATACAATATTGCAATACAATATAATATAGTTGAGCATTGTTTGTTTTACTCCACTCACTGGGTGGTGGTGGTATTGGTCTTATTTAGCAATATCATCAGAGGTATTCATATGAGTATGATGAACCTTGGTGAAGAGCCTGGGATGTTAGGGGGGTATTGATAGGGGAGGTGAGGGGAGTAGGAAGTAGGAAAGGGAAGATATAACTGGGTGAATGAGGATGTACAAGTCTGGGTTTAGTAGGTAACTTTTTATGCTTTAACGTCATCAGAGTTGTACAGAGCATTTTGGGTGTTTTAACCATTGTTGGTTGAATTTATGAGAGGAAGTATTGAGTGCAGATTTTTTTTCCATTTCACATTGGGTGTTGAGGTCTGTAATTAGTGAAGTAATAGAAGGGACATTAGTTGTTTTCCATAATCTGGTGATATTTATTTTTGCAGCAAAAAGTGTGTGGGTAATGATTGTTCGGGAGTGAAGAGGGAATTTTTCAATCCCAATATGTAGGAGTGCCAATGAGGAATTCGGGCTTATCGAGATTTTGGTTATGTCAGAAAGTAATTTGAAGATAGCATTCCAGAAGGATCTAATTGATTTACATGACCAAATAATATGTAGTGTTGAGCCTGTCTCACCGCATTGTCTCCAGCATGTAGAGGAATGTTTCGGGTAGTAAAAGGAAAGTTTGACCGGGGTCAGGTACCATTGGTGGAGTATTTTTAGATATGACTCCCAGTGGGAGCTACATCGGGTAGCTTTGTAGGTAATGTTGAAGGTATTTTCCCAACATTGTGTTGTTATTCGTGCTGATAGGATTTTTTCCCAGTTGTTTAGGGAAGTTGTTTGCAATGTGAATTGTAAGTATGTAAGTTATGTGTAGAAGGTGAAGATACCCTTACCTGGGTATTGAGGTTTGGTGAGGAAGAGGTAGGCCGTAATTGGGATCTTAGTGGTGTGAGGTAAGGTTGTTGTTTGTAGACAATGAACAATTCTTAAGTATGTGAAGTGTTCGGTAGTAGGGAGATTATATTTGGTTTGGAGAATTTGGTAGGGGTGTATAGATTGGTTGGTGTAGAGGTCTGTTATATTAGTTATACCTTGTTTTACCCATTGAGATAGTTCTAAAGAGGGTATAAGGGTGTAATATGTTAACTGGGGTAGGGATATGTTTAATGTCCGTGAATTTAGTAGATAGGAGGTCACACCAGGCTTGTAGGGAAGTTTGTATGCAAGGGTGTTTTGCTTGGTAATCTATTTGGTTGGTTGGTGGAGTTAGGACTATATTTTGGGGTTTAGGCAGGTGAAAAGGAAGGGTTTCCATTGTGGACCAAATTTTTTCTCTTGATGGATTCCACCAAAAGTATATTTGGTCTAGAAGAGTAGCAGTGTAGTAAGATTTGAGGTGTAGGAGTCCTGCTCCTCCCTTAGATGTAGGGCGTATTAAGAGATTGGTGGTGCATCTGGGTTATTCAGAGTTCCATAGGAACTTTGTGAGAATTGTTTGTAGGCTAGAGAAGAAGGAGTTAGGAATTGGTATAGGGAGTGTGCGGAACATGTATAAGATTTTGGGTAGGATGTAAGGCGGTAGGTGCGAAGTGTGGTAAGTTCTCAGGGAATAGATTCAAGCAATGTTTTATGGTTTGCAGTGTATAGTTGCTCCGTCGTCGGTGTGAGTCTAATTCCTAAATATGGAATGTTATATGTTTCCCATGAGAATGGGAATTGTTTGGCTAGTAGAGTTTGGAGTTGGGGTGAGATGCCAAGGTTCAATATAGAGGATTTGGGTTCATTAAGCTTGTAATATGAGACTGTTGAGTAGGTATAGAGGTGTGTGCGAATCGTTTTAAGGGAAGATTTTGGGTTGGTCACCATTAATATAATATCGTCTGCAAATAGGCTGATTTTGTGTTCCATGTTGAGGTGTTTGATTCCTGTAAATGACCGGTCCTCTCTGAGTTTGGATGCTAGGGGTTCAATAAGAAGTGCAAATATTATCGGGGAAAGTGAACAGCCTTGTCTGGTGCCGTTAGTGATGTCAAAAGGGTCAGATAATGTACCATCTGTCAATACTCTGGCAGAGGGATGTGAGTATAATGATAGGATGGCTTTCAACATCCAACCTGTGATACCAAATTTTTGCAGGGTAAGTTGCATAAATTGCCAGTGTCAAATGCTTTCTCTGCATCTAAAGATAGGAGTAAGGAGGGGCTTTTGGTGTTTTCTAGGTTGTGAAGGAGGGAAATAATTCTTCTGGTAGTGTCGGGTGCTTGGCGGCCTGGGATGAAACCCACTTGGTCTGGGTGAATTAGGGTGGGGAGGTAGGGGAGAATTCTTCAGGATATTTTTGCATATAGTTTTATGTCGGTATTAAGTAACGAGATTGGCCTGTAGTTTTGCACAAGTTGTGGGTCCTTGCCAGGTTTTGGTATAGTTGTTATGATGGATTGTAACATGTCTTAAGGGAAAGAGCTTGTGGTGGCTGCATGGTTGAAAAGTCCAGTCAAGTATGGTGATAGGTCTGTGGAGAATTGTTTATAATATTCATTAGTGTATCCATCATTTCCTGGTGATTTGTTGAGTGGAAGTGTTTTAATGGTTGTTTCTATTTCCTTGGGGGAAATTGGGAGAGAGATGGCGTCGAGTTGGGCTGGGGAAAGTTGAGGGAGGTTGGTCGTGTGGAGAAATTGTTGTATGGATGCGATTGTTGGTTGAGTAGTGTCTACATCATTTTTGAGATTATATAGGTTTTGGTAATATTTTGCAAAGGCGTTAGCTATATCTTGTGGGTTTGTGTTTAGGGTATTCGTGGGTGGGTGTTTAATTGAACCTATTTTGGATTTTAGGCATTTTTGTTTTATCGTTTTGGATAGTAATGAACTTGCTTTATTACCTAATGAGTCGAATTTTGCCTTCATTTTTTGGAGATTTAGATCGTATTTGTAAATTAGGAGAGATCTTAATTTGTTTCTATCTGAGGTAAGAGAGGAAGAGATTGAAGGATCTGGGGATTTTTTGTTTTTTCTTTGTTTGTTTTGATTGAGGCGAGGAGTTCAACTATTTTTTGGGTTCTATTTTTAGTAATACGGGCGTTTACCTCTCAGGTATGCTTTATAAATAGACCATAGAATGGGTATAGATATATCAGGTGTATCGTTAATTTTAAAAATGTATTGTGCGCATCTAGTATTTATTGCTTGTAGTCTCGGTTTTTCAATAAGGTTGCGTTCAGTCACCATATTCGGGGTATCGAAGAATATTGGTTGCGGTCCAGAGAAATAGTGATTGGAGCGTGGTCTGACCATGTAATGGTGCCAATCTTTGAGGAGGTGATGTGTTGTAAAGTCCATTTATCGGTGATGAAGAAATCAATTTTGGATCAGGATAAGTGGGATGGAGAGTAGTAGGTATAGTCCTTTTCTGTGCTGTGTTGACATCGCCAGACGTCGTATACATCGTTGGAGTGGAGGAATTGGTTGAAGGTCAGTTTAGAAGATCTTTTGTTGGATGAAGAGTCCAGAAGAGGATTACCGATAATGTTAAAGTCTCCGCCGATGAGTAGTCTACCTTTTCTACCTTAGAGGTGTTACTAAAAATGATTTCTCTTGCATTAATCTTCTATACTTTTGAAATATGTCTGAACCCAATGTGTCAGAGGTAGAGAGATACATTTGTGTTGTCAGCATAGAGATTATAGTAGGAATGCTGTGTGTAAAGCAATCTACTTTCAATAGTGCGTTCTGTTTTTTGTTTTCGCATTTTCAATCATATATAATTGCTTTTAACACTAGAGTTGAATACTTATGAAAGTGTAAACCATTTTAGTGCACCATGCTAAATACTGTCCTGGTGGAAGCTAGTCTAATATTTATTCAGGTTTGCTATAGCATGATAAACTGTAAGTGGCCCAATAGCAATAAGCAATAGAACGTTTGTAAAAACTTGACAATGACAATATTGTGAGATAATATAGATCATTGGTGCTCAACCTGTAGCCCACGGGCCACATGTGGCCCTCAAAGCCCTCTGATGTGGCCCTTGACCTCAAACTAGGGAAGTACATGCCCAGGGTTGGCAACCTGTTGTTCACAATCTGGGCTTGGTGACCCACCATCCCAGAGCATCAGAGTACATAAAGCTGCATAGCAGCAGAGGAAGCAGGCGGCTGCAGGGAGAGCAGGATCTGCATAAGCTGATGCTTTCTCTGTAGTTCCAGCTACTGTCCCATGTGGAATGATACCAAGTGCACTTCACCTTGGACCTTTCTAGCAGCCTGGAGACAGAGAGGGTTGCTATCAGAAGCTGGAAAAGGAAAAAATGGTCAGTGTATATACACTGTGTTTTTACAATGGGCTATTAGCACCTATAAAAAGGTTAACACCTACTAGGCTGCTTTCACACTGATATGCGGGTACAGCACAGTGCACTTGCAGGTTTCTTGCCAGTTAGTTTCACTGTGCCATAGACTACTGTTTTATCCTGTGGAAAGCGCAGGAGTTTTGGTACTCTTTCAGAAAGTGCACCACACCCGCAAGATATAATAGAAGTCTATGACAAAGCAAAGCTAACCTGCAGAAAAGCTGCATATGCACTGCGCTGCACCCACAGTGCAGGTAAACCACAGCTCATCAGTGTTCAATCAGCCTTATAGTGGGCTCAGGACAGAAAGGGCTCAATTACATTAGTGGTTTGGGGATGACAAAATCCCAAAGCTGAGACATGTTTTCATCACATCCCCTAACCACTGGTGTAGAGTCAGGGGTCTCTGTAGCAATCCGGCCCCATGCTTCATAGGGCCTGTGTGGTCTCCTTGTCACATTCAGTTTTACATTTGGACAGGAGAGGTGGCGGGAATGGCATATACAGGAACCTATCTATCCATTTTCTTCCTGTAACCACTGAAAGCTGGCTTCTCCTCTGCTTCCTCCTGCCGGCATTCAGCGGCTGCAGGAGGAAAATGTTCATTATGCTATTCAAAATAAAAAATTCAGAATTCTGAACCCTTTCTTTCTTTCTTTCTTTCTTTCTTTCTTTCTTTCTTTCTTTCTTTCTCGACCAGATACCAAATCACTTAAGTGGTCCTCACTTTTCACCCCTGGTATAGGTGTTCAATGATGATAATGAGGGTATTACCAATTAGTATTCAATAAGCTGAAAAAATGCTGCACATTCCCTTTTCTCTAGATAAAACATAATGCATTTTTAATTAATTAATCTGAAATGACAACACATTTAATGTAAAAAGAAATAAATAAATCACGAATAACACAGATTGGTGAAGAATATGATAGTATAAACTGACCTTAACAACCAACTAAAATAAAAATATAAAGGATATTAAGGCTCACAGCCAGGAGGACATGAAGCTTCTGGTATATGTACAGAGCATTAATTATAAGTTGTCTGGTAAGATTAATATTTTTAATGAATTTTAAATGTATTCAGTTTTTAAAACTCATGTAACAGATACAAAAAAATTGTATTAATTTGAATGAAATGGTAACATGGTTCTATAAGGCTTACCTGGAGCTGCTTTAAGAACAAACAGGGCTTCAGGCAGCTTAACATCCAGTAATGATAAAATGATTATACAGAAATATTTTTCTCTCAAAAAAAATTATTTTATTACATCACAGCTTTATAACTGGATGATCTGTAAGGTTTTCCACCTTTATCATTCCCTTACATTCTAACCAACAGACAATTAGTTCATCATCTCCCTTGGCATCGGAGATACTGCTCTCTCTTGGTTCTCATCCTACCTATCCCGACGCTCCTTCAGTGTCACCTACAATGGTGCCACCTCCCCCTCCCTCCCCCTCTCTGTTGGGGTCCCCCAAGGCTCTGTCCTTGGACCCCTTCTCTTCTCCATCTACACCTCCTCCCTGGGCAAACTCATACAATCTCACGGCTTCAACTATCACCTCTATGCTGACGACACCCAAATCTACCTCTCCACCCCTCACCTCACCCCCACTATCTCCACCCGCATCACTCACCTCCTAAATGACATCTCAGACTGGATGTCGCTACACTTCCTCAAGCTCAACCTCTCCAAAACCGAGCTTCTCGTCTTTCCCCCTGCCAACACCCCCCCCTCCATCCTATCCATCATCACCAACAACTCCACTATCACTTCCGCCCCGCAAGCCAAAGTCCTTGGCGTCATTCTTGACGCGAACCTCTCCCTCCAACCGCATGTCAAATCACTCACAAACACATGCAGGCTCCATCTTCGCAACATTGCCAAGATACGCTCCTTCCTCACCCCAGACACCACCAAACTTCTAGTACACTCCCTCATCATCTCACGCCTTGACTACTGCAACTCCCTCCTCACTGGCCTACCCAAGTGCAGGCTCTCCCCGCTCCAGACCATCCTGAACTCAGCTGCCAGACTCATCCACCTCACCACCCGCTCCACCTCTGCCACCCCCCTCTGCCTCTCCCTCCACTGGCTCCCGATTGCCCAACGCATCAAATTTAAACTCCTAACCCTGACCTACAAAGCCGTTCACAACACTGCCCCTGACTACCTCACCAACCTTATCACCAAGTACCACCCTACCCGTACCCTTCGCTCCTCACAGGACCTCCTTCTATCCTGCTCCCTGGTCTCCTCCTCCCATGCACGACTGCAGGACTTCTCCAGGTCCTCCCCCATCCTCTGGAACTCACTGCCCCAATCCATCAGACTGTCGCCTTCCCTATTCACATTCAGGCGCTCCCTCAAAACCCATCTCTTCAGGGAAGCCTACCCCACCCTCACCTAACGGCCATCCTCCCTCATTCCTCCCACCACTTCATCCCCCTCAGCCACTTCCTACTGTACCTTTTACCCCCTCCCTCCTAGATTGTAAGCTCGTAAGAGTAGGGCCCTCTTACCCCTCGTACATTGTTTGTTGTTGTTGTACTGTGCCATGTTTTGTCCCCCCTATTGTACAGCGCTGAGCAAACCCTTTGGCGCTATATAAACTCGTAGTAATAATAATAATAATCATCTGTTATCTTATATTGAACCCCTAACACTTTAAGGATAACTATAGTTACAAACGTATTATTCCTTACATGCCAATAATGGCTTTCACTACAGATCTCATGTTAGTGACCAAGACCAAGATACATAGCCTACAGCAGCCCTCCTGTCATCTACCAAACAAGTAAGCCATGTGGCACTGCACATAAATATCCTTTTCTGCACAGTACATAATGGATAATTCACTTATTTACAGGCTTCCAAATAGATGGCTTCTCCATTGAGGTCTACAGACAAAAGCCTGATACTGGTCCCGATCTTCTCCTCCTTCTGGTAATGTCACTTTTGCCTGTGCGTTCCACCCTGGTTCTGGTGCACTTCCTGATGTACAGAGGGCGACCGTAAATGGACACATGTCCTTTTGTATCTGCAGCTCCATAGGAGACTGGAGGGTTCGATCGGGTCCACCTGAAAAGCGGACAGGCAGACCTGGTCAGTCCGCTAGTGTGCCTAACTGTTACCTGAAGTTCAGCTTTAATGGTAATCAATGTATGACCAAAATGCATTTCTTTATAATTTTGTAACTTTTTTCATATACAATATGCCTGTAAAAAAAAATGATGTACTTAAATGTATAGTATCAAAAGTCAACTTTATCTGCCCCTTAACATATCAAGATTAATCAGACAGATAGTATATCAGATTGCCAAAATCTGAAAATGCTCTGCTTGTTATGTTGGGTTACATCAAACCTGTTCCGCTTTATCCCTGAAACATATACTTACAGTGCCTTTTCTTGATGCCCTATCCATTCAGCTGCCAGTAGTGAAGAATATTGTATATATAGTACTTCCAAGTATGAAAGGGTCATGTGACTTCCTCCCCTTCCTTTCATTAATACACGCTGCAAAGAAAACAGTTGTGATTATTTTCATACAATCCTGCTTTTTTCTTCATATTAAAAAAAGTTTTGTTTTGTATTTAAAAAAAAATTGTTTTTAAGCAGCATTTATTTTTATGTGTTGATTCTGTTTAAAGCCTGTCTTCATTAATATATCCTTTAGGGAAACATACTTTATTTTTCCATCGTTTGCTATATAACCCTAGCTATGATCTTTTTTTCTGTAGCCTTCTAAAATGTTCCAGTTAAAATATATGTATCTTAATGTGTAGATTGATAAAAGATTTGGAAACGAAATGGCTTCAGCTATCGAACATTATTGATAAAGGAGCACACCATTTTGTAAGACTATTGCAGATCAAAGGGTTAATAACATTTGATGTGGTTGTAAAATGTGTCTCTACGCTCTTGTGTTGGCAATATTCTCCCTGTAAGATGTATGTTATTAAAACAAGTAGCAGCATCTGAATTAAAGTGACAGCATGATGGATGACTTCTGTAGTGGAATTGGAGTCGTTTGCAGCATTTTGGAGTAGATGTGGGAATTCTGCCTCAGAGGTTAGAAGCTTGGCAGACATATTGATCTTAGACTGACGTGCGTTCATAAATATGCCCCCAGAGAGGTGTGGCCTAGCGGAATTTACAAAATAACGTTCATGAATAATTTAACATTTATTTGTGGATGCTATTAGGCCAACACCAAGGAAACAGAACATGAGCAAGATGGAGTGTTGGCATGTACTTTCACCAGAAAAGAGACATAGGGAGTGGAAAACTCACATCACTTGGTGTACAGGTATTGTCATATGTCACAACTGTGTGATCATACACTTCGGGGCTGATACAATTATTTATGTGTCTGCTTGTGTAATGTGTGGCTATACTTGTCAGTTTGCAGATCTAATAGGACACAATGTGTACGTCCGTGTCATTGAGACAAATATACCTGTCAGATCTATAGTGAGTTACAGTAGCCAGGGAAAATGATTGTTGGAATAGCAGACAGCGATTGAGACTTTTTTCCTCCCTTTATGTTTAATGTAGTCATCAGGGATTTTATTTAGTGTCTTCCATAATTTAGTGGCTGGATTCTGCTTGTTATTATTGTCACTGTGTCAAGTGGCTTAAATGATTATTTATTTAATGAATAAATAAGGACTTAAATCCATAAACACTTATTCACAAGTGTACCATGAGCACATAGACACAACTGTATCAAGACTACATTGATATTATTGATATCATAAAGAATAAAATAGAAATGTTATTTAAAGAAATATTAGCATTAAAGCAGAAGTATGGTCAAAGCTCTTTTGGATCTATTTCTTCTGTGGGTTACAGGAGTGCACTTCTGTTGCCCATTTTCAGCCTAAAACCCACTGTTGGTTGACGTAACAGAGCCGGTCCAGGCTGTGTAAAGACCACAACTTTAATATTGGGAGCTGCACAGAAGCCTGATTGGCAGGTGGCTCAGCCTCTCAGCATGTTGCTGAGAGCCTGAGCCAGCCGCCTCCACAGCCCGGTGTTGCTGAGAACCTGAGCCAGCCCCCTCCACAGCCCTGAGCTTCTGTGAATGCTGGAGGGACAGAGCAGAGAGCCAGTAACTGACAGTCACTGGCTCTCTGCAGACTATGCAGGAACTGAGCTATCAGAGGTCTTTGATTGCTCAGTGCTCGGTGTAGAGCCAGAGGGAAACAGCTATTGTGAAGCTGCAGGGAGTCACAGCTGTCTTTCCACAGTCAACATGGTGGCACTGGGGACCTGAAGGCTGGCAAAGAAATAGCCCAGGTGATGAAAGTACTGGATCCCTGTTTTGGTACGTGTCTTTTTAATAAAAGTTAGCAGCTACAGTATTTGTAGCTGCTGACTTTTAATTTTTCTAAACCTGACCAGAGCTCCTCTTTAAAGAAATCATAGAATAGTGTAAAGCACTTGACATGTCCTAGATGCCTTGCACTGCATTAAATGGCACAGCTATATGATCACAGAACAGTAGAGCTACTGCTCCTAACAGGGGCGGACTGACAATTTGGAAACTCGGGCGCTGCCCGAGGGCCCGGGGTCAGTAGGGGGCCTCATGTGATGCCCCTGGTACCTTTTCCATAGGCTTTTTTGAGTTTGGGCAAGGACACAGGGGCCCCATGATCCCCTATTGCCTGGGGGCCCCATGAGTTGTCAGTCCGCCCCTGGCTCCTAATACATTGGGCTCCATAAGCAGGAGGTGTAGGGAGGGGCTTCTACAATAAGCCTAGTCTGATGCTGTAGGATTTGGGGTCTATGTGGACTTAAAAAACCTCAAAGCCAAAAATACAATATATTGCAGCTTACCAGTCCTTATATTAGCTTCATTATATTTCGTTTTTTACTTTTTTTTGATGCAGTTGTGTATGGTAGCCAATCAGCTTCTAGCTTCAGCTTGTTTATTTAAAGTATAGATAACAATAGAGGATTTGTTAGACAGAATCTGTAGTTGTGTTCTATCTAAATACCTATAAAATAAGTTACAAAGTATTTTGGTCTATCTTCTGTCCAGTGTTAAAGTGTTACTAAACTCACAACAGTAAACTCAGTCTGTATATGCAGTAAAGCAAGCTTGTTATACTCATTGTGAAACCTAAAGGGTTAAACCTCTGCATTGTGTAAAAAGGCCGTTTGATACTGTCTTCTCTGATCCTCCCCTTCTTCTACTGTTCCCAATCCATATGCTGATAGTACAGAGCTCTAGGAGTCACTCTACACATGCTCTGTTTAGAGTGTATAGTTGGAGAGTTTTCTGGGTCTTTTTGGGAGGGAGCATGTGATCAGTCCAGGGTCAATCAGCACTATCCAGACAGAATGTCAGGGGTTATGCAGCCTCATAGGACAATCAGGGGAGAATGAAAACTCCTCCTACAAGCTTTAGCCAGTGCACAGGTGGTCACTGATACAGGTCACAAAACTGCTATATATTGCCGATGAAAAAAGGTATTTAGCAGTTTATGTTTACTAAAATAATTGCATGGTCATGTTGTGTGTACTGTGGGAGACCAGATATAGTGAATGCAGGGTCCTGGGTTTAGTAACACTTTAAGCTTTGACACTAAAACCTGGAAGCTGATTTGTTCCTATGCAGAGTTGCACCAGATTTTGCACTCTCCAGCTTTAGTAAGCAACCCCCATAGTTTACTTAATAAGGTTCTTTGAGCTTTTCTTTCAGCCCACGTGAATCAACAAGGACAGAAAAGTTATCTAGTTGCAGAAAATGTTCTTGGCCTGAAAAGTGTAAATTAATGTAGCCACCACATCTAAGGATTGTTAAACATTTTTGTTGCTACATTTTTGTTTTTAGGTTTAGAGGGGCTTTAATCCCCCATACCCAGCAGCATATACTCACCTTTTCTTCACTTCATCTCTGCTTATTTGAGCAATGGGGGCCAAAATAAATAATTCAGAGATCCTGTGTCATTCATAGAAGCTTTAGTACAGCTTCTATGAATGGCAGATCTGATAGGAGAGGGCAGACATAGTCAGACTCTTTTGTTGAGAGCTCCTGACAGTCCCTTAGTGGTGGGGGTGGAGGGTTGCAGGACTGAGGGGATTACTGCCAAAAGAAGAAGAATCAACACAAGGGACATATCATACTAACTGTAAGTAATGTCCCTTGTGCTGATTTTTCTGTTTGTGTTTGCCAGGATCTAGATCTGAATCCTCTGTGATGTCTGGCTGTGTTTCTTCTCTCTGTGCCACCTGAGATGCTGGACAGCACCCTACCTGATTCCTTGGACTTGTTTTGTGGCTTGTGAACCTTGAACCCTTTGCGCCTTCCAGGAACATCCTGAATTAAGCTATGTCTCTGAACTTCCTGTTTTCCATATTATTGTGCTCCTTTCCAGCCAATAGCTTGCTCCTTTCGCTCCTGTTGCCATCCATATCTTCACAACCATTTTTTACCAACCTTTGGCTTATTTCTTGACTATGCTTTCATTTGATCCCTATCCGCTCCATCTACCACCCAACCCCAGCTTGCTCACATCCTGTTGGAGCAATCCTGAAGACTGCGATCTGGCACTAGCACGCAGCAAAACCCATCTCTACCATCAGGAGATCTGGTGAATACCTCTTAGTGCTTAGACCTCATGCCTTAGGCGATCCCACAACATCCACCTGTGCAACCCACTTTTGTATTTATCCTGCTGGTCTGTGTGAACCTCTCTACAGCTATAGCTACTAGTATTCAAGCCTGACCCCTGACCATGATAGTGATTTTGACTGGACGTAGGCTTTAAGCCACTGCCTTGCAATTAGCAGCAGCATTGTTAGGTTGCCATGTGAGCTCCCTCATTTGGACTACTTGCCTTATAGACCTAAAAAAGCTGCATGGTGAATATAAGGAGTGCACATGGCAGTCTGACAATGCTACTGCTAATTGCGAGTCAGTGGGTTAATGTTGTCAGCCTGCAATAGGAAGCACTGTCCATTGCATGATCCCCAGGTAAGAAAGTTTAAACATGATGCCAAACATACTGCAAAATAGTTTTTAGTTTTACATACACTTTAATAAAAAAAAATATTTAAATAAACCATTATATAAACAATATATATGTTTTTGTATATATTTTCAAGTACATTGGTAAAGTGTGCTTTCACAGTTTCAATCTCTTCCAGGAGGTAGCCTCTAAGTGATTAATTGAATTTCCTACTGGTCTCAGTCTTCATTTGCTACTTTGGGAGATCTCCATTTTTCGTACCTAATAGTATTTTTTTCTAGAACATATTTATCATCACGATTCATATTTCTCTGAAAAGTACGTTCTTCACTTAAAATTTGATTTCATAATCTTAGAACATTTTTTATTAAAAAAAAAAAAGTATGCAACTGTTATGATGCCAATTAAATTGCATACTTTTAACCTTGACAGAATGGGAAAAGGAACGATGATATATGTTTTATCAGAAAAGCTACAAATTTTACACTAATTACTATATTTCGGGAATCAATCCATCAGCTGTTAAAATTTTCCACCACAAATCTTGGATATTTTACAGCTATTCAATTTTATTCCATTAAGGTTTTATTTTAATAGTATAACCTTTAGGCTGCCAAATGTGTTATTTGTAATAATTTCAATCTTGCTTATGTGCCAACGACGGGAAATTCCGTGCCTGACTGTATTGGTCATTTCATTTTTAGTGACACTTCCATGTAGCTGTAGCTGTACCTTGTTCACTATAAGGGGTCAGTTCACCCAAAAGTAATATATTAGATAGTGGCGTCTGGTAGGCTGAGTCACTTGCTCTCCTCTTCTATCTCCTAAGTGACATAATGTGACATAATTTCTAGCTCTGTATGTTTCCATCTTTTCTGTACATTTGGGTGCTCTTGCTCACCTTGGAGAGTGTCGACTTTTCCCACTGTTATTTTCATATTATAAAACTAATTTAAAATCCAGCAGCAATGACAGGACCACATTGCAATGATCACAGCTGGTATCAAGGCTTATAAAATTTTGAGCTCTCACTACTAGATTCCATGAGGGATATAAAAGCTGTAATTTAGCTTCACATCATTTACCAACCACTGCTTTATCAGTTTTAGGTGGATTGACATTGCAAAACATTGAGAGGGGAGTGATGGTTCCATTGATCCACTACCTTAATAACTTTCCCATTTGATTTTTTTAACCACTTGCCACCCCGCTGCTGTACATTTACTGTGACAGGGCAGCACAGACAGGCACAGTCACATAGGGAGAATAAACATCCATACAGTAAAGTAAAAGCAGCACATATTACACACATTACACATTGTTAGGCACACAGTTAACCCTTTGATTGCCCCTAAATGTTAACCCCTTCCCAGCCAGTGTCATTAGTACACGGACAGTGTACAGTATTAGCATTGATCACTGTAATAGTGACACTATTGATGTCAGTGCCAGTTAGTCAGTTAGTGTACCTCTCAGCCAGCGTCAACTAGCACCAGATTGCGCACCACACTATCACAGTCTAACTATATGTCACTGATCAATACCATTACCAGTATAGCATCATAGCTGCGTAAATTCCAGCATATATACCGCAGTTTGTAGATGCTATAACTTTCACTAAATCCAATTATTATACTTTTTTTTTTTTTTTATTGGATATATTTTATAACAGAAATTAGAAAATAATGTTTTCTCCAAAATGTTTGGTCTTTTTTCACTTATATAATAAAAAATAAAAAAAACCCCAGTGCTGATCAAATACCACCAAAAGAAAGCTCTATTTGTGTGAAAAAATAATATAAATTGAATTTGGTACAGTGTTGCATGACCACGCAATTGCCAGTTAAAGTAGCATTGTGCTGAATAGCAAAAAAATGCCCTAAAGGTGGTAAAGCCTTCTGGAGGTCAATTGGTTAAACTGTTTTCGACAATTGTTATTTTAAAATCCATTTAGTGCTCTCCCCTTATAATTCATGCCCAGCACACCAAGATGGCCAGTATTCCATTGGACTTAGTGGGTCTGTCAAGGATCAATTTAAAAAAAACTGGATTCAACTTGCAAATTACATATTAGTACTTGGTCTCATTTTCATCCACAGTCGCTAGGAGCCTAAGCAGAAGGATTTATGTGGAACATATCAAAGAGTCATTCTAATTAATCTCAGAAAATGGGCCAAATCTCCAGAAAAATCAAGGTTTATGCTTGAATTCAGGGCCGGGAAAAGGGGAGGGCAAGAAGGACGGCTGCCCTGGGCACAGTGGGGATTTGGGGAGTTGTGCTAGAAGGGTTGCTTTGGAGAGGGGGTTTCAAACTAGGGGCTGGATTTGTGTTAGGAAGGGGGGGTCTGGAGGGATCTGTGCTAGTAGGAGTGATTAGGGGGATTTGTGCTAGAAGGGGAAATTTGAGGGGGAAGATAAGTGCCAGGAGAGGAGATTTTGGGGGATTTATGCTGAGAAAGGGGGATTTGGCGGAGGAGAGTATTTATGCTTAGAGGGGAAGTTTGAGGGGTAGAGGATTTCTACTAGGAGGTAGGATTCAGGGAGGGAGAGAATTTCAGCTAGGAGGGGGGATTTGTACTAGAAGAGTGGGATTTTTTGTTTGAGAAGAATTTTGGTTTGAAAGGGGAATTTATGCTTAAGGGGTAATTGTGAAGAATAATGCTCAAATTTTTTTGCTGACACATAATGGTCATACATTTTGGCGGAGAGGGCGCAGTTTGGCATTTTCGCCGTGGGCTCTAGATGACCTTGTCCCGCCACTGGTTAAATTAGATGGACATATATCTTTTTTAACCCTGTAGGCCTCTGAAAGTTTACCACAGTCCATTTACCACACTAACATTGTTTATTGCCTCATCCATGCAATAGTAATTGCTATGGCCAAATAGAGGGCAATGTAAGCAAAAAAAAGAAATATATATATATATACCAGGGCTTAAAATTTCAAGTCCTGAGCTACTAGCCAGGCCTTAGAGTTACTCGCCACCAACAAACACACACAAACAGAGAAACCTGTACACACACACACAGACATGTACACACACACATACACACACAGAAACATGTACACACACGCACAGAGACACATGTACACACACACACACATACAGACACATGTATACACACACAGGCACGTACAGACATGCATACACACAGTACATGCACAGACACATGTACATACATACACACAAACACACACACACACATATACATGCACACCCACACAGACACATGTACACACATACAGACACATGTACATGCACACATACATGTACATACACACAGACACATGTACAATTGTACATGTATACACAGACACACACACATGTACACGTACACACACACACACCACCACCCCCCCCATAAAAAGTTGCAGTACTTCGTTCTTCACTGACAGATCTGGGTACTGCACTCTAGGGGGAGGCAGAGAGCACAGCACAAACTCCTTGCTTTGCTTTCTCTGTGCTCAGCTATTGAGCAGTCTGATGGCTCCCAGTGCCAATGACAGATCCGGCCTGAGCTCCAAGCCTGCTCAGGAAGACGGCCCGGGGGACATACTAGCCCCCACCATAATTTCCACTCGCCATTGGCGAGCAGGCGAGTGGAAATTTCAAGCCCTGTAAATACAGTATATCATTTTATTTTTAAGCAGGTGTTCAAACCTTTACTTAACATTTGCTTGTGCCAAAGTAAAATATAAGGGTACTCTACCATTTCATCATGGAAGTTTGTCTAGTTATCTCTTTTATGACCCCCCCCCCCTACATATTCTTTCAACACAAAATGATTTTGTAGAACCTAGTGACAGGGAAGATCATGGTGCTTGTCAGCTTTAGTCCCCTCATCTTCAAGCACCAGCTTGCACTTTGATGGCCTACTAGCCTTTTCACCTGTATGCCAGCTGTGCTGGTAATATGCAACAGTTATATACATTGGTTTTTATGCCGCCGTCTTTTACAAAGCAACAGCAAATCTCTTGAAAGGCTGCACCATGGTAGACCCACAATATCCCTTGCAGGAGAACAGGGCAGCCCTCTTAAGGGCACAATATGTGAATGCTCTGAATTTGAACTGTACTTCTCCCAGTTGGTTCTGCACACTATACACTATAAACAGTTCCAATGCCTGTAACTTCCTGATTTACTGGAGCACAATATGAAGGGTAATTCCATTTCTGACAACAATGATGGGACAGTGTGTAAGTGCATATTTATTGTCTTTGCAATTTGGGTAACTTGTCCCATGCCTAAAGTTAGTCTTTGCCCAGGATGTGTACATTAAATTATTCACATTATTTAAAAACAATAACTCAGCTACAGGCACTGTGGAGTAATTCATCCTCAAAGACCCAACATAGACTCTGAATTTTGGTTTTAGCCAGTTTCTGAACATTTTATAGCACCTGCTACTTGATTACATTAGAAAGCTAAAAAGATGCTAATTCTCTATTGCCTCAAAAAGCAAGGGGATATTTGCTGTATTTTATTGCCTCTTTTGTGAATTTTGAGGGTAAATACCACCACAGTACCTGCGGCTATAAAGGTCAACAAGGGTTTTTTTAAAACTAATTTTCTGCTTGTTAAGACTATGTAAGTATTTGAATAGCCTGTCCACAGGTTAACTTTAAAGTGAACCAGTACCTAGAGTATGCATGTTAAGGTAAAGCACTTTAACTGTCATTCATTACTGTGGCTATAAGCATTGTGAAGAAATTCATCCTCAAATTTGACAGCAAAGGAACTGAAATCACAACTGCTTATCCCTCATTTTCTATGGAGAGCAAAAACTAGGCAGTCTGCCAGCCTTTTAATATACACAAACACCGTGCACTTTTAAGCTGTTACAAAGAAACTGAAACCCAAGTTCACTCTTTGCTGTGGATAAATTACTTCACACTACATGCAGCTAGCGAGGTTAGTAATGGCTTGATTCAAAGCTCTTTCACTACTTGGTACGAATATGAAAAAAATATTGTCCATAGATTGGGCACAGGTTCACTTTAATATGTCAGGGCAGATGACCCCTCTTGTTCCTTGTCAATGCTGGTCAACCACCAGTGGACCATGTCACATATTACTAATTTCACAAGGGCTCACCCAGTATCCCTAGGTTTCCACAGAACCAGACCCCTGTAGTACTACAGAATGATGTTCTACTTCAATCCTGACATGTACTACTTAACCAGCATCCCTAACACATAAGAAAACCACTGAGTGTCACCTCCACACACTCCAATCTCACCCACTCCAGGATAGGTCATTTAACTTTGTAATGGGACTTGATAACCTTGTCATTTTACTATATTAGGCCAAGCCAAAAGGAATACTGTGTGAGAAATATTTCTCTCAGATAGAAACAGGGAAGTATAAACAAGAAAGTCAGGATTCCATTTGCATTCCAATTCTTAAGAAGAGGGACTGAATCACAGTCATGGCTGTTTCTAGTTATTTTGCTCTCTGAAATTCTAAAAGGTATACTTCCCAATCTTCCCTCTACCTCAAGAGAATTAAATACAATACTATGTGTGAAACACAATGGAATTTTCTACTTGGCATGCAAAGCCTGATCCTTGGTATTTGTTGCCATTGTTGACAAAGAGGTACGATATTTATTTTTAAACTTTGACTTGTGCAGTTTGTAAATGGAGAATGTTGTTTGCTGCCATGTTTTTCCCTATACCAAAAGGCACATAATAAGAGCTATGCATTACCAGAGAGACTAGTATAAGAGCAATGCATTATCAAAATGGGAGCTGCATTTTAGAAGGGGAAACAAGTGCTATGAGGGTTTTGAATGTTACCAGAGAGACTGCTAAGCTGAACATTATCAGAGAAAGTGCTATTATACTGTCCAGTGGTATGTATTACTGTCATGTACCTGGTGGAGATCGAATTGGAGAGGAGGCTTCTCATGCACTTGTGGTCCAACACCTCTGGTAGTAATGACAGGGAGTGTGGGGACACAAGGGCCGGTGTAGCAGGTAGCACCAGCTGAGGTTTGCGAGAAACAGATGACCATAGATCACCAAGCAGGAACCAGGAACTGGAACACGGTGACACTTGCTTGGCAGACAGGAGTGTAGCCAGGACACAACCCAAAAGGTCATCAACAGCCAGGCAGTGAGGTAAAAGAACATCAGGCAGAGACAGGGTCAGGATTTGAACTGGGATCGGTACACAGCTGGGCAGCAAAGTACAGAAAAGCAAGACAGGAGTAGAGTTTGAATACAAGCTGAGGTCACAGTAGGCAGGCGGAAATCCAAAGACAGTTCAGGGGCAAGCTGAATCATGCACAGGTAAGCATGTATAGCAGGTCAAGGCTCAGGTAAAGCAGGGACTAGCTGAAGACCACTCAGCAATCCATCCATGTCAGAGTGTAGTTTAAATAGGCCATTTGGCACCAGTGCTCATACATCTGCCCATGCACATACGTTTTCTACACACTAATATGTTTGCACGAGAATTATGAGCATGCTCATAAGTATGAGCATTTGCCAGCCTTCTCCTTCCAACATGTACTACATGAATTCTTGTCCCACCCTATGCCCTCTACATATAACTAAAAGTAGGATGTGAACATCAGGTGTCAATAAAAAGGGTCAAGAAGCTGCAGACACCTTACCATTTTACTGAGTGAGTCAGTTCACCTTGCCTTTGTAAATTGGTGGTCTTCAGGTAACATGCAATTACTGTGGACCAGTTCGATTAACTGCAACCCCACATTCGCAAAATAACCAATTCGCTTTAATGCCTGCTTAGCAAATATTGCATGATCTCTCAATCTGACAAAGCTTTCCAGCATGGATAATCACATTTTGATTTAGCTATGGTGTTCTGAATTAATCAGTTATAATCATTAGTATCCATGCACTTTCTAATTATCAAACAAATGTCATTTTTACTGGAGTGCAGTGATCTAACGTCTATGAAAATATGCTCATTTGATTTTCATTAGAAGAGGACAAATAATATTTTACAGAGACATTAAAAAGATCTAAGCTTACAGGTTTATTAAAAACTTTGCATTAATTTGTTGGGTAGCATAGCTGCATTTTCATTATGATTATTAAAATAGGGTTTCCCAAGGCAAAAAGAAAAAAATATTTAAAACAAAGAGTACGATTGAAAGCCAAATTTACCATAAGTTTCATTAGCCGCTTAACTTCCAAAGTGAAGGCCATATAAAGTACACACTTTCAAACTTGTCTGCTATAAATCAAACCATTTATGACCCTGTAATATTTACAATCGAATTAAAAAATCATAAAACTTGTGATTTTCAGTTACTGAAAAGAAAGCTGGGAACTGCTACTGAATTGTTGCGTTAATAATTAACTCTTAATGATCTGCCTTCCAGTCCCAAAGGTTAAATACCTATGTGTCTTCCAACAGTTTCCGAGATAAGAGAGGTGTAATATAGTGCAGCAAGAAAATCGACCATGCCATTATTAGCTAAATACATCACAAGTTTGTTTAAATTTTGTATAGAAACTGTAGGGTTGGTTAAAGGAACACTGAAGTCAATACTAAAAGTTGACTACGGAGAAATTAAACTGTTTTCAAAGGATTGTTTGCAAATCCTCTTGTAGCTGTACAGTGCTAAGCCATTCTGTTGCATTACAGTATCCTGTTGATGGTAATCAGGTTTTCTTACTACCACCAATCCCAATAATGCTAGAAACGGATCCTTTCCAGCACCATGTTATATATCCACAGAGAAAGGGAAGGGAGGTGCTAGCGGAAGGCGGTGAATCCGGTGGTGATGGATCCATTATATTCTTCCTTTGTGGTATTTGGGATATTATGGATTACACTTTGGATCACAGTTTTGACATGTATAACAATCATGATATTACTGATATCTGCTGTGGATGCCACTATGGAATATTTTATGGACCTACACTCCACCAATTTTTTGTTTGCCTTTCACCGGCCCCTGTTGAACTCTGTGGGTCACACTTCCACAGCTTCCGAGGCAGATGTCCCTGGAAACCTAATATCCCAGGTGTTCTACAGTCATTTTGTATTTCTTCTGAAGAAGTGGACTGAGATCCACAAAAACGCATTGAGCTATTTGGATGCAATATGTTATAGAATTATCACAATAAATTTGCTATCATATGTAATAATCATGATATTATTTGAATGGTTTGTACTTCATTTAAAGTCCCATGAACTTTGCTTTTTGGATTAATCAAAGCATTACATTCCTATTACAATTATGAAGATGTGTTCTCATTACACATACCTCAGATACCCCAAATTACTATAGATGAGTATGGACAACAGGTGTTCCATTGTTTCAACAAAAGAAAATGAAGTGGGGTATGACATTGCAATGCTTTTTAATGGATATAATAAACATTTGTGGAGTTTATGTACTTGCATATACTGTATATTGGTACATTATCAGACCTATAGGTTGCATAGGTTTTGTGATACACTGACCCCAAAAGAGCTATGATATCATTTGAGTCTCTTCAGTAAAAGAACTTAAACTACTCCCAGCCTCTGTGTGCCTTATCCGCTAACAATTCTGCCCTGAAGAAAGTGAAACAGTGTTATAGAGAGTTCTACTATGTTGCCTGGCTGTCAGGCATGAGAGGGGTAGGCCAGTGTCTGAAACCCCTGGGAGTGAGGAGGTGAAGCTGAGCAGCCAGGAGAGTGGAGAGGAGGTCGGTCTCCTACCGCCACCCACACATCGGGGAGAGACGTTCAGTGTACATTGGGGGTTGGTTTGGCTGCACGCTGTGGCCACATTCACGGCAGAGCCTGCCAACACACTAGAGATAGAGAGTGTGTTTTTTCAGGGTCAAGAAACAAGTCATTAAATAATACTACAGAAATTATTACATTTAAATAGTAGTTCTGATATGAGAATGAACAATTCAGTCAATGAGCACTTATGTATAAGAATAAATCTGTACAAGTCGGTGGACTCATTGTGTTAGATTTGGTTGAGTAACGTTGTAGTAAACATTGTTGCAATTTTTTTTTCACAATCATTACTATGTAGCATTATTTACAGCGCAATTGATTATACCGAGTGCAGGATGGGCAGTCTACCACACCAACAAGCACCAGCTTCCAAATTGTGAGACACCTTTCACACAAAAACGTTTCCTGTTTAAAATCTTTTATTTCATATGAAAAATATATCAAACAAGAGCTGCCTTCTTACATATCCTAACAAGATGTAATTACTGGAAAATACATGCAGCCTGCACTTAGCATTATGTTTTATCAGACTTTAACAGGAAACACTGAGAACAGAATAATATGTGCTTGCTTGTTTGCTTGCAAAATCCTACCATTCACAATAAGTTTAGCAGCTAAGCACTTGTCATTTGCTTGTTTGCATAATCGCTAGTGAGACTGATGAGGACTTTATTTGTCAGCTAAATTGTGATGTTATCACTCCATAGAGGTGTTATCATGGCTTGGCTGATTCTATGAAACATAACAGTAAGAAATGTCAAGCACTTATCACTTTGTAAATGCCTTATCTGACCCACTAACAAACCTAGCAACACACCCATTTTGTATGGTTCATAAATTGTCTAGTACCTACCTACAACCTCTGCCTTTGCATCCAGGTCTTTTTTGACATACACACATAAAATGAGATCCTCTTTTTTGCCAAGACTGTAATCATACTTTAAATTATGTACTGTTCTGAGGCCATCTTGCTTTACCATTTTAAATACTGACATAATCACTTTTTGACTAAATCTGTTTTAACATTTATGGAATATCAAGTAGAACAATAGTTTATAAACTCTGGTTACTGCATCAAAACATATATGAGATATAACTCTCAATTCACAAAGCTAACAGAGATTAACGATAAGGATCCTTATTTTCAAGCAAGTGTCAGCCACATGGTTAAAAATAAAGATCCTTAGCCTATGTCAAAGTTTTGCAAATTAAGCATTTGACATGCTTAACACGACTGTATGCATGGTTGGCAAACATTTGGCTATGTGTGTGCTATAAAGCAGCGATAGAGGATTGGAAGTTTACCATAAGGGCAGGGGAAACAAGACCTCAAAGGATCCAAAGGCCATGACATGGTAATCATGTTGTGTATGTGGGTGCAAATACAAACAAACACACATACTGTATATAAGAGAACCTGTGGGCAAACATACATTGTTAAAACCTTGTGATGGGGGGAAAGAGTTTAAGGGAAGATGCAGTCTGTACTGGTAAGGAGGGAGGGGGACAGAATGGGGGGTCTGTACTATGGTTTGGGCTGGGGGTCTATACTGTGGGGGGTCTGTACTGGGGCACCTATACTGAGAAGGGGTTGTGTGGGAGGTCTGTAGTAGAGGGGTCTGAACTGGGGGGGGGGGGGGGTGGGCCTGTGCTGAGGTGATCAAGGCTGTAGGGGATAATCTGTATAGGGAGGAAATCAGGGCTTTTGAAGGAAATCTCTTTTTTGGGGTATGGGATAGTGGGCAATTGGACTGGGAGGAGAGGTACATATTTGATTGTACTCTACACACTAGCCTGTGTATTAGTTACTCATGACCCCTGCACACCCTGTGCTACATACTCATAACCCTGGTGCTCTATACATTATGCACTTTTAAGCCTTGAACTCTGTGCAGTATGCACTCCTGACCCCTACACTTTGATAATCATACCTGACCCCTGTACTCTGTGTGTTAATCACTCCTAACCCCCGTGTTACATACTCCTGACCACTATACTCTGTGTCTTACATATTTCCTTCAATATCACTCCTGACCCCTGTACTCTTTGTGTCATGTACTCCTGATCCCCTCACTTTGTGCAATACACACTCCTGGCCCCTGCACTCACAATATGCACTTATGAGCCCTGTACTATAGACACTATGTTGTACATTTCATACTCTATTCCATCACACTCTGTACACTAGGCTATGCTGTATATAACATACTCCTGACCATTGCAATCTAACTACATTTTATATGTTGTGGTTAAAAGGACTGTGACATATACATTGGGGATCGAAAGTTTGGGCACCCCAGCTAAAAATTTGTATTAATGTGCATAAAGAAGCCAAGGAAAGATGGAAAAATCTCCAAAAGGCATCAAATTACAGATTAGACATTCTTATAATATGTCAACAAAAGTTAGATTTTATTTCCATCATTTACACTTTCAAAATAACAGAAAACAAAAAATGGCGTCTGCAAAAGTTTGGGCACCCTGCAGAGTTAATATCTTGTACTGCCCCCTTTGGCAAGTATCACAGCTTGTAAACGCTTTTTGTAGCCAACCAAGGGTCTTTCAATTCTTGTTTGAGGTATCTTTGCCCATTCTTCCTTACAAAAGTCTTCCAGTTCTTTGAGATTTCTGGGCTGTCTGTCACGCACTGCTCTTTTAAGGTCTATCCATAGATTTTCAATTATGTTGAGGTCAGGAGATTGTGAAGGCCATGGCAAAACCTTCAGTTTACGCCTCTTGATGTAATCCCCCGTGGATTTCGAGGTGTGTTTAGGATCATTATCCATTTGTAGAAGCCATCCTCTCTTTAACTTCAGCTTTTTCACAGATGGCATCAAGTTACCATCCAAAATTTGCTGAAATTTTATTGAATCCATTTTTCCTTCTACTCGTGAGATGTTCCCTGTGCCACTGGCTGCAACACAACCCCAAAGCATGATTGATCCAACCCCATGCTTAACAGTTGGACAGAGGTTCTTTTCATTAAATTCTGTGCCCCTTCTTCTCCAAACGTACCTTTGCTCATTCCGGCCAAAAAGTTCAATTTTAACCTCATCGGTCCACAGAACTTGTTTCCAAAATGCATCAGCCTTGTCTATATGTTCATTTGCAAAGTTCAAACGATGATTTTTGTGGTGAGGACGTAGAAGAGGTTTTCTTCTGATGACTCTTCCATGAAGACCATATTTGTACAAGTATCTCTTTATAGTGGAATAGTGTACCACAACTCCAGTGTCTGCCAGATCTTTCTGGAGGGATCGTGCAGTCAAACGTGGGTTTTGAATTGTCTTTCTCACAATCCTGCGAGCTGTTCTGTCTGATATTTTTCTTGGTCTTCCAGATCTTGCTTTAACTTCCACTGTTCCTGATGACTGCCATTTCTTAATTACATTCCGAACAGAGGATATTGACATCTGAAAACGCTTTGCTATCTTCTTATAGCCTTCTCCAGCTTTGTGAGCGTCAACTATTTTCAGTTTCAGTTTTCTAGACAACTGCTTAGAAGAACCCATGGTGCTGATTGTTGAGGCAAGGTCAGATGAGTCTGGGCATTTAAAACCTTTGAGATTGACATCACCTGGTCTTCCCAGACGATGATTGAGAACAATCCATGACACTGGCAGGTCTCAGCTTGGCAAAGGGGGCAGTGCATGCTATAAATTCTGCAGGGTGCCCAAACTTTTGCAGACGTCACTTTTTTGTTTTCTGTTATTTTGAAAGTGTAAATGATGGAAATAAAATCTAACTTTTTTTGACATATTATAAGAATGTCTAATCTGTAATTTGATGCCTTTTGGAGATTTTTCCATCTTTCCTTGGCTTCTTTATGCACATTAACACAAATTTTTAGCTGGGGTGCCCAAACTTTCGATCCCCACTGTATGTGCTGTGTATACAGTGAGTAGGCTCCAGTTTTATCTAATCTTGCTCTTTTTTAAACCCCTCCCACTGTCAGCACAATTATACCACACCCACCATTTGTCATTACGAGCTAAGCACACCACCTCATTTTTCCCTCTTGGTTCCCCATTGGTGCTTCAGGCTTTTCACAATTCTAGAAATGCCCCTGCTTAGGTATAAAGAACTTTTCTGCATCTCTTTGCCCATAATTCCCTTAATAAAATAATAGAATGAAGGCAATTTTAACTCCTTCCTCACATGCCTGAGTAGAGAAAAGTAAAGAAAAAAATAAACCCTAAACTGACACAGATTCTATATCCACTTCCCCTGGGTGGACGTCATATGAGGTCCTGGGAGGGAAGTGGTTATACCAGGATGATGCCTGCCATCATGTGCAGGCATCATCCCGGTATCAAAATTTATAACAGTTAATGCCCTTTAAAGCAGAAGTGATTCAAATGGCTGAACAGCCACTCAATCAGTTCTTCAGTCAATGGAAGGGGGTCCCCTCTCCCGCTGCTGCCCTGGCCTTTTCCGGGCTCCCCTGCCCAATTGGGAAGCCGGTGACTGCTGCGACCAGCAGCAATGGCTGCACTACAGAGAGAGAGAGAGGAGCTGATATTGTTCCTCCCTCTCTGTGACCCCAGAAACTGGAAGCGACAAGGATTTTGTCACTTCAAATTTTGTCTCTTTGTTTACCTGGCTGTTAGCGGCTTGGAAAGCAGCTGACCAGACCGATCTGCTCTGATCAGCGGCATTTAAGGCCAGAGGAGAGATTTGAGGTCTAATAGACCTCAGATCTTTCCATAAAGAGGACCATGCTGTCACAAAGGATGTTGTTCATCCCTTGTGATGGCAATAAAGTTAATTATAATAATGAAAGAGACAGGGCAAAAAAAGTTTTAAATAAAATAAATAAAAATTCCAAAAAATTTAAAGCGACCCTATTCCCTGTGCTTATACACAAAGGAGAAAGCACACGGAAGTCCCACACGCATATGTAAACCATGATCACACCACACTCATGAGGTACTGTCGCGAATGTCAGAATGATAACTCTAGTACCAGACTTCCTGTGTAACTCTAAACTCTAAGGTTTTTAAAGTGTCGCATATGGAGATTTTTATATACCATAGTTCCACGGCCGTACAAAATTTTAAAGCAATATATGTTAGGTACCTATCTACTCAGCATAACATCATTTTTTATATGTTGCCAAAAAATGGGTATTAACCACTTGCCTTGCGGGAGATTTACCCACCTTCTTGAGCAGGCTATTTTTGCGATACAGCGCTGTGTTATTTTAATTGCACGGTAATGCAACATTGTACATAAATGAAATATATGTCATCTTTTTCCCCACAAGTACAGCTTTCTTTTGGTGGTATTTGATCACCTCTACATTTTTTATTTTTTGCACAATAAACAAAAATTTTTTGACAATTTTGAAAAAAAAAAACAATATTTTTGACTTTTTGCTATAAAACATATCCAATAAAAAATGTAAAAAAGTAATTCTGCTTCATGTCTGCTATGTCTTTGCTCAAAGATCCCAAATATTGTATATTAATTGGTTTACATGAAAATTAAGTCTAAAAATGGTGGTATATGTATTGGAATTGTTATTCATTTATTTTTTTTATACTAGTAATGGCGGCAATCTGCGACATCTCCAGTGACACTAATACAGTGAACAGTGCCAAAAAAAAGCACTGACACTGTACTAATTACACTGGACAGGAAGGGGTTAATATCTGGGGCGATCAAAGGGTTAACTGTGTGTTAGGGAGTGTTTTTATTGTGTACTATGTGCTATTTTACTAAGGAAACCTGCTGCTTTTTATCTCTCTGTTGTGCAGAGAGATATAAAGCAGCATGTCCATGCTTTCAGGAGAGAGACCTGTGTTGTTTACACACAAATCTCTCCCCTCTAAGCTTTGCCAATGATAACTGAGTCCCAGCCAGGATTCGCCGGCTGGTACCCAGTGATTTACATCCCCAGGAGCCAAAAGCAGCGCAGCTAGGGCGGCGGGCATGCAAACGCCCGCTGCCCGGAAATGCAAAATCACATATATTTTCATGATTTTGTACAGTGAAGCTGCCCTGTAGCAGTACATTTGCTATGGAGCACCGGGCAAACAGTTAAATTGTGTTTGTGTGCAATAAAGTTCATTAAAGTGTATTTTTTTTTCTTGAAAATTGTTTGAAAAAACTTTGTGCAAATACCGTGTCACAATAAAAATTGCAACAAACATCATTTTATTTTATAGGTCCTCTATATATATAGTATATATATATATAATGTTTGGGGGTTCTAAGTAATTTTCTAGCAAAACAATGTTGATTTTTACATGTACTGTATGTGAGAAGTGTCAGAATTGGCCTGATAGGCAAATAGATATATTATTCTGAAAAGTTCAGAAGAACAACGAAAGGCTACAGTAGGTCTTAGGGGTGACCATTCACTTTTATCTCTCCAAGTGTGAAAGGCGATCAGACGTCTGCCAATCCTCAGTCTTGCCAAGATCCTTTGTGCATCCTGTTTAATGTGAAGTAGTTGTACATGTACATTGAAAACACATTCTTTCTTTCCTTGCAAATGCTTGTATTTCTTGCGTACTTAAGGACACTTTTGCATGTATAAAGTACTACGCTTATGCCCATAACATATGGTACAAGTGTATATGTGTGTTTGAATGTGTTGCCTTTTCAATGCCAACCAAATGTGTATTCACCTTTTGATGGCCTCTGGATATGTACTCAAGGCCTCTTATAAAATGAATGGGGAATGCATCACCACATGTGTTACCAAAAAAAAATGTCAATGTGCTTTTGAAAATGCATACATATAGATAACTTATAGATAACCAAGATAGAAAACCTTATTTGTTATAAAATGTAGAATAAAAACTGACTATTACAATAAAGTTTTATTGAAAATAAAAAATATCAAAGCAGTTAAAATGTAGAAGTGTTTACAAGGAATATCATTCTTAAGTAGCCATAACTTTGAGCCCTTTTGTTTTGTTTTTATTTATTTTAACTTTTTCCCAACAACATAAAGAGTCAAAAGTTTCAGTGGAACTTTATAAAAGTAAAACCGCTGTGGCTGTAATGAAATTCCTTTCTATTTCTCTAGGTACAGCTCCCTCTGGGCACAAAGGGCATATTTCCTCCATCAGTTAGGACAGCTTATGACAAATAATGATGAGGAATCAATAGACAGAAGGGGAAATATTGGGTGAGAAGCTGAATGAATCTCAGAGATAAATTATTGACCATAGGCCTCAGACTTCTTTTTTTTCCATCCTTTCCTGTGTTTGTATTCCATCTCACTAACAACCTGAAAGAAAATCAAATATTTTGTTTGGGGGCTTCACTAATATCAGCAACTTTTACTATCTTAATGGCATTTTTATTGATTTGCGCCTTAATGGGAGCTGTATATATTTGATGTTGGTCATTTAAAGGAGATGTGAGTAATAGACTTTCCCACTGAGGATCATAAAGAAGATTTGGTCTGGCAAGCACAGAAAGCAAATAGAACACAGCATTTAATCTACTATTCTGGTGCAGATATCAGACGCTGTGAAAAAAAAATTAAAATGTAAAGGTTAGCTTTTTTTCATGCTGACTCACAGGCTCTGCGGTCATCAGAAAGCTCACAACAGAAAGGCCATCGGTGATATGACCTTGGTTAAGGCATCACATGCGAGGAGAAAAAAAATTAAGCCATTATACTAAAGCAGGAATACAGGTAGTAAATCAAGACATTTCCAATAAGCTGCCATAATGGTTATCCATCATAGCCAGCTACAGCAGACCGTGGAGACATTGGTGCAGCTAAAGCTGAGACATAAACAATAATAAACCGGCTTCATGTTTCAGACCTTCAGGAAATTTAGGAACAGAAGCTTTTCTTTTTTGTTTGTTGGAGGTGATATTTAAAAGAAAGGTGAGCATGTGACATGTGAATGAGTTGTATACATTTTCGCATTGAGGATGATAAAAACAGATGAAATAATGAAGTACAAATCATTTCTTAAAAATATGTTTGGTATTTAGCTAAACACACACACACATAAACACACACACAGTGCTCAGCATAAATGAGACACCCCTTTTGAAAAGTAAGATTTTAATCAATATCTCAATGAACACAGGAACAATTTCCAAAATTTTAACAAAACTGGGTTTTATAGAACATTTATTTAGCTCATTACTGGAAAGTAAGCTTAATAATATAACTTAGATTGCAAAGTCTTCAGTTTTACTCAAATTAGTTGATGCAAAAATGAATACAACGCACAACAAAATCTACTACATCTAGTATTTTGTATGACCTTCATGATTTGTAAGCACAGCACCACATCTTCTAGGCATAGAATGAACAAGTTGGTGACATAATGCAACATCTATCTTTTTCCATTCTTCAACAACGACCTCTTTTAGAGCCTGGATGCTGGATGGAGAGTGATGCTCAACTTGTCTCTTCAGAACTCCCCATAGGTGTTGAATTGGGTTCAGTTTAGGAGACATACTTGTCCAATGAATCACTTTCACCCTGTTCTTCTTCAGAAATGCAACAGTGGCCTTAGATGTATGTTTTGATCATTGTCATGTTGGAAAAGTGCATGATGACCAAAGGCACAGAGTGATGGTAACATCTTCTCTTCTGAATTCATGATACCATCAATGAAATGCAGCTCCCCAATACCAGCAGCATTCATGCAGCCCCACAGAAAGACACTGCCACCACCATGTTTCACTGTAGGCACCATGCATTTTTCTTTGTACTCCTCACCTTTATGACACCATACAGTTTTGAAGCCATCCATTCCAAAAACATTTATCTTGGGCTCATCACTCCTGAGTACAGTAGTCTTCTTCTTTTTCAGCATAGGCCCTGGCAAATTCTAGGCATACTTTTTGTGCATGGGTTTTAGTAGAGGCTTCATTCCTGGACGACACCCATGCATGCTATTCTTCTGCAGCGTATGCCGTATTGTGTCACGGGAAAAAGTCACCCCAGTTTGGCTTTCTAATTCTTTAGCTAACTGAAGTGAACTTGCATGTTGATTTTCTTCAACCCTTCTCATCAGAAGACGCTCCTGTTGAGGTGTTAACTTCTGTGGATGTCCTGGACATCTCTGTGAGATGGATTCAGTTCCATATTTGTTACATTTTTATACCATTTTTGCTACAGTGTTCTGACTGATAAATAAAGCTTTGCTGATCTTCTTGTAACCTTCACCTTTTCTGTGTAAAGAATTTATTTTCTTTCTCAGGCCTTGTGACATTTCTCTTTCATGTGCCATTGCTGACAGCATGAAATGGAAAGGGATTTTCTTTGTTAAGTAGTGCCCTTTTAAATTCAACTGTCTGCTGGACACCTGTATAATGAATAATTATACTCACTTGTAGTTGAATTCTTGTTATTTAGGATTTTGTTGACTAAAATTTAGCTTTGCTCCTAAGACTTTCATTGGGGTGTATTCATTTTTGCAACATGGTCTTGAATTAATTTGTTAGGAAAAATACTTTTTTGTGTGTGCAAATGAACAAATTTTGTTTACAGTCAATGGCCCCAGTATTTTTCAGTATAGTGTCCCATAGAAAATGTTGATTCTGAAAGGAAGGTAAAGGTTTTCTGACAAATCTGTTGAAGTGTACTCATTTATGATGAGCACTGTATTTATATATATTTATAAATATATATTTTTTTTGTTATCAAATCAAGTTTGGCAAAATTGTCCTCTCATCCTTGCATATGATTGGATATTTAGAGTAAGAACAGGTTAACTTTACCAGCATTAGCACACAGTCTTTAATTAACCTCAGATATGTACTGTGTTGTGAAAAAGTATTGCCCCTTCCTGATTTTCTATTTTTTTGCATATTTGTCACACTTAAATTATTCAGATCATCAAACAAATTTTAATATTACACAACGATAACCAGAGTAAATACAAAATGCGGTTTTAAATGATGATTTCCAAACCTGCCTTATCCTGTGTGAAAACATAATTGCCCCCTAAACCTAATAACTGGTTGTGCCACCCTTGGGGATAATAACTGCAGTAAAGCGATTGCGATAACTGGAAAGGAGTCCTTCACATTGCTGTGGAGGCCTGTTTAAGGTCAAGCTACAGCATCTCAATAGGATTTAAGTCCAGACTTTGAGTAGTCTACTCCAAAACCTTAATTTCCTTTTTTTTTTCATTTGATTATCTGAATCATGTAAGTGTGACACATATGTAAAAAAAAAAAAAAATCAGGAAGAGGGAAATACTTTTGCACAGTACTGTATGCATAACAAAACCTACTAATTATTAAAATAAGAAAATATAATACTATTTAATAACTCTATTATAGAGTATATATTTACAGTATTATATTTTATAATGTTTAATAGTTTTAACAAAGTATAACAAAATGTAAATTATAATGTATGTTACTGATGCAACTTTTTGAAAGAAGTTATTTTGTAGACTACAGTCCAATGAAAATAGAGAAATGTTTATTAAGGTATTACTCAGGTGAAGCTACAGATGAAAATATTTTTGTATTTGTTTCCTACAAAATGTATTTCTAAATACTTTGGAGTGGGAGCATACTGTATATTTTTTAGTCTACTCAGTAAATTAATAGATAACGCTAACAATATCCAAGCTCTGTTGAAATCATAGTATGACTTACATGGCAGTGGAAAAGATGTTAGACTTCATGTTTCTTAAAATATATAAATGATCATTTAAAAATAATTGATTTTGCTTCAGCAGTCATAAGAAAGGACTGTCGCTTTGGGTATTTACAGGCCGCAGTTTATATCCTTTTTGGTCTGAGTTGCTGATATAATCAAAATAGCTTGTCTACACCATTCCACAGCAAATATCAAAGGAGTATTTCCAATGCCCCTCGCTTGTAAAGAAAAGTAGATCTAGGGATAAAACTACAAAATCACTTATCTGTCATTAGATATGAATTGATTGTTTATAAAAAGATATTTATTACAAGTATATTTCTATATCTGCCTTTATAAACATGGGGTTGAATCTCAGAAACATAAATAATCTATTTTCTGTACCAAATAAACAAATGATTTGAATCATTATTCATATAACCTAAAGCATGCTTATGTGACCTTATGACATTGTGTTGTAGAAATTGTTAAATACCCTGAGGGGTTGAAGGAACAACAAGTATTCATAAACTATTAGCACCAAAAAAGTAATAAAAATAAACTAATTTCTGTGTGCATGGTTTTTTTACCCCCTTACACAGATTGCAACATAGTAAGATTTTACTTATTTTTATGGCTAAAGGCTTGTATACTTTGAGCTTGAATGTGAGTTTGACCTGAACCTAGCCTGGTCTTGGTTTAGTGAAAAGCCAAAAATACTGGCTAATTGGGGTTAGTTCACCCACCCAAACCCCTAACTTCTGTTTGTAAACAAACCAGCTGGGGATCATGGGTGACGTCATTGTCCAAATATAGTCATGATCATATTTTGTCAAACGCGTTACCTATGACCCCCAGTTGGTTTTTATTTACTTGCGCCTATGTTTTTATTTACTTGTAAAGTTTTGGGAGGAATGAGTAAAAAGGTAAACCCCAGGATGGTACAGATACTGTATCTTGGGGCATCTTTATTATAAAGGGGGCTTCCATACTCCAATAAGTCATCTCCCGTAAACCACAACATCACTTTTCAGTGACAGGATGCGAAGATGAGTTCTTAGTTTCCTCAACATGAGGACAAGCTGCTTTGCAATGTGGAAGGCTTTATCATCCTTTTTGCATGGTACCCTCCCAAGGCATGTGGCCTAGTATCAGATAGGAAGGGGATTGCATGCTCATTGCTTTTCGCTTTTAAAAGTCAGTTTTAAAGGCTAAAATCATACTAAATCTCTACTATGTTAGTATTTTTATTGTTGCAGCAACAGTACTATTCTGGTACATGTCCCCTATGGCAGTGCCCTGCTGCCTATGGCTTTTCTTTAGCAATAACTTGCAAATTAGCCTTGAAAAAAGGCCAGACAAAAAAAATTGCAGGATTTGTCTGCCATAAAATTCAATATGGTTCAACGCTATGATTGGCTTTCCTTCGTCTCTTCATGTATCAGCTGGAACATGCTGACTACCAACCTCAATACTCATAATTGCTGCATTATTTATGAAGGAATGACACCTGGTTTAAAAGAGCAAATTTTCTGCAGAATGCAGAAAATATTGCAACAATGACTGGCTAACCCATAGCACTATTTCACACATGCAATTTGAGATTGTTTCAAGATGACAGATGCACTACCTTAGTGCTTTGCTTATCCAGAAAGTGACAGGCCTATGAAATTCTTAGAAAACTTTAAACTCTTTAATGAGATTCTTGACTGGCATTGTTATGAAGGAATTCAGTGCAATTCCCATCTCAATATTAAAAAGACAAATGGGTGTTTATTTACTAAAGCTAGTTCACTCAGAGTCTGGTGCACCCGTGCATGGTAGTAAATGAGCTTCTAGCCTCAGCTTGTTCAATAAAGCTTTAGCAATAAAGCCTGGAAGCTGATTGGTTTCTTTGCAGAACTGCATGAGATTCTCCGTGAACCAGCTTAGTAAATAAACCCCATGTAGTCTACCTGCACATACAGTATCTAGTTATTTTGATGGGCACATCCAGTATACAGTATACGTTTTCCAACTTTGATGACACTCACGTGTGTTCTACTTTTTTGGCCAGTGCCCTATGCAGCTGGACTAAAATAATCACATGTACCACAGGATGTCCAGCATTATCAATACGAAGTTTAGTTCTTATTTTGTGCTTAGGAAACCCCACAAGGAGGACACACAGGTACCTCTATGATTAAGCTCCATATGGGAAAAATGCATTAGGGAGGTTTCTTCTCTGGGTGAAGAACCACGCTGAAGCCAATTCTCAATATCTTTACTTATCTTAAGCTCCGTACAATGAGCTGAATATCGGTCGGTATCAGCCGGTTCAATAGAAACTGGCCACCATTCAGCCCGTGTGTTCACCCACCTGTCCAACAGAAGCCGGCCAAATGGCCAGCTTCTGTTGAACAGCCATGCTGGAAAACCAAAATCTGATCGGCATCTGATCAGTGCTGGCAGCCAATGACTGCCATCACTGACCGCTGTGTTCTGAGAGAGGGGAGGGCAGTCTCCCTGTCAGAACACAACAGCTCAGCTCGGTGATCGCTGTACTAACATTGGATTGTTAATATAGCAAGCTCCTCCTGAGCTCTTCAGTTTTTTTTTTGTTTAGCCACTGGGTTGAACAAAAAAAAACTGATGGTGTGTACCTAGCATTATCTTTAGTCTGATTATCCTGTTTGCAGAAGGGTGCCATTTTTCTGTAGTCCAAGCTGAGTCTGACAAGCCTTACATCCCAACTAGCACCAGCATACAATGTCACCAGGATCAGGACTCACCTTCTGGATCATTAGAGTGGTACTGGTTTTTTTTAGTTTAGCCTACGCTAGCAGCTACAAATCCCTTTGCTTCTCTGGTGATTTGTAGACAGCTACAGAGCGGCTGCTTTAGTTGACTACACTGTTTATCTAGACAGGTATATATTTATTTTGAGCCATGGTCATCAGCAGCTACATTGGATATCTATATCAGCTACAGATATTTGGCACAAAACATTTAGAATTTTTGTGACACAGACCTTCAATGGACTCCAAGTCATTTGTTTCCCTGCAACAAAAACACCAAGGAGATTAATTCTGTAACTGCTACTTATGGCTGGTATAAAATTCCTAGTGTGCGTAGGCTTAAGGAACACATGGCAAGTCCCTCTGTTTTTGGCACCTGTGTTTAAAAAAAAAAACTAGGCTTCACATTATATATAAACAGTCTTTGGCAACAAACAGCATTTGTAACTATTGTTGCTCAGATACTCTCAAAGGAAGACAAGGGCTCCAAGGATTTGCTACAGGTGCTCACTGTCTATTGCTGTAAAATAGGACTTATTTTATTGCCTGTACAAACTAAAGCCCTAGAATTTTATATATGTTTACGTGAAATTCTTCAGAAGAAAAAATATAAAGAAGAATCAATAGACCCGGATTTGTGAAATGCCACACAAGCCCTTGCCTAGGGTTGCAAAGTTTTCAGAGAGAGACCAGCTGTGGATTTATATCAATTTTCTTTCTTTATTTTCAAAACTAATATATTACCAAAATATTACACAGCATGTCATACACTATATTTAACCATTCACAACACAATGTATTATTGTTTAGGCATGTAAGCAAAAAAAAAAACAGTCCAGGTAAATATACTATACATGTCTTAATTGTTGGTACAAGACGTTGCAAACTGTAATTGAATTTCTTTTTTATTTTCCAATAATTTTATTGTTGTGATAACATGTACAATAGTGAATACAAACATACTTTGTGTCCATGAAAAAGAGCTTTCACAGTGTTTTCATATAATAATAGCATGTTACAGTATTAGAGTTTACATTTTTTTATTTCCATTTCAAAACAACATTTTCTTCATGCTACTCGTAGTGCATCACTTCCCTAGAGTGGGAGCAAATCCCTAAGTCTGGGATCAGGAAGCTTGTCTCTTGTTGGGGAAATTGCCTATGATATAAAGTATAACGTAACCATGTACAGTTGCAAGAAAAAGTATGTGAACCCCTTGGGATTACGTGGAGTTTTGCATGAATTGGGCATAAAATGTGCTCTGAATGTCATCTAAGTCACAACAATAGAAGAACACAGTCTGCTGAACATAATACTACACAAACATTAGATGTTGCCATGGTTTAATTGCACATAACATGTAAACATTCACAGTGCAGGGAGGAAGAAGTATGTGAACCTTTGGACTTAATAACTGGTTGACCCTCCTTTGGCAGCAATAACCTCAACCAAACGTTTCCTGTAGTTGCAGATCAGACCTGCACAACGATCTGGAGTAATTTTGGACCACTGCTCTCCACAAAACTGTTTTAGTGTAGCAATATTCTTGGGATGTCTGGTGTGAATTGCTCTCTTAAGGTCATGCCACAGCATTTCAATCGGGTTGAGGTCAGGACTCTGACTGGGCCACTCCAGAAGGCGTATTCTGTGCTGTTGCAGCCATTGTTTTGTTGAATTACTTGTATGCTTTGGGTCATTGTCCTGTTGCATCACCCATCCTCTGCAGAGCTTCAGTTGGTGGACAGATAGTCGTACGTTTTCCTGCAAAATGTCTTGATAAACTCTGGAATTCATTTTCCCATCAATGACAACAATCCGTCCAGGCCCTGAGGCAGCAAAGCAGCCCCAAACCATGATGCTCCCTCCGCCATGTTTTACAGTGGGGATGAGGTTTTGATATTGGTGTGCTGTGCCTTTTTTTCTCCACACATAGTATTGTGTGTTCTTCCCAAACAACTCAATCTTGGTTTCTTGTCCACAGTATATTTTGCCAGTAGTGCTGTGGAACATCCAGGTGCTCTTTTGCAAACTTCAAACGTGCTACAATATTCTTTTTGGACAGCAATGGCTTCCTCCGTGGTGTCCTCCCATGTACTCCATTCTTGTTTAATGTTTTCCTTATTGTAGATGTGTGAACAAAAATGTTAGCATGTGCCAGAGATTTCTGTAGGTCTTTAGCTGACACTCTGGGATTCTTCTTTACCTCATGCAGCATTCTGCGCTGTGCTCTTGCAGTCATTTTTACAGGACGGCCGCGCCTAGGGAGAGTAGCAACAGTGCTAAACTTTCTCCATTTGTAGACAGTCTGTCTTACCGTGGACACACAAACATCAAGGCTTTTGGAGATACTTTTGTAACCCTTTCCAGCTTCATGCAAGTCAACAATTCTTGATCGTAGGTCTTCTGAGAGCTCTTTTCTGCGAGGCATGGTTCACATCAGACAGTGCTTCTTGAAACCAGTAAACCCAAAACAGGTGTGTGTTTTTTAAGGGCAGGACAGCTGTCAGCAACACATCCAATATCATCACACTGATTGGAGTCAAGGTTGGCTCACTCCTGGCTCCAATTAGCTCAGGGAGGAGTCATTAAGCTAGGGCCTCACATACTTTTTCCTCCCTGCACTGTGAATGTTTACATGTTATGTGCAATTAAACCATGGCAACATCTAATGTTTGTGTAGTATTATGTTCAGCAGACTGTGTTCTTCTATTGTTGTGACTTAGATGACGTTCAAGCACATTTTATGCCCAATTCATGCAAAACTCCACATAATCCCAAGGGGTTCACATACTTTTTCTTGCAACTGTATATACCAAAAATCACATATTGTAGGGAGCACTGTTCTATTTTGGATACTTTACCTTGCCCATTATACATATTTGAATGGTAAGTATGGATGAAAGACGAAGAAGAGAAGAAACAATAGAAGAGATGATTAAAAAGAGAAATTAAGGGTTCTGAAAAGGATAGAAGTATTTAGCAGCTGGAAAAGAAGCAATAAGCATGTTCAGAGGAGCCAATAACCTTTCATCTGCCCTGTGGGGTCAACGCTTGTTTCATTTTCGCCTCACCAGGTATGTATTTTATCTATGGATCCCATGTCTTTTCAAAAATTGTTATTTTTTAAATCAATGCCACTAATATTTTTTATTTACTATTAACTATACATTTTAGCATTAGCCAGTTTAAATGGGATGGCGCAGATTTCCAAGATCAAGCAATGACTATTTTTGCAGCTATAAATATGAATGGGATCAGTTTTCTAGCAGGTCCAGAGGCCCATTTGATAGACAGGTTCAGTAGTGCTCATAGAGGGTTTTTTTCAGTGTTGATCTGGGTCATAGAATGTATATTAAATTGTATAATTGAACCCAGAATCTCTTGACTTTCAGGCACATCTGCCCATAGTATATGCTGTACCCTTCTGTCCAAAACTCTGAAGCATTTTGGAGACACCCTTGGGACATAAAAAGCCAACCTCAAGGGAAGCATGTACCATCTTAGCAGCACTTTATAGTTTGCTTCAACAATTGAAGGGATTACATATGATTTTGATTTGGATGTATAGAAAGCTATCTTATACCATGCATTACGATCCTGTCTTTGTGTAAAGCTTGTTCCCACTTCATCATAATTTTAACAGGTAATTTAACCACTTGCCATCTGCCCTATAGCAGAAGCACTGCTACAGAGTGGCAGGGCTGTGCAAAATCACATATATATATATACGTGATTTGCATTTCCGGGTAGTGGCGCACGTGTACCACCCTATCTTTGCAGGTTTTCATGGCTGGGGATGTCAATCACCAGGTCCTGGCTGGCAATTCCCGTCTGGCACTCAGTGATCGTTGGCAAAGCTGACAGGGGAGAGACCTGTATGTAAGCTGGTGCAGGGACTCTAACTGCAGCCAACACCAGATTGGGATGTAGGTCAGTAATCCAGGGCTTGGAGGAGGGATGAGCAGAAGGGGCAACTTCTATGGGCCCAATCTTGTGAGGAGGGAGGGGGTACCAGATTTCGAGCTGCATGATGGTCTTTACATGCAGGAGAAATTCTCCACCAAATCACCTGGCTGTCACACCTCCCTGTGCCCTTATCACACAAAGCTAAAATCATACCTGTGCACGTTCTGCACTTCTTCTATACAGCATCAGCCATACCAGTGTCTACACAGGAGAAGGTGACTCACTCCCAGCTTAGGCTGCTGTCAAAGTCTGCCTGGCTGGATCGGGGCTCTCACAGTCTGAACAGCAGTACGGGTGGAAATAGCTGGCAAAAGAAAATTCAGCACACTGCAGCACCGGTCACTGTGAAGTCCTGCGATCTTTAAAGCTCTCCCTCAGTTTGTTTTTTACTGAAATGTTGTATTTCCTAGACCTTTTCAGTAATATTGTGTGAAATAAAAAATTGGAACTACCAGTATTTTATTTTCTAGGGTGTCTGCTTCCATAAAACATATGGTGGTGATTAAATACCACCCAGAAAAAATTTCTATTTATCTCAAAAGATAAAAAATGTCATATGGGTACAGTGTTGCATGACCACGCAATTGTCATTCATACTGCAACAGCGCTGAAAGCTGCCTGGGCAGGAAGGGGGTAAAAGTGCCTGGTAGGCAAGTGGTTAAATTAAACAATGTGCATTGTTCCTGTGTCCAGCAATAAACATGTATGAGTGATACTTGCTTAGTCAGAAACCCAGTTAACCCAGTCAACTCAAACTTAGGAACTACTAATGTTTTCCTATTTGTTGGAAAATCACAAAAAATGTGGACACATCTACAAAACAAATGTGGGCATAATCATAGAGCAGCATGTGCAGATGACAACTGTTAATAATAATAATGTATAATAATAAGTATTATTATTATTATACAGAATTTATATAGAGCCAACAGTTTGCTCAGTGCTGTACAGTATAACGGGAGACAATACAGCAACAATACAGTTCAATATAAGAGGGTTGGAACTTACAATCTAAGTAGTTTCTTAATGTTCAATAAGTAAATGAAAAATGATCGGATAGTTTACTGACCAATCACTACCAATGGCTTCTACTCATTAAAAAGGTTGAATTCTATATAAAACTTATTGTACCAGCTAGGACCTGCTCAAACTTGCCTTATAACAATTTTTGCTATTTTTTTTAAATACTTTTTTTTTATCTTTTGCATCATTTATATTAGTATTGTATATCTTATTTTTTATGTTGGTGCAGAAGGGAGAGACTAGATCTTAGCCAAATCAGATTTTCTAATGTTTACAGTAAAAACACATGAATTTATGAAGAAATACATTTTTAATCATTAATGAAGCATATCTTTTAAGTTATTTAGGCAAAAATTACATTTTCCATATAAAGGTTAACCTCAGAAATTCTGTTGGAACAATTAATATTACTGAAACAGTGTGAACATGAATGTGAAGCTGCTGGAACATGCATTTCGTGCCAGACATTCAGTATGACCAGTGAAAGAACAATGTAAACACAAATTTGTACGTTTAGGAATCTCTTGTGTCAGTTCATGTTGCCTTAATTAGATTTCCAAAGCAGGATGTGATGACATGATATATTACATTGTACAGACCTCGTCCAAGATTTAAATGTTATTCAACAAGTTCAATTTAAACACAGAGATAAACAGATTAATTTAGTTAAGAAATCTGATACATGTGAACATATAGAAAAATGACATTTGGATGCTGGCAGTATGCTGATTTTTTATATTGTAAAGAAATACAATGACCAACTAAAATGGAGCCTGTAGACATAAACTGTGGCTGGTTTCATTCAAAAAAGACTAATGGGCTAAACTTTAAAGTGAACTTGATGTGGCCCAAACCCAAAGTAGAGCAACAACAGCATGTTTTCAAGTGCCTTTGTTAGTCTTCGACAGATTGCTTTGGTCTCTGTGGAAACCCTTTAACATGTATCTCTAGCCAAAATGTTTTTATTATAATTTTGACTAGCATAGGAAGTGGTTAAAAATGAAGTTGATGAATTTCCCTTAATGTTCCATCTTGGAGATACAGATATGCAAAGAAAAGGTGAGCAGAATTCTCCTCCTCCTGAGACAATTGTCTCATGAAAAGTTGTCCCCACTGGAAAATGACTCTTCACCACCTGTGGCAATACCAACTGTAAAATTTAGTTTTTTCCAGGACAAATAGAGAATATTGCCATCCATCAGGGAAACAGATCGCAATACAAATCTGACAGAAACTCTGACTCTTTCCCACTCTGTCCAGTACTAGAAGAAAAGAGACAGTTTAATCATAGGCCCAGGATATTCAGTACATACATCCTGGACTTCTGCTCAAGTTGAGGTTAAACATCACTCCTCCTGATATCATGACTTACTTCTTCTCAGTCAACTGTAAAATGTAAGAGGTCGTACTACCTGCTGAAGTTCTGGCATTTGACAGTTGAATGACAAGAGGCTCGGCTTAGCACAAGGTGGGGATCTTGACGAATTAGGAATGTCGAGACCCCATGTACAACTTGGGCTTTGTACTCAAGGGGCTCCACAGGGAAACAAGAATCAACTTAAAGACTAACACAGCACTACAAGAAACCTGGAGAAGTATTGTTGCCTTAGAAATATTTTAAACCAGTTCAGGTTCACTATAAATTCTAACGATTTCAATGATTTCAGCATTGCTGCATACCTCCGAGTTTCCCATAGTGCAGACTAACTGCAAAGCCCATGTAAAATGTCTTCTGTTGTTTTATAAATGTGCTGGACATTCAAACATACTAAGACCAAACCCTTCTCAAAAATCAATGACTGGCTGTAAATGTGCAATGGCTGCTGCTAAGAACTAAACTTCAACTTTACAAATAAGAAGAAATGGCATAAACTGTATATTCCTCCCAACGCCAATATATTTCCATATGAAGAGAACTGAAATCTATTGTGCCCTGCTGCCATGTGGCAAATAGGTGGAGCCCTGGAACTACATATATAAATAATAAGCCTAATCTACAAGATAAAGGATGAAGATTAGGCTTAACTACCAATACCTGACCCATGTATAGGACCTGGGAAGTACTTAAGTTGCAGACTGTGGGAAGGCCCTAATCATTTAGATATTGTTTAGATATTGTATCCTGTAGATAAAAAATACCAAGCATATTTTGCCATCTCCATGGAGTGAGAATTGTGCTTGGCTTCATTGCTGAAAGGAGTTGAAAAATGGAAAGTTGATATGTCCATATCCATTGCTCATGGGAGCTTCTCTGTGTCCATGGCCTTTCTCACATTAGGATTGGTTTGCTAAAGGCAAATAGGCTGTTCACTTTGCAAAATTTTAATGAATGCATTGAAGTTAAAATTGTGCAAGGTAAATTTAATAAACAACATTTTTGCTTGCATTTGATTGAGCTATTGAAGTCAGTAGAGCTTCACCTCATTCACTAAGCTTTGGAGAAAGTGAATGCTTGCAAAGTGCAGCTTCCCTTTCAAAGTAAACAATCTATTTGCCTTTAGTGAATCCACCCATTGCATTGTTCTAAATCTTGAGTAAGAGTTGGGTGAGACATAAACACAAAAGTATGTTGGACAGCCATATTACTTAAGGTGGTTGTAGCCTTATTACTGCACTTGCAAACAACACAGTTGAATACTGTTCATGATAATTTTCAGGTTTCAGATCAAGCTTTCAGGGGTCTACCACTTTCTATTAATATTCAAGCAGTGGTGAGACACAAAGGTTTGGCAACATATTAAGAGGAAATCTGAAAAGACAAAAATCTCTGCCCTAAAC
Organism: Staurois parvus; assembly: GCF_062004578.1. Classification (NCBI taxonomy): domain Eukaryota; kingdom Metazoa; phylum Chordata; class Amphibia; order Anura; family Ranidae; genus Staurois; species Staurois parvus. Next base: position 3,215,923 of record NW_028317797.1, on the reverse strand, counting down.
ACATACATACATACACACACACACACAGCAACAAAATCAACAAAGTTAAATTAAAGTCTTTTAGGCCAAAATACTTGGATTTTGTTTCTGACATTCTCATTTCAACGTGATAATTCAGTTTTTAGAAAATCGGATTGACTGTTGAACTGATTGAGTAAGATTCAGACAGCACAGTATATTATTGTAAATAAGTAATGTATCAGAGATTAATTTAGAGTTTTACATTCTTATTGCACTACATTTAGCCTGAGCAACATATTGCTTGCAACAACAGTACCATTTTGAACTTCCATGACAGTTATAACTCAGCAGTTGGAGGTGCTTGTAATCCTATCCAGGGTAACATGTTGCAAAATCTCAGAAAATAAAGCTGGATAATTTACCCTATGGAGATGATGGATGGATGAATTCAAGCACCACACATGTGCTGTGTCACTATTGGCTGTGTAACAAGGTCCAAGTTTTACAGTAATTCACCCCAGGATGGGCAAATATCTCTCTACCTGTCATTATCATGCAGATATCTATTTATGCCATCTATGAACAGCATAAGACTTGGGTCATTGTAGCTTTTGCACTTTCCAAAAAAACGAAATCCATATTTTCTAACTTCATAAAAACAACAATACACAGATGTAATACATGAATATAATTTTATACATATACTATGTTCTTTACATAATGTCACGTACCTGGTAGTGAGCCTGAAGTGCAGAGGAAGGCCTCTCATACACCTCTGGCTCAGGGGTCACTGACAGTGGAACAGTAACCATGAGAGTGTGGCAAGCTATGAGTGCCGTGATCAGTCCAGTAGTCTGTGTAGGCAGTAGCAGTCACTTTGCTGAAATGATGCCAAGAACAGAGCAGCCAGTGGTAGGCGGATGTCTCAGCAGGGCAGGCTGGTAGCAGGAAGATGGCAAAGCACACAGGCTGGTAGCAGGCAGGCCAATAGCAGATAGATGGCACAGCAGGCAGGATGATTTCAAACAACTGGCAGCAGGCAAATGCCACAGTAGGCAGGCTGGAAGTAGACAGGCTGGTAGCAGTCAAACATGTCAGATGAGAATTTACTGGACTACGGAGCTGGAGCAGGCTGGATGAATGGGATGCAGGGTCAGGCAAACCAGGTTGGCAACAAACGGGCAGATCAGGCATAAACATCAGGCAGGAAAGGAGTCAGGTCACAGGCCAATGTCAGCAACGGTGGAGGCAGATCAGGTAGACACTGTAAGCAGAAGCAGAATCTGGAAAACAAGCCAAGGTCAGGATAGTTAGCAGACAAGCCGAGTCAGGAGCATGTTGGGTCAGGATCAGAGGTCAGGCACAGGAATTATTATTATTATTACACAGCATTTATATAGCGCCAACAGTTTGCTCAGCGCTGTTTGCTCAGGAATCAGGATAACACACAGATGCTGCAGACCAAACAGCAATTAGCCAGTGCAGTAGTCCTGTTTGAATAGGCCGTTTGCGCCAGTCTTGGTAACAGGCATGCACCTGTATGATTATTCTTGTGCACATCTGCTCAGTTAGTTGTGGGTCTGCGCATACACATTTTTTTGCTCCGTGAAACTTTGTCTGTACGATGAGCAAGCCTTTCCTGACACATAGCTTTGTTTATAAATCAAACAATATTGGATGGATTGTTCATCAAAAATAATGTAAAGCCAGAATTATATACTATATTTTAAGCAACAGCAAATCTAAACAATTATTATTTGTGTAACACCCCGCTATAAATATAATGCAGGATGTTGAAGCCAACACAAGATGGCAGTGTTCTGCAGAACAGTAGGAACCACATGTTGAAGAATAGCCATGTGGAACTTGTTTGCTGAATTGGAGGACCTTACAAAAGAACAGTGCGCCGGGAAACTACATTTCCCAGAGGAGTTTGCGTGTAGGCGGGGACATATGTAACTAAAAGCCCTGGAGAATGACCAGGAAGTGAGAGGGGAGAGATTGAGAAAGGAGGAAGTGTGCTGACGTCTGGAGTGTTGGACCAGGCCATGGAGCCAGAGTCAGAAAAGGAAGAGATGCAGGAAGTGCCTGCTGATTATCAGTCTTGCCACGCTGCCCAGTGAGCCAATCTGCAAGCAGGAAACCAGTCAGGATGCCGAATCAGGACCAGAGAGTCTGTGGGGGCCCCCATCTGCCGGACACCATTAATTGGGTGGGAGACTCCCAAACACCCACTACCTGAGAGAACATTGACCATTCATCACATCTGCTATCTACCTGCACATAGTTGCGGACATTACATTTAGTTACCCTAGTTTGCAGCCTAGTTTTCCCAACCACCACCGTTGGAACACATTTGCATTACAGTCTCATCATCAAAGCTGACCTCAGGACACACAGCTGCAGGCCAGAATACAGCAGTGCCAACTGAAACAGCAATTTACCCTTCCCAGTTGAACAGAATTTCTAATACTGTTGCCTCTAAACCTTGTCACATACAGACACTTATGCCAACTGTTACATTTTACTACTCCAAATCTGTCCTTGTTTAGTGCCTTAAAGGGAACTTACATCAGTTCATCACCATTAAGAGGAGAAGTACTTACTAACAATCATCTACACCTTAGATCATCTTCACACCAATTGGGCCCCAACTAGCATGCAAAAGACTCCATATTGTTCTTAAAGGGACATTGGTTGATCAGGTTCTGAGGACCCGCAATGAGCTTACTTGTTTATTGATAGTTGTTCTCACTTCAACAGTTACTTCAGATTGGAGGCAGTGGATTATTTCTGAAAGCAGGCCTGCTAATTGCAGGGATGTTGAATTTATATCGTGCGACGCCAAGGACATGCAGTTCCAGGCGCTGGGCAGGTAGTTTTTTTTAACCTTTAGCCCTGCTGCAGGCAAGCAGCAGGGCTCATCTGTCAGATGGAAGCATTTGGGTGGATTGCTTCCACACAGCCCACAGTGCCAGCCTCCGCCCCCCGTGTGAACCTCCCCCTGTTTGAGGTCTCCTGGGCTCCGCGTGCCCATCTGCTCACCGCCATCAGCTATAGGAGAGGGAGGAGAGCGGACACATCCGCTCCCCACCCCTTCTTGTCTTGACCCGGAAGTGACATTATGATGTCACTTCCGGGTCCCCACTGAGAGATTCCCTGCCAGGGAACCTGTCACCAAAGTCATCACATAGGGGACTTTGTCTCCTATGTGATGAAAAAGAAAAGTAAAAAAAAGAAAAGTTTTTTTAATTGTAAAAAATGAAAATTATACCCAAGCACATAACATTCCCCCCTCCAAAAAAATTTGAGCCCCCACATATGCACAAACGTAAAAGCACACGCTGGGGTGCCTATGCATTAAAATGTCGATTACGATACACATGTTACATATCACCGCGCACGCCAGAATGAGAGCAATAATTCTAGCACTGGACCTCCTCTGTAACGCTAAACTGATGACCTATAAGGAGCTTTAAAAGTGTTGCCTATAGAAAATATAGGGTACTGAAGTTCATCGCCATTTAACCAGCACTCACTAATTTAAGGTTTGACAAGTTTGATATCTATTTACTCGGTGCAACCTCATCTTTTATATTTTACAAAAAATAGGGTAATTTATTGTTTTTTTTGTGCCTTAAAATTAACTTACTTGTATTGTTCATTGAAATTTTGCGGTAATATCATGCAACATAAAAAACTGGAACTAACACTATTTTATTCTCTAGGGTCTCTGCTTTCAGAAAATATATAATGTTTGGGGATTTTATGTAATCTTCAGGCCTAAAATGATTTTTTAACCTTGTGCAAAAACTGCAAAAACGGCTCTGGCAGCGAAAGGGATAAAGGATAAGCCCGACACTCCCCTTTCCTGACAAGCACCCAATCAGTGTTCATTACACTGAAAGGTCTCACTCCTCCGTGCTAGTCCCCGGGTTCGGTGCTGGAGACAGGCAGGGAGGTGAGGAGGAGATAAACAGTGCAATGTTAAAAATATTAAACCTTTAAGTCGCCATAAAGCCCCTTTTGATTTTAAAAGCCCCAGACATTCTTAATATCACCTCTGATTTATACGGTTTTGAATTACATTTTTTTTTTTTTATATCTGGACACGTAGATTGTCATGAGGGACAAGTAGATTGGGGCACCAATTTAGTCCCCGTAAAAGTAGTTTTTTTAGAAATTTCCACACCCCTGAACAGTTACTGGTACTTTTATGTGGATGCTGTTACTTTTGCCTAAAGTTGACCAGAGTGATTATATTGCTGCATATGCCTATGCTATTCAGAGTTTTGATCAAGCTACATCCAAACTGAATATAAACTTCATATTGATTTACACTAACTTGTGTCCATTTTACAGTGGTGACTTATTCAGCTCACAAGAGTGCAGTAGTGTCAGCAGAGGTTGGGCTTTCGGAAAGAGGTCCAGATTGACAGGGAACCCAAAAATGACTAAGAAACCCTTAAGGGGATAGTGCTACATTTGCACATGGTGGTCCAGTCAAAGTTGTGTACTCTGACATTGCACTGTTTCAACTGGCAGTTCATATGCTCTATGCTCTTTCATACAATATATAAACATACATTGTCTTGATATAATATATATGTAACACCCTGCTGCAATGTCAGTTACAGGATGTTAAAACAGACACCGCATGGCAGTGTCCTGAAGCTCAGTGGCACTCACACTCTGGGAGGAGAAAAAACCTCATGGACTTTGTATGCTGCATGGACTTTGCTAGAGAGGGGAGTGTCAAATGACTACATTTCCCATAGGAGCTGGCGTGGGGCATGCATTATTATATACAGAAGCCAGAGAGATTGAACAGGAAGTGAAAGGGGAAAGAGTTGAATAGCAGAAGTGGAAAGAGAGAGCTGTACGGGCTACCAAAGCCAGGAGGGATCGCTCAGCACCAGCATCGCCAGCCTGGAGAGTGAGAGACATCCTGTCGGCAGGCGACTCAGTGTGCTGTGACGTGACCGAGTCCTGCATTGGGGATAGGAGAACCACTGGGGGCCCCCATCCACTGAGGGAGAGACCACCACCTGCTGGAAGCCAGAGATCGGGTGAGAGAATCCCATACACCAGTCAACCAAGTGAACATTAATATTCCTTTCAAATCTGCCACTTTCCTGGACACAGTTGTGGACATTGCATATAGTTAACACGTGTTGTGGCCTAGTTTCCCCGGCAGCTACAATTAAACACATTTGCAGCATAGTTCCAACATCACAGCTAACCGCAGTGTACGCCTTCTGTAGGCCAAACCACATCATTGTTCCGTTAACCATTAGCCTGCCCTCTTAAAGGAACATCTACCACCATCTACCATCATTGCCATTAGTTACTGAAGCCCAGAAAGGAGTTGCCCTTTGCCCGCAAGTGCTTTTGCCAACTTTTGACACCCCTTTGTCTAAAATTTGCAACCTGCTTAGTGCATTAAAGGAACACCACCCCAGTCAAGTGCCACGTAAAGGAATAGTACTTGTCCTTCCTTCTTCTTTTTCTTGTACTGCTTGGACCTTGAAGAAGGGGACATACCCAGAAAGCTTGTCCTGAAAATTGTATGTTACTGCAAATAAAAAAGTATCACAGACAGTACCCAATTGTTCCTTTTTCTTGATATTAATCCTTTGAGGGAATGCCAACTTCATCTCTTCCCACTTAAAAGATCTGGTTTGTTGTAGTGCACTAGCTGGGCCCCAGCGAGTGCGCAGAAGATTCTTTACTGCATTTAAAGGGACGTTGACTACCCTAATTAAGGGAGCTCTTTTGAGGGCCCAAAGTGAGCTAGTTCCAACTATGATAATTTTCCTTGCTCACCGAGGGCTAGGAATTCCTCTGATTGGAGGTTTTAGGTTAACTTCTGAACAATAGGCCTGCCAACACTGATTGAGATTTTGCTGTATGTGTTGTTTTCATTGCTTAGCGTTGCTAAGAGTGGTAATTACCATTATGTACACATATACCACTTTATGATATTTGACCAAACTTACAGCCAAGTTTAATATAAACATCATATCAGTTCACACTAATCTGTGTGTGAGTCTATTTTCTGGTGATAATTTACTCTGGTCAGAAGAGTACTGTGGTGTCAACAGAGGTTGGGCTTCAGAGAGGGGTCCAGAGTGACAGCAAGCACGAAAATAACTCAGCGACTCCTAAGGGAGTAGTGCTACATATAAATTATTAGTTTCATTATACTGGAATGCTATAGCACCCACAGTTTGCACAGTGCTTTACAAAATGAAGGGGTACAGTACAGTTAAAATTTTATTAAATTCAAGAGTGATCACCTCAGAGTTTACAGTCTGAAGGATAAGTAATACGTGATAAGTGATAAATATTGGTAATAACTTTTAGGGATGAGCTGATGGAGAAAGTAAGTCTACATTTAGATGTGCAGTTGGGGTGCAATAAAAATAGCTGTTGAGCCAAGATTTTAGCACCCACAGCCTCCCCCTCCTTAAGTTTCAATGGCAGTGGATGGTGTGTTTACATGCAATAGTCGCAATGCTTCACTTTGCACCTGGGGCAAAACTATCCAACATGTCATGATCAGCGGGTGGCAAACCCGTCAAACACAACTCATTTAAGCAAATTGGGAGGTGCCACAACCGCATTGTAACTGCAAGACATCACATCACCTCCTCGCTGCCCATAAATCACCTCTGCAAATCAATCTGAATGCTGATCACTCTTACAAGGAGTGGCGTGTTTACACGCACATCTAAATCTAGTCTAAAAGTACAGTGTATTACTTAGAGGATGGGTAGGCCTCCCTGAAGAGACCGGTTTTTGGGGATCACCTAAAAGCAGTTAGAGTAGGAGACAATTGGACAGACTAGTGTAAGAGTTCCATTTCAGCAGAAGGACTTTTAAGGTGTTCTTGGTGATGAGGATGGTAGAAGCTCTGGAGAAGTCCTGGAGGTAAGTATGAGAGGAGGTGAAAAGGGAACTGGAGATCCAGGGGGACTTGGGGGGAGCATAGATAACATTTTGGTTGGTATTTTGAGATGGGCTTGGTGATGTACCTGGGCTCAGAGTTGTGAATGGCTTTTTAGGTTGTTGTTAGTATTTTCTTTTTATTTGCTGGATAAGTGGAAGCAAGAAGAGGGAAAGGCAAAAAAAGATAGTAAACAATTAACACTTGGGAAGCTGGATAGGTTGGCAGCAGCATTCATGATAGATTGAAGGGGTATAGCCTATGTAAAGGTAGGCCAACGAGGAGCGAGTTGAAATAGTTCTGGTAAGTGATAACCAGAGTGATTTAGTAGCTCTGTGGTGGGGCATATTCTCAAGTCATTGCAGAGCTTAAGGCAATATTTGGATAGTGATTGTATATGGGACTGAAAGGAGGGGTAAGAGTCCAGGATTACATCTAGCACCCTGACATGAGGGGAGGGACTGATAGTTGTGCCAATGATCTCAATGGAGAAGTCGGGGGAAGGGGTGGGAGGGGTCGGATTATGGTGGGTTCTGTGCATGCACGATCCAGCCACCCAACCACTGAATGATCGATCCTACAAATGATCATCATACAAACATGCAAATTTGTGCTGGCGAACTTACATATGTTTGTGTCTATTGAGAGAGGAGATCTGCAGATGCTGGCTTGTCATATGGAAAAATAATAACAATCAGCCAGGAAAATCTTTCCCAGTTTATAGATTCTACCTTTCAGTAGGTTCACCCATCAGTTATTGGGAAAGGCCTACAGACATACAACCATTCACCGTGCCTGCTCTAAATGAATAGATCAGGAAAATGTTCTCTATGCCTATAGATGCTGCAAATACAAGATTGATTTTTCTTTGTTTTATTTCTGTTACCACATGGCATATGAACGGTGTCACTGTCCTTTTTAACATGTATTTATTATTTATTTCAGGTACTTATATAGTGCTGTCAATGTATGCGTCCCTTTACATATATATATTCTACATTCACATCAGTCCCTAACCCTCAAGGGGTGTACAATCTAAAGTCCCTAAAAACTGAATGTATGTATGTGTTAAAACATATATGTTGCACATCAGTAAGTGGTGCAATTTGTCTCTGCAGGTACTATTTCTCCTCTAACATAGCTATTGATCCTGCCACAAATGCAGTTGTCATGTTTATTTTATTTATTTCAGGTAGTTATATAGTGCTGTCAATTTACACAGTGCTTTATGTATATATTGTACATTCACATCAGTCCTAAACCCTCAAGGGGTGTACAATCTAAAGTCCCTAACTCACATTCATACATACACATACTAGAACTAATTTAAACAGGAACCAATTAACCTACCAGCATGTCTTTGGAGTGTGGGAGGAAACCAGAGTATCCAGAGAAAACCCATGCAGGCACAGGGAGAACATGCACACTCCAAGCAGGTGGTGCCATGGCTGGGATTCAAACCAATGACCCTAGTACTGCCAGGCGGAAGTGCTAACCGTTTAGCCACTGAGCTGGTTACTTGCTATATATTTCATAATCCTGAAAACCTAAACTCTGTAATTAAATAAAAAATAGTTACTAAAATTGACAAAATTGTTCTTTGCAAAAGCACCATAAATGTGCCCTGCATGAGTAAGGTAGCAGTGCGGTTCATTTAATAAAGGCAAATGGACTGCTCTCATTGCAAGGGAAGTTGCACTTTGCAAGGAAATTTGCCCCAGAGTATAGTGAATAAGATGAATTTCTGCTGTCTTTTCTCACCCATTCATGTGGAAACAAAAATGCTGTTTTTTTTCTCCTTGCACCTACTGGGTATTCTTGTGCAAAGTGAAACTTCACCGCATTTACTAAGCAAATTCCCTGACAAAGTGCATATTCCCTTACAAAGTGAACATCCTATTCGCCGTTAGTAAATCAACCCTGGTGTCTCTTTAAACAATAAACAAAATCAAACTTTTGTATTCTTTCTGTAAATCCTGTTTAAAATGAACTTCAGAATGGATTTTATCATACCAGGATTTTTCCATCGTATCCCAGACAAAAAAAGCTCAGATATTTTAATGACAATAACAGCATTTGATTTATGTATCGTGTCTATCGTTCTCTGTTCTGGTGCTCAGTTGTGGTTGGGAGAAACAGATGGTAAGATTTTCTTGGGAGCTTAAAACAGAAGCCAAGCTAATCAAGGACTCAGTTATCAGACGAGTTAAATCCGCTCTTCAAGGCTCCATCCAAATCTCCAACCATCAGAGGTAGAGCTTTTCTTTTCAAAACGTATTTACTAGCGATCTATTTTATTACATGTTTTTCCATGGAAAAGGGTCGTGCTTTGTCGCTCTGAATGCATTTTTGTTTTTCATAAACTGGAGATTTATGAAAGCTGCACACTCATATTTCTCCTTATGCAGTTAATTGGAACTCATTATGCTAATTGTATTTCCATTAACACTAATTAACAATCATACTGACCTGGCCCACCATCTAATTTGTTTTTAATTTGTTTTTTTTTTCTATGAAGTTTTTTTTGCGCTATAATTTCAAGGTGATAATTTTATTCAGGATTGGGTGTGTTAACAAGGTATTCGACCCTTAAACCACCACTGAATAATCTCATTGATAAATCCACCATAAATGTATGTGTGCACGCATTCAAATATTTATCACTTGAATTAAAGCTAGCAATGCCTTACACAGTGCCAGATTTATAAAGGGTCAACTGCCCTGGGCCCCCTGACAGAAGAGGCCCCCATCTATGCAAAATTTTTTTATATATATATATAGATATATATATATATCTATATATATATATATATATATAAAATAAATTATTTTAAAAAATCCCTTTAACCTCCTCGGCGGTATGATTCTTTCCGATTTTTTGTGCTGAAAGCGGTACCATTTTTTTGCATGGAAATATGTAGTTTTTTATTGTAGGCTGTAATTTTTAGGAATAACTCACTGAAATCTGTCCAAACAAGAGTCTAGTAAACATTCCGGATATGATAAAACTTGAAACACAAAATCATAAATTATAATTTAATAAATAATCATAAAAAATAATAATATAATAATAATAATAATATATTTAATTCAATAATATAATCAAACCAAAAACACTGAAATTTGATACAGAGGCAAATTCGCACATCGCTGAGCAAAGTCGCAAAATCGTTTTCAGTGTCTGATGACGAATTTCCCCACGAATCATTATCACTCAATTCTGCAAGTGGTTCTGATTTACTATCGCTGTTCTAAAACCGCTTTTGACGTAAAGGGAAGCTTTTTGGACGCCATGGACTTTTCTAAGTTTCCAGGCAGAAAGAACAGTCAAAATGCAGGCAGGGCACAGGACAAAGCAGTAGGGACCAAATATATGTGAAATGCATTGAAACAGCAATGACAGCAAAAATGACATTTTTTAAAAATTTCAAATTTCCCGCCGGTTCCAGCGCCCGTACGTCCCGTACGTCCCGACGTCACAGGGACCGGAACGCGGAAACCGGATGCCGACATCAGCCGGAGGAGATGGCCAGGCATGCTGCAGGGGACACATCGCGGGAGCAAAGGACAAGGTAAGTGAGCAACGCCGCATGGTAAGCCCGAGTGTAGCTCGGGGTTACCCCTCTTGGTACTGAAATTTTACCCCGAGCTACACTCGGGAATACCGCCAAGGAGGTTAATAAATGTATCTTGAGAAGTAATACTTTTACTCTGGACTGGTATATTACATTGTTTTTAAAAGTGAATTCTGGTAGCTCAACACGTAGGGATGGATTTACTAAAGGCAAATAGAATGTGCACTTTGCAAATGAAGTAGAATTTTTTCCTCTTAGTAAATGTGGTAGGGCGTCACTTTGTAAAGAATACCCATTCAGATGCAAGAAAAATGTAAAAAAAAGCATTTTTGCTTGCACGTGATTGGATGATGGAAATAAGCACAGATTTACCACATCTTCTCTGGGGAAAATGAGTGCAAAAACACTTGCAAAGTGCACAGCCTATTTGTCTTCAGTAAATCAAACCCACAGAACGCTTACACTCTTAAGGTAGGTGGCCTGTGGCTGTGTGTGCACTCTTGACTTTAGAATGACATTGTGTTATAAATTTTAAAAATGTATGACTGTCTTTGAGAATGTAAACCAACTCTGTGTATTAGGACCCCCCCCCCCCCCCCAGAATCTGAAGTGCCCTGGGCCCCATGTTACATCTAAGTAACAGTTTAAGATTCAGTATCATAAGATAGTGATGGCCATTGGTGGAACTACTGTGGCTGCAGCCAGTGGTTGAATTGTCAAATCACTGAGGCTGTATGGGGTCACACTTGCTAGTCACTATTGCCACCTCTAAGAGGGATCACTGGCCCCCAAGTTCTTTTCAGCATAAGAAAACTATTTTACTAATTCTCTTAATTAATAAACTATTACAGACAACAAAAAATATATTCTGTTTTCTTTGTATAGGCATTAGAGTGGTCATATGTGAAATGTCAACTAGAAATGTTAATAGTATTGTAATTATAGATAAAGAGTAATAGAAGGGTCATTGTTTCCTTTCTCCAGTGCTGATCATGCATCCAAAGACTAGGCAATAGATTACTATTGGAGGCATAAATCAGTGTTCTGATAGGCTGATTCACCCCTTTAGCAGAAGTTATGTGCCTGAACATCATCCACCAGCACTAGAAGAGCTTAGTATAATAGTTTCTTCTCAAAAGATAAATCATTTTCGTCTTCAGTTAAAGGCCTATTAACATGGCAAATTGTATCCTTACAGGAGGAAGCAAAGAAAGTAATGTTGAATGCAAGGCCAGTAGGGGAAACAAATGACACCAACAACTGACCTCAGCTTGTTTATATTGTTAATCCACTTCAATACTTCAATACTGGGTACTTTCACCCCCTTCCTGCCCAGGTAAATTTTTGGCTTTCAGTGCTGTCCCACTTTGTATGACAATTGTGTGGTCAAGCAACACTGTACCCATATGACATTTTTTTCACAAAAATAGAGTTTTCTTTTGGTGGTATTTGATCACCACTTGTTTTTTTTTTTTTTGCTAAAACTACAAATAAAGACAGACAATTTTGGAAAAAAAAACTTTTTTTTAGTTTCTGTTATAAAATTATGCAAATAAGTAATTTTTCTTCTTCACTGATGTATGCTGATGAAGCTGCACTGATGGGCACTGATGAGGAAGCACTGATGGGCACTGATGAGGAGGCACTGATATGCGTTACTGATGGGCACTGATAGGCAGCATTGATGGGCTCTGATAGGCAGCACTAATGGACACTGATAGACAGCACTGATAGGCACTGACAAAGGGCACTGATGGGCACTGATAGGCCGTACTGATGAGCACTGATAGGCAGCACAGATGGGCATTGATAGGTAGCACTGATGGGCAATGATAGGCAGGACTAATGGGTACTGATAGGCAGTACTGATGGGCACTGATGAACAGACCTGATTGGCGCTGATGGTCAGCACTAATGGGCACAGATAAGCAGCACTGATGGTGCTTCACTTGTGTTCAGTGCCCTGATTATCTGTCTACATGTCCCCTGTCAGGCTTGCAATGATAACGCATGAGGAAAATACTGTCAATAACTAGCAAGTGTGTTTACATTGTGATCAGATGTGATTGGACACAGCTTATCACATGGTAAAGGGTTGCTGTGATTGCCCTTTACTGCGCTCACAGAGAGTGCCGGATGTGCGCCCCAGGGGGGCACCTGGGGGGGGGGGCCTAGAACAACAGAGCTACACTGTAAGCCGTCTTCAAGTAAGAAGTGATTACTCACAGTAAACTTTTAGGTCTACTGTTTTATATATTGTACTATAAAAAAATGACATCATCATATATGACCAACCATCAAGGTCTTCCAATGTTGTATTTTAGCCAATCCCTTGACTTGCATTATTCCAGATAAACAGGATTTTCCAGCTATACATTTACTGAAATTGACTGGAAAATGAACAAAATGCACAAAACAATTGGACAATTTCTCCCAGAGAGACTACCAAGGTTCTATGAATCCAAAATCATGAGCTATCTACAGCACACATATTTTGTAAAGGATAACATGTTAACAAGGATTTCCTGCTGCAAATGTACATTTTGTGTGTGACTCCTCCGCTCATGGCTGTAACTACTGTATATGTTATGGAGCTCCATAGCAAAAACTTTTCAGGGACTCTCCTGCTTCTCTAATCACCATGTCAAAGGCTATTCCTCCTGTGATATGGAATACTAATTTCTTTCTTGGCAGTCATACAGATGTTCCCAAACTATATACAAATTCATGTTTTACTACATGCTAGATGCATAATACCACCGTGTAACCAGACAGTTTTGGGTCCCATGTTTCTGACCTCTCTAGCAATCACATAGTCTGCTATGGCGATAGGGGCATCTTTCTTATGCATGCTAAGATATGCCCTTCTTCTTTTGCTCCCAGAATCCTTTGGTGCTGCATTACAAAATGTATCAGCACAGGCTCCTGCTGGTGAATTCTAGTATTGCGGATTATAAAATATATTTTGTGTGATGATCATTCAAATAAGTGGAGCTCAGTCAGATAAAAATTATATAATCTTTTTTTCAAAAGCTGTAGGATCCTCCATGTCATTGTATAAAAAGGAACAAATCTGTAAGCATGTTTTTTTTAGGAAATCCCTACTGGCACTCCTGGTCTCTCCCTCCTGTTGGGTGCCCCCACAACAAGCAGCTTGCTATGTGTCTGTATCCATCTGAGCTGCCAGTTCACACACTATGGGAAATCTTCATTGGCCATATGTCATATGGTCATATGTAATTGACCAAAGGCATTTCTTGTTGTTTAAACATGTGAGTGCAATTGATGCATCTGATTTTAGAAATTCAATTCTTTTGACAATATTACACTATCAGTTTTTTCTTTTTTACACTGATCGAATTGTGTGGGAAATGTTTCTATTGGAGCATTCTTCTGAGCAGTGGAAACTCCTATTGGCAGGATATATAATATCCACAAAGCGTATTTGACTCTTGATCACTGAGAGTCCACTATAATTGGTGAGTGCAGTATATGTTGGTTATCACGGATGGTGTTAATACACTGAACTTTTCTGCATATGGCACTTATTAAATTTTTTTTATTTTTTTTTTATTTATTTCTTTGGAGCACATTGGATTTAAGATATCTTCATTCTTTGGATTGGGATTTTTATTTTTTGCACTTTTATTTGGACATTATTTCATATATTATTTTATATATTTTTTATTTTTTTTATTTATTTATATCTATATAATTGTTTTGTGCTGTGTTTTTTATTTATTTTGTTTGATGGTTTGTCAACAAAGAGCAGCAGCATTGGTTTAGGAGTTTAATATTTTTTTTTGGTGCTGTTTTTTTTGATTAATAAAAAGCTTGCTATGGGTGCACCCGTGCAGGCGTGCGCAGGAGCCACTGCTCTGTGTGTCCATACACATACAGAGCCTCAGCTTGGCCCTGCCCCCTCTCTATCTTTATTGGCTCACTAGCTGTAATTGACAGCAGCAGGAGCCAGTGGCTCCTGATGCTGCCTCAGCCAATGAGGAGTGAGAACTGAAGCTCTTGTGGACAACGCTGGATCAAGAGCGGACTCAGGTAAGTGTTAGGGGGCTGAGGGGGGCTGCTACAAACAGACAGTTTTTACCTTCATGCATAGAGTCACTTGAATAATGTGTGTGTGGGTATGTGTGAATTTGTTCGTGTGTATTGCCACCATGCTGTGTATGTTTCAAATGACCTATTTTATGTCTGAATGTACTATATGACCTGAGGTAATTCATAATGGTAGTTCACATTGAAAGACTATGAGGATGTGACTGATTTCATAATGGTAGCCGCAATGTGGTTGATTTACTAAAGTGTTAAAGCCTCTTCACCTTGCAATGTGAATTTTTCATTTGCAAGGTATTTTTACTTATCTTAGTGAATGTGGTGAAAATTCACATTGCAAAGAATAGCAAATGTATATGTAAGGAAAAAAAAAAACATGATTTTTCCTTGCACATGATTGGATGATAGAAGTCAGCAGAGCTTCACTTCATTCTTTTAGTAAATCAGCCGCAATGTTTTGCCAAGTGTTACCATAAATGCCCATGAATGATGTACTGGAACAATTATCTCACCAAAACACCTATAAATTGGTCTTGATTTTGTGGTCTGTTTATGTTGAGGATTGCTCATTCAGAACCGAATACATCAGAAAAACATAATAATAACAAAAACGAAATATAGCATCATATTCCTACAGTTTACAATAACGGCAGCAATATGTATAAAGAGGAACTTCTCCCCATAGGTGCGTTATTTTTTTTATACACCCTTTTATCTTTTGCAGGGGTTATCTACAATAAACATACTCACATGCCAAAGTAATTCAGTGTTTTCTTCTGTAATCTGCCACTCTGCTGCTGCATGCTTTGCCTAAAGAGTAATTCTACTTTTGTTAAGAAAAAACTGTCCCCTCTGGGTGATGTACATACATTGCAGTGATCTTGACCACTTCCCGTCCAGTCCATGTACATAAACGGTCGGACAGGAGATGTGCAGGAGCGGGTTGCTATTCATAATTGGCGCCCATATTTACAGCCTGTGCGCGCTTCCTGGGAGTGCGCGGCACCGCAATCTGGTGCCTGCTGTGTCCTCAGGACACAGCAGAACACCGATTGCTGTACAGGACCTCTGATTGGCCAATCAGTGATTACATGAATAGTAGTAAGCAAGATATCACTTGCTGATATCATTGCTTACTACTGGTGAAATCTGTGAATGATCACAGAGGTCACATGGTACAAGGCTATTCACAACAGCCTTGTACCATGTGACAAGCTGTGACCAATCACAGCTTCCACAGTATTTCTCAATGGCTGCAAGAATGCAGTCAGAGAGAAGGAGAAATGATTGCTTTTACAGCCTTTGTAAAAAAAAATCCAAAAACGCTGGTTTGCAGTGTTTTACCACGTTATACTGCGTTTTGCCTTGTTTTCCAGAATTTTTCAGCGTTAGAGTAGTTTTACAGCTAAAACAACTCCTCTAGAAACTCAATAGTCCTGGATTTTTTTTCCAGCCAAAAAACGCATTTAATGGATAGCATCCCCCCCCCCCAAAAAAAACAAAAATAGTTTTTTTTGTTAAATATAAATCCAAAAATGCTATTCACAACAGCCTTGTACCATGTGACAAGCTGTGACCAATCACAGCTCCCACAGTATTTCTCAATGGCTGCAAGAATGCAGTCAGAGAGAAGGAGAAATGATTGCTTTTACAGCCTTTGTAAAAAATAAATCCAAAAATGCTGGTTTGCGGCGTTTCACCACGTTATACCATGTTTTGCCGCGTTTTCCAGCATTTTTCAGCGGTAGGGCGTTTTTGCAGCTAAAAAACTCTTCTAGAAACCCACTAGTCCTGGATTTATTTTCCATCTAAAAAACATTGATTACAGTCTATGTGTGCATGGACACATAGGATGACATGCTTGGGGGTTTACTATCTGTAGAAAAAAACGTCAAAAGCCAAAACAGCCGCTGTAAAAACATCCAGTGTGCATTAAGACTTAGTCTAGCAAACAAAGTGAAGCTGTTTTACTTCATTCATTTGTAATTTAAATCCATTTTGTCAAGAACTCAAGCAAAGTCTGTGTTATACAGGTGTTATATACTCTCTATTTTTAAAGTATGTGTAAACCTTTACTGAAAGCGAAAGCCCTGTGTATTACAATCTATTGCCAAGTTTATGTATAATGGTATACAGTTTTCATCTTTTGTAATCCTTTTTTGCTTATCAGCACTCCTGATCTCCTGTAACCTCAATGAAGCCACTTCCAATCTACATGCACACCAGCAATTGCTACTTGTAATTTCTAAGGGCATTTACACACCCTCTTGTAATATCCACTGCGGGAGTGTCTGAGAGTGAAAACTGCAGAGGCACAACTGGGAGACAAGGAACAGAGCATTGTCACCCTACCGCAGGAAGTGCCCAAACCCTTAGGGCCAGTTCACATATATGACCGCTGGTTTTTTGCACTAGCAGAATGATAGTCACTGCTTGGACACAGAGAAAGCAATTATTTTCTATGTAACCTATTTATGCCACAATATGCCCCAGAGCTGCACTGCAGTGATCTGCAATAAATGCAGAGATAGTGCTTTTTATTTTTTTGCAGCATACAGGACGGTATCGCAAGTCACTGTACAGCAATGTAGCGCACCATGCTGCTGTACAGTGACACAATTGAAGTGTCATTTTTGTACACTTCAAATAAAGTTTGTAAAAAAAAAGAAAAGAAAAAGGAAGCTGTGTGATTTGTTGAAATGTACATCACACTGTCCCTACCTCCGGCTCACTGCAACCGGAACGAACCACTTCCTCACTGCTGTGGTTTTGTGTGCTGCAGCTTTCGGGGCAGCATAAATGGGCCTTTAAGGACCTTCATGGCACAATCACCAAGTATTATTTTAATCTAAAATTACTTTTGTTAAATTACTTTTGAAATGACTTTAACACTTTCCAATGAGATTTTAGTAACTGGGTTTACTTATAACTTAAGAATTTTTTTGCAGTACATATATTGTACAGTAGGATAATTATATATATATTGATTTTATTTTCAGGGTGTTTGTTATTATTAGTGCAGCTGCTATTTGTATTCTTTATGTATATATTACAGTTTGTCAAATATTTTACTTTTTCTTGGCTTCTATGAAAATATTCTGATTATGCATTGCCTTTAGAATCGTATGCCTTTTTATCTGCCTTAAATCCATGTGCTTACTCTTTAACTGAGTATATGCCCAAGTCCATTTGTTTTCTTGGCTCCCAGCATCCACAGATAGAACATTTAACATGGTAATTTAAACATTTGATAAAATGGACAGATGGATGTAGGTCTTTAATAATTAAAATAATTATTTTTATAAAAATATTTTAATTTGCTAGCATTATTGAGACATAAATCCCCTAAAGTTGTAAAACATTAGCATAAGATGCTTGTAACTCAAACTGTGTCTAATGAGAGGTGCTGTTTCACTGCCGTTGGGGCTGGAGTCCAATGAGTGATAGCTATGAAAGAGGTCACATACATATTCATCAAATTCGACATGCACTCGTAAACTGGTTTTAATAGGCCATGACAGCAGAAGTTGTGTCAGGCAAATGCCTGCACATGTGCTCATTCTCTCAGCTGGCAAATTTAGCCATTACCACTCTAGTATCCATGGATGAAATATTAACTTGATAACTTAAGACTATCAGTTGTTGTTGAATCCAACTGAAAGTAGAGCACATTCATGACTTTGTCAGAATGTCTGTGTTAAATTGAAAAGAGGTATGGTAATTTTTGCTATGGTGGATCTTATAACTAACAAAATATGCAAAAATATTTTATATTATAATCAACTTTTACCAGCCTGCTTAAACATATTGGCACTGTTCCAAGAGTTTTTGGTTAAAACTTAAGTCCCGGCCAGATTATTTTTTTTTATTTAAATCAATAATCTACCAGCAGCTTTTAAAAAGCAAGCAAAAACAACTCTGGTAGCAACACTCACATTCTCTCTAGTACTGTCTTTCACAGCAATTCATTTCCACCATTTAACCCAGAATACTGAAATCATCCTGTTAGTGAAGGGTATCATGGACCTGCTCTCTGAGGGGGCATCCCCAGGTTTGCATCACTGAGGACTGGCCATTGTTGGAGACAGGCCAAAGAGGAGGAAGACCCTGAATGCTATGTAACCAACCTAAAGATATTTGAAAATGGAAATGTAGCCTACCCCCTAGGGAGACGCTGGAATGTTGAGTCCCTCCTAACCTCACTGTTCCTGTAGCATCTTACTGACACACCAGCAGCAACTGAACCACATGTTCACTAAATCAGTCTGCAGAATACCCAAATGGCAACAAACCTCTCTCAACTCAAATAGAAAAATAACTTCAGATTCTCTCATGGGCCAAAGGTGTGCCTTTACGGTGAGACCAGCAATTATTCAATGTGTGCCTTTAAGCTGATACCATCAATTGACTGAACACATTTTTTGAAGATGCTCCCCTTTTTAGTCACCTTAGTATCTTCCAGGTGCTAGGATAGTCCCATTTCCCATTCCCTTGGGCTGGACTCTGAAGCTGATGAGGCCTCCCCAGGCAGTAGCTAAAAGAAACAAAAATGCTCTTCACAGTGGACCCTAGACTCACATCCACTACAGGCAAAGTATGGGAGGCAAAGACACTTTTAAAAGAGCTAATATGTATCCCTTTCCCTATCTCACACCACTGGCCTTAACTTCCTAGTGATTGGCAAGTATGAAATAAATATGCATAATGTACAACATTATATCTTCTAACTCTATCCATGGGAAAACATTTCCCAACAACAAGCAGAAGAAAACAATGTCTTAGGGAAAACACAATGAACCAAAATGGCAATGACTAACAAGCTCAGGCTAGCTGCAGTCCTGTTGTCAACATTAAATTTGGGCGAGGGATACTCCAGCTTTTGCAGGGCCCCTACACTCCAAAAGACTTTGTACTGAAAGGCTAAACTGAAAAGATACTCTTATTTCTGAGAATTGGGTACCCTGTTATTAACTGAGGGAAATCAAAAAAGTGTACATGAAATCAAAAAGTGTATAAAGATTTTGTGCTTACATAACACAGGAGAGGAAATAAATATATGCGGATTGGATGCGGTTTGAACCACATTCAATCTGCATGACATGTGATAAAACACTGCTTCCTATGGTGCCTGTTCACATATGTTCGGTGCACCGGTGGTGCGGATTCAGTGTGGTTTGAAAAAGAATCATGTACAATCTCTGAGCAGTGCCTTCAGATTCAGGCACGGATTACAGGCTATTGACTTCTATGGGAACCATTTCTAAACCGCAAATGTGTGAACATGATAAAATCCTGAGCTAATCCTGTCCTGAACCTGATGTAAACCTGACATGAACCACTGAACAACTACCGTATCAATTAACTGTGAAGCCTGAGCTTCAATCTGCACCGCACATATATGAACCAGCTCTTAGGGTGCATTCATACCTGTGAATGCACCTAACTCTGATTAGCCTTAAGCCTTGACTGCCACCACAGGAGGTTCAAGCATGATGTGAGGTGGTTGCAGGCTTGTCACTACTGATAGAGGTATCAGCTGCTGTATTAAAATGCATCAGCTCCCCTATAGTGTATTTGGTATTTCAGTGTACTCTAGGTGATAGGTTAGGTTATAACTGTGTTGGCAGAAAGTCCACATAGTGGTGGCAGCAGCTCTAGGGCTTGGTAGCTGAGATCTTCCGACACACGATGCCCAGCAGCTCATACCCCACCCCTCAGAGGTACACCTGGCACGGATACCTCTAGATTGAATCTGCAGCCCATTATCAGTGAAGTTTCTGTTACTAGGGATACCAGGCCATTTGTAATGCCAGGCATGCTCACCCTCACTTCCACTGTTCTAGCAACAAAAGATGACAATGCAACAGCAAATGACTGAAAGTTTGTCATTTCAGGATCAATATTGGTATCAAACACAGCAGCTCATTACATAGGCAACACATAGGATGGCTTCAATAGCAGAGCGTGGCATCTCCTCCTACTTCATCTCTTAGTCACATAGCTTTCTAGCACCAGGCTTTTCCACCACAAAGGGTCACAAAGTGGTCTTCTAGAGCCAGAAAAGAAAAAAACACACAATCACCAGTGAAAGGGCCAGAGACTGAAAGTGCCTTCTCTTGCACCTCTTGTCCAACACCCCTGGTAGTGAGGCCTGGAAGTGTAAGGACACAGAGTGGTATGCGGGCCGATGTAGCAGGAAGTGTCAGCTTTTGGTTGCAGGACCCAGATGACCATGAATCACCAGGCAGGGATTAGAGACCAGTACATAATGACACTCGATCAGCAGACAGGATTGAAGCCAGGACACAAGCCAAAAGGTCATCAACAGCAAGGTACAGTAACATCAGGCAGAGACAGAGTCAGCATACAAGCCGGACTCAGTTCACAGTTGAGCGGTGAGGTACAAGAACGTAAGGCACAAGCAGAGTCAGGGTACAAGCTAAGGTCGCAACAAGTAGGCAGGAATCCAAAGACAGGTCAGAGGCAAGCTGGGTCGTGCATGGGAAAGCAAATACAGCAGGCCAGGGCACAGGTATAGAAGGAACTAGCTGAAGACCACCCAGCAATCTGTTCATGTCACAATCCAGCTTAAATATGCCATTTGTTGCCAATGTCAGTGCAAGGTGTGCAAGAGTGTATGTGTGCACTTGCTGCTTAGTGTCCACACTAAAACATTTGTACTTGCTTGGTAATACCTGTCTTGCAGTGAGTCTCTGCCCACAATTATGCACATGTGCATCTTCTTAGTCCAATACATACTGAGCTCTTCTTACACTAACCAGTACTATCTGTATTCTGTGGTTTAATTAGACAACCTGCAGAGACTTACAAAGGCACATCAAACACTGTAATAAAATCAGAGAAGTGATGAATTGACTACAATGCACCTTAGCACAACCTCTCAATATTTTGAAGAAGGTTATAAGGTGCTCTTAAATCATAGAGGCATGTGATGTCTACTGGCTATGATATAACTGGTTGAACCAATTTGACCAAAGGCCAAAATATTTCCAAAATAAAAGTATAGTCCAATGCTCTTTGCCATTAAATCTATACTCCAGTCAAACCATTTGTTTTTGCTTTGGATAGGACTGGGTATAGCAAATACAGTCAGGTCCATAAATATTGGGACATCGAACACAATTCTAACATTTTTGGCTCTATACACCACCACAATGGATTTGAAATGAAACGAACAAGATGTGCATTAACTGCAGACTGTCAGCTTTAATTTGAGGGTATTTACATCCAAATCAGGTGAACGGTGTAGGAATTACAACAGTTTGCATATGTGCCTCCCACTTGGTAAGGGACCAAGAGTAATGGGACAATTGGCTTCTCAGCTGTTCCATGGCCAGGTGTGTGTTATTCCTTCATTATCCCAATTACAATGAGCAGATAAAAGGTCCAGAGTTCATTTCAAGTGTGCTATTTGCATTTGGAATCTGTTGCTGTCAACTCTCAAGATGAGATCCAAAGAGCTGTCACTATCAGTGAAGCAAGCCATCATTAGGCTGAAAAAACAAAACAAACCCATCAGAGAGATAGCAAAAACATTAGGCGTGGCCAAAACAACTGTTTGGAACATTCTTAAAAAGAAGGAATGCACCGATGAGCTCAGCAACACCAAAAGACCCGGAAGACCACGGAAAACAACTGTGGTGGATGAGCGAAGAATTCTTTCCCTGGTAAAGAAAACACCCTTCACAACAGTTGTCCAGATCAAGAACACTCTCCAGGAGGTAGGTGTCTGTGTGTCAAAGTCAACAATCAAGAGAAGACTTCACCAAAGTGAATACAGAGAGTTCACCACAAGATGTAAACCATTGGTGAGCCTCAAAAACAGGAAGGCCAGATTAGAGTTTGCCAAACGACATCTAAAAAAGCCTTCACAGTTCTGGAACAACATCCTATGGACAGATGAGACCAAGATCAACTTGTACCAGAGTGATGGGAAGAGAAGAATATGGAGAAGGAAAGGAACTGCTCATGATCCTAAGCATACCACCTCATCAGTGAAGCATGGTGGTGGTAGTGTCATGGCGTGGGCATGTATGGCTGCCAATGGAACTGGTTCTCTTGTATTTATTGATGATGTGACTGCTGACAAAAGCAGCAGGATGAATTCTGAAGTGTTTCGGGCAATATTATCTGCTCATATTAAGCCAAATGCTTCAGAACTCATTGGACGCCGCTTTACAGTGCAGATGGACAATGACCCAAAGCATACTGCAAAAGCAACCAAAGAGTTTTTTAAGGGAAAGAAGTGGAATGTTATGCAATGGCCAAGTCAATCACCTGACCTGAATCCGATTGAGCATGCATTTCACTTGCTGAAGACAAAACTGAAGGGAAAATGGACCAAGAACAAGCAGGAACTAAAGACAGTTGCAGTAGAGGCCTGGCAGAGCATCACCAGGGATGAAACCCAGAGTCTGGTGATGTCTATGCGTTCCAGACTTCAGGCTGTAATTGACTGCAAAGGATTTGCAACCAAGTATTAAAAAGTGAAAGTTTGATTTATGATTATTATTCTGTCCCATTACTTTTGGTACCTTAACAAGTGGGAGGCACATATGCAAACTGTTGTAATTCCTACACCGTTCACCTGATTTGGATGTAAATACCCTCAAATTAAAGCAGACAGTCTGCAGTTAAAGCACATCTTGTTTGTTTCATTTCAAATCCATTGTGGTGGTGTATAGAGCCAAAAATGTTAGAATTGTGTCGATGTCCCAATATTTATGGACCTGACTGTACGTCTGTCAACTTGTTATAACCTTTCCTAATTTTTCTAAAATAATTGTTTTGTTGCAATCTGTGTCCTTACTTGAGAAACTTCATAACTCTTCTTTCTCTGATAAGAATTGAGGGAAAATTTCCCCTATGAGGATCCAAATCACAATCCCTACTCCATTCTGTCCAACAAAAAAAAGGTGTGACTTAAGTTATGCTTTAAAACTGGAAACATCTCTGTTTTGGCATGTCAATCTGTTTAGAATAGAGTTGCATCAATTTTCATCAACCATACCATATCACAGTGAAATTTTAGTGTGAGCATTTTGAAGCAGCAAGCACCCCTTTTACATCAGAACCAACAAACAACAGATAGTGTTGAAAATTTTTACAATATACATTAAGAAGCACACAATGTTATCTGTAGGGTCTGTATTGAATAGCTCATTGTGAGCATTATGTACAGAAAAAGAACTACAGATAGATTAGATATATAGATATATAGATAGATAGATAGATAGATAGATAGATAGATAGATAGATAGATAGACCATTAGAGACATAGATATTCATATTTGTGAATGCTGAAATTAAAATGATAACCTTTATTGAGTATCTAAATTGATTATAATTGAAAGCTTTTAAGAGTACTCAAGCCTCCTCATCAGATATAAAAGATACCTGATGAAGAGAACTAAGGATTCATCTCAAAACTATATCAAGGCAGATGAGGTAATCCCAAGTAATCATATCATTTTCATACTTTACAACCTGCTTAACGTAATTGGCACTTAACACTGAAAATAACATGTTTATGGATTTGGTTATGAGATGTTTTTTCATTTCCCATCACATGAATATCCCATCACATGAATATGTAACTTGTGCAAATGAAAATGTTATTTTAAAATGTTATTTTAATAGACATGCCACACCATTTTTTTTGTTTACAATATACTGAACCTTTCCCAAATAGTTTAATAAAATAAAAAAAGTCAGTAAGCAAAAGAATCATTTTCAAACTTTCTTCATCTCAAGAAAATGTATTTTTGGAAATTTGTTGTAGTAGAAGGAACTTTATTATAAAGATTTTTAAAATGTAAGTGTGGTAATTAAAATACATGATAATATTCAGATCTTTTATAGAGAACAGTACTTTGCATGGTAGAGCAGCCACCTCTGGGTGTTTATTAAATTTGACACAGAATATAAGGTTTTGTTAAAATCCATTTTAAATATAATTATTTTAAAAATGAAGGTAAATTATTAAAAATGATTAATAAGGGGGAACACTGGGGATGGAAAATGCTCATTACCCAATCGGAGGATACAAAGATGCCCCATCCCTATATTAGTTAATGAAAAGAAGCAAAAATTGGACCGTATTCCACAGACTTTATAGGCACCACACCAAATTATCATAAAAGAAACAATCTTTATTACTACACAATTAAAATAAATAAGTTAAAAACAATGAATACTTAAAATATAATAGCATCCTGCACCCTTATGTCAATTGAGGTGGTGGACATATACTCTGACAATGGTATACATTGTCCAGAGAGCACTAGAAATATAGTAATTCATAAATTGCCACCACAGGTAATTTATTAATATTTAATTTTATAACTAGGCCTGGTTAGGTGGCTATGGTCTGTTGGTAGTCAGTCTCCAGGCGGTTCACAGTCCAATGGTTAAGAAACAGTAATTATAAAGCCATTGCCATGGTGGGTCTTTCTTTACATCTAAACATATTTTCATGCAGACCACACTCACGCAGCATGAAATCACAGTCCTTAATGATTCTCCTTTGAATACTTGACAGTCAAAGAAACATTTGGAGATATGAAACTTAATTCATGTTTGGTTTAATGTTTAAAGGGATGTCCATTGTATTGATGGTTCACTGATTAAATAAGGTAAGTAGTAAATAAAAAGTGTCAAAGCTAGACAAAATAATGAGTCTAATAATGATGTGGGCATAACGGACAAGGAGGCCTAGGAATAAACCATGAGAAAACCTGTAAACCTAGTCCTAAACAGAAAGATTTGGACAACTGATGGGTTTGGTTGGAAGTGGTGTTGGATCTGTAGAAATTCTTAGGTCCATGTTGTATGGAGAACTGTATTTTAGTGAGGTCGGTGTAGCAGAAAGACCTTGGTTGAAGACTTCAGATGTTTAAGAAAGGGAGTGCTACAAAGGATCTTTTATTCAGATCTGACAAGTGTAATATGTATATATACATATACATTTTTTTTTTCATGTGTCAGCCCTGATATACTGAAGAGTAAGAGTGGGCGGAGCAGGGGCGGACTGACCATTTGGAAACTCTGGCACTGCCCGAGGGCCTGGGGTCAGTAGGGGGCCCCATGAGATGCCCCTGGTACCTTTTTCATAGGCTTTTTTGAGTTTTGGCAAGGACACAGGGGCCCCATGATCCCCTGTTGCCGGGGGCCCCATGAGTTGTCAGTCTGCCCCTGGGGCGGAGACAGGATTATAAATGACAGCAAGTAGCAAGGGGTTACGGTTCTCTTGGGTTTGCCATGCCTATTTGGCAATTAAATCTTGCTCCTAGTCTATATATTGGAAATGAGGAGGCCCCAGAAAACTCATGATGCAGTGCAGTTCTGGAGCAGGAGTTGTTTCAAGTTGGGAGGAATGTACATGACAGGGCCAGAGGCCCTTGAAGCCTGGGAACATTTATGGTGTGGTAGTGATATGAAGCACCACAGCAACCCCCTCCCCTTGTCAACTGATTTGGGATCAGTTATAATGTAAGTTCTCTCTTAAGTCTGAACTGTTATCCTATGAGGCAATACTAGATTACATGGCTGGAGTGTGAATATACAAATGTATGGACTGGTGCTATTGAAGATTTCATAACCATGTATATGGCTTGTTATTTTGGAAATCATGACCTTGTAAAGTTGGTTGATTAACCAACTAATGCAGGCCATAGATGGGTCGTTAATTGTCCGATTTTTCGGCAGAAAGAAAAATCGGCCGATTTTCGTACCGTTAGTGGATTAGTTCGTCGGCCATTTTTCGTGTATTTTGCACTTTCAGATTATCGGTTATGTTGGGAAAATTGCGGCCGAATTGGCTGATCGGCCGATTTTCCCAGCAATGAAGGCCAAATTGGACGATCATTTTAACGATAAAAATTCTGCGCATGAGCTGTGACCTGCAAGGGACAGAAGTTATGGGGCGATTTAGTCAGACAATTTTTTTAATCGTTGGTGGTAACGTCGGCCGAACGAACGACCGATTTTTCATTTATCGTTTGAAAAATCAGCCGATGTTCAACCCATCAATGGCCTGCATTAGTCCTCTGCATTGTGTAAAAAGGCTGTTTGATCCTGTCTTCTCTGCCCCTTATCTTGTTGAAATGTCCACCTGATACAAACTGAACCTGTGGTCACATGCACATGCTCAATTTAGTGTGTATTGCTAGAGAGGTTTTTTTTTTTTCTTCTTGGGAGGGTGCATGTGATCAGCAAAGGGCCAATCAGCACTGTCCAGGCAGAGGCCAGGAGTTTTACATCCTCGTAGAGCAGAAAGAAAACTCTTCCTACAAGCTTTAACCAGTGCTCTGCTGAACACTAATAGAAGTCACAAGACTGCTATATACTTCTGATGAGAAAATGTATTTAGCAGTTTATATTTACTAAAATAATTGCATTTTTATGTTGTGTGTACTGTGGGAGACCAGATATAGTGAATGGAGGGTCCTGGGTTTAGTATCACTTTAAGAAATTAATATCTGAAGTCAGAAATTACTGTTGAACTATGGATGTGTTCTCAAACATGAAAAACTGTTTTAGCAGATAATTAATTCTTATATACACTGTCAAACGTAAAAGACTACATTTAGGCAGACACATTGGACTAACTGCTGTGCTAGCTAAATTGTGAGGTTTAAGTGTATCCTTATTTTATGAAAATATAAACATAGCATGTTTAAGTTTTACATGAATCTGGGACCACCAACTCCTTGTTGCAGAGCCACCAATATCTTGTCAATCCAAGAATGCTGACACTGCAGATAATTTAAGGTAGCCAGCAGCACTTAGCAATACCAAATCTTTGATAAATTGCTGCTTTAGCAAGAGAGCAATACTGTTGGAGTAAGTCATTGTTCTTTCTGCTCTTATTGTAATTGTTTAGCTAGCCAGTTGCCTCTCCAGCAGGATAGCTGATGGAACATTGACCTTGGGCTGTTTCTCTCTGTATAGCTGAAATCTTGTAATAAGTGTACACAGCAAGAAGAGAACAGGACAATCATCACTCTACCTCCTTCCGAATTGTCCATCAAAGCAGTAAATACGAGTCTGGAAAACAAGTTCCACCTTCTAGCTGGAAATTGTAAATATGAAACACCAACATGAAATATTAATATTAACCAGGTTAAAAAACATTTTAAATTTACCTTACTGTCCTGGAGCAACAGGAAGTGGGAGAAAATCTCTGAAAAGTGAGGAGAGTGGCCCTCTTAACCACTTCAATACGCAACACTATCACACCCTTTCCTGTCCAGACCAATTTTCAGATTTCAGTCCTGTCAATTACACAGTTATACAACACTGTACCCAGATTAAACTGTTATTTTTTTTTTAGACAGATAGAACTTTATATTGGTGGTATTTAGTCACCACTGGGGTTTATCATTTTTTTGCTATATAAATGATAAAATCTGAACATTCTGAAAAAAAACATGTTTTTCTAAGGGTTTGCTTGAAAATTTTGCAAATACTTAATCATTCTTCATAAATTTAAGCCAAAATTCTGCTATATTTCTTTGGTAAAAATAACCTAAATCAGTGTATATTATTTAGTCTGTATGAAAGTTATAGAGTCTACAGTTTATGGTATAGACAGTATATTTGAAAATTGATCAATACCACTGTAATTACTGCCTATTATACCCCCCAAAATAACCCCTTTTTGGAAACTAGAAACCACAAGGTATTTAGTAAGAGGTATGGTGAGTTTTCTTTAAGTTGTAATTTTATTGTCCCAACGTTTTTGAAAATTAAGAAATTAAATACTTTTTTCACAATTTTTTTTACATACTGGCACCAAAGCAGTACAGCATCATCATTTGACTGGTTAGCAGTGATTATGGACACTGACTGATGACAGTATGTAAATATATATATATATATATATATGGTTTACAGTATGATTGCTCATTACAGTGATACTCACTGTTAGAAGCAATCATTTTTATGAATGGCATCCATTCATGTGCCGTTGTTGTGTTCTTTTGGGATATATATGATTGGTCACAGCTATCACATGGTACAGGTCCGTTGTGATCGACCCTGTCTGTACCTTGTGATCACTGTGACCAATCACAGATATCACAATAGAACACAATGAACAGCTCTGAATAAAAGCTATTGCATATTTTTGACATGATTGGTCACAGAGATCACATGGTACCAGGGCTCCTAGGATGCGCAGGAGGTGTGAAACTGGGAAGATGTCATATGATGTCCACTCAGAAAAAGTTGGGTAAACACCAGTCACCAGAACAGGCGTCTCCATTAAAATATTTATTTTCCTCTCTTGCTATGGTGACAACTCTAAGGTTTGAATTTTCCATCACTTTCTGACTTGGTAAAGGAAAGACAACAAAAAAAGCACAGTCCACCTTATGAGTAAAATGTCTTATGAAGACAAGGGGCCTCAGTAATTTACAACACACTGCCATTTTGCGAAACACACTGGGGGTTATTTCCTACAAGTAGAGAGAAAATCTGGTGCAGAAACCAATCAGCTTCCAGGTTTTATTGCCAAGCCTTAATTGAACAAGCTGAAGTGAGAAGCTGATTGGCTACCATGCACAGCTGCACCAGATTCTGAGTGCTCCCATTTTTGTAAATCTCCCCCAATGTGTCTATCCAAACTATAAATACACATTGCCCTACAACTAAAATAGAGTGCATAAGGCACACTCTGCTCTGATGTGTTTAGCACATCTGTAGGCCTCTGCTGCACCCCTGAAGCCCGTCCAATATATCCCCTTATTGTTTACCTTCACTTGTGTCTAAAATCTTCCACTATATATTTATTTTAAGCACTCTTTTTGTCTGGATTTACGCATTCTAAAAAAAAAATTTTTTTGTCTTTAATGTAAATCTGTGCTTAACTGAATTTTAGTGCATTTCTTTTTTTCTGTGATTCTAATGTTCATGACACGTAATAAATGCTGCAAAACTAGCAAGAATGCATTATAATCAAAGTAAAGCTTGGTAAGAATAAGTGTTTTATAGAAACAAACTAAACTGCAGCTATTTTAGAATGCTGTAATGTGAATCTAGCTTTATGACTAAAGAAATATTTAAATCTTGTATAATATAGTGGATCTATGCAGCAAAAAAAGCATGGAATATATGATAGACAATAAGACAGCAATTTTTGTTTTTTGGGGTTTTTTTGTTTTGCTCCCTGTAAAATGGTTTTATTACCTTTAGTCACTTTTTTTTCAGAACAAAGGTTTAAGCCATATAAACAAAAACTGAAAGTAACTACCCTTGTCAGGTTATATGGTTTATCTCCTAGATTGTAAGCTCCAAGGAGCAGGGCCCTCCTATCCCTCTTGTATTGAACTGTATTGTTGCTGTATTGTCTCCCTTTATATTGTACAGCGCTGAGCAAACTGTTGGCGCTATATAAATCCTGTATAGTAATAATAATAATCTCAACAGTCACTTTTCCTGCCCAGCTTGGTCTGTATGTAAATGTGGATTCAAATATAAATTAAGGCATGTCAAATAAAAGAGAAAAAATCATATACTGCATACTATTAATATTGGTATTAACTTAATGCAGTCACCAGAATACATTAATTTTCACTGTAGAGGTCCCTATAATTTTTATATACAGCATGTAATATGTATATTTTTGAGAAAATAAAACGCACATAGAATTTGCCAGAGCCATCAAAATATGTATAGTTACATCATTTGTAGGAGAATTATTACAATATTTGTAAAACCGGCATGGCATTTGGCTTTGCTTTGGAATTTACAATTAAAATTGTATTTACAAATGACTGATTTGAATTACATTGGGCTCCTAAGTGGATGTAAAAGCAGATATATTACTTGTGTTAATCCCAACATCTAAACAATGGTCCTTTCTGAGAGGAACATTTCAATCCAATATCAAGGGGGAAATACCACAATTGCTTTCCTACATCTCAGATCTCTGAAGAAAAGCCCCTTTTCATTGTTTAATGCCTTGTAGTGTCAGGAGGGGTTACTATGCACTAGAGATATCAGGAGAGAATAGCTAAAGGTCACACGTAATTAAGCTATGGTCCATGTAACAGAAGAGGCTTTTATATTATCTCCTTTGGCTTGGATAAGTTGGCACTATTTATAAGCCCTGCAGTGAGCAGTTGCCTTTATATTTGTGTGGCATTCCATGCGACTCAGCATGATAATTATATCACTGTTATGTATCTTCTAAACATTTTTTTAAGTTTATGGGAAGCAAAAGTGCTTTATGATTTACAAAAAAAGCATTTATTAGTACGAATATTCATAGGTACTGTATATGAATGGCAAACCACCATTATTAAATTAATACAAATATATTTAAAGTACATGTATAAAGAGGTCAAATGTTCCTTAACAATATGTGTATTCAGGTTGCAAATTTTTGCAATTGATGCACATTTCCCAGTTTAACCACTTCAAAACCAGGCACTTTCACCCCTTCCTTCCCAGGACAATTTTTAGCTTTCAGCACTGTTGCACTTTAAATAACAAATGCGCAGTCATGTAACATTGTACCCATATGAAATTTTTATCATTTTTTACACAAATAAAGCTTTCTTTATGTGTTATTTAATCACATTTGGTGTTTTATATTTTGCTAAATTAATGAATAAAGATTGAAAATTTTGAAAAAAAGTGTTTTTCTCTGTTTCTGATAGAAATGTTTGCAAATAATCTATCTTCATAAATTCAGGACAAAATGTATACTGCTACATTTCTTTGGTGAAAATAACCCAAAACAGAGTATAGTATTTAGTCTGTAATGAAGCTATAGAGTCCACAAACTATGATATATATATATATATATATATATATATATATATATACACCGTATTTTTCGCCGTATAAGAGGCACCTGACCATAAGACGCACCTAGGTTTTAGAGGCAGAAAAACAGGGAAAAAAAATTCTGAACTAATGGACTGCAGACACAGTACAGGAGATGACCAGAGACTGCAGACAGCACAGGGATGACCAGAGACTGCAGACAGCACAGGGATGACCAGAGACTGCAGACAGCACAGGGATGACCAGAGACTGCGGACAGCACAGGGATGACCAGAGACTGCGGACAGCACAGGGATGACCAGAGACTGCGGACAGTACAGATGACTGCTGACCTTTGGGGAGGTGGGGAGCGGGTACCTGAATTTGACAGGTACCCGCTCTTACTTCCGCAGAGTTTTTGTTTGATCTTACTTGTTCCTCGATCCAGCCGCGCGCTGTCTTCCGGACAGCGGGGTGCCCAGTGCACATGAGCGAGAAGCACTTGCGCTTTGTGATTGGTCCGGCGGCTTCTGGGATCTGTCATGTGTCCCAGGTGCCGCCTTACCATTCACAAAGTGCACCGCTTCTTGCGCATGCGCACTTGGCACCCGGCTGTCATGCCCAGTGCCCACACTACAGAAGCCGGGAAGACAGCACGCCGCTGGATAGAGGAACAGGTAAGGTCCCGCTGCAGAGCTGAGCGGCCGGCCCGGTATTCTGACACGGCCGCGGTGGAAATACCGGACCCGCCGCTCCATATTCGCTCCATAAGACGCACTGACATTTCCCCCCCAGTTTTGGGGAAGAAAAA
The DNA here is from genome assembly GCF_062004578.1 of Staurois parvus. Taxonomy (NCBI): domain Eukaryota; kingdom Metazoa; phylum Chordata; class Amphibia; order Anura; family Ranidae; genus Staurois; species Staurois parvus. The sequence goes on along the minus strand of NW_028317797.1, from coordinate 3,183,765 downwards.
TTGCGTCTTATACGGTGAAAAATACGGTATATGTGTGAAAATCGATCAATGCTGATGTACTGACAGCCAATCTACTTTTCTGATGCCCGTAAATGCCAGGACTGTACAAATAACCAACTGACCCCTTTTTGGAAAGTAGATAGTCCAAGGTATTTAGAAGGAAGCATGGCAAGTTTTTTGAAGTTGTAATTTTTTGTCACCAATTTTTTGGGAAAATAAAGAGATTAAAAAATTGGGGGGTTTTCACAGTTTTGTTTGTACAGTACAGTGTCATCATATCATATAACTGATGTAGCAGTGATCAGGGATGCTGACTGGTGACAGTATATAAAAAAAAAGTAATTTTGTTAAATGTTTAAAATATTTTTTCTTTTTTATTACATTTCTTTTTCTTTTACAATGTTTTTATATGTACTGTGACCAGAGCAATAAAGTGGTAGCATTGTAACACTGTACTGCTCTGGGGAGGTGATCAGGATTTCTTTTTTTTTACACACTATGATTGTTTTATAACAACCATTTTTTCTGAATAAAATCCATTCATTCAGTGTTTACTATTGTAATTAGCTGTAATTGGCCACAGCTAATTAAATGGTACGGATGGGCTGTGATTGGCCCTCTCTGTACAGTGTGATCACTGTCACCAGTCACGGGGATCAATACAATGGTACACAATGAATGGCATGAATGAACACCATCCATTGTGCAAAATTGTCATGTGATCTGCTATGATTGGTCACAGCAATCACATGGTACCAGCAGCGGACCAGTACACTGACTTGTCATTCACTGTGTCTGGGGGGGGGGCATCATATGACGTCCTCCCAGAACAGTGAGTGTCCTGCTCGGCTGACATTTTATTATAGGCCAGTCGGGAAGGTGTTGTACATGGTGAAAGTACTCAAGAATAATTGTTGATGTGCCAGAAATTGGGGTTGATTTACTAAAGGCAAATAGGCTGTGCACTTTGGAAGTATATTTCCTCCAGAGCTTAGTAAGTAAGGAAACACTCTGCTTATTTCCATCATCATATCATGTACAAACAGAAATGCTGTTTTTTTGTTTAGTTTCCTTGCACCTGATTGGGTGTTGTTCTTTGTAAAGTGAAGCTTCACCTCATTTATTTAGCTTTGGAGCAACTGCACTTGTAGAGTGCAAAAGCACTTGCAAACTGCACAGTATATTTACCTTTAGGAAATTAACCCCTTAGTGTGCTCCTACCCTCTTGTTTGGGCTAAAAAGTCAGGGGAATTAAAAATAGCTTTTAGGACAGATTTCTAGCAGTAATTCGCTGAATAACAACCTGCACCTATAACAAGCAAGCATTTGTGCCTGTGATGTGACGTAGTGACGTGGTGACGCACTTCCGGTCTGGCGCCATCTTGCTACACCAGAGTGCCTCAGTACACCCATGTGAGGTGTCACAAGCCCTATCTGTTTCTGCCTAAATGGGGAATAGCAAATGGTGAAGGAGAGAGCATTGGAGAGTGTGGAGTACCTTTCACCCAGAGGAAGCGTGCAGGGTCCAGGTGTGACCCGTAAGGCTTTTTGGCCCCTGTGGGTCGCAGGGGGAAGGTGAGCGGGCATGCTAGCCACATAAGGATTGTCACCCACCACTTGCACTGGCACAGGAGCATGTGTTTTCATCTATATGTCTATATATCTACACTGAATACTGTGGACTATACTATTTATCCTGCTACTAGAACCACCGAGGAGTGTTGATCCATACTCCACAGAGGGAATCACTGTGTGTCACGATTGCGTAGGTTGTTTGACACAGAGTGCACTGTTTTTCACTATTGAAATCCACCTTACTGAATTGGGATGTATATTTGTGTTTAATAGATATCGATTGTGTATCATATGCAAAATATTATAGCGCTACATCATTATTTAGTATTTGTATGTTTATATCCATTTGAAGGTGAGGATTGGATGTTAGCAGCTGTTTCATATTACACATTATAAACGCAGCAGCGCAAGTGGATATATTATCCATTTTCTTTGGTAATATTGCACCAAATTCAGGTAGTTCTTACTACTGTCACTTTAGGAACTGGTCGCTATGGCAATGACAAATTATTAAAGAAATACCGCCAGTTCTCAGATTATAAAACTGCTGGTAATTAAATAATTAACTAACTCTGAGCTGAGTGTACATGTAGGGCTGGTGGGCAGTGGATGGACCTTCTTCCATGTTTCCCATTAACGTGTTGGGCGCCAAATATGGGTCACACAAGAGCACTACCATAGGGCTGGGTTCTTCTTGACTACCCTAAACAGGTTCACTGACCTCGCACATGGGGTACCTTTACTTGTGCTGTATCCATCTATGCCCCAGTACAAGGCTGTGACAGAGAGCAGAAATATTATTTTATTTTTGTGTTGTTTTGTTGAACTTAAGTGTGTCCAGCAGTCAGCTTGTCTGCTTAATTATATCTAGGAGTTCCTGTGCCCTGCAGGGGTGGGAGATGAGATTGATCTCAGCAGGAGGCACAGACAGCAATGTCTCCTGCAACTGGAAAAAGCCAAACATGTTGGCACCAGGGGTTTGAGGCTGGGTTTAATTGAAGGGACAATATATCTCCCCTATGCTGGCAGAAAGGGTCAGACTTTTTTCTGAGTTTACTCCTGTGATGTTTGGGATATGACTTGTCACTGGGAGGGCAGAGCCTGATGGAGGACTGGGAAACTAGTTCCCCATCAGGTCTTTTTTACTTTTGCTTGACAGCGCATGGCAATGAGTAGATTGGAAAGCTGCTATTGGACTGAATAGTGGTGTGTGCTGAATAGCAACTGAATAGAGGCATGTGCTCCAGCAGGTTTTATAGTATGTTGGTATACGTTTTTCTTATGCCATGGTAAATTATGAGTGCTGGGTAAGGAGGCTAGAGACCCAAAAATTGCTAGTGGGTGATTCAGCATTCCATTGACTGGACAGGGAATGAATACTGAGCTGAAGGGTTCATAAATAGTAGTAGACAAATTGGCAAGGGCCAAAACCAACTAGGAATAGATGGTGCCATAGAAAGCAAAATAGGCATAGTCAGGAGAATAGCTGCAGCTCAGTGCCAGTGGTGAATGGAGGCAACACTTTAAGCTAGAATGAGAAGCACGCATGAAGTCCGGTGTCAAAGCAAGGTCAAGGCAACTAGAGTTGACATTAAGAAAGCTATAAGGTCAACCTGAGAAACAGAACGTGTCATAGGGGCTACCATTTTCTATAGGAGATTAAACTGAGAATGAGCTAAAAAAGGAAAGTACTACAAACCCTGTAAAAGAAGATCTACTTATCTTTCCAGTCGGTAGTGACTCAGATCTTTGCTTCCTTGATGAGCTATGGATGCCATTGATATCTGACACTTTCAGGTGAGTGGCATTTAATTCTTTTACTATAAGGACAGGTTTGCTTTAAAAAAAGCCAATCAGGATGTGCTCTTGAGAACATAAAGAGCATTGTAATGCACCTGCCAGGATCTGTAGTGGGGAAGGGCTCAGAGCAGGCAGACACAGAAGTGTGGCAGACATAGAGTCAAAAACAGCAGGTGGAGCACAAACAGCAACAACAGGAACAAAGTAGTCAGTAGTTGGAAGTGGAGAATAGGTTCAGCTGGGGATATAAAAGGGAACCAACAGCATAATTCACAAAATGAGATTAACCCATTAACAACTGCCCTTAATGGCTTTATGGACAGTCAACAACTGACAAGCCAGGCCTAGAACTGCAGGTAAGTAACAATGAATATAGTTGTATATAAAATAACACTATATATAGTTATACATTTACCAGTTGACTGTTGCAACCCGTTTAACCTTTTAATGATAGTGAACAAAAACAAGGCACACCAGCACACACACCAAACATGCATGGTTTAGTTACCAATGCTACTTAGCTAAACAAAGCCCACTGCCTAAATCTGGGGAGAAAATATGGGAATGGCTTTCCAGACTTTTTTATATAGATATATTCAGCACGATTTTCATCCTGACCTCAGTTTCATTAACCAGTGAGCAATTGAACTAGAACATATAGGAGGAGATTTACTAAAACTGGTGCACACAGAATCTGGTGCAGCTCTGTATGGTATCCAATTAGCTACTAACTTCAGCTTGTTCAGTTAAGCTTTGACAATAAAACCTGTAAGCTCATTGGTTACTATGCACAGCTGCACCAGATTCTGTGTGCACCAGGTTAGTAAATCTCCCCCTTACAGTATGGAGTTAAGACGTTGAAGATTTAACTGGCCACTCTCTTTTCCCAGATTAGTGAAGTTAGGGACTCACTAGTTAGTAAACTCAGGATTAGGATGGCAGTCCATTAGCCAGCACCTATTTGTATCATCACAGTTTCACTTTAACCACTTGTCTGCTATTGTATGTTTATCAACAGCAGACCAGTGGCCCTTTGTTTACCCAGTATTGTTTATGAACTGCACTGGATAAACAGACCTTGGGTGGCCAGTCTCCTTGGTTATCACTGTGTACCAGTGATGCCAGCTGATCTGAGTGGCTGGGTACCATACGATCGTTGTAATTGGTCATCACTGTGATCGCATGGTATTTTTTACTGTGCTGATCCCTCTCTTGCCCCTTACTATAGGACACAGAGATAGAGGGCAGAAATCCCCAATAAAAATGCTTTATTTGCCAAAAAACTGCTTACATAAATAAAGAGATGCAGGTTTCCAATACTCAGAATGGGCAGTTCCAGGGTCAGATGCAATATGGTAAATATAGTGTTTATTAATGGGGATTTCTTCACTATGAGCTTCTTTTATCCTTAAAATTCTCATTCATCAATTGGGAGTCTGTGCAATAAGGGGACCGGAGGAATGACATTTAAGAGAAGTATCAGATGCAATATCACACAACCCTATGCCTTAGAGGCTGAGTTTAGTAAGGAGGTTTGTGCACATGGGGCGGTGTATGGTGGCATGTATTGATGGATTCATAACCTTTGCACTATATGGAGCATGGTATAATATGAGCACAATTTATTTAGTGTCCACTAGTGGTGACATTACACTATTTTAGCTATTTTCTTTTCAAGTGATACTGAGAAGAAGAGAATTCTGGGGAGGAGAACATGGATTTGGAGTGAATTGTCAAGCCTTTTAAAGTGGATGTTTGGTAAGAAGATAAGCAGGAGGGGTGAGAAGTCAGGTATCACTGGTGATTTTCACTCTTGATTGTCACTTACACATGTGAGTACAAATTACTGCACTATGTGAGGTTTTTAATTTTTGGAGGGATGTCCACGTGATGAGATGAAGATTTTTGTGGAAGATGTGGAAGCACTATAGTGGAAGCACTATTGGAAGGAACAGAGGACACAGAGATGAGGGTTTTGTGAAGCTTTATTATACCCATTTTGATATATATGGGTCAGGAACTCTGGTAAGAGTCTGGGGAAGTGAATGACAGGAGAGTACTCACCTTTGACAGTGATGTAGAAAGCACTTACTTACAAAATAAGAATATACAATTCAGTGAAATTTTTTAAAAGAGTGTCAAATGTTAGATTTTTTTTAGAACATGGTCTCTAATTGTAATCTATTAAAACTAAAATTCAAATACTTACTTAACACAATACATGAATTACTGGATTTTATTAAGTTTAGTATTGGTTTCTGTTAAATACCATACACATAGATCCCACAAAAAGATGAAGTCCTACCATCGCAGAACAGGCTGGCATTAATTTTATTTTGATTCAGCTGTGATGTTTTAGGTGGTAATAAAGAACATACAAATAAATGGTAAACATGAAATTAGAGGAATAAGATCAAGTACACGTCTTTCCCATAGACAGTTGTTTGTGTAAATACAATAATAGTGGTACAGCTCTAATCTATCATAATGAAGCCCTTCATCACAGACAAAAGCCCAGCCAGCCCACTATCGTTACTTGAACCTATAAAAGTACCAAGGGAGTGAAAGGAAAGATTTGCTGAGAACAAGAGGCAGATGAGTCAATGAGATGTTTTTTTTATAAGATCAGTAGACAATACTAGCATGTCTATAAACTTTCATGAGGTCCAGTTAAAATGGCTATAAATAAGTAAAATGCTGTGCTATCGGTGACTTGTTGGTAGTATCAAATAGCAAGAAGAAGAACTTAAAACAGAATAAATATATTTATCAAGGTTAATTAGTCAAGGTTGTGTTACTCCCTACAAGATGCAACAAGCGTGCAAGAAAGGACTTTCATTTAAAATACAGTATATCTAAAGCCCAAACTCTCTTTTTTATTTGGATAGAATAGGGGAGGGTTAAAACTGCTGTCAGTTTTTTTTTTTCACGTGTCTCATTAGGGAGATTACTTTCACTTCCGGCCCAGCAGACTTGATAGGAAGTAAATGGATATCTTTCAAATGTGAGTAAAATCCTCTCTTAGATAGTTATTCTGGGAACAAGTGTCCCAATTGGAAAGTTTCCCGTTATTTCTGTTCTTATGACAGCTCAATTTTTCAATTTACCCTTACTTTCATTCTCAGTGACATTGGTGATCAGACCAACTAGAGAGAGCAAATTTCCCTGACTGGGACATAGACAGCAACAAAACCTGACAGCGGTTCCAACCCCTCACCATTCTATCCAAACCTAGAAAAATTTTTTTACCTTTAGTTATACTTTAAGTAGTCTAGAATGGGCAACTAGAATGTCTGTAATAAAATTATTTCTATATACTATGCTAAACCCATGAGGTTCTCGATATGTTTCCCTCAATTTAAGACACATGTCTTATATTTTCAGTGTTTCTTACATCTGTTTATTGGTAAACATTCCAAAACTGCTTGTGAACCTAATTTGCTAAAAGGAAAAGAGAACAATTGTAGTGGATATTACATGCACGCTTGTGATACTTGCTGCAGCGATTCCAGCTTGGACCAATGTAGGAATGCATGGTCCATACTTGGCCAATCTCTGTTGAAGCTGAGAATCACTGTAGTAGGTCACTAAACTATCACTAGTAGCACAGGTTGCTTGCTTGGCATGGGTACTGTTCAGAGAATACCTTTCATTTTCTCAATGAATAAAAATGTTTCTTTGAACGAGGTGAAGTGGGATGGTAAAGTCACAATCTCTACACATGAAAGAGCACTTTGCATTCATTGAGAAGATGTAAAATGTTCTTTGAATGGTGCCCTGTCAATCCAGCAACCTTGTGTGTTCACCACACAGCAGGGCATCCACACGGCACAGGACCCAAAAGCTAGTGGTGATCTCTGTAGTAGTGGTGCCTACTACAGTGATTTCTAGCTTCCATGGGGATTCCACAGGCATGGATCATGTATAGTTATATTGGTCCAAGCTGGACTAATGTAACTGTGCAAAAAGATCTATATCTGGAATTCAGCTTTAAGGTATGAAAGGCTTAGGCGCCAACACAGCAAGAACTACAAGAAAACGTATGCCATGCTGTCGGTGGAAATAGTAAGTAAATGTATCACTAAAGTATTTGCAAGTAGCAGTGTATGAAACCAAGTATATGCACCTATCATATGCACACTATGATGCCACACACCCACATCATGCAATATGGCTGTTTTTTAGTGTTTCATGCTGTGTTATTCCAACCCAAAAAACAGAAAAGCACATTCAAAATAGCAAACGCTAACATAACCTCCATTACGTCAGAGATCCTTTCATCTTTATTCTAGGTACACCATTTAGCTGATGTAAATTTGGAAACTGGGAGTATGCTGCTTACCAGATCCCATTGATTGGCAAAAATAAGCTTCATGCACTCTATTTTAGTTGTAGAGCAATGTGTATTTATTCGTTGGGTTAGACACATTGGGAGATATTTACTAAAACTGGTGCTCTCAGAATCTGGTGCAGCTGTGCATGGTAGCCAATCAGCTTCTAACTTCAGCTTGTTCAGTCAAGCTTTGACAATAAAACCTGTAAGCTGATTGGTTTCTATGCAGAGCTGCATTTTGCGTCATGCAGTTTTAGTAAATAACCCCCATTGTGGCTGATTTTACTAAGGTCAAGTAGGCTGTTCAAAGAAATTTTCACTTCACTTAGTGAATGAGGTGAAGCTCTGCTGACTGTAATCATCCATATGCATTCAAAATAGCTGTTTTTGCATTTTCTCTGCACGTGATTGGGCATTTTATGCAATAGAATTGTTCACCATATTCACTAAGCTATGAAAAATTGCTTTCAAAGTTAAAATTGCCTTGCAAAGTGAACAGTCACATTCTTAGAAAATCAGATGTTATGCATTATATCAATACAATAACTAATAAAGCAAAAGCACTTTTTTCTATAAATGCAATTTAGATTTTTGAAATGTAAATTAATAATTTGTAACAATTTAAACTTAATACCGTAAATGTAAGATTAGCATTTGTTTCTCCTTTCTGAAAATTCCCTGCTGTTTTCCAGCCCTTCCTAAACTAGATTAATCCATCCATTCATAAAAATGACCTACATTTTCCCAAAACCTGCTTTCTTATTATCTAACAAGACTAATAAGACATCTCAGCAATTATCTTTCCCAAGGATAACTGCTTGCAAATTAGGATCAGCTGGGAATATGTATTCTTATTAAAGACAAGCACTCACTAATCATGTTGCTCCACAATAGAGAGAAGATATACTTTTTACGCCACAGGTAATATATATCCTGGAATTAAAAATACCCAAACAATAATCCCTTAGAGTACAGATATATGATTAAAGGAAGAACAGAACAGCTATTATAACAGAATTATGAACAATAATAACATCTAAATAATAATTGTCAACAGTTTACATAGTGATTTGAAGGATATAATTCTCAACTAAGTTTTAGAATTCATAACTGTTGTTTACCAAAATTGATTAATGTTAATTTATATGTTAGTTTACTAACTTCAGTTTATGTTTTTTCATGCTTTTCAGAGCTAAAGAAGCCTAAAATTCATGATTATTATTATAAATAATTCTTCTATCACATCAGAAAACATATACAAATGTGTTCATTAAGCCAGAATGGAATTTGTTAAATGCACCAAGCAGAAAAAAAATCAAGTTTTTTTTTTTAGTGTTAGTAAACTGAAATGTGATTGGCTACTGGGGTTAGTACAGGTTGTGGATCATCAATTCAGTTTGTATTGCTTGACTTAATAAGGCAAAGTTTACATATGTAATGGTTTGACAGGCAATAAGGAAGCAATATGTTGCCTCCTTACCACCCATTTTAACACTGTAAATCCCGCACCACTGCGTTGCAACTGCATGTATTAAAAGCAGTTGCAGGTAGGTTGCAATCAAGGAGTTTTTTTTTTTACTGGGTCGGTAGAGCCTGATGGGAACTCAGAAACACCATTTGCTCATCATGTCCACTTCTCTTGTGATTAGCAGTAGGTGGTGGGCATATTACATACTCAATAGACAACTTGCTATTGGCTATGGAATCTATCCACTTTCAATCACAGGGAAAGAGCTAACTTGGTGATGAACTAGTTCTCAGTTTCCCCATAATTCTCCACCCACTTTCAGCATCACTAGTTGCTTGTAGCCTGTTGGCTGTGAAGCTTACCATGTTCTTGATAACTAGTGATAGGTAGGAACTAGAGATGAGCGAATCGAAGTATCCGAAGTGGAATTCGAGTCGAATATCGGAAAAATTTCGATTCGTGCCGAATCCGAAAAACAGCCTAATTCGGACGCGCGAATCGAAATTTTTCCGAAAATGGCGGCTGACATGTGCGGCGACGGAGCGGGGATGTCGGGGAAGGCGCGCAGACAAGGCGCGCTGCCCCATAATGCATTCCTCAACGACATGTGATCGCATCAGCCAATCAGCAGCCAGCCAGCCAGCACTGTGTAATGGTCGAGGTATATATAGCGGCCATTTTGGAAATCTTCATTTGCCTGCAGTCATTGAAAAGAGGCAGACCGCTCTGTACTAGGGACAGGGACAGAGTTAGGGCCACAGAAACGAGAATTGGGGACAGAGAGAAGTTACTTAGGGACAGAGAACCATTACTCAGGGACACAGACTTGTTAATGAGGGCCACAGAATCGTTATTTAGGGACAAAGAAACGCTAGTTAGGGCCACAGAATTCATACTCAGGGACAGACAGAATTTTCACTCAGTGCCAGAGAATTGTTACTTAGGGCCACAGAAACGTTATTAGGGCCACAGAATTTTTACTCAGGGACAGACAGAATTGTTACTGAGTGCCAGAGAATTGTTACTCAGGGACAGACAGAATTGTTACTGAGTGCCAGAGAATTCTTACTCAGGGCCACAGAATTCATTCTCAGGGACAGACAGAATTGTTACTCAGGGACAGACAGAATTGTTACTGAGTGCCAGAGAATTGTTACTCAGGGACAGACAGAATTGTTACTGAGTGCCAGAGAATTGTTACTCAGGGACAGACAGAATTGTTACTGAGTGCCAGAGAATTGTTACTCGCACAGACACAAAATTGTTACTTGCACAGACACAGAATTGTTACTCGCACAGACACAGAATTGTTACTGAGTGCCAGAGAATTGTTACTCAGGGACAGACAGAATTGTTACTGAGTGCCAGAGAATTGTTACTCAGGGACAGACAGAATTGTTACTGAGTGCCAGAGAATTGTTACTCAGGGACAGACAGAATTGTTACTGAGTGCCAGAGAATTGTTACTCAGGGACAGACAGAATTGTTACTGAGTGCCAGAGAATTGTTACTCGCACAGACACAAAATTGTTACTTGCACAGACACAGAATTGTTACTCGCACAGACACAGAATTGTTACTCAGGGCCACAGAATTCATACTCAGGGACAGACAGAATTGTTACTGAGTGCCAGAGAATTGTTACTCAGGGACAGACAGAATTGTTACTGAGTGCCAGAGAATTGTTACTCAGGGACAGACAGAATTGTTACTGAGTGCCAGAGAATTGTTACTCGCACAGACACAAAATTGTTACTTGCACAGACACAGAATTGTTACTCGCACAGACACAGAATTGTTACTCAGGGCCACAGAATTCATACTCAGGGACAGACAGAATTGTTACTGAGTGCCAGAGAATTGTTACTCAGGGACAGACAGAATTGTTACTGAGTGCCAGAGAATTGTTACTCAGGGACAGACAGAATTGTTACTGAGTGCCAGAGAATTGTTACTCGCACAGACACAAAATTGTTACTTGCACAGACACAGAATTGTTACTCGCACAGACACAGAATTGTTACTCAGGGCCACAGAATTCATACTCAGGGACAGACAGAATTGTTACTGAGTGCCAGAGAATTGTTACTCAGGGACAGACAGAATTGTTACTGAGTGCCAGAGAATTGTTACTCAGGGACAGACAGAATTGTTACTGAGTGCCAGAGAATTGTTACTCGCACAGACACAAAATTGTTACTTGCACAGACACAGAATTGTTACTCGCACAGACACAGAATTGTTACTGAGTGCCAGAGAATTGTTACTCAGGGACAGACAGAATTGTTACTGAGTGCCAGAGAATTGTTACTCAGGGACAGACAGAATTGTTACTGAGTGCCAGAGAATTGTTACTCAGGGACAGACAGAATTGTTACTGAGTGCCAGAGAATTGTTACTCAGGGACAGACAGAATTGTTACTGAGTGCCAGAGAATTGTTACTCGCACAGACACAAAATTGTTACTTGCACAGACACAGAATTGTTACTCGCACAGACACAGAATTGTTACTCAGGGCAACAGAATTCATACTCAGGGACAGACAGAATTGTTACTGAGTGCCAGAGAATTGTTACTCAGGGACAGACAGAATTGTTACTGAGTGCCAGAGAATTGTTACTCAGGGACAGACAGAATTGTTACTGAGTGCCAGAGAATTGTTACTCGCACAGACACAAAATTGTTACTTGCACAGACACAGAATTGTTACTCGCACAGACACAGAATTGTTACTGAGTGCCAGAGAATTGTTACTCAGGGACAGACAGAATTGTTACTGAGTGCCAGAGAATTGTTACTCAGGGACAGACAGAATTGTTACTGAGTGCCAGAGAATTGTTACTCAGGGACAGACAGAATTGTTACTGAGTGCCAGAGAATTGTTACTCAGGGACAGACAGAATTGTTACTGAGTGCCAGAGAATTGTTACTCGCACAGACACAAAATTGTTACTTGCACAGACACAGAATTGTTACTCGCACAGACACAGAATTGTTACTCAGGGCCACAGAATTCATACTCAGGGACAGACAGAATTGTTACTGAGTGCCAGAGAATTGTTACTCAGGGACAGACAGAATTGTTACTGAGTGCCAGAGAATTGTTACTCAGGGACAGACAGAATTGTTACTGAGTGCCAGAGAATTGTTACTCGCACAGACACAAAATTGTTACTTGCACAGACACAGAATTGTTACTCGCACAGACACAGAATTGTTACTGAGTGCCAGAGAATTGTTACTCAGGGACAGACAGAATTGTTACTGAGTGCCAGAGAATTGTTACTCAGGGACAGACAGAATTGTTACTGAGTGCCAGAGAATTGTTACTCAGGGACAGACAGAATTGTTACTGAGTGCCAGAGAATTGTTACTCAGGGACAGACAGAATTGTTACTGAGTGCCAGAGAATTGTTACTCGCACAGACACAAAATTGTTACTTGCACAGACACAGAATTGTTACTCGCACAGACACAGAATTGTTACTCAGGGCCACAGAATTCATACTCAGGGACAGACAGAATTGTTACTGAGTGCCAGAGAATTGTTACTCAGGGACAGACAGAATTGTTACTGAGTGCCAGAGAATTGTTACTCAGGGACAGACAGAATTGTTACTGAGTGCCAGAGAATTGTTACTCGCACAGACACAAAATTGTTACTTGCACAGACACAGAATTGTTACTCGCACAGACACAGAATTGTTACTGAGTGCCAGAGAATTGTTACTCAGGGACAGACAGAATTGTTACTGAGTGCCAGAGAATTGTTACTCAGGGACAGACAGAATTGTTACTGAGTGCCAGAGAATTGTTACTCAGGGACAGACAGAATTGTTACTGAGTGCCAGAGAATTGTTACTCGCACAGACACAAAATTGTTACTTGCACAGACACAGAATTGTTACTCGCACAGACACAGAATTGTTACTCAGGGCCACAGAATTCATACTCAGGGACAGACAGAATTGTTACTGAGTGCCAGAGAATTGTTACTCAGGGACAGACAGAATTGTTACTGAGTGCCAGAGAATTGTTACTCAGGGACAGACAGAATTGTTACTGAGTGCCAGAGAATTGTTACTCGCACAGACACAAAATTGTTACTTGCACAGACACAGAATTGTTACTTGCACAGACACAGAATTGTTACTGAGTGCCAGAGAATTGTTACTCAGGGACAGACAGAATTGTTACTGAGTGCCAGAGAATTGTTACTCAGGGACAGACAGAATTGTTACTGAGTGCCAGAGAATTGTTACTCAGGGACAGACAGAATTGTTACTGAGTGCCAGAGAATTGTTACTCAGGGACAGACAGAATTGTTACTGAGTGCCAGAGAATTGTTACTCGCACAGACACAAAATTGTTACTTGCACAGACACAGAATTGTTACTCGCACAGACACAGAATTGTTACTCAGGGCCACAGAATTCATACTCAGGGACAGACAGAATTGTTACTGAGTGCCAGAGAATTGTTACTCAGGGACAGACAGAATTGTTACTGAGTGCCAGAGAATTGTTACTCAGGGACAGACAGAATTGTTACTGAGTGCCAGAGAATTGTTACTCGCACAGACACAAAATTGTTACTTGCACAGACACAGAATTGTTACTCGCACAGACACAGAATTGTTACTCGCACAGACACAGAATTGTTACTCAGGGCCACAGAATTCATACTCAGGGACAGACAGAATTGTTACTGAGTGCCAGAGAATTGTTACTCAGGGACACCTAATCGTTGAATTAAATAGTATGTCAGACAACATGCAGAGGAGTGGCAGAGGAGGCAATGTTTTAGGAGCGAGCAGACGTGGCAGCAGAGGAAGGGGTCGAGGCAGCAGTATTCGCAGCCAGAGGCCAGTGCTCCCGGTGTCATCCAGCGGTCGTGTCTCCACCGACAACCCTGCCGTCATTGATTGGTTGGCTCGGTCGTCTTCCTCTTCCCAGGTCACCTCTGACACCTACAACCAACGGTCGGTGGGTACGTCAGACACAACCGTTAGTTGGCATGGCCCGGGACCAAGCCCACTGAAATCACGTGTCCTCTACCTGCCCCTGTCCTTTGCTGTTCCCTCACCAAGCGAAGTATCGCATGCTGTGGGCTCAGCCCCACTGTACAGTGAGGAAGAGCTAACAGAGGGCGGTCAGGAACGGGGGGAGACATCGGCCTTTTCAGCAGCCAAGCGAACAAGTACTGGCGAGGAGAGTGGCTCGGTAGCCGGTCTAGAGACAGGTCTGTCTCCTGACCCATACGCAGCCGAGGGGGCTAGTAGTGAGGCGGAGACCCTACTTGATGATGAGGAGGTTGATCGCACTTGGCAGCCTCGTCGTCATCAGGCAATTTCTTCCGCATCATCAGGAGAAGAGGGTGGCAGCTTGGCAGCGAGCAAAACAGTCGGTGGGTTGCCCAGGAGACAGCAGCAGGGTCGCATCAGTGTCAGTGGAGCCAAACGTCCACGGAGTAGAGCACCAGCTCCACTGCAGCCTACCACCACGGCCAGTAGTGGTGCCGGTGCGCACGGAGGAAGTAGCAGTCAGCCAGTGAAGAGTAGCGGGGGCAAAGTTTCCTACTCGGTGGTGTGGCAATTTTTCCTCAAGCCGCCCGAGGAAGTAAACGTAGCCGTATGTCGACTATGTGGCCAGAAATGCAAGCGTGGCCAGGGGGCCCATGTTGGGACTACAGCGTTGCGTCAGCATATGCAGCGTCACCATTCGGTGGCCTGGGAAAACCGTGATAAACATACGGCGGTTCTGCCTGCCCCAGCCCCCGCTCCATCACCCGCTCCGTTACTTGCTCCGTCACCCGACGTCGTCAATCGCCCTCTATCAGCCAGTCAAGGCTCCAACACCTCTGCTGAGGGGAGTTGTCGCTCGTTGGCATCTTCCGCTCGTTCAGATGCTCCTTCTCCTGCTACTCCTCTTCTCGGATTCCGTCAACAGTCTTTCTTGGAATCCGTATCCAAGAGACAACAGTTTGCGAGCACGCACCCGACGGTGCAAAAGCTGAACGTCCTCCTGTCCAAGTTGCTGGTGCTGCAGTCCCTCCCTTTCCAACTGGTGGACTCAGCACCTTTCCGAGAAATGATGGCTTGTGCCGCGCCGCGGTGGAGAGTGCCAAGCCGTCATTTCTTTGCCCAAAAGGCAGTGCCAGCCCTGCATTCACATGTAGAAGAGATGGTGGGCCAGTCTTTGAGCATGTCGGTCTCTGCCAAAGTGCACGGCAGCGCCGACGTGTGGAGCTGTAACTACGGTCAGGGACAGTACATGTCATTTACGGCCCACTGGGTGAACGTGGTGCCGGCACAGCCGCACCAGCAACTTGGACAGGTCACGACGCTTTTGCCTCCACGTTTGCACGTCCTTGGTCCAGCAAGCATGTCCGCCTCTACCACCTCTTTTTCCGCCGTGTCCTCAGCCGCCACCCCCGTGCCAAGTCCCATTACCCGACCGGCATATCACATGTGCAGGGCGCAACGGTGTCACGCTGTGCTGCACCTGGTATGCCTTGGCGAACGTAGTCACACAGGGGAGGAACTGCTGAGTGTAATGAACAGAGAAATCGACAGATGGCTGTCTCCGCGCAAACTAAAAATCGGAACCATGTTGACTGACAACGGAAAGAACATGGTGTCTGCTCTGCGTCAAGGAAGGTTGTGCCATGCGCCATGCATGGCTCACGTGTTCAATCTGGTTGTCAAGCGGTTCCTAAAATCCACCATCCCACTGCAAGACATCCTTAAAATGTCACGTAAACTGTGCATGCATTTCAGCCATTCCTACACCGCAAAGAACACCCTCATTGAGCTGCAGCGGCAGAACGGAATTCCACAGCATCGCCTGATCTGCGACGTTGCAACAAGGTGGAATTCAACCCTACACATGTTAGACCGCCTTTACGAGCAGCGAAGGGCCATCACCGATTTCCTGATGTTACAAGCGGATAAAGGTACTCCCCTGTGTAACTTAGATGTCAGCCATTGGCAGCTCATGCGTGACACCTGCCGCTTGCTCAGGCCCTTTGAGGAGGCCACGCTATTCGTGAGTCGGCAGGACTATGGGATGAACGACGTCATTCCTCTGTTGCACGTCCTGGAACAAATGCTGTTAACAATGGCTGGTCAGGGTGCGGTAGACGTGGCGCACAGATCTCAACGCCACATGACCCCTGTGGGGGCAGGACAGGAAGAAGAGGAGGAGGTAGAGGAGGACATTTGTGCTCAGGAATTATTGAGTGAAATGGGTGGTTTTTCCACTCAGCGGACAGGAGTGGAGGAGCAGGAGCATCTGGTAGAGGAGGAGGAGGAGGAGACAGAGGACCCAGACGCACCGTGGCAGTATGCTGTGGAGATGGAGGCAGGGAGTCCCTCGCATTCCTTGGCACAAATGGCCCATAGCATGCTCGGTTGCTTGCGTAGCGACAGCCGAATAATAACCATCAGACAGAGGGATGACTTTTGGCTGTCCACCTTGTTGGACCCTCGCTACCGGTCCAAAATGGTGGCCTTTTTCACACCTGCTGAGAGGGAGGCCAAAATTACGTACTATAAAAACCACCTATGTAGTCAGTTGGTCTCTGCCTTTGTGCGCCAACGTCCATCCTCAGACACTGTGGGCCCTGTGCGCTCGCGTTCCGCTGGCATGGCAGCAGGGGAGGGGTGGGGTGGTAGGAGCAGTGGCAGCTCCACCAGCAGTGGCTGCCTCAGTCTGCAGTCGATGATGAGTAGCTTTCTTCACCAGCGCAGTGAGGAAACTACTAACCAGCCGCAGCAGCAGCAGCAGCATCAGGTGGACCTGGAGCAGGAGCTCAAACAACAGGCTTGGGCCTACTTGGACAGCACCCTGCCAACCGAGGTAGACAATCCCCTTGACTACTGGGCAACGAAACTTGACCTTTGGCCCCAACTAGCTGAATTTGCCCTTGAAAGGCTGTCATGCCCGGCCAGTAGCGTGGCATCGGAGCGCGTGTTTAGTGCGGCAGGAGGTATTGTAACTCCGCGGAGGACACGACTGTCCACCCAAAGTGTGGAGAGACTCACGTTTGTGAAAATGAATCAGGCGTGGATTAGTCTGGATTTCAAACCACCAGTTCCTGACACAACTGACTAAATCCGCCATGAATCATGCCTCAAACATGTGCCACTTTCAGGTCTCCTCACACTGCTGGTGTGTTTATTTTTTGACATAGGGTGCTGGCAGATTACGGGCCTCCAATAGCTGCTGCCAGGCCCCTAATCTGCCATAGGCCCCTATATACCGCCTCCTCATGCTGCTGCTAGGTCCAGAGTCTCTCATGGGTCCCTGTACGGCCTCCCATTGCTGCTGTCTCCATCGCCACACTCTGCTGCCATGTGCCACTTTCAGGTCTCTTCACACTGCTGGTGTGTTTAATTTTTTGACATAGGGTGCTGCAAGATAACGGGCCTCACATAGCTGCTGCCAGGCCCCTAATCTGCCATGGGCCCCTATATACCGCCTCCTCATGCTGCTGCCAAGTCCAGAGTCTCTCATGGGTCCCTGTACGGCCTCCCATTGCTGCTGTCTCCATCGCCACACTCTGCTGCCATGTGCCACTTTCAGGTCTCTTCACACTGCTGGTGTGTTTAATTTTTTGACATAGGGTGCTGCAAGATAACGGGCCTCACATAGCTGCTGCCAGGCCCCTAATCTGCCATGGGCCCCTATATACCGCCTCCTCATGCTGCTGCCAAGTCCAGAGTCTCTCATGGGTCCCTGTACGGCCTCCCATTGCTGCTGTCTCCATCGCCACACTCTGCTGCCATGTGCCACTTTCAGGTCTCTTCACACTGCTGGTGTGTTTAATTTTTTGACATAGGGTGCTGCAAGATAACGGGCCTCACATAGCTGCTGCCAGGCCCCTAATCTGCCATGGGCCCCTATATACCGCCTCCTCATGCTGCTGCCAAGTCCAGAGTCTCTCATGGGTCCCTGTACGGCCTCCCATTGCTGCTGTCTCCATCGCCACACTCTGCTGCCATGTGCCACTTTCAGGTCTCTTCACACTGCTGGTGTGTTTAATTTTTTGACATAGGGTGCTGCAAGATAACGGGCCTCACATAGCTGCTGCCAGGCCCCTAATCTGCCATGGGCCCCTATATACCGCCTCCTCATGCTGCTGCCAAGTCCAGAGTCTCTCATGGGTCCCTGTACGGCCTCCCATTGCTGCTGTCTCCATCGCCACACTCTGCTGCCATGTGCCACTTTCAGGTCTCTTCACACTGCTGGTGTGTTAAATTTTTTGACATAGGGTGCAGGCAGATTACGGGACTCACATAGCTGCTGCCAGGCCCCTAATCTGCCATGGGCCCCTATATACCGCCTCCTCATGCTGCTGCCAAGTCTAGAGTCTCTCATGGGTCCCTGTACGGCCTCCCATTGCTGCTGTCTCCATCGCCACACTCTGCTGCCATGTGCCACTTTCAGGTCTCTTCACACTGCTGGTGTGTTAAATTTTTTGACATAGGGTGCAGGCAGATTACGGGCCTCACATAGCTGCTGCCAGGCCCCTAATCTGCCATGGGCCCCTATATACCGCCTCCTCATGCTGCTGCCAAGTCCAGAGTCTCTCATGGGTCCCTGTACGGCCTCCCATTGCTGCTGTCTCCATCGCCACACTCTGCTGCCATGTGCCACTTTCAGGTCTCTTCACACTGCTGGTGTGTTAAATTTTTTGACATAGGGTGCAGGCAGATTACGGGCCTCACATAGCTGCTGCCAGGCCCCTAATCTGCCATGGGCCCCTATATACCGCCTCCTCATGCTGCTGCCAAGTCTAGAGTCTCTCATGGGTCCCTGTACGGCCTCCCATTGCTGCTGTCTCCATCGCCACACTCTGCTGCCATGTGCCACTTTCAGGTCTCTTCACACTGCTGGTGTGTTAAATTTTTTGACATAGGGTGCAGGCAGATTACGGGCCTCACATAGCTGCTGCCAGGCCCCTAATCTGCCATGGGCCCCTATATACCGCCTCCTCATGCTGCTGCCAAGTCCAGAGTCTCTCATGGGTCCCTGTACGGCCTCCCATTGCTGCTGTCTCCATCGCCACACTCTGCTGCCATGTGCCACTTTCAGGTCTCCTTCACACTGCTGGTGTGTTAAATTTTTTGACATAGGGTGCAGGCAGATTACGGGCCTCACATAGCTGCTGCCAGGCCCCTAATCTGCCATGGGCCCCTATAAACCGCCTCCTCATGCTGCTGCCAAGTCTAGAGTCTCTCATGGGTCCCTGTACGGCCTCCCATTGCTGCTGTCTCCATCGCCACACTCTGCTGCCATGTGCCACTTTCAGGTCTCTTCACACTGCTGGTGTGTTAAATTTTTTGACATAGGGTGCAGGCAGATTACGGGCCTCACATAGCTGCTGCCAGGCCCCTAATCTGCCATGGGCCCCTATATACCGCCTCCTCATGCTGCTGCCAAGTCTAGAGTCTCTCATGGGTCCCTGTACGGCCTCCCATTGCTGCTGTCTCCATCGCCACACTCTGCTGCCATGTGCCACTTTCAGGTCTCTTCACACTGCTGGTGTGTTAAATTTTTTGACATAGGGTGCAGGCAGATTACGGGCCTCACATAGCTGCTGCCAGGCCCCTAATCTGCCATGGGCCCCTATATACCGCCTCCTCATGCTGCTGCCAAGTCTAGAGTCTGTCATGGGTCCCTGTACGGCCTCCCATTGCTGCTGTCTCCATCGCCACACTCTGCCATGTGCCACTTTCAGGTCTCTTCACACTGCTGGTGTGTTTAATTTTTTGACATAGGGTGCAGGCAGATTACGGGCCTCACATAGCTGCTGCCAGGCCCCTAATCTGCCATGGGCCCCTATATACCGCCTCCTCATGCTGCTGCCAAGTCCAGAGTCTCTCATGGGTCCCTGTACGGCCTCCCATTGCTGCTGTCTCCATCGCCACACTCTGCTGCCATGTGCCACTTTCAGGTCTCTTCACACTGCTGGTGTGTTAAATTTTTTGACATAGGGTGCAGGCAGATTACGGGCCTCACATAGCTGCTGCCAGGCCCCTAATCTGCCATGGGCCCCTATATACCGCCTCCTCATGCTGCTGCCAAGTCCAGAGTCTCTCATGGGTCCCTGTACGGCCTCCCATTGCTGCTGTCTCCATCGCCACACTCTGCTGCCATGTGCCACTTTCAGGTCTCCTTCACACTGCTGGTGTGTTAAATTTTTTGACATAGGGTGCAGGCAGATTACGGGCCTCACATAGCTGCTGCCAGGCCCCTAATCTGCCATGGGCCCCTATAAACCGCCTCCTCATGCTGCTGCCAAGTCTAGAGTCTCTCATGGGTCCCTGTACGGCCTCCCATTGCTGCTGTCTCCATCGCCACACTCTGCTGCCATGTGCCACTTTCAGGTCTCTTCACACTGCTGGTGTGTTAAATTTTTTGACATAGGGTGCAGGCAGATTACGGGCCTCACATAGCTGCTGCCAGGCCCCTAATCTGCCATGGGCCCCTATATACCGCCTCCTCATGCTGCTGCCAAGTCTAGAGTCTCTCATGGGTCCCTGTACGGCCTCCCATTGCTGCTGTCTCCATCGCCACACTCTGCTGCCATGTGCCACTTTCAGGTCTCTTCACACTGCTGGTGTGTTAAATTTTTTGACATAGGGTGCTGGCAGATTACGGGCCTCCCATTGCTGCTGCCAGACATGTAATCTGCCATGGGCCCCCGTACCGACTCCTCATGCTGTGACGTTGCAACAAGGTGTAATTCAACCCTACATATGTTAGACCGCCTTTACGAACAGCTAAAGGCCATCACAGATTTCCTGATGTTAAAAGCGGATAAAGGTACTCCCTGTGTAACTTAGATGTCAGCCATTGTCAGCTCATGTGTGACACCTGCGCTTGCTCAGGCCCTTTGAGGAGGCCACGCTATTCGTGAGTCGGCAGGACTATGGGATGAATGAGGTCAAATCGGCCATGGGCCCCCGTACCGCCTGTTCACGCTGATGCTGGTCCCACAGTGTGACCTGGGTCCCTGTACGGCCTCCCATTGCTTCCACTCTGCCATGTACCTCTTTGAAATCTCCTCACACTCCTGCGGTTGTCCATTTTGTCATAGGTTGCTGGCAGATTAGCGGCCTTCCATAGGTGCCGCCAGGCCCCATATCGACCATGGGCCCCCGTACCTCCTGGTCACGCTGCTGCTGAGCCCACAGTGTGACCTGGGTCCCTGTACGGCCTCCCATTGCTTCCACTCTGCCATGTGCCACTTTGAAATCTCCTCACACTCCTGCGGTTGTCCATTTTGTCATAGGTTGCTGGCAGATTACAGGCCTTCCATAGGTGCCACCAAGCCCCATATCGGCCATGGGCCCCCGTACCGCCTGGTCACGCTGCTGCTGGGCCCACAGTGTGACCTGGGTCCCTGTACCGCCTCCCATTGCTCCCACTCTGCCATGTGCCACTTTCAGGTCTCCTCACGCTCCTGCTGGTTTCCATTTTGTCATAGGTTGCTGTATGGCCTCCCATTGCTGCTGCCTCCACCGCCACACTGTGGCTCCAAACACTGGTTTTGGCCCCGTGACTGGCCAAAGGAGTGAAGTGTGCAGTGATTCTAAGATCGACGGCACTCATCTGCATGTCATACTGACAGACAGTATTATTTCTCTTCCCCAGCAGACTCCAAGGGCATTTAAATTAAAGGTACAGTGTTCTGCACTAATATTAAGTCTCTCTGAAGCCTAGAAACACCCTTTTTTAAGTTAAATTCACAGCGAATTTATTCGACTCGAATCGAATATTGTCCACGAATTCGCCGAATCAGTCGAATCGAATTTTTCATTTCTTCGCTCATCTCTAGTAGGAACCATTGGGGGTAGCGACAGCTAACATGCTACTCTGCTATACAATGTACAGAGCCAAGCAGTTGGTCTTAATTAGCTTCAGTCATGTTATCTACCAACCAGAGCTAACTCTTTAGAACTTGATGCAGCCATAGCGCCACTTTCTACAAGTGGTGCTATTAAAAACTACCTGAATTTGTTGCATGCTTTAGTAAAGCTGCTGAAATGTTTTTGAGTCTGTGCATGACTTTTTAAAGGGCCATACTGCTAGAAAACTGGTACAAATGCTTTTTTGGATTCTCCCAATGGAAGAAGGTCATCAGCATACAGGTCCTTTTTTTGGTGGTGCTCACCAGCCTGTACACCTTGAATAGATGAGTTGGCACAATCAGCTGTAGCTGATGTGTACCATGGATCACAATGGGATCAGGAGAGAGCCATTAACATGGATTCTCACTAGAGGGGAAATATAGAGATCCATGATTTTATCCAATAGGGATGGGGATTCTGCCAATAACAACAAGGTAAACCGATATGTAAACAATCTTATTTGTTAGTGAAACATATAAAATACACAAAGCTGTAGTTTTGCAGAATTAGACGTTTAAAAAAATCTCTGTGTACCTTTTTTTTTTGTTTGGATAATTCAGCACTAGATCGATGCATTGCTTACATGTTTATTGACATGTCAGATAAATACATTAGAAACAAATGTGACTTTTTACTAGAATTTGCTTTATGACCATATTAGTCCAATTTCAATATCATTCTTTTGAGATACTGTAATCAAGTCCTGTCAATGTATTTACCTTTAATTTTTATAGAAAGTTTAGCTAGATTTCAGTATGCTGGTCACTAGCCAACACTGAATTAATGATTATGAGTGGAATTATAAAAATCACACATCAAAATATGTGCATTCATAGTTAACTTAAGATAATTAAGACAAAACAATATGACTTTCGGATTATCATATACAAATTTCAAAAGGACACGGCAATCTATCAATATAATTGTGTTTATTGATATTATTAATCAACTTGACTTCTGAAGACATCCATCAGTTTTATAAATAAGTATATGTAAAAAACAACAACACCTACAGGAAAAGGTGAGAAGTCACAGTAGTTAGCTGCAAACTAATTACCATTACTAATGAACTGCTGTTTTTATAGATAATAAGAACACAAGAACATGTCAAAACTTGTCATGTCTCGTTAGTGGCAAGCAGCTGGTTCATTTAGGATGATATTATGTAAGTTATAGAAGTCAGGCAAATATTAAGGTCAGAAAATCTTGTATTTTTACAGAAAGAAAGGAATTTTAGTAAGCTCAGTATAGTCTTGGAATTTAGATTGAATCAGATGACAGATCAGTACAGTGATGTGGACAGAACATTGTACAAGTCTATAAGTAAGTAAGCCTGGAAGGCTAAGAGGACTATGTACAACAGCACCCTTGAGGATTTTAATTTGGGGAACATGGATTTGACATTGGGGTTGATTTACTAAAAGCAAATATACTGTGCCCTGCAGAGCTTATTACATGAGGTATAGCTTCACTTTGCAAAGAATACCCAAGCGCATGCAAGGAAAATAAAAAACGGCATTTGTTTTCTTGCATATGATTAAATGATAGAAATCAGCAAAGCTTCCCTTCATTTCAGCGCTTCAACTCAGATCTAGAGAAACTGCACTTGCAATGCACTTGCAAGTATATTGGCAGTGCATGGACTATTTGCATTTGGAAAATCAACACCATTTTATAGAGTGTGCAAGAAACCTACTGTACTTGTTGCCATATATTTGAAACAATCTAAGGAAACAATCTCTATGTTGAGAATGGGATTGATCAAGTAGAATTTTTAGTTCTATTTTCTTAAGAAGCGGTATCCTAGGTGTGTTTGTGGCCTGTTTTAATGTGCAGAGTTCAAGAAGGAGAGTAGAGATCTGACCTCTCCTTTTTATTATGGGAGCCATTGGCATTTGGGTGTTTTCACTTATATGAAATGTGGTGGTATCCATTACATATTCCAAATTGAAATTAGTAATAGTTTGGGAAATAGATTCAGTCTCCAAGGTTTAAGGAAATTAAAGAAACAGTTGAAGAAATGAAGACTTGTCCAGTCAACATGCAGAGTCAAAATAGTTGCCCAGGGATGACTTTATAAAATACCTTTGAGGTTAGGAAGAATCTATCCTGCTATATGAGTGAAAGAGTGGAGAGTAAAAGTGTCATCTTTTATCATAAGGTTGCTGGATATGCAAGTTATCAACTAGTTTAAGGTCATACAGTTTCAATTATAAGTATATTCAATTTGGTTACCAGGCTAGGAGACTGCTCAAGTTACTGAATATCAATCTGTTGTCCAACAGCTCTCAATCCTAATAAAGCAGATATTTGCATTAAGAAAATTATTTAACCACTTGCCCTCCAGAATATTTACCTCCCTTCCTGACCAGGCATTTTTTTTGTGATTCGGCGCTGCTTTTCTTTAACTGACAATGGCACGGTTATGCAATGCTGTACATAAAGGAAATGTATGTCCTTTTTCCCCTTAAATAGACCTTTCTTTTGGTGATATTTGATCACCTTTGCTGTTTTTACTTTTTGCGTTATAAACAAAAAAAGGCCAACAATTTTGAAAAAAAAAAATTTTTTTTTTTCTACTATGAAACATATCCAATAAAAAATTTTTATAAATCACATTTCTTCATAAATTTAGGCCAAAATATATTCTGCTACATATTTTTGGCAAATGAAATCCCAATAAGTGTATATTGATTAGTTTTCGCAAAAGTTATAGCATCTACAAATTTTGGGACATATACTGGAATTTTTATTTATTTTTTCTCATACTAGTAAAGGCGGCGATCAGTGACTTATAGTGGGACTGCGATATTGCGGTGGACATTTTTAGAATAATTGACACTTTATGGGAACCAGTGACACTAATACAGTGATCAGTGCTAAAAATATGCTGATCACTGTACTAACGACACTGGTGGGAAAGGGTTAACATCTAGGGCAATTAAAGGGTTAAATGTGTGTCTGGCTATGTGCTCTGCCTTGTTTACCTGTTATTTCTCTTGCCCAAGGATCGGCGGGTGCCGGCAGACATCCTTTCACCGACACTTACAGATTGGGTTCTGCTGTGAGTGTTCGCAGCAGAAGCAAGCTGTTGTCGGCGCATGTGCGCCTCTATGGTGGAAGTACAAAATTACATATATAACACGTTCTGCACAGGAGGGCTGCCCCATAGCAGTGAAACTGCTATAGGGTGGTCTGCAAGTAGTTCATGTATGACCATATTACAGTTCACGTAAATCTCTCATATATGTAAATACTGTACATGCACTCATAAAACTATACAGTAATATATATTAGTAATGAGCTGAACATATCTGGGTTAGGTTTGGGACAAGTTCAGGGAACATTAGTAACGGTCCTTCAAGTTTGTAACAATTTATAAGGGGGACTTCACACAAAAAAAGGGAAGTCACCACAAAAATCCACACTAGACCCTTATCCAAGCATGCACACTTGTCTACTCCCCATCTCTTTCCTGGATTGCAAGGCTGTATGATTGGATTTTTGGGAGGGAAACCCTTTTTTTTGCATGTTGCTCCCCTTAAAATTTATACCAGACCTGAAGGTTCTGGTAAAAAGTATGCAGGGACCTTCATGCAATTTTTCTGAACTATCCCCAGCTTATTTGCTTACATGACTGTTGAGTCCAGGCCATGTAAGTGAATGGGACTAGTATACCATCAGTGGTTAAGTACTCCTGCTAAATAGGTAACTGTTCGGGCACTTGTCCTAATATATGTATAGATAGACAGATAGACTGTTCACTTTGCAAGGAAAGTTGCACATTGCAAGGGAATTTTCCCCAAAACTTAGCAAATGAGGTGAAGTTCTGCTGCTAATTTGCATCATCCAATCATTTGCAAGCAAAATGCTGTTTTTTATTATTTTCCACTGAATGTGATTGTGGATTGTTTGCAAAGTGAAATTTGACCACATTCACTAAGTTCTTGGGAAAATTCCCTTGCAAAAGTGCAACTTCCCTTGCAAAGTGAACAACATATTTGCCTTTATTAAATCAACCCCTGTAGATACAGATATACTGTATATGCACATACATATTGATCACTTTGTATTCCTCCAGCCTGTTAAAATATTCTTTTCAACACTATGTCATCATAATAAACACTACCAAGAATAGAATACATATGGAATGTTATGCCAAAAATGTTTAATGTAAACCATAAGTTAAGCTGCCATTATTTTTACATACATCCACAGAGGTCAGATGCAGTGCAGTGAAACACATGCATTATGGAGGCAAATGCTTCAATTTAACTTTAACTTCCTGTCCCAGCAGTTCTCATGTTTCCTCTGTGGACTAAATACACGTACACACACACACGCACATTTGTATTTTAAAAAGTCGGCGTTAACACCATATAACAAACAACAAGTAATCTACAAGAATAAAATAAACTTATATATAAAATCTATATATAAAATCGAGCGCAGTGTATAGGTGTAAGTACGGTAGCTGCTTGCACAAAAAGGCACCTCGGGAACCTCCAAAGTAATTGATAAAGAATGAGAGTGCAGCGCTAACCCAAATAGCGATTAAACATATGATAGACCACATATGATAGTGGATCAGTAAAATGTCAGTGTAAGTTCATCAGATGTGCTGAAAATGCATACAGTCTCCAATATGTAAAAAACCAAAAGTAGTGACTTTCAGAAATGATAATAGCCAAATAATGCACTAACCAGATAGCGCATATTAAAGCGCATGGAGCATTTAAGACCTGCCCCTGGTGCTCAGCCACTGTATCACTGGAGCCAGGAGATGTCATCTATAGGGTGACCACTAGATGTCATCTATCCGGATGGAAGCTGAGTCCAGCCACTGTATTAGAGGATCAGGCGGATGTCATCTATAGGGCGACCACTAGATGTCATCCGTTCCAGGAGGAGCTGTGTCATGGATCCAGGGATGTCACTTGCAGATGTGTCCTTTGCTCAGCACAGCCCCAGGACCTACAGAATTACAGGCTCCCCAGAAATAAAGAGCCCGTGGAAAAAGGTCTCAAATAGTGTGATATCGTTTATTAAAGTAGGTAAATAATCAGAAAAGAACTTACTAACAACGGTTCAGCTGCTCATAAACGGCCAGACCAGAGGTACATGTACACAGGATATAAATAGCTTGGCACTTCCCTAACGCGTATCGTGTGAGTACACATCATCAGAGGTTATTTCTGGGGAGCCTGTAATTCTGTAGGTCCTGGGGCTGTGCTGAGCAAAGGACACATCTGCAAGTGACATCCCTGGATCCATGACACAGCTCCTCCTGGAACGGATGACATCTAGTGGTCGCCCTATAGATGACATCCGCCTGATCCTCTAATACAGTGGCTGGACTCAGCTTCCATCCGGATAGATGACATCTAGTGGTCACCCTATAGATGACATCTCCTGGCTCCAGTGATACAGTGGCTGAGCACCAGGGGCAGGTCTTAAATGCTCCATGCGCTTTAATATGCGCTATCTGGTTAGTGCATTATTTGGCTATTATCATTTCTGAAAGTCACTACTTTTGGTTTTTTACATATTGGAGACTGTATGCATTTTCAGCACATCTGATGAACTTACACTGACATTTTACTGATCCACTATCATATGTGGTCTATCATATGTTTAATCGCTATTTGGGTTAGCGCTGCACTCTCATTCTTTATCAAGTAATCTACAAGGACTTATAAAATCAGCCTGTGGTCTATATGTAGTCATATTGTAATTGTGCAAAAAGACTCAAAGTACAGCACAGAATAAATTGAAAACACTATATTAATAACTGTAAAAAATCCATATTACTTTGTGAAGAGGTTTATGTGAATATGTGTAGCATATTTGCTTCTTTGCTTGAACGTTCCAGCACTTGGAACCTGGAACAAATGTGTTTCTCTTGCATTGGTTGTTCTTTACATAACTTCTGTAAGAAAAAAAAAAGTAGTAAAAAAAGAGGGTAGGGAAGTTAGGCACTGTACATGATTTCTGTACAGAATTTATTGTATTACAAGTGGCAGATTTGTGATTCAATGCAGTCCAGTAGGTCCCCATGCTGCTTGTACATTACCGTGACACCATTGGGTAGGTTTACTAAAACTGGAGCACTCAGAATCTGGTGCAGCTGTGCATGGTAGCCAATCAGCTTCTACCTTAAGCTTGTTTAATTAAGCTTTGACAATAGAACCTGGAAGCTGATTGGTTTCTATGCAGAGCTGCATCAGATTTGCACTATCCAGTTTTTGGAATTCCCTGAATTTAGTGTGACGGGGATATCTGACAGCATCTAATGATAAGTGACACCAACTCATATACAAGTGGATGGAGCTTAAAGTGAATCTATGATCTATGGCCAGGATATGGATAGCCAAGTATTTAATTATTCTTAACAAACAGTAAGCTTTATAACAAGTCCTCACTGACCTCTGTAGCTTCAGGCATTGTGGAGTAAATGGTCCTCAAATTTCACAGCAGAACCAGAGACGTGAATCTCTCAGCAACTCAGCTTACACTCCCAGAGCACCTGCCCTGCATTTACATTAGAGATTAGAAGGCTAGAAGACAACTGAGTCACTGCTGGGAGCAAGGGTGGGAGGGGTTACGCTGCTGAGAGAATGACTTAACTTCGTTTCTTCTACTGTGAGCTTTGAAAATAAATAGTTCAACAGTGTCTGCAGTTACTGAGGTAATTGAGAACATGTTTTTAAGCTCATTTAATGCTGATAAACATGTAAGTAATTAAATGTACTTAGCCTAGCAATAGGTTTGCCGTAAAGAGAATCAAGCAAAACTGGGCTTATGCAAGAAATTTAAACTTACTGTATTATAATTGTTTAGGAATTATTTTGAAAGTTTTATATTTGCCTCTAGTATGGTGTTGTCTACTCTTTCTAAGATCTGACACTTCCATTTGCATTAGACACCAGAGATCCCTTCAATGACAGCTGCTATGTATATTAACATATACTGTACAAGGTCAAATGACTGTCAGATTTTATATGCTCTATACCCTAACATAAGCTGGAGTGTCAGAAATGATTGAAGCATTATTAAAGCCAAAAGCAAAATGTTATTATATTGCAATTTACCAATCCTTAGATGTGGTGGCTGCGTTTGTTTTTGTTTAGATTTTTTGCCTTTATTTGTAATTGGTGATCCTGCCATTAAATCTGTTGTTTTTCAACAGACCAAGCTGTCCTGCAGATGTAGCAGATAGAGGATTTTGACGGACCCTTTACCAATGACAGGGGTGATTACAATGGTTAGCTTTTATTTATATAAAACCTTTCCCCCTCCCCCCGGAAACAAACAAAAGTGTTGTAACTGTCTAAAAAATATGGGTTGGAGTTTGACTTCAATTTGTTAGTGTATCTAAATCTGCTAGTACATCTAACACTCCCCACCCCCAGACTGACAATGATGCTGTCCAAAGTTGCTCCCTGTGCTCCTTCATCCAGAGTGGGGACACTCTAATACAAGAGGTGTGTTTTTGGCTAGATCACCAGGTGAAAACAGAGGGGAAAAGACTTGAAAAATGAAATCAATGCAGCCATCACATCTAATGATTGTTAAGCTGCATTATACCACATTTTTGGATTTGGCGTTTAATACTACTTTAAAGTGAAATAAACAGACAAGAACACTAGCAGACTTTTAAGCAGTTAAGCCATGATATTCATATTCTTGCATACACCAGTTATGATTGTCTCTCTTTAACAGTGTAGGAGATGATACTTTGTTTGGGGGTGAGGTGGACTTCACCTTTCCAAAACACTCTAAAATCATAACTCGGTCTTCCTTTCCCAATTCTTTGGTAAAAAATAGTTTTCTCCGAACCTGCTGGTGTTTTTCAACTTATCATTCTATAACAGCTAATTAGTGCATGTATACCACCCACATGAAGACTGAAATATAATATATTCTAGAAAACTAGATTTGTACAAAAATTCAGATTTCACAGAGTTGTAGAGGTTCTATTTAAGAGAATAAAACCGATTACTAAGATGTCTACATTTGTGTGACATGAACAAGATGATGTCATAATTAATGATCCCAGGAAAGTTACTGAGATTATACCATTACACAAATGTTGTCTTAATTGATGATGTTAAACTGAATCCAAAGAAAGTGTCAAGTGTCAAACTAGCAATATAAACTGGCAGTTATGATAATAGAATATCCATTATCCTTACCGCGACTGTCTTACATCAGTTAGATTCACACCATTGCGGTTTTAAAGGGTTCATATTTTCTGCAAAGTGTGAACCTATACTAATTAACAAGACTAAAATCTCTTTGGGTGCAATATAAGTAACACTATGTCCTACCCTTGAAATGCAATATTCATCTGGCCTTTCAACTACATTTATATGAAACAATTTGAACATTACTTGGCTCCTATTCTACAGATATAAAATCCTTCATATAATCCTGCTGTTAGTAAGTGTGAAAGTCATATACTGTAGCATTGGTTCACAAAGTTTAAATGCAAATGTTAAGGTTATTATAACATTCACCCTTCTTTTTAAAACCCTTCTAACCCTGATTTGACATGCCTGTGTAATCTATCTGTGTCCCTCACTGGCACCGATTTCTTGAGTAAAGACCAGTAATCCATCGCTGCAGTCCAGGCCTGGCTTCTACCAAGCTTGTTGCCACTCCTTGCCATATCATCACACCACTGCAATCTTCTGAAGCCTGAGAGGAACCCACTGTTGGACAGTCAATCATAAGTATCTATGCCACCCAGACAGTGATGTGGATGCTCAAAGAATGTCCCTACCACTCTACAGTCCAGAAGATATCAGACTTGGGACATGCCGTCAACAAATAAAAAACATCCAACAGGTGCTGGGGCTTTGATGTGAGTTCATGCAAAGTAGCGGGAGTTCAAAAACATTTGGAGAGTTTAGTGGTTGGGGTTATGCTGGTCACAATAGACAGAGCTACCTGCCAGCTGCCATCCAGTACCCAGAAGGTTACCAGAAAAAAGACATGCACCAATGGAAGGAATGTCAGATCAAAGCCTATAAGAGTCCAAATTCATTTATTTACACTAAAAACCAGTCAACATTTTTCAGAGGTCAGGAAAAACTCCCCCTTTATCAGGGTTTCAGTTAAAATAAGAACTTTGAATTAACTCAAAATAGGGCTTTCCTTTCTAAATCTATGTAGGGAAGCTATTTGCTGCATTTGGTGATTTACAGGCCACAAGTACCTGCATGAGCAACCGAGATCCCTGAAACATGTTAGATGTTTTTTAGTATAAACCAATAAATTAATTTGGAGTTTTTATCCTTTGGTTTAATTTAATCAGGTGCTTACCTAAGGTTGGGGGGGGGGATAGCAGAAAATAAACTTTAAGAAGAAAGAAAAATGCATTTAGGCATTTGACAATATGTTCTATAGGACCTCTACCTATTTTGCCTTTCACCTTTCCTTTTTTTCATTTCTATGTTCCTTGTGTTCCTTCTTTTTGCTTCTTTCTGCCTACCCACATTTTTACGATTTCATCACAATTTTTTACCCCAGTCTTATTTTTTATTCTACTCATTTCAACAAACAACCACTGAAAAACACTGCTTAGATTATGTCATCCACAAACCAATGTTTGTACATGATGCAAAAGATTCAAGCACTGCTTTGTCTATTGGCTGCACAGTATAGTGGTTCACATATGGGCAATTATAAACATTAGAAGCATGTAGCCTTAGACTTCCCATAGAGGTTCTATGCACTTTAATTATATATATATTTAAATTAGACTAAGATTGAAAAACACATAACCACAAATATTATAAAACCCCAGGTTTATTGCTAAACTGTTTTGAATGGCATGTTAGCTAACAAAAAAATATTGCCATTTGATTAAATTTTACAGAGAAAAATAAATGAATGATTTGAATTAGAATTTTAATATGTTTCAGAACAATGTGCTTTATATGAATGCCATATATTTTCTTATTATGTCTGTTAGATAATTACATTTACATAAATAAATTATATCCTCTTCGATTAACATTTGGGTGTCTTTTTCCAAATCAGCTTTAAGCATGTTGCTGCATACTTCAGTAGATGGTAGTTATGTCCTTTGTGTACATTTTCCTTTTTTTGGGGGGATCACTGACAAAAGAGGCATTTTTTAAGGGGCAACTGCACTGTATGTTAAAACTTGCAGCATAGGCAGATCTTGAACTGCCACACTAACAGTGTAAAAGTTTGTTTTTACATCTGAAAAGTCTTTCTTTGCACACCTTAACCTGATTACAGCTGTTATAGAGTTACAAACAAGTGTCACGGCTTTTGTAACAATGGCCGTATAGCATCTACTACAAAAATCAAGACATAGATTCATTAGGTTGCTTCATATATGGCGTACATTAAAAAAAACTAAAAACACATACATTAAATGAAAAAGGCAAAAAAGAAAAAATAAATGGAAAAATAAACATTACAATTACCAATCAGCTATCAATATAATATATTTCATATCTCTAATTTTGTTAAACATAGAATTTTTGTGGATGTTTATTAACCACTTGACCTCCAGGAGGTTTTACCCCCCTCATGACCGGGGCATTCTTTGCTATTAAGCACTCTGCTACTTCAACTGGCAATTGCTCGGTCATGCAACACTGTACCCAAATTAAATTGATATCATTTTTTTCTACACAAATGGAGCTTTCTTTTAGTGGTATTTAATCACCACTGGGTTTTTTTTATTTTTAATTATATAAAGGAAGAAAGACAAAACATTTTGAAAAATAGCAAACAATATTTTCTACATTTAGTAATAAAACATATCCAGTTAAAAAATCATATTTCTTCATATATTTAGGTAAAAATGTATTGTCTTAGGTAAAAAAA
Organism: Staurois parvus; assembly: GCF_062004578.1. Classification (NCBI taxonomy): domain Eukaryota; kingdom Metazoa; phylum Chordata; class Amphibia; order Anura; family Ranidae; genus Staurois; species Staurois parvus. The sequence goes on along the minus strand of NW_028317797.1, from coordinate 3,150,800 downwards.
ATCCCAATAAGTGTATATTAATTGGTTTGTGTGAAAGTTATAGTGACTACAAGCTATATATTATATATTGGAATTTACGCAGCTATAACACTATAATAATATTGGCGATGATCCGTGACTTATAGTGTGACTGTCATAGTGTGGCGGTCAATCTGGTGCTAACTGATGCTGGCTGGGAGGGCCACTAATGGACTAACTAATGCTGACATTGCTAGTGACACTAATACAGTGATCAGTACTAATACTGTACACTCTACTAATAACTTTAGCTGGGTGACAGGGTAATCAGGAGGGCAGTCAAGGGTTAACTGTGTGCCTAACAAGTGTAATGTGTGCTGCTTTTACTAACAGCAAGCCTGTGACATACAGGTACATGGCGATGCCTGCCTGTGCCACCTGCCAGCACAAATTTTACAGCGGGCTGTTAGCAAAAGGTTAAATCTAAGATTAGTGTGCCATAAGCTTTCTTGATGAAGTTCTTATGTTCTTATTTTCTAATGAAAATGTAAATCTTTATATGACATAAAAATTTTTGTAAGACTTTCTTATCTTTCCTTGTATGTGTTCAAAATTCTTCTGGCCTTACAAACCCTTACATTTTATATCAGCTAACATCAACGAATATTCTGTTACAGATCTAAGGGAACTGCAGCAGCGACAGCCAAGACCAACAGGACCAAACCTAATTTATTGTCACTGAGGAAAAAGTATGTCTAGAAGATGAGAAGGAGACAACAGTGACAGCCACAAGAACAAGAAAAGAAAGAGAAAATTGACATCAACTGTATAACATTAAATATGCTATTTTTATATTTTTTTTGTGTGAATTGAGTTTGAAGATTATTTTTAGAAATCAAAATTTTTTTCCAAAATCTCAAAATCACAATATTAAAACTAGAGTAAGAAGAAGGACATTTATTGTGTTAAAATTACAATATCACCATAGTTTTACTGTTTAAAACACATTTCAGTAAATGTCTATTTGTTTATCTTTCGCTTTATAAGAAGGGCAGTAAGATTGTGATGCAATGTTAATAATTAAAGTACCGGTACATAAAGTTGTAATATTCCTCCTTGATTCACAGTTTAGTAAAATGCTTTTTGGCAGAGCTGTCTGTGATAAAATTCTAGTGGCTTTAATGCAATTTACAAGGAGAATGCCTCAGCTAAAATTAACGTAGCCTATATATATAAATATAAATATATATTACGAGCACATATAAGGAATGGCTTCATAATGGTTTAGGTGCTGCAAGATTTAAGTAGTTCCATGTATCATATATACTTTAAAAAAAATTGTAAAATTATTTTTTAAAAATAATGATCAGGCATTGTAGCAGTTTGAAAGTACTGTATGTTCCCCAGAATTTTCAGTCTGTTGATGTCCTGTATGACAGTGGTTTGTTTTTAATGAAGTTGAAATGAAGACACCATGATGATGAAAAACATAAATATGAAATACTGAAACATTTTATTCAGATTATCTCAGATGACTATCTCTGATGTGTTGTTCAACTCATATCAAGAATGTCAAAAGTATAGTATGTAATTTATGCTTCACTAATGATTTAACTTAGCTCTAGGGCTGGATTCACACAATTGCATTGCATTCATGTACTTTTTAACATGACTTGATGCAATGCATGGTAACCCTGATATTTGTGCAATGCCATTCATTTTAAATGGTAGCTCACACTTATGTAGTTTAACAAATTGGACCTGCGCTACAACACACAAAAATTCACATTTGTAAATGCTGTGTGTGTTGTTGAGCACTGCATTACCAAAAATAGTTCAGGTATGGGTCTTTTGTGCATTGAGGTGAATTAATTGGTAATGCATTGTAAAAATACATTTAGGCACTTAGAAAAGTATGAATAGGTCTTTTTTTTGGGGGGGGGAGTAATTGGTGTTCATAATTTTGCCAATTTGTATGATAATTCGCCCCACCCCTTACTAGTATTTCTGAATACATACAAGGGTTCCTCATAAGGTTTCTACACTTTTTTTTAACTCTGTTATTAATAAAAAAAGTGCAGAAACGTTTTGAAGACCCCTCGTAAATTTAATCATAACTTTATACTGATACAAATATTTTTCTGAAAATGTATTAAATTTAGCTTATGAATATTTACATTCTGCTTTATAATCGAACACTATACAGGTCAATAAATTTGGTTCCTTAAGTGAGCAGAATCTAATTTCTTTGATTGGCACATGATTGGGTATTCAAAATTAACATAGGTCTATTTGTTTTTACTAGCATTCACTTTGCAAAATAAACATTCACTTTGTTGTGTGAACCACCTCTATGTCTGTAGTAAATTGTCCCCATACTGCTGCTTTAAATGGTACAGATTTAGTAATCTGCTGTAACATGTTAGCATTTTTATGATTTATTTTAATGTAGTTTTATAATCTGTACACTGTCCATGGTACTGAAAAACAACTGGTACCATCCAGATCCACAGCACCTCTAACAAATGGCTGCATATTCAGATGGAAAAGAGATCTCTATGTCTGACTGATTGAAAACTAAGGAATGAGATTTAGACTGCTTTTTAGATTTCATAAATTGATCAATTCAAAGAAATGATCTATTTATGAGATTTTGTTCCCCCAATTAATGGTTAAAGAAATAAATATTTAAGGAAAACTATTATCTTAATAAGCTTGTATTCATGTCTAGGTATCCTTGCCTGAAAATGATTGGTCACCAAATAAGAATGGTTTCTTGTAACATTTACGCTCTCAGCCATACCCTGTGCAGAGATTGTCCAGGTCATGGGACAATTTAAGCACCGGCAGACTTAGGCCCCTTTCACACCAAGGGACCGAGTGAGTTTCTCAGGTGGACATGATCAAAAGGTCTATTCACCCTTATGGACCTGCAGTGTACATGGATTTGTGTACTCCAATCCGATCCAGTCCATTAAAAAAAATGGAAGGGGGTCCACCACCCCCTTGTTTAAGTGGATCAGATAGGATGGCAGTTAGATGTAAACAGACAGTTAAATCCATTTACTCCCAGTCGCCCATAGAACAGAGCGGGCTTTGCCACTTTGTCCACTCTACAGAAACTGAGCAGACACAGGCCTGTCATCCCCCCACTCTGCTCTGATCAGCATGGGATTAGTGGACAGATCCTCTGCTGATCAAAATGGAGTCCGCCACATGTGAAAGGGGCCTTAAAATGATCGTCACTGAAGTCAGGTTAACCAAGAAGAAACTGCTGTTGCAATTCTGACCTTTAAATAAAATGTCTCTCACTCCCCACCATGCCCAGAAATAGAGGCAGAGCTCTTAATTCCTATATACAGTATAGCAATTAGAGAAATAATACTTAGGTGAAGTCCACTTGGACTTTGCTGGAGAGTATTTTATTATGTTCAAAAGACACAACATTTAAGCGATTCTAAAGGTTCATTTTTTTTTTAAATAACAAACATGTCTATACTTACCTACTGTGTGCAGTGGTTTTCTACAGAGCAGCCTAGATCCTCCTCTTCCCAGGTCCCCTGTAGGATCTTCTAGCTCCTCCCATCTTTTGGGTGCCCCCCACAGCAAGCAGCAACTATGGGGGCACCCGCTGCTTCGTGTGTCCATTCATACACAGAGCCGTGGCTTGACCCCCCCCCCCTCATTGCCTGACTGGCTGTGATTGACAGCAGTGGGAGCCAATGGCTTCTGCTTGCTGGTTCAGCCAATGAATGCAAGAAGGTAAAAAACCTTCAGCCTTTACAACCACTTTAATGCCCACTATCCTGAAAACATAAGTGTTCCCATCGGATGACACTTCACACTCCAACAACCAGCATATTATTTATCAGAATAAAATACAATTTGATGGATAGCAAATATGATATTGATCGGATGTCTGCTTATAATAAGTCTAAGGTGTCTTAATAACCTTCTGGACCTTATAAATTAGGGGTGTTTGGCATCTACCTGAATAGTTACTCCTGATACTTTGGTGTAGATACTTTTTTTCCACTCCCTCTAACTATGTCTGCTGTGTGTCAAATTTGTATTAAATCCTAAATTTGCCTAAAACAAAATAATAAAATAATAATATATTTATAAAAATAAAATATAATGAAAGCATGAAATAAGAATGGAGTGGGTGGAGCTAGTAAACATCTGCCTGTCTTCTATCCATAGATACTGTTTCAGTCATGGCAGCTGTAGTACCGCGTTCTATGAATGGAACAGCTGGGCAGAAAGGTGGACGCAGCAGTACAAGGAACACATGTCACAGCAAGTAAGTAATGTTGTCCCTTTTGCTGATTTTTTTGTTTTGTTTTGTTTAGTTTTAGGTACACTTAGGCTTTAAGCAGAACTGTGGTTTATAAAATATATCAGTATCTCTTTCCTCTCATGACTCTACCCTAGACATGAGAATAAAATCTGACTTTCATTATCAACTTGTGAATTCTGGGGAAATGAAGGTGACACAGTGTTTACCGACCTCTCTATTGTCACATGCTCTCTATTCCTTATTTACTTATGTCATCCAGTTGAAAAGTTTCCCCACACACAATTTATTTTCTTGGGTATTACGGCCTATCATTGTCGGTGATGATTGTTAAGCTTTAATGGCGCACTTCTTAGGATTAAATTATTCTCATTGAATATGCATGCCTTCGTTTTTTATTACAATTTATTAAACAAGTGTCCTTCAATTGTATTATTTAAAAGTATCTCTTTATGTCTTCAATGTATGTTTGTAACATTTTAATGAAAATAGACCATAGATGAAAATGTTCACACTGGCAAAAAAAGGTAAAAAAGGGGAAATTAGGTCATAATAAAAGCCCATGGTCTCATGCTACATTTTAAGTTAGCACCTTCAGGCAGGTAAATATTGACCATAACATGTGGTTGAGCTCTGGCCTGTTTGTACCCACAACAACACTTCCCTATTGGCCAGTGAGGGTTCCTATAACATTTGATTGCCAAAATGAAAGAGCAGAGGGTGGAGAAGGTGGATTAGTGCTTAAACATGGAAGGGATAGTTATTATTTACAAATTAGGGGTTTTATGATAGTGAGGTCCTCTGGGAATAATACAAGCCTGCAAGGGTACCTGCTGTATGGACCACTTGAAAAAAAAAAGTAAACTCACCAAATTACCATAAAAAATATAATATCTACTTATGTCTTTCTTTATATTGTCCAAATATCTCTAACAAATAATTTTCTCTGGAAACATTTTCTAGGTTTATTGAATTATGCCAAAAAAAGCTGAGAACTTGCCATGGGCAGCCTCACAAACAGAATGCATTATTTAAATCAAGCTTTCCCAATTATAACACAGCAAGTGTCCAATTTGAAACTTTTATAGAATTGTATATAAGATGTAACAATGATGTGAATGATTAACCCATCAGAGCCTACACAAAACTAAAATAATAATGCATAGTCATAAGCTTTATTCTGTTATGTTCTTTTTGAATTTTATGGTTCAGCTAGGTTGTATCCAGGTAGTCTGCTGAGAAAGCTTTTCTGAAAGTGTCTGAATTCCTTACACTTGTAAAACAATAATTTCTAGCAGCCATTGTTGGATTTATCAGAAATACTGTTGAAATAAGTTTTGAATGTGTATTGTGCTAGCCACTTTATAGTTTTAATAAGTGTGTTGGGTTGTACAGCTAATACATATTTGGAGGTTGTGCATCTAGCCAGCATTGGCACAGTACTGAAGAAAATAAAAAAATGCACTGACATATTCACGGGCTATTTATCTGGTAGTAAAGTGCTTGAAAACCCTTCCATATACCCAATTAAGCGACTGGCCTCAGATGATGCATGGAGAATAAATAAAGCCTCCTACATAAATTGTACCTGTCTATCTGCAACCGTCTTTCCCCTACATCTATTCAAAGTGCAGAAATTACACAGGATCTCTCAGCTCTGAAAAGAAGGGTGCGGGGAGCTGAAGTTACATCAGTTAGGAGAGCTCTGAGAGCTGAGTGGAGGGAAGGGACCCCCCCTTCACACAGCACACAGGAACAGAGCTGAGGCTCTCAATCTGCTGGAAGTCCCTCCTCTGTCAACATTTTTCTCTTGGTGTCAGGAAAACTTGTAAAAAGTGAGTCAAGCTGATAGCAGAACAACTAAGCAGCAGACAGAAATGATACTTAATGCTCTTAATTGAGATAAGTACACAAGGGATATACTTAGTTCATATTTCATGTCTGAGGTTTACAACCACTTTAATGCAGTACATAAGCAGAAACCTCTACTTTTGCATAGTTACTTATGCCAGGCTGTTTATTGACTGGTATCCACTAAGCAAATTTAGCAACCAGCATAAACTGGATCTAACATGGCGCTCCATTTGGTATAACAAACTGAGAATGCCATGCCTGGAAGATCAAGCAAGTTTCTGAGAATATCAGAACATAGCTTTTTAGATTGAAACTGTCCTGTACTCTGAACATATTTGTATCATTTTACAACAAACTGGACTATTATTTTAACCAACCTCTCCCACTTTGGATATCTTTCTCATATCTAGAATATTGTGATTGGCTTTCAGTCTTTTCCTTCAAATTTTCTCAAAAATAGGTCCACAGTTGGCTACCCAAAACTGCAATGCAATCTGAAAAGAATATGCTATCGTTCATTGATATAAAGCATGTAAATGCCCTGCACATTTCTCTGTGTTTACTAGATCCATTCACAGCACAGCAGGCTGCATTCACACTGCAATATTCAGTCTAACACAGATAATTAGATTTTCAACGTTGTTATCATGCACCCAGGCATAGCGACACATAAAACTGTGCGCTTTAGCAGTGTATATTAAACAAGGTTGCACACTTTAAGTCAGAATACATTACAGATGAGTGCTGAAGTTGGTAATCACTGGAGTTATGGAAATCCCTGTGTTGTACATCTGTTGTCCTGTTACAGAATCGAATTTATGGAGGTCAGATATCATTTCATTAATTTACATCTCAGCTACAGTTACACAATTGTAAAAACAAAGGAAAATAGAATAAAGAGGACAGAAGAAAATGTGATGTAGTGTTTACAAAGGTAAAGCAAAAGCACTTTTTAAAAAATAGACACTATTTTTATGTTGGAGCAGCAAATACGCAAAGAGGGTATCATCAAGAATATGACTTTTATATTTCATGCTACACAGTATGTCCACTCCGCAATATGCCTAGTTCTGCAAATGTCTGTGGTGATTCTGAAGAGATATAATTCAACAAAAGCAATATAAAATCTGTTTCAATAAATCATCAGCTGTTTTTCATAGTTGGTGAAAAGACAAAGGTTGAGACTTTAGGTGTCAAATGGTATACTGTCATATCCTTTAACTTATTAGTTGGGTTAGACTTTTCAACCACTTAACAAAAAATTCAAACTTCTCTCACAAGTGTGAGTGTTATGAAAGGTAATAAAAGGCTCATGTTTCATTTAGATTAATAATTTTATTTGAATCATCCATATAAGAAGCTGTCAAATCTCAGAATGTGTATTTATATGAGTGGAGATAGTCACAAGGGGTTGCTTGTTGTTTTCTGTTAAGATTCAAGAACATGAAAGACTTGTGGGGTCATTTACAACCTCATTCTGTTTAGGCACACATACATATTGATAGCTAATGATGGAATTATTTAACTGAATTTTCATGTGTGCTTCAGTAACAATCCACCACCTTTTTCTAAGGAGTACATTCCTTAATAGTGATTCTGAATGGCTGCTGTAAGAAATGTGCCTTCATATTTGAATAGTTGATATGTTTCTAAGTTGCTAGGAGGACATTGACTATGACTATGGCTAAGTTGAGGTGGCTGAGAGCAACATGGTTTACGCCTGCAAGGAAAATGCACAAAGGGGCTATAGTCAGTCAGCAGTGGATATTCAACCAGAGATGAAAGTATCTGCAACCCCAACAGGCGGGGGCAGTAACAAAGCAATGGACTGTGAGAACAGCTAACTAGAACCTGAGGACCAGCAAATGTATTGATATTGCCTTGGCTGGGCAATAACAGTGACAGAACACCACAGCATCTGGAAAAAGGCCATCAGTGCTTAAAAGTGATCTGTGGGTACAACTTTTAGGAAAGAGACTGTTTTCAGTCGGGGTTGAATCTGTGATGAGTGAGCCTTAGAAGAAAGACCATCACAGGGTGACCAAATAGCCATAACGTAGTATTTAGTGAAGCTTAAGTTTTAGTTAGATGTGCTGCACAAAACCTCCTTGTTTCATGTCTCCACTTCTAACAGGTGTAAGTCTTTTTTTTCTCAGTTTTAGCAAAATAAGCTAATAAAAACTCCTACTGCTCAAACTTTTTGGACTCCATACCACAATAAATAAAGCAGACCATTCTCCCCTTTTCATCAAACACTTTAAAAATTTTTGTTTTGTTCTACTTACCTTTTTTAATTTTACTTACTGGATTCCCTGAAGACAGTTATGATGCAGTCCTGTCCACAGAGATGCCCCATGGGAAGGCAGCATCACCATTGTCTTCAGGAAATTTCTGTACCTAAACTGCTAGATCTCCCAAGTATTTTAATACTGCGCATGCATAAAATGATCTTGTTAGATCTTAGGAAAGGTTTTTATACCCCCAACAGATGCATGAAATGTCATATGGCGCATGCGCGAGATGAAGAGCATGCTGTCATGTGCGTTATCCCATGCATTCGCAGTATCATGGGTATTGCAAAAATGGTGGCATGGGAATGGAGACTCAAGCAGCACAGAGGCAGGAAAAAATAGGTAAGTATGAAAAAAAAGTCAAAAGGATAATTTAGGTAATTATGATGGTTTATTTCTCTGCAAGTCTGGTTTAAAGGTTTATAGAGAAGAGGCCGGGGATGTACAAACATCTCATCCTATATTTGTCTATAGTACAAAAAATGTATATATTCATCTTATTTTTTTACTGGTAGCAAGAAACAGATCACTATTATTAGTAACCTATTGCCACTTTGTTGCATGAAAACAGTCAGTCTCCGCAAGACTTAGTCTTTACAGGACTGACATTGAGCTCTACAGTCATTTTTGCAATAATTGTTGTCTTATTCCGGGTCACAATCTTGAACAATGTCCTTTTGTCTCTTTTGTCTTCCGGGCTGCCTTCGTAACAATGGAGAAGATGGCAGAGTGAAGATTTCTTTGGGTGTAGGAACTGGAAAAAGATTGGACTCCGGAGCTAGTGCACTCTCCTCGTGGGGGATTATGTTATTCTTGCTGGTTCTGTCCATGGTGGAGAGGTTTCCTAAGTCATCCCTGTAATGCAGTGAGAGGCCAGTGGTGGTGCCGGAGTCATCCCTGCAATGCTGTGAGAAGCCAGTGGTGTTCTTCCTGTTTCCATACCATGATCTTTTTGATGGAAGTTTTCCCTACCTGTGGAGGAGCTGGATACATTACTATGCCCATTTAATATGTGCTTCTGGTGAGTGCATTATCTAGCATGGAGTTACTTTCACGTATTCATCACAGAGATTTCATGGATGCTTATTTGCTACTCATTCGAATTATCTCATCCATTTATTTTATACTGTACTGTTCACTATTGTCACTTTATATTTATTTGCAAATATCACTTACTCGCTGTTATTCTACAGGACACTTATGCAATATTATTCACTTTAGCGCTAATTTTGAGCGCCTCAATTTGAATTTGCCATTATTGTCACTTTATTCATTTGCACCTTGGTTTCATAATATTGTACAGCGCTGCATTTTACATTTTTTCATTTAATATAACCTATTTAATAGAGCCTGCTGAATCAGGATACACTCTCTGCCAGACATTTTTGGTAGCTGCTGATCAGGCTTGCAGGATAGTTAAAGAAAATCTGGATTGAGATTTGCAATTTAGTCTGCCCACACGTTGCATCAACTTCTAAAGGGCTTCTGAAATATGTAGTTTGCACATGCACCTGTACATTACCATGCTGTGATGTGCAGCCAACTACAAATTACAGCTCTCTTAGTTTCTATCGTTATGGCAGTGGTGGAAGCATATCAAAGGGCAGCAAATGACACAGACAGTTATTCTTCTTCAGCCTACTAATCACAGAGCTGTGCAACAGTTGGAGGGCTGGCAATTCTAAGAGGAGGTGGATAGAGGTTTTACCAAAGAAATACTGAGAGGAGATTTACCAACGTATGTTATACCAACACATACACCTGTAGACTTGCAGAGGATCAAGTTTGCAAGGATGAAAATGCTGGTAGTAATTTCAGTGATGTTATTGAATGAACTTGATGTACAGTATTTTCTGGTGTATAAGACTACTTTTTATACTTAAAAATATACCCCAAAAATTGGGGGTCGTCTTATACACGGGGTATAAAATGTGAACCTTGAGTTTGTTTGGGTCAAGATGGCTGGATGTGTGGTAATACTGTACATACAGTATACCATGCTGAGCCAAGCTGGCTCAAAACAAATGTCCCTATGACAGATTAATCTGTCAGCCCGCTGGATGTGTGATATATACAGTATACTGCGCTGAGCCAAGTGGTTTCAAAACGTACCGGTACACCCCTACTGTAATCAGCCCGCTGGATGCATGTATGTACGGTAGCTGCGGCTACATACAGTATACACTGGGCCAATCACGGCGAGCGATGTATTCTACTAATGAATACAAAGGCTGCTCGGATTGGCTGAGTCAGAGAGGTGGGCTGATGATGTCACAACCTCAGCCAATCCGAGCAGGCTTTGTATTCATTAGTAGAATACATCGCTCGCCTTGATTGGCCCAGCGTATACTGTATGTAGCCTCAGCTACTGTACATACACACATCCAGTGGTCTGATTACAGAAGGGACGTACCGGTACGTTTTGAAACAGCTTGGCTCAGTATACTGTATATACCACACATCCAGCGGGCTGACAGTTTAATCTCTCATAGGGACATTTGTTTTGAGCCAGCTTGGCTCAGCGCGGTATACTGTATGTACATTACTGCACATCCAGCGGGCTGTATATATACTGTATACTGTATGTAGCCAAAGCTACCGTATTACTGCACATCCAGCGGTAACTATCTGATTTGGAATTTGATCCATATGATGACTGTCTTACAAATGTATCACAATATGTCATTCATGAACTTATGATGTCAGAGGATGAACATTGAAGGATTTTAAGTACCGGTAAGTCATAACCATTTCAATTAAAAAATCTGATGTTTTTAAATGGTGTTGCCTCGGAAATGGGGTAGTCTTATACGGCGAGTATAGCCCAAAACCTATGTTTTAACTGGAAAATTAGGGGGTCGTCTTATACACCCAGTCGTCTTATATGCAGGAAAATACGGTACATGTGCGTTTTTTTCAACCTAACTCTGAACTATGAATAAATAATTGTACACCCCTTGAGAGTTAGGGACTGATGTAAATGTATAGTATATATGTAAAGCACTGCATAAATTGCCAGTGTTATATAAGTACCTGAAAGAAATAAATATAACGACTGCATTTTTGGCAGGATCAATAGATATGTTAGAGGAGATATAGTACCTTCAGAGACAAATTGCACCACTTACTGATATGTAATATATATGTTTTAACACATACATAGATTAAGTTTTTCGCTCTCAATACATTTTATTGGCAGTGTATTCTGTGGTGCAGTCTTTCAATAATACTCAGTTCTCTTGGTCAGGCATGGTTTTTATTCTGAGATGAAAGAAGTCAGAATCACCCATATTGAACAGTCCTTGATGCATGTACTGTATATGTGTTCCTCAAATACATATTTATGGATTCATGGTTGACCACACTAAAAAAGGGAGTACTTTAAATAGTTTCAAACATAACGCAAATAGACTTCAGTCTAAAAAAAAATGAAAAAAAATTTTGAGAAACTGGTCAAGCCTTCCTATTTCATTGGGCTGATAAAAAAAATGTAATGATTGCCCATCCATATAAGTGAGGTGGATGGAGAAATCGTCTCTGTGTGCCATTATATACATCGATAGCAGTACTCCTCTGCTATCATTATACGTTGATCAGCAAGTGAAGCCCAATGGTTGTAGCCCACTGATGGAAATTTTTTTTCCAACATTCCCATTCAACAGAGTTCAATCATTAGAACAACTTCTGTTGAACGGAAACAACCATACTATATATGGATCAAAATTTGTTCGGTCTCTGCTGAACCGGCCACATTTCAATCCATCTATAGCCAGCTTAACTGAGAGATAGATATCTTTGCCACACATTATAGCATTTCTGCTCATTCGCCCTGCTACCAGCTAGCATTGTAGTAGATCCAAGCATGTTCAAGAACAAGCAAATGTCTCAACAACCATCATTCCCAATGTGATGTCTGCCCATCTATGGACATCTTTAAAAAAATAAGGCTAAACGCTGAGGCATTTGGACACATAATTACATTATTAATTAAAAATATAATGAACAGCAGACATCACAGAGATATTTTTGAATTTGCTGTCTTCTGTCTGTTCTAATTTTGAAGGCATATCACAGAAGGGGAGTATCAAGATTTTCATAGTTTTCTTACATGTATTTAATTGACATTATTTTTATTGAGACATTAATTATTATTTTATCTAAGCTTTCACACAGCTTTAGTTTTGTTTTATCACAAGAGCAGCCTTGTTAAGTGTGGATAAACGTAGACCTGACCTTCCATTTCTCTGTGCTCATTAAGCCAAGTTTGATGTACTTTTTACATTTATCTTCAAATTCTTTTGTCTTGTGAAATAAGTCTATAAATTGAAAACTTTAATTTACAAAGATCCATAGTAAGTGCCATTAAGCACCAGTTATGTTTATCTTTTATCACAATGGACTAAACATGTTAAAAATGGAGTGCCATAGCTAACTATAAACTTTGATGCAGCTGACAAAGTCATAATTTTGTAGCAAATTATTACAAAACAGATTAAATATGATAAAAAAAATGTGGTAAACGTCTATTGGAGATTTGATTTGACCTTCTTAAAATTATGTAAATTTCAACATGTAGGCTGCAATTGCAGAACTCTTAAAATGCTATTTGCTATCTTTGGGTTCAATACATGGTCATGATAACTGTTAGTTGTTTATTACTGTGAAAGTGGAAAACCCAAATACTCCTGCGCTTAGGGATGGACTCTATGTCATAGAGATCACACAACAAATGTCTTGGAATATGCGTGCCTTGCTGCCCTCAAAGAACCAGGGAGTCCAAAAGTACTAATAGAGAAAAACAAAACAGAGGGCGCACCGGCCTTGTGCATTTCCTTTAAAATTATGTTTCTTAAATTTAAAAGAAGGTATTCTACTCACAAAAGTACATGAAAATAAGCACATCATATGAGACTGCTCTGTCCAATTCGCAGTGCGTTTCTGAATGGTGATGAGAATGATGAACATCCAAAATACTGAAGCGTTTCGAGGACTAGCCTCTGAGGAAGAAAAAAATAAACATATTTTTAAAGGTAATGCACAAGGCCGGTGCGCCCTCTGTTTTGTTTTTGTCTATTATTTGTTTATTACTACCTGTGCCCCAGTTTCTGCACCTCCTATGTAGTCGCCAGGACAGGAAATGAGGGGAATTTCTTCAACAGGGTAACAGACGCAAAAAAGAAATTGAAAGAGGTCCTAACCCTTTCCTATTCTACCATCATAAAAACAGTTTTGGCTTTCATAAAGCTCATCATAAGAAATAATAAAATTGTGTAAAATTTTAAAATCAGCCATCATTAATAATCACACTAAAAAATCCCCCTTCAGCAGAATAAACATGTAAACATGTATGGTCACTAATGGATCAAACTTAGATGGATAATAAGTGTTAATGACAGGTAATAAGTTGTGTGGGATGCGCAGACTTTATGAGTTACGTATTACAAATGATGGTTTGTCTAAGTTGCAGCATACATGTGATGAGTACCGAGCATTCCCTGATGATGAAGATGAAGGAAGAATTGTGAGAGTTTGTAAATAAAAATTGTTTTTTTTTATAAATGTTCATACTGGAGAGCTAAATACAAAATATGTGTATTTATTGACAACAAATTTGCAATTGTGATTATCCAATCAGCAACATTGACAACCAGTAAAGCCAGGGTGGTGACCTATCTTTCCTTTTGTACAGTTAAGAAATACAGCTTAGCCTCCTAGCATATTGATTGGACATTGAAGGAGAAGCATCCCCCTGAAGAGGTCATCATTCTGTTCTATCTGTTGACTAACAGCAAATTTGTAGAGCACTAACTGGTTCTCCTGGTTCTCCTCCTACCTATTGCAGCGCTCCTTCAGTGTTACCTATAACGCTGCCTCCTCCTCTTCACTCCCTCTTTCTGTAGGGGTCCCTCAAGGTTCTGTCCTTGGAACCCTTCTCTTCTCCATCTACACCTCCTCCCTTGGTCACTTGATAAACTCCCATGGCTTTAAGTAGCATCTCTATGCTGATGACACACAAATCTATCTTTCTACCCCTCACCTCACCCCTTCAGTCTCCTCTCGCATTACTAAGCTGCTAAGTGACATATCGACATGGATGTCACTCCACTTCCTCAAACGCAATCTTTCCAAAACTGAGCTCATACTATTCCCTCCAGCCCGTGCCCCCTCCCCTGACTTCTCCATCAAGATCAATAACACAATCATCATTCCCTCCCCTCATGCCAGGGTACTAGGTGTAAACCTAGACTCCCATCTGTCCTTTCAGCCCCAAATCCAATCACTGTCCAAATCTTGTATACTTCACCTGCGCAACATCTCCAAGATACTCCCGTTCCTAACCATGGAAACCACTAAGCAACTTATTCACTCCCTTGTTATATCTCGCCTTTATTATTGTAACTCCCTCCTCATTGGCCTACCTAATCACAGGCTATCCCCTCTTCAGTCTATCATGAATGCTGCTGCCAGACTCATCCACCTTACTAACCGTTCTGTATCTGCCAGGCCTCTCTGCCAATCCCTCCACTGGCTTCCCATTGCCCAACGGATAAAATTCAAAACACTAACAATAACGTATAAAGCCATTTATAACTCTGCCCCAAATTACATCACCGATCTTGTTTCTAAATATCACCCAAACCGTACTCTCTGCTCCTCGCAAGACCTCCTACTCTCTAGCTCCCTTGTCTCATCCTCCCATGCTCGTCTCCAGGACTTCTCCAGAGCTTCCCCCATCCTCTGGAACTCTCTACCCCAATTTATCAGACTATCACCTACTCTGCTCACTTTTAGGCTATCTCTGAAAACCTATCTCTTCAGGGAAGCCTATCCTGCCCTCAGCTAATACTGGAATCTTCTACTCTTCCAACCAGTCCATCCCCCACAGTTACTACCTTTTGTACCACTAGCCCCTCCCTCGTAGATTGTAAGCTCCAAGGAGCACGGCCCTCAAATCCCTCTTGTATTGAACTGTATTGTTGCTGTATTGTCTCCCGTTATATTGTAAAGCGCTGAGCAAACTGTTGGCGCTATATAAAATCTGTATAATAATAATATAATAATTCAAAGTGCTGACCCCTTTCTCTTATGAGGGCTGGTGTTAATGGGACTACAGGTGATTGAAATTTGAAAATATTCTACCATTCATGTTTGTTCTATAAACAAATACATTTATAATGACAAAATATATTTATCATGTTTACTATAACTGATCCATATTCGTAAACACAATTAGGTGAAATACTGTATGTGTAACCGTACACCTTCTGGCTGGGTATTGCCTGCTCTCTACTTTTCCTTTGCTACCCTTTTAATTTTGCATGTGATTGCATGTCAAGTGTATTATTGATACATTGGGCACTTTTAACACTCAGGTGTGCAGGAGTTCTTTTTGCATGTGATAGAATGATTGAAGCGAGCAGTAGGGATATAATGAAAATACACATTTAAAATGCCAACAGGAATTGTATATTATGAGTGTATATATATATTGATTTTTCCCAAGATTGATAACTAAATATATGAACTGAATTTGTTTTACTAAATTTTCTATACAGTATATATATATCAATCCCTCAATCCCCTCATGTTTTGCATTGTATTGGTATTGTTCTGTCACATGTTCTGTCCCCCTTTGTAATGTACAGCGCTGAGCGAACCATTGGCGCTTTATAAATACTGTATAATAATAAAAAATAATAATATATATATATGGATTTTAGCAAAACAAATTCAGGCATTTGCACATGGATTTGCTTGGCTTGTGCACTCCTGATTGACATAGACACACAGTGTATACTGTATAGTGTATATCTTATCCCTCTTGTATTGAACTGTATTGTTGTTGTATTGTCTCCCATTATATTGTAAAGCACTGAGCAAACTGTTGGCGCTATATAAATTCTGTATAATAATAATAATTATATATATATATAAATATTTATATATATATATATGCTATTATGCCAAAAGCATTGGGACACCTGCCGTAAATGCACATAAACTTTAATGGCATCCCAGTCTTAGTACGTAGGGTTCAATATTGAGTTCACCCGCCCTTTGCTATAACAGCTTCAACTCTTCTGCGAAGGCTGTCCACAAGGTTTAGGAGTGTGTCTATGAGAGTGTTTGACCATTCTTCCAGAAGCACATTTGTGAGGCCAAGCACTGATGTCGGACGAAAAGGCCTGGATCGCAGTCTCTGCTCTAGATCACCCCAAAGGTGTTTTATCGGGTTGAGGTCAGGACTCTGTGCAGGCCAGACAAGTTCCTCCACCCCAGACTTGCTCACCCATATCTTTATGGATCTTGCTTGGTGCACTGGTGCACAGTTATGTTGGAACAGGAACAGGCTGTCCCAACACTGTATCCACAAAGTTGGGAGCATGAAATTGTCCAAAATGTCTTGGTATGCTGACACCTTAAGAGTTCCCTTAAGTGAAACTAAGGGGCCAAGCCTAACCCCTGAAATATAACCCCACAAAATAATCCCCCATCCACCAAACTTTACACTTGGCACAATGCAGTCAGGTAAGTACTGTTCTCTTGGCAACCACCAAACCCAGACACATCTATTGGATTGCTAGACAATGAAGCATGATTTGTCACACAGCTTCACTGCTCTAGAGTCCAGTGGCGGCGTGCTCTACACCACTTAATCTGACGCTTTGCATTGCACTTGGTGATGTAAGGCTTGGATGCAGCTGCTTGGCCATGGAAACTTATTCCATGAAGCTCTCTATGCACTGTTGTTGTGCTAATCTGAAGGCCACATGAAGTTTGGAGGTCTTTAGCTATTGACTCTGCAGACCGTTGATGAATTCTGAACACTGTGCGCTTCAGCATGCGCTGACCCAGCTCTTTCATTTTACGTGGCCTACCACTTCATGGCTGAGCTGCTGTTGTTCCCAGTTGCTTCCACTTTGTTGTAAGACCACTAAAAGTTGACCATGGAATATTTAGTAGCAAGGAAATTTCATGGATGGACGTATTGCACAGGTGACAACCTATCACGGTACCACACTTGAATTCACTGAGCTCCTGAGAGCGACTCATTCTTTCACAAATGTTTGTAGAAGCAGTCTGCATGCCTAGGTGCTTGATTTTGTACACCTGTGGCCATGGAGGTGATTGGAACACCTGAATCCAATGATTTGGAGGGGTGTCCCAATACTTTTGGCAATATAAAGTGTGTATGTATATACATATATATATATATATATATATATATATATATATATAAATAAAGAAATGATGAGTCTAAAATTTGAATGGTAGGTGTATTGTAACACTGAGACAGAGTAGCAACAATATATTCAAAAGAAATGCATGTCTAACAAATTATACACTGATTTGCATGTTCATGAGGGAAATAAGTACTTGGTGGCAAATCTCTTGTTGCCAATCACAGAGGTCAGACATTTCCTATAGTTGGTCACCAGGCTTGCACAAATCTCAGGAGGGATTTTGGCCCAATCCTCTTGGCAGATCCTCTCCAAGTCATTCATTATGGTTTGGTGGATGACGTTTGGCAACTCGAACTTTCCACAGATTTTCAATTAAATTAAGGTCTGGAGACTGGCTAGGCCACTCCAGGACCTTAATGTGCTTCTTCTTGAGCCACTCCTTTGTTGCCTTGGCCGTGTGTTTTGTGTCATTGTCATGCTGGAATACCCATCCACAACCCATTTTCAATGCCCTGGCATTGGGAAGAAGGTTCTCACCCAAGATTTGACGGTACATTGCCCTGTCCATTATCCCTTTGATGCGGTGCAGTTGTCCTGTCCCCTTAGCAGAAAAACACCCCCAAAGCAGAATGTTTCCACCACCATGTTTGACAGTTGGGATGGTGTTCTTGGGGTCATAGGCAGCATTCCTCCTCCTCCAAACACAGCGAGTTGAGTTGATGCCAAAGAGCTCAATTTTGGTCTCATCTGACCACAACACTTTCAACCAGTCCTCCTCTGCATCATTTAGATGTTCAGTGGCAAACTTCAGACAGGCCTGGACATGTGCCTTCTTGAGCAGAGGGTCCTTGCGGGCACTGCAGGATTTCAATCCTTGTCGGCGTAGTGTGTCACCAATTGTTTTCTTGCTGACTATGGTCCCAGCTTCCTGGAGATCATTGACAGAATCCTCACGTGTAGTTCTGGGATGATTCCTCACTGTTCTCATGATCATTGACACTCCACAAGGTGAGATCTTGCATGGTGCACCAGACCTAGGGAGACACAGTTGTTTTGTATTTCTTCCATTAGCGAATGATTGCACCAACTGTTGTCACCTTCTCACCAAGCTGCTTGGCGATAGTTTGGTAGTCCAGTCCAGCCATGTTTAGGTCTACAATCTTGTTCCTGACATCCTTGGACAGCTTTTTGGTCTTTGGTATGGTGGAGAGTTTGGAATCTGATTGTTTGATTGCTCCTGTGGACAGGTGTCTTTTATACAGGTAACAAAATGAGATTAGCAGCACTCCCTTTAAGAGACTGCTTCTAATCTCAGCTTGTTACCTGGTAGCCAGAAATCATGATGAATGATAGGGGATCAAATACTTATTTCCCTCATAAACATGCAAATCCGTGCATAATTTGTTAGACATGCATTTCTTTTGATTTTTTTGTTGCTATTCTGTCTCTCAGTGTTACAATACACCTACCATTCGATTTGTAGACTGATAATTTCTTTGTGAGTGGACAAACATTCAAAATCAGCAGGGGATCAAATACTTATTTCCTTCACTATATATATATATATATATATATATATATATATATATATATATATATATATATAGGTTTAGGTCCTTGTGCTTAGACTGAAAAATACCAAATGCCCAAGAATAAATACATACTGTATCACAAGGAAACCTGGATTTAAATCCTTATATTGCTAACTGCAGTATTGTTTAACTTATGCAATTGCAGAGCTTCTATTAATAACTTGGACTTTTACTGGCTTATAAATCTCTGGCTTCTGCTTACATATCTCAGGCTTGTGTGAAGAACTGGCTAGTTCTGAAAATCATTGTTGGAAGAGCGCTAGGAAACAAATGAACTTGCAATGCATGGTATCTTAAAGGAAACTATAAATGGGATAGGTCAAGGACTAGGTTTGAAAGCAGCAGGAAAAATCTTCCTTTTAGTTTATATAACTTCAGCTTTCATGTCTCTGCAGATTCCAAATAAGGAATAGTAGCTTTAAAGGCACTAGGCTCGCACATATTTCTTGACCTTACAATTCTCACAGTTCTAGACATTCCAAGGTAGAGGGTCATTTAGACAGAGTTGTAATTTCTTATGCATATTTATTTCCAAAGTATCTTTTGCATACTTTCCCAGTGAAGTCATTTACTTGAGCCTGGAATATGAAATAGATTATTTTTTCAAGTTTACATGAAAGAATACTGTCAAGCAGGCCTCTTTTTTTTATTCGTCATATTGAAGTGTCAGAATTGAGCTACAGTCCTGAGAGAAATGGAGGGCGAAATATGATATCAATCACATTTTCAATTTAATAATAAATAAAGTGTCACCAAAGCAGCAGCCTCTATGAACTTTAATTGTGATGCAATCATGTTAGGTTTAGCTTACATGGATTTCATTATACAGCAAATACGTGACATTTATTTATGGTAAATTGCAAGATTGTTGTCTCAGATGGAGCCCCCTAGGGGCAGCATGGGACATGGTTCTCTCTGGGTGCTTTCTACTGATGTAGGCATAAAGTCAACAGGCATCTAAAGCTTTGCATTGTTTCCTTGAAAGAGCATACTGGAAAAAATACACTACAGAACAGCTCCCTTGGGCAGCAAAGTGAATAGGATCAGGACCTGGTAGCATAAATAAAATTAGCATGCATGTTAAAATAAAAAATAATAGGACTAAAGCTGGCAGCATGTTACAATCTGTACCTATTTACCAGCAACTAGGTAGTAGAGGGGCGTGCCTGACAGAATGCTTTGTTTAGGTAGACCCTCACATAATTTTGGCAACTGTACAAATGTAAGAGAGAGATTATACATAGAAACAAAAAAAAGTGAAAACAGAAAAAAAACTGTCCATCAAGTCTGGCTTTTTTTGTAATTTTTTTTAGTTTGTGTTTTTTATTTATTTACTGTTAACTTTTATTGTCTGAGTATAGATCTATCTATGCCGGAAGAGGGTGCGTGTCCCTACACACCATCTGGCCAATTGATGAATCTAAAATATAATCTTTATTCAAATATATAAAATGTATGCTCAGCTGTAATTATTGCCTAGTGGGGAGGAATGTACTGCGCACAACAATATAACTGGATACCATTGCAATTATTTACCTTACATCCAAATGGTTAATAACACCAGACCAAATCAAATACCATATTGTTTTAGATGAAGTGACGGCATAAAAAGAGACACTGTAGTTTGATCATAAGCCTATCAGCTTGAATATATAATCTCTATTAAGGAAATGGAGTTACCCCATGGACAAAACTAATTAGATAGTATAATCTATCTTGCTACAGATATGTAATGTGGGTACACTCATCCACGGGCTTAAATGACAGTCTCTCATGAACAAGCCCCATACATCACCATATCCAGACAAAATATATCACTGTCTTGAGGAATGCAAATGATGCATTGTAAAATGCAGTACAGACCTCTCCAAAAAAAGGGGGGGAGAGGATTGAATACCATGTGCATTTAAAAAGTGCTCCCAAAGAAAGACCCAAAGAAAAAAAGAAACTCTAATATTATTATACAGTGTTTATAAAGCGCCAAAAGGTTTGCTCAGCGCTGTACATTAAAGTGGGGGGACAGAACATGAGACAATACAGTAACAATACAATACACAAGGGGTTCGAGGGCCCTGCTCTTTCGAGCTTACAATCTAGGAGGGAGGGGGTAGAGGTACAGGAGGAAGTGGCTGTGGGGGATGGAGTGGTAGGAGGAGTGGAGGAGAACGGCTGTTAGGTGAGGGTGGGGTAGGCTTCCCTGAAGAGATGGGTTTTCAGGGTGCGCCTGAAGGTGAGGAGGGTAGGTGACAGTCTGATGGATTGGGATAGGGAGTTCCAGAGGATGGGGGAAGTCCTGGAGAAGTCCTGCAGTCGGGCGTGGGAGGATGAGACCAGGGAACTAGAGAGTAGGAGGTCTTGTGAGGAGCGAAGAGCACGGGTAGGGTGGTATTTGGGTATCAGGTCAGTGAGGTAGCTTGGGGCAGCGTTATGAATGGCTTTGTATGTCAGAGTTAGTAATTTGAATTTAATGCGTTGGGCAATTGGGAGCCAGTGAAGGGATTGGCAGAGGGGGGTGGCAGAAGTGGAGCGGTTGGTGAGGTGGATGAGTCTAGCCACTGAGTTAAGGATAGACTGGAGCAGGGATAGCGTGTGTTGGGGTAGGCCGGTGAGAAGGGAGTTGCAGTAGTCTAGGCGTGAGATAATAAGGGAGTGTACGAGTTGTTTAGTGGTGTCTGGGGTGAGGAACATACGTATCTTGGAGATGTTGCGGAGGTGAAGCCTGCATGAATTTGATAGTGATTGGACATGAGGTTGGAAGGAAAGGTTTGAGTCCAGGGTGACACCTAGGACTTTGGCGTGTGGAGTGGGATTGATGGTGGCATTATTAGTCGTGATGGAGAGGATAGGGGGGGGCACGGGCTGGGGGGAAAACTAGGAGCTCAGTTTTGGAAAGGTTTAACTTGAGGAAATGGAGCGACATCCAGTCTGATATGTCGTTTAGGAGGTGGGGGATGCATGCGGAGAGTGAGGGGGTGAGGTGAGGGGTGGAGAGGTAAATTTGTGTGTCATCAGCATAGAGGTGATAGTTGAAGCCATGGGAGTGTATCAGTTTGCCAAGGGAGGAGGTGCAGATGGAGAAGAGAAGGGGTCTGAGGACAGATCCTTGGGGGACCCCAACAGAGAGGGGGAGAGAGGGGGAGGTGGCAGCGTTATAGGTAACGCTGAAGGAGCGTTGGGATAGGTAAGAGGAGAACCAGGAGAGAGCAGAGTCCCTGATGCCAAGGGAGTGTAGTTTAGTAAGGAGGAGGGGTGGTCGACTGTGTCGAAGGCCACGGAGAGGTCGAGGAGTAGGAGGACTGAGTAGTGGCCATTAGCTTTAGCGGTTAGCAGGTCGTTAGTGATTTTAAGTAGGGTGGTTTCGGTGGAGTGTAGGGGACGGAAGCCAGACTGTAGTGGATCAAGGAGGTTGTTGTCAGTGAGGTGGGCGCTTAGGCGATTGTAGACTAAGCGCTCAAGGACCTTGGAAGCGAGTGGCAGCAGGGAGATGGGTATAAGGTTGTTCGGGTCAGTGGGGTCCAGGGAGGGTTTTTTGAGTATGTGGGTGATGTGCACGTGCTTTAGGGGGGAGGGGAATGCGCCAGTAGAGAGGGAGAGATTGAAGATGTGGGTGAGGGAGCGAATGATGGAGGAGGTGGGTGACTGGAGGAGTTGTGAGGGGATAGGGTCCAGGGGGCAAGTGGTGAGGCGGGCTTCTGTGAAGACCTTAGTGACCTCCTCAGTGGTAGCAGGGCTGAAGGAGCGGAGTGTTTGGGAGGTTATAGTGTGCGGGACATTAGGTGTGGTGGGGGGCAGTGCGGTTGCGAGGTCAGAGGAGGGGAGAGTTGAGGGGGTGATGGAGGGAGGGAGGCTAGGTGGAGAGGTAGATTGTGAATTGACAATGTCCTTATGGATTGCATCAATCTTGTTTTGGAAATGATTGGCAATCTCGTGGGCGGTGAGTGAGGTAATGAGTGGAGGTGGGGGGGGGGAGAGCAGGGAGTTGAAAGTGGCTGGTGTGGACAGGTGGAGAGGGTGTTAATGAGGGTTACGAAGTAGGCTTGATTGGCGGCGTGGAGGGAGGAGGTGTAGGTGAGGCAGGCGGATTTGTAGAGGGAGAACACTCAAGGGGATCTGGTTTTGCGCCATAATCGCTCCAGCGCGTCGTTTGAGACATGTTGTATGGTTATTCTGCCAGGGTTGAAGCGGTCGGGGTCTGATGTTACGTGTGGTTAGGGGTGCCAGGGAGTCTAGGGCAGCTGACAGTGAGTCGTTGTACGCAGTAGTGGCCAGGTCAGGGCATGACAGTGGAAGGATACTGTCGTACAGACGGTCAGCTGCTGAGTGGAGAGGGGCCGGGTTCAGGTTGCGGAGGTTACGGCTGGTGATGGTTTGATGCTTTGATGCTTTGGGGGGGGGAGTTAGATGATGGGGAGACGGAGAACGTGAGGAGGTGGTGGTCAGAGAGAGGGAAGGGGGTGTTAGTGAAGTTGTGGAGGGTACAGAGGTGGGAGAAAATGAGGTCCAGGGTTTTCCCATCGGTGTGGGTGGAGGACTTTGTGCACTGTGTGAGCACGAAAGAGGAGGTTAGGAGGAGGAGTTGGGAAGTAGCCGGGTTGTTGACGTTGATGGGGATATTGAAGTCCCCAAGGATGATGGTCGGTAGCTCAGAGGAGAGGAAGAGGGGAAGCCAGGCGGCAAAGTGGTCCAGGAAGCGGGATATGGACCCAGGAGGCTGATAGAAACTCTACATGTTTTGCTCCAGAAAACAGAGCTTCGTCAGGTGTATAATGAATTAAAATAGGTCACATAGTGGCTGGAAATTGTTCTTAGCTGCACATGGTGGCAAAATGGCACCTATCGTTTGTTTCACCTCTATATAGAGAGATGCTGGCAATCAAAATGGCCCCCGCACATGCTCAGTTCCTCAACAGACTCCATCTTGTGGACAAAACCTGCACATGCTCAATAACTCAACAGACGCCATCTTGTGGACAAAAAACAACACCACATCAGCACATCAGTCCACATCACAATAGACACTGCTGGTGCTCACAAACACTAGTAATGCCCCACTAGTTAAAGACAAAAATTACAGTTCATACCATTATATAGCATTTATAGAGCAAAATCAATAAAAAAAACACAGAATCCCTAATCACACACAAAAGGAAGGAAGGTAAATCCTTCATTTAAATCATAAAGTGCCCTTGAGCCTAAACAGAAAATCCATTTTGCTTCAAGTTTCAAAAGACATATATTTAGGTCTATATTTGTCATTAATCCAAAAGTTTAAGAGATCAGTCTTGCCATCATGTTTTTGTATCATAATTCTTGCTACGGTC
This sequence comes from Staurois parvus, assembly GCF_062004578.1. NCBI lineage: Eukaryota > Metazoa > Chordata > Amphibia > Anura > Ranidae > Staurois > Staurois parvus. The sequence goes on along the minus strand of NW_028317797.1, from coordinate 3,126,302 downwards.
TATCCTTGTTTCGAGCAATATCGTTCCCATGTTCAAGAAGTGTTCTCCTAAAGGGGAAAATTGCTTTTCCTACATTTTTTAGGGAGCATGGGCATTTTAAAGCATAAATCATGCCCTCTGTGCTGCAATTATAGAAATCTCTTATTTTAATAATCTCCCCATTTTTAGGGTTAACATACTCCTTGGTATTGCTCAAGAAAGTACATGTCTTACAGAGACCACAGCTGAAACTACCTTTTAGTTTCTCAGGTAGCCAAATGTGTTATGTCTTCCTAAAAATAATATTTCTCCGGTTGTCATTTAACATTTTCAGGAAGAGGCTAGAGCGGGCATCCCTTGTATTATTATTATTATTATACAGGATTTATATAGCGCCAACAGTTTGCTCAGTGCTTTACAATATAACGGGCACAATACAGCAACAATACAGTTCAATACAAGAGGGTTAGGAGGGCCCTGCTCCTTGGAGCTTACAATCTATGTTTTAGAGGTTTTTTCTAGGTGACTATGTACTAACATGTCTCCCAAATTCCTACCCCGTCTGTAGGCTATCTTTAGATAGGATGTGTGATAGAGATTTGTCCTCATGCAAAATGTTCCAATGTCTCTTTATGATGTTGAAAATCTTCCCTGATTGATTTGAGTTTGTACCTATGTCTTTCTGGTCATCCACTTTTATGGTCTTCTGACCCAACAGAGATTCTCTCGGAAACCCCTTTCACTTTCACATAGGATTTAATCAAATCCCTCTGATAGCTGCAACATTAATGCATGGTTTTCACAACTAAAATATTATTATTATTATTATACAGTATTTATATAGCGCCAACAGTTTACTCAACGCTGTACATTACAATACCGCATGACTTGATAAAATAACCCATGCTGTATTTTAGTAGCGTTTTTTTGTGAATTCAAACGTTTTTAATTTTAAATGCTATGCGGTATCCTACCGCATACTCGGATGCGGTAAGAAACTGCTTAGTGATATGTGCCCAGTGAGCCTCCCACCGGGCCCCCTATTGACCCTGGACCCTCAATCAATGCCCAAATGGTCAGTCCACCCCTGCACAAAACACATCATATTTTCATTAAGAAATTTCATAAAAATGCAATTCACAAAAATAATGGCATGAACATCTACTCCTTTAATTACTGTTAGCCTTAAGGAGGCATTACATGTTCATGCTTTGCTATGTCCTATGCCAAGATACACAGGCTGTGCAATCCTGTGTCCCTTCACTCCCTGTCCCAAAGCCAAAACAGAAATTGGGAGGAAATCCCTCAAAAGTGAAGGAATCCCAGGTTTTCATCAACATCACCCGTGTCCACATTAGAAGATTTCCTCTCCATTCCTGTTATGGTGACAACCCAAAACTTTGGATTTTCTTTTGCTCTCAGTGATAAAAGTAGGCAGGACAAATAGAATGAGCGAATCTCCTTAAATGGGGCACAAACAGAGATAAACATGTGAAAGGTGTTCTAATCCCTCTCCACTCTATTCAAAACTAAAAATAAGAGTGTTTCCTTTAGCTGTGCTTTAACTATCTCAATTGCACAGCAGTTAAATAATTCAAGTAGAGCTTTCAGAAACATTACAAGTCTGCATGAATGGATTTTGGCATGTCACAATACACAGAAATGGTATACATTTTCAAAGCAGTCTTAAAGCTTCAGAACAACTTGCCTGGGCTGGGATGATGTTATCAGTCTGCTGCAAGCAAGAGGAAGCATTTCCTCAATTTCCCCTTTCTCTGTGATCAGACTGCCACACTGCAATATTGTAGCAATACATGGGGCGAAAGACTAAAGCAGGTTGTTGATCTGTGTCAGACATCTGCAAGTACAGCCAAGAACTGCACACGAACCAGGATCTACATGACTGTGTACTCTCTGTGCACACATCTGGATGCAGGAAGTAGGTGCTAATCCTGTGTAATTCCAGAATAAAGATGGCTCCATCCTACTAGAGAAAAAAAAAGATGGAAACCCTGTTAGCGGGAGCATTGTGATCTTTATGAGAGTACTTATTATATCTAATACTTCACATATCCCTTAGCATGCATACATGTAACATAACAAAAGTTCTAGACAGCTAAGCCAAAATAAAAATGGCTGGGATCAAGCAGAAGTGTAGTTGAGGAACAAGCCAAAGGTTGGCAACAAGTGGTTGTAGGTTGGGATCAAGCAGACGTGTAGTTGAGGAATAAGCCAAAGGTTGGCAACAAGTGGTTGTAGATTGGGATCAAGCAGAAGTGCAGACGAGGAACAAGCCAAAGGTTGGCAACAAGTGGTTGTAGGTTGGGATCAAGCAGAAATGTAGTTGAGGAACAAGCCAAAGGTCGGTAACAAATATTTGCAGGTTGGGATTCAGTGGAAGCAAAGTTTAGGAACAAGCCAAGGTCAGTAATGAGTAGAAGTGAAGATACAGACTGCAGCAGGAGAGACAAGAGCAAGATATTGGCTGGAGAGGAGCGCAATAATCTGGCAAACAGGAAGTGCAAAGACATGGACTAAATAAGAAGTTCATGGGAGAAGCAAGGAGTTCAAGATTTACCATAAACAAGACAGGATTGTTCAATGGATCAGACAGGGTGCTTATCGGCATCTCAGGTGGTAGCAGAGGTCGCGTGTTTAGATCTCAGTCCTGACAATGTCAGTTGCCAGCAGGGAGTTCTGGGACACCACAGCGCTGGAGTTCCATTTTAAGTACATAGATGAAAATTTTTAATAAAAAATACGAGTTTAATATAATTCAATAAAATAAGGAAAACCATTAAAATTGCTCATACCGATTAGTGAATTGACTTGAATTAAATTCTGTTTGCAAAGATTACAAATGCAAAAATGAGTTACATTCTTTTTAACCTTTAATAGTTTGTGTAATTAGTTTCTCAGAACATAGTGATAAGTTTGTTTTAGAATAGAATACTATCCTAGCATGAAACCACAAAACCATTAGACAGTTCTCATGGAGATGGGATATTTCTCACTTGTAGCAGTTGAAGAGGCTACTGTATACTGCACTTTATTAGTATATTATTTACAATGTTTAATTCTTTGTTATCACTGATTGGTCATAATCAATTAGGGATGTATTTTAGGCTGTGGTTGTCTTGTATAAATATACTGGCAAAGTTCAGCTTCTATGATTTCTGACAATTAAATTGTTCTGTCACTCTGGGACACTCATTAATCTCAACTTGTCATCCTTGTTTATGCATGGTATAATGGGCTGTGTGTGAGTGAAATGAGATGCTAAAAGCCTTGGCTCCTTAACGCCTTGCTGAAAGTAAAACAAAAGTATTCTCTTGAAGGGGTGTTTGTGATGTCTGAAGAATTGGTAGCTTGCATATAAAATCATTCCTTTGTAATTACTCACAGTTTGATGCGTGAAAATGTTTAAAGAAAGTGCATAGAATAGAAACATATGTACACAAATGCACTGGGTTTCATTTATGATTTAGCTACACTGAAGAATAAAAGTGAAATAAAATGAATTGTCCTACTTTAGTCTTTCACGCACTCATATACCTGCATATGCATTCTGATAAATATCATTGCGTTAAAAATAATGCCTATACTGTACAAGGGAAAATGTGTGTGTGTGTGCACATGTGCGTGTGTGTGTGTACAGTACATGAGTCTACATCTTTATGTGTAAACAATATGAAATAGATAGATAGATAGACAGACAGAGAGATAGATAGATAGATAGATAGATAGATAGATAGATAGATAGATAGATAGATAGATAGATAGATAGATATTCTATATGATGTGTATTGTTCTCCATAACTGACACTTGCATCATTAGTATATATACTGTATATTTTTTCCTCTTGACTGTAATCAGTTACTTTGTTACTTTTGAACATTTCAAAGTTTATATTATCCCTTGGCTGCCGTGACACACCACCTATCAACCAGTTACAGTCAAGTACCGAATAAATGTCACAGATTTTCTTTCTTTGTGACCACTTCCAAGATTGTATGATTTGAGTTTCCTTAAAGTTTGGTATAAAGATAAATACTACATACACATAAGCCTACACAGAGAGCTGGAAGAATAAAATAAGTCATTGGTTGATACTGGCACACACGTGATCATTTTTAGAGAATAGTATAAATGTGGATGAATGTTTGAGAATGAAAATTAATAAATGTGCATTTTTAGTTGTATATTGTTGTATGTATACAAATTGTCATCCTCCACCTACTACTATTACTACTGCTACTACGACAACTATATCCATAATATTTTAGTTATTCATTTTATCATTATTATTATTATTATCCTTTTACAAAGAGCTTTATTGAATATTAGGCAAAGATAAACAAACATTCGGAGCATAGATTCAATGACCAACAATTATAAATTGTATTAAATGAAGGGAAGCTGGTTCAAGGCATGCATCGATAAAGGCATAAGCTAAAAAGTTTACATATATTATTATTATTATCATTATCAGTAGTAGTAGTGGTGGTAGTAGTACCAAAGTATTAGCAATGTGAATGCTATTATTTTATTCCCATATGTTAGTCTATTAATGTATTAATTTTTTTTATTTTCATAGAAAATACCTTACTAGTTGATAGGGATGAGGTTCTGGTTCACTTTCAAAATAAAGTCAACCCTAACCCAGCCTACTCATAGTTCGCCAAATGAGCAAATGTGCTACCACCACTAAATGGCATGACAGATCCCCAGCAAGCTGACAGGGATCCTAAGTGATGGCATTGATTTAACATGATCATGATCTGTCAGAATCTGGAAGCTCTCATTGTGATAAGGAAGCCCCAGATACCTCCCCCCCCCCTCCCCCAAGTTGAATGATTACAGAGTGAATGTTACTAATTCACACAAAAAAATTTACATAGCAAACAAAAACACCTAACACTGTGAAAAAATAATTTATTTGAATATAAATAAATAAATAAATAAACAATGTCCCCTAATGTTGAACCATGTCAATCACAATGACCTATCAACATGACGACCTACCACATAAAACAATGTTCACTGAGTGCTACTTCCATTGAAAATAAAATATCCCATTTTGTCGGTAAACAAAGGGACTAAGAATGCTGAATGACAATATCAATCAAATATGGTCTAGGCAAAGTTTGGTCAATGACGTCACCCAGGATCCCCAGCCTTATAAACAAGCCAGAAAGGGTCATTTAGCATTGGTAGTGCTACCACTGTTGAATGACAGATCCCCTATTTTTTTGACAAACATAAACTGGAAGGGATCTGTGATTTAACCACTTTAGTGCTACCACTGGTAAATTACAGTTCCCCAGCTGCTGCTTGTAAAAAAAGGCACTTTAAAAAAAATTCATTGTAAGCTCCACAAATTCAGGTGCAGGGTTTCAGCAGACACAAAGCATGTTATTATAAAGAGCTTCATATTTTACGGTTGCTCTTTGATCTTCAATAAAATACAGACTCCCTACTGAATGGTATCCAAAAACAAATTGCATTGGTAAATGTTCCCTATGGCAGTGTCTAGCCCCATGTTCATTTTGAACCAAAGGATGTAAATTGGCCTTGAAAAAGGCCAGAAAAAATAAGATTGAGCTTCCATAGATTTCAAGGGGGCTTGACATCATGTTCGGGTTTAGCAAATTTCCTGCAAACCGAACTTTGTTCATTGCATTTATCCCTACTAACTGGCAACCATAAACAGATTATCATCTTTTTAAATCAAGGATTAATTTAGCTACAACTCTTTTTATAGCTGTTATCAATTATTCAAAGCTGAGTTCTTATCTTGTAATTTCAATTCTCTTTGTTACAATAAGATGAAAATGATCATTAACCCCTCCAAGACCTGCAGGCATATAGTCTACTGCTAGTAAACAATTACTGCTCTTGAAACATGCAGCTCGTAAATCAACACATTTGAATTATTCCTGCCATCCCAGTGAGTAATATGTCATTGTTCTCACTCCTGAATCTAACTTTAATGAATTGAAAAGACTCTTATAGCACCAAATGTCTAGTCAATGCAGTTTCCTGATGCAAATAGTTTTATTTTTACTTTAGTGTTATAACTTTAAATAATTAATTTAAGGTGTATAAGTAGTTTGTTGGGTGGGATTTTTTTTTGTTTTTGCCCAGCCAACTTCAATGAGAGAATTGTAATACAACTCGCCTCATACGTAGCCATGAAATCATCAATCAAATGTACAAATTAACTGTCCTTTTTGTTTTCAAAAGGTATTAAAAACTCTTTAGAAAAGATTGTTTACAACAAATGGGAGTAAGTTCCCATGAATTTCTAACTAAACATCTATCATGTTTCAGATTTATTTTGCTTTTGCATTAGTATATACTATGCATAGCAGAAGTTAATTGAAGAGATGAGCTTTTTAAATGTGCATACACTATCCTCAATTGCAAAATAAATCCATTTTAATTCTGCCCACTTAATATGCAATGAAACATACAATGACAAATAGTGAAAACAAAACTACTGTTAGAGGGTGTGAATATCCACTCTAGCCAATTTTGTTTTTTATATTTAAATAGAGTGAGGAAGAATTTAAATTTTTGTCAGGGTTTTATTTCTGTCTGTGACTCCATGGAAGAAACATTTCCAGACAACCCTAAATTGAATGGGGGAGGGGATGTCACTGAGACAAGACGGCACAGGCAACAATAACATTGTTAGAAATTCTAATATTTCCTCAGTCTACTAAGATATGTTTTTTATTTTCATTTTGTCTACAAAAATATGATGGCGGGAGCACTTTTATCCTGGGTGGACGTCATGTGATCCCTTCTCAGGATCGTACTTCACGTACGCCCAAGGGGACGTGCTGCAGTGCGATCTGCCACTCGCTGGGTCCACCATACATAATGGATTATAGATCAATGTACTGGGCCGCTGCTGGTACCATGTGATTACTGTGACCAATCACAGTAGATCACATGACAATTGTACGTAATGGATGGCTTCCATTCATACCATTCATTGTGTACTATTGTGTTGACCTCTGTGATTGGTTGCAGTGATCACATGGTAAAAACAGGACCAATCACAGCCCTTCTGTACCATGTGATTATCTGTGGCCAATTACAGCTAATCACAATAGTATACACTGAATGAATGGATTTTATTCAGAAAAAATGGTTGCTTTTATCAGTGTTTATCACTTTATAAGCAATCATAGTGTATAAAATAATAAAACCCTGATCACCTCCGCAGAGTAGTACAGTGTTACTATGGTAACACTGTATTGCTTTGGTCACAGTATGTAAAAATAATCATTAAAAAATTTAAAAAAAGTTTTACATTTTTTTTCTTTTGTGTCCCTGATCATCACCACAACAGTTATATGTTGATGCTGTACTGCATTAAATTATTTTTTGATTTCTTCATTTTCCAAAAAATATGGACAAAAAATGTACAACTTAAAAAAACTTGCCATGCCTCTTACTAAAAACTGTGGTCTGTCTATTTTCCAAAAACGGGTTATGTGGGGGATATTTGTACTGTCTTGGCATTTTTTCCTATAAATGTTTAACTAGAAATATAGGAAGATACTTATCCATCATGCATACCATCAGGGAGGCATGTGATTGGCCCCAAATTTATTCTACAGCAGGACAATGGCCCAAAACATACAACCAATGTCATTAAGAACTATCTTCACCTTAAAGAAAATGAAGTAGCCCTGGAAGTGATGGTTTGGTCTCCACAGAAAAGATTTGTGGTTAGTTCTGAAAGATGTTTGTAACAATCTATATGCTGTGTTCTTTCCAAAACTGTGTGCACAAGCACTGAGGGTACCTAGAAGTATTGATGCTGCTTTGAAGTCAAAGGGTAATAATAATAAACAAACAGAGGGCTCACTGGCCTAGTGCCTTATCCTTTAAAGGCGTTAATATGTAAAAAGGTAAGTATTATACTCACAAAGTAAATAAAGGTACAGGTTCATCTCATGAGTACAGCACAAACAGTACGCAAACATCAAGATGTGACAGAACGATGGAATATCCACAGGCTAATGTGTTTCGAGGACTTATCCTCTTCCTCAGAGCCTACAGTTTGGGAGCCAGATCACAAAAAGTGCAGAAAGTGTAGAGATCACTTTGGGCAACCAAACTGATAAGAGGAATGAAGGAGCTCATGGAAACATTAGCTGAACTGAATTTATTCTCAATATATAGTGAACTTGGCGTAGAGTTGCTAACTTTAAGGTCATCACAAAGGAGAAAGGGGCACTCTACATCTGGAAGAAATAAGCTTTTACTTCCAAATATGGAAAGGCTTCTTCATGGTTGGAGCTGTGAAATGTAGAATATACTCCATCAAGAACCAGTTCTGGCCAGCGCTGTAGATTGTTAAAAAAGAAAAAGGCCCAGATTCTTTCCTAAATGCACAATATATCTGAATACTAATATTTATAGATAATGACACCAGGAGTAGTTGATCCAGGGAATATCCAATTGCTTCCTGGAGAGTCTGCAAGCATGCTTTCCTCCGTGGGAGCAAATTAGATCGTACTTTCTTAAAAAAAATTTTTTTGCCTTCCTCTGGATCAACTGTGGGTATAGGATTGTGTATGTGGAAGTTTTCTATTTGTGCGTGTGTGTGTGTGAGGTTTTTTTTTGCTATTGGTTAAACTAGATTCATGTCTTTTTTCAACCAGACTAACTATATAACTCTGTAATATTGAGTAGAAGTACATAAAGCTCATGTAATATGGTTATGGTAGGATAATAAAAAATGGCTATGGTATGAGTGACTGCCACATTTATACTCTCCATATTTCAGAAACCCCATGGTCATAACTCTATATGCCTGTGACTAACAACACTATCTTCCTGTAGCACATATGCATGTTGTTACTGAAAAGTTTAACCAGTAACCAGTCCATGGCTTTGTTGTTGTTTTATTAGGGGAAATTAACATGGATAGGGAAATAGGGATTTTGGGATGCCCAGGTGACTTGAATCAATGAAAAGGGGGGACACTTTCATCCTATATACAAAGGTAGATCCTGGACTGTTTTTTTCTTGAAAGCCATCAGTCATTGTGAATTAGTAGCAGCAGCCTTTTATGGCCGAGGAACTATTAACCCCTCAAAAATCAGATTCATTTCTCTCTCCCAGCTCCATGGCCTGCAAACACTACCAGCCCTCCTGGCTTCTCGGAAAATTTCCCAGGACAGGATAAAGGATTGAGCCCAGCTCTGTCCTTAGAAAGCTTGCTACCTGTGGCAATCTTTCTCCTTGTAGATCCCTTAGAGTGCTGCTGTACTCACTCTGTCCTCTTTGCTCCCTACTGCTCCAGATCTTAATCCCATTCATGCCTCACTGCTGAATATATCCTTCTGAGCCAGCCCGAGCCCAGCCTGGAGGCTGCCCCAACCCCCCACCCCAGACCTAGGGGACCCCTCCCAGGCACCGACAGTCTCCTCAACACTCCATCTTCCACCCAACTCTTCTGTCAGCCTGACTTTCATATATTTATGGGCCAGCCCACCACTCTGCCAGGGCCTCCAAACCTGGAATTGGCCAGACTCCTATGAACATGAAGATTAGGTCTGCACTCCTTCCTGCTTACTGACTTTTGGAAGATTTTATGGTCCTCCAGAGCCAGGAGGAGATGATAGCCCACAACCTGTTGAGTCATCCAGCTGACCTGCAATAACCCCACCTCAATCACAGACTCACACAACTGACCACATAAGTCATTCACAATGATTTTACCTACAATACACTACACTATTCTAGTAGCACACTAGAGGGTGCTATAGTTGTTTAAGACTTCAATTGATTTTAAAGGTAAGTTTTTTTCTTTCTTTGTTTTTGCACCGGGCGTCCCAAAACCTCCTCTTCTACGGTCCCCTGCCTGTGCTCTCAGCTCCTCCTCCCTTCCAAGTGCCCCTATATCAAGTTTATTGCTTTGGGGACACTTGTGTGAGCTCAATCTCTAGCCAGGCTGTGTATGTCTATTGACTTGTGTGTGTTTATTGAGGCACTGAGAGAAAAAACATCTGACAATTGTGTGCTTTCTTGAATGAATATACTAGTTAGAAGAACGTTGAAATAGTTTTAAGAGAACAGGTAGAGTGCAGAAAAATGAAGCAAGCTCATTCGAGGGTGTAAAACAGAATGAAGTAAGAACCCTAAAGTGTTACTGACAGTGCTCTTCTACTTTTAGATTATACACAATAGGCAGAAGACTGAAAGCAGTAGACACTTTTAAAGAGACCATGCCGCCAACTTAGCAGATAAGTTCACATTCAACAAAAATATTATAAATGCACATTTTTTTCAGGTATAAAAATGTGTATTTGCTATTTTTTTGTTTTAGGATTCTGAAAAACATTGCACCAGCTATCAGCAGATCGCTGATGCCATGCAGGTCTCCTGCAGACTGTCAGTGTAAGCTGTCTGCCCTTATATTGTACCGCAATACTGTTGATGCTGTTGGTAGTTGCAGATACAAATATTATTATTATTGTTATTATACAGTGTTTATGTAGCGCCAAAAGGTTTGCTCAGCGCTGTACATTAGAGTGGGGGGACAGAACATGAGACAATACAGTAACAATACAATACACGAGGGGTCCGAGGGCCCTGCTCTTTCGAGCTTACAATCTAGGAGGGAGGGGGTAGAGGTACGGGAGGAAGTGGCTATGGGGGATGGAGTGGTAGGAGGAGTGGAGGAGAACTGCTGTTAGGTGAGGGTGGGGTAGGCTTCCCTGAAGAGATGGGTTTTCAGGGTGTGCCTGAAGGTGAGGAGGGTAGGTGACAGTCTGATGGATTGGGGGTAGGGAGTTCCAGAGGATGGGGGAAGTCCTGGAGAAGTCCTGCAGTCGGGCGTGAGAGGAGGAGACCAGGGAACTAGAGAGTAGGAGGTCTTGTGAGGAGCGAAGAGCACGGGTAGGGTGGTATTTGGGTATCAGGTCAGTGAGGTAGTTTGGGGCAGCGTTATGAATGGCTTTGTATGTCAGAGTTAGTAATTTGCATTTAATGCGTTGGGCAATCAGGAGCCAGTGAAGGGATTGGCACAGGGATGTGGCAAAAGTGGAGCGGTTGGTGAGGTGGATGAGTCTAGCCGCTGAGTTCAGGATAGACTGGAGCAGGGATAGCGTGTTGGGGTAGGCCGGTGAGAAGGGAGTTGCAGTAATCTAGGTGTGAGATAATAAGGGAGTGTACAAGTTGTTTAGTGGTGTCTGGGGTGAGGAACATACGTATCTTGGAGATGTTGCGGAGGTGGAGACTGCATGAATTTGATAGTGATTGGACATGAGGTTGGAAGGAAAGGTTTGAGTCCAGGGTGACACCTAGGACTTTGGCGTGTGGGGTGGGATTGATGGTGGCATTGTTAGTCATGATGCAGAGGATGGGGGGGGCAAAGGCTGGGGGGAAAACTAGGAGCTCGGTTTTGGAAAGGTTTAACTTGAGGAAATGGAGCGACATCCAGTCTGATATGTCGTTTAGGAGGTGGGTGATGCGGGCGGAGAGTGAGGGGGTGAAGTGAGGGGTGGAGAGGTAAATTTGTGTGTCATCGGCATAGATAGTTGAAGCCGTGGTAGTGTATCAGTTTGCCAAGGTAGGAGGTGTAGATGGAGAAGAGAAGGGGCCCGAGGACAGAGCCTTGAGGGACCCCAACAGAGAGGGGAGAGAGGGGGAGGTGGCAGTGTTATAGGTAACACTGAAGGAGCGTTGGGATAGGTAAGAGGAGAACCAGGAGAGAGCAGAGTTCCTGATGCCAAGGGAGTGTAGTTTAGTAAGGAGGAGGGGGTGGTCAACTGTGTCGAAGGCCTGCGGAGAGGTCGAGGAGTAGGAGGACTGAGTAGTGGCCATTAACTTTGGCGGTTAGCAGGTCATTAGTGATTTTAAGTAGGGTGGTTTCGGTGGAGTGTAGGGGACGGAAGCCAGACTGTAGTGGATCAAGGAGGTTTTTGTCAGTGAGGTGGGCGCTTAGGCGATTGTAGACTAAGCGCTCAAGGACCTTGGAAGTGAGTAGCAGCAGGGAGATGGGTCTAAGGTTGTTCGGGTCAGTGGGGTCCAGGGAGGGTTTTTCGAGAATGGGGGTGATGTGCGCGTGCTTTAGGGGGGAGGGGAATGCGCCAGTAGACAGGGAGAGATTGAAGATGTGGGTGAGGGAGCGAGTGATGGAGGAGGGGGGTGACCAGAGGAGTTGTGAGGGGATAGGGTCCAGGGGGCAAGTGGTGAGGTGGGCTTCTGTGAAGACCTTAGTGACCTCCTCAGTGGTAGCAGGGCTGAAGGAGCGGAGTGTTTGGGAGTTTATAGTGTGCGGGACGTTAGGTGTGGTGGGGGGCAGTGCGGTTGCGAGGTCAGAGGAGGGGAGAGTTGAGGGGGTGATGGTGGAGAGGTAGATTGTGAATTGACAATGTCCTTACGGATTGCGTCAATCTTGTTTTGGAAATGATTGGCAATCCCGTGGGCTGTGAGTGAGGTAATGAGTGGAGGTGAGGGGGAGAGAGCAGGGAGTTGAAAGTGGAGAAGAGCCAGCGTGGACAGGTGGAGAGGGTGTTAATGATATAGGAAAGACCCCCTAAACTGAATGGGACTTTGTATTGGCATAATACATACAATAAAATTATGAAATATTTATTTTTGTCAAAATGTTCACATGTATAAATTATTTATGGAATGACACGCCATTTTACAAGTAGAGTTAGAAAGATGATTTCACAATAGTCCTGATTGGTTACAGAGATAGTTTTGCAAAGATCTCATGGCTTTCAGAGTAATTTTTACTCCTTCCTCAGGGATAACAAAAAAGCTCTGCACAAGGGTGATATAATCTGTGAGATTAGAGATACATTTGTTTAGAACATACCATATATATCCATGAAAGATATTTATACAATTCCAAATATATGAGTATATTCATAATATGAAGAGATACAAAAGAACATAAATGAATCTCCAGTCACAAATAAAAGCAAGGCTCCGAATTGTCAACATCTCCTAGCCAGCGCATCAGTGGGCTATAGACACTCGGTACCCCCCCCAGAACGGGACACAAGGGCCACCCAGATCACTGCAAGAAAGGGGATTTGAATAATGAAAAGTGTCTCCATCGGTAAATTACATGGTGGACACAAAGGCCAAAAACATGACCAAAAAAAAGAGAACACCCACTATTATACTTGCCAACATCTCGATGTTCCCAAAGAAGTATTTGTATCTAGATAAATACACCAAGGAGCGTATCAATATGGTTCTCTGTGGATATATGTCCAGTCACACCATATAGCCCTTTAAAGGCAACATTGATGGGAGAGCCAGTAAATACTTGTCTCATTAAAACCAAAAAGCAGGCAGAAGTAGAATTCTGAACTTTCACAAAACAAATGAGCTTCCTATTACATATAAGGATCTGTATAGTGTTCACCATGACAGGCATCATCGTCCCACAGTCTAAAGGAGTCCCGCTGGCACCTATGGACAAGGAGTGTCAGACATGCAGGGGAGACCTCAAATATATAGGACCTTCAATTGGGAGGTCCTATATATTTGGCCCAAATGCCAATCCCATGCCACCTCATTGAGGGAAGCCGCTGGGCTCCGTCTCCCAGCATGCCGGTGCATGGCGTCACTACGCCACATCATACGAAATGACATCATGCATCGGCAAACTGCTGACACACTGAGGAGACAGGCATGGCCATCAGACCAAAGGGAAGCAGCTAAAGCTGAAACCTCTGGCCAAGACAGCCATGCATTGCTGCACTCACCAGGCCAAAAGAAGCAGTGTTGCAGCCCCAGCGTGCCGGGCACAGAAAGGGGAAAGCCCAGGAATCCAGGTTTGAAACCCAGCCAGAGAGGAGACAACAAAACAAAAACAGAGCCATGAATATCACCAATTTGCATCATAAAAAAATCATATATACAACATATTATATCAATTGTATCAAATACTATGCAAAAAATTATTATTATTATACAGGATACAAACCAATGACACAAGAGCAGTAAGATTTGAAGCAGATATACAGAGTAATGATTAAATATACATTCCTTCTATGAGGTATTGATGCAACACCATATGAAATATAACACAAGATATTAGGCAACAAAACCCCAAATGGGCAGGATAAATGGACAGAGAAGGGAAAAAGGGATTCTCATAATATAAGCTTATTTCTCCATACCACCAGAGAAAAACCCCTGTAGAAAGACCTGAAGTTGACTGATTCATTCAGGCCGGGGGGGGGGGGGGGGGGAGTGTCACACAGATGGAAAATCCATTTTAGCTCCAACTGAAACAACAACTTGTTCCAATCTCCCCCTCTAGAGCTTGGATGCACTCGATCAAGGATGAGAAATTTCTATTTTGGAAATTGGCCATGATGTACCATAAGGACATGGCACCCTAAAGGTAGTTCAGGGTCACCTGTCGGCATGCTTTTTATGTGTCTATATGTTTGTCTCCAGAACTCCAACTTTGTATTTCCCACATAAAAACAACCACATTCACATAGAAGTAGGTATATCACCCCCCGTAGTTTGACAATTAGCAAAATGTTTGGATTTAAAGGGAACCCCATTTGGTAGTCTAGGTTGTGCTTCTGTGTACATGTACTTACAATAGCTACATGCCCCATGACTGCCTTTTAGTTCACAGGGGTCTCTGAGTGAGTCACCTTTGTATTCACTTTGTATAATGCGATCCTTAGCCTTTCTGAATGTAATTAAAGGAGTAGGGGGGTATGAGTTTACCTATTGTAGGATCTACTGTTAGTAGGTGCCAATATTTCTGGATAATATTTCTAACTTGATAGTGTTGGTTAGAGAATGCCATAATGATTTTAGTTTGGTCATCTGATGCTTTCATATTGGAATCTTTATATAGAAGATCATTCCTCATGTTGCGACAAGCGCGTTTAAAGGCTTTCTTTAGACAAGATTTTGTATAACCTCTTTCCAATAATCTAATGCAGAGTGCATCTGATTCCTCTTTGAAGGAATGCTCATTCAAGCAATTCCTCCTTGTTCTCAGATATTGACTATAAGGAATAGATGAAATCAATGCCTTAGGGTGGAAACTCGAAGCATGCAGTATAGAATTGCCAGCAGTCGGTTTGCAATATAGTCTGCTGGCCAAACTGCCATTATCCTTCACTTGAATGGTGACATCCAGGAAAGTAACTTCCTTTCTGTCACAGGTCATGGTGAGTGAACGATTGAACTCATTTTTGTTAATTCTCTTCAGACACCCCCTCAGAAGATCCTCTGGACAATCCCACACCATTAAGATATCATCAATGTATCGACTCCACATGCAAATGTGATCGATATACACTGATAAGTCCTCATCTGCCAAAAATATCTGTTCCCACTCCCCCAGGTACAGGTTGACATACGATGGGGTACAAGATGTCCCCATCGCCACCCGCTGCACCTGGAGGTAGTGGGATCCATTGAAAATGAATACATTATGCTGTAAAATTAATTCAAGTGCTGAAACAATGAATTAATTATAAGCCCACTCTTGGTGTTTTCTCTGTGCTAAAATATGTTAAATTGCTGCTACTCCCCTGTCATGGGGGATGGAACTATATAATGCTTCTAAATCTATTGTTAACAACAAAGCCCCTACAGGTATGTATGATTTTCAGTAGGTGTATAGTATCTTTTACATAAAATGGAAGACTACCTACATGGGTTCTAAGGTGTTCGTCAACAAGTTGCCTTAGGCTCTCAGTTAAAGCCCCATTGCCAAATATGATTGGTCTCCCTGGGGGGGTTATCTACCTTCTTGTGAATTTTTGGAAAAGAATAAAAAGTCAGAGTCCTTGGAAAGCTGGTTCTAATAAAAGCCCAGGTAATTTTAGTAATAATCCCATTTAAATATATGGTATTAACCAGCTCATAGAATGGATTGTTAAACTTCTCGATCACATCAGATGAAATTTGGCGATACCAATCTCTGTTGGAAAGGATCTTATTACACATACTAACATATTGGTCATTATTCATTATGACAATGTTGCCTCTCTTAAAGGAGGGTTTAATGACAATGGAGGTATTAGCAGCTAGACGTTTTAGAGCCTGTTGTTCTCTCGAATTTAAGTTATTTTTTCTTTTCTGATGAATTTTAAATTTTTCAATTTCACCACAAGCCAATTTAAAAAAAGCTGTTACATAAGAGTTAGAACTTGGGGGAGGGAACAAATCAGATATTCTCTTAAGCCTCGATGTGTATGTAGAGGACTGTTGTTCATCTGAGTCAATTTGTTGGAGTTGTACAATATTAGTATGATCAATCAAATTTGAAGGATCATTTTCCTCCAATAAGGACAAAAGGTTGTCCAAAGCTTTTTGATACTCCCTATTAAAAAGCATGTTCTTGGATTTGTCATACATACTTTTCAAAATTAAATTTCGAGCAAACAACTGTAAATCTGTCCAGATTTTTTCCCATGGCCAAAATATTTTTCTTCTATTGATAAGTGATAGGTGGATAAGTTAACAATGTTTAAACCTACTTCTCCATTTGCTTTTTCATGTACTGTATGTTTCTATCTTTCTGTGTCTTTTCTTTGTATTGGGGAGATTTGGGGTTTGTGCTAAAAAATGATGATATATATTGGGTTGTGTGTGCAAAGTCACAGTAGACTCAGTGAAATTATTCTATCCATATCAGAAACTGGAATATCTCCAAATGTTTCATCTGTAGAAGAAGAGGAAGAATGTATACCACAACCCTGTGAATTACCTGACACAGTTAAGGTTGAACACCCAGGTGTGGATTTGCCCATCTCAGAAGTTTGATCTATCGAGGGTTTTTTAGAAAATTGCCCTTGTGGTCCACCACCCTGTCGGTGTCTTTTGAATCACCATGTATTGTTATGCTTGGTAGAGGTCTGTGAGGGAATAGAAGTAGATGATGACATGGATGATTGAGATACATGTGAGAGGGGCATATGCTTATAGTGCATTTATGCTTAATACGATCCTGGGTAACACCTATAGGCTTTACCCTCTTGAAAAGCAATTGTATCTCTTGCAATTTTTTTTTCTTTTTTGATCAAGATATTTTTATTGAATTTCTCTAGATGCTCCCTTAGATTCCTATCACGTTCACTATCTGATGGTTGGGTTTTAAGATGGGATAGTTGTGCATTTAAGCAATCTAAATCTTTATCCAAGGTGTTTATCTGACTCTTATATTCAGCGATCAATAGATTCATCATACCTTTCAAACATTTCTTAAGAATTTTCTCCCATTCTTTTTATAGATTAGAATCCAGATTCTCAAGAGTGGGAAAAATCTGAACCCTAAGACCAAAGGGATTTATATCCTCCTGGATATAGTTTTCAAAAGATTGAACATGCCAAAACAGCAGTGATTTCCTTCCCAAGATTTTGTTGAGATTAAAAAATAAACAATTTAACCCTGAATAAATCAATTGTTTTTGCCCAAAGTCTGTGTAATACCCCTTCATGAGGTTATCCCATTCCTGACCCTGAAATTCTGCCATTTTCACACGTAGTTAGTTTTGGAGTACATCAGGACAATATTTTTTGGGGGGGGTAGGTGGGGGGTTGGGTGTTTAGTCCATTCATTTACACAACACTGTAAATGAATAACACGGTCGGGTTGGTGGAGCCAAACTTTGAAAAGCTATACTTCGAAAGCTAAACACCAGACAGAAGATAGACAGTTCTCTGTTCCTTCTATGGAGCTGGGAGTACAAACCCATTTAGAGCTTACAGAGGGTTAATAATTACCTCTCCTCCCTCCTGTAACAGTGTTTTACCTGGCAATTGGCTGCTCAGGTCTGAATTGTGCATCCTGGGAGGAAGTCACATAACCAAGCACCGGATATTCTGAGGACTCAGACAGAGAAAAACAGTGGCTGAAGAGCACAGCCAAGGTGAGGATTAGTAGGTGGGGAGTTCATTCAAGACCTGTCACTTTGGCCTTTTACTGCCTCCGTAACCATTAATAAGATAGTATAACAGCTGCAAAGGACTGAATTACTTTTAGTGGGTTGGCAGGCTCAAAGACTTGCACTGCAAATAGAAACAGTGAAGCACAAACATTATGTAGCATTGCAAAACGGAGATGTCTGCACATTTGATTACTAAATATGGCTGCCCAAGCAGCGTAGGAGCGTATGAGTGCATGTATGTACACCACAGTTAGTCCAGGCATTAGGGAAGCCCTTACCTCTTCCAAGTGGATCAATACAAGTGATTAATCTCTAAAGCTGTTGGCAATACAGCTCCATCAAAGATCGTCAGGGACAGAATGTAGGACACTTGCTAACACATACAGCTCTCCTGCCACAACCTTCACTATAGCTCAGACAAAACCAGGATGATATAAATGTCCTGGCTGCTCTACATGCAGCCTTTTTTTGACAGGTTCATCTTTCCTAAATTCTTAAAAAAGGATAATTAAAAGGGAAATGTCCACTACCTTTAAAGGAAAGGTATGGCAGCCATAAATACGCCATCAGGAAAGCCTTCGCTACAAGCTCATTCAATCAACTGGTGGCCCAACATTTTTTGCAACACCAACATTAAGATATATGGTATATCTGATAAGAGGGGGGGACTGCCAACACTTTCTGTTGCAGAAAATGCAAATGGATTTTCAAATTACGGACAGTTGCTCCTAAGGACCTTAATGAACAATACAAATGGTCAGGCTTCCTGTAAGATACCTGAATTCCTCACATAGACAGGTATGTCTCTGGGAACGATTGGGTGTTCATCTGATTATTTTGAAGAATTAGGTTGTGGTTTTCTCTATCGGAGTCAGGGTAGCTCTCCCCATTAGCCCCTTGTATATATTACTGTGCACGTGTGGAAAACATTCTGTAAAGTAAAAATGCTTTCAAATATACAGCATATATTTTAATTCTTTATTTTTATCAATTTACAAAATATAAAGTGAGTGACCAGAAGAAAAATCTAAATCAAATCAATATTTTGTGTGCCCATGCTTTGGCTTCAAACCAGCATCAATTCTTACACTTGCACACTTTGTACACTTGCACAAAGTCAGGGATTTTGTAGGATTAGAGTCAGGTGTATGATTAAACAATTATACCAGGCAAGTGCTAATGACAATCAGTTATATATGTAAGTTGAAAACAGACATTAACAGAAAAAACTGTGTAGAAAGTTTAAAACTGGGTGAGGAACAGCCAACCTCTGCTACTAAGGAGATGTTGTGGATGACAGGTTTATGTCACAGGTCATACACCATGGTAAGACTGAGCACAGCAACAAGAAATAAGTAAGGCATACTACATCAGCAAGGGTTCCCCCAGGCAAAGATTTCAAAGCAGACTGGGCTTTAAGGATGTGCTGTTCAAGCTCTTTTGAAAAAGCACAAAGAAATAGGCAATGATGAGGACCATAGATGGAGTGGTTGGTCAAGGAAACTTAAAGCGGAACTTTAGGCTGGGAATTGAAAACTGGTGGATAGGTAGGAGTTTTAATGCATTGCTGGGGGAGTTCCAGGGACAGCACATCGCTGGATTCAAGGTGAGTATAGCAGTGCTTCAATGCATTCAGATGAAAAACACAATGGGACCCAGGTACAGCTATCTACTGCCTGGAGAAGTCTGGCCAGAAGTGGTCTTCAAGGAAGAATTGCTGGCAAAAAGCCATTGGTAGAAACAAGGCTAAGCAACTCAACTATGCACAAAATCATAGGAACTGGGGTGCAGAAAAATGGCAACAGGTGCTCTGGGCTGATGAGTCAAAATTTGAAATATTTGGCTTTAGCAGGAGACAGTTTGTTCGGCTGGTGAGTGGTACAATAATGAGTGTCTGCAGTCAACAGCGAGGCATAGTGAAGGTTTCTTGCAAGTTTGCGGCTGCATTTCTGCAAATGGAGTTGGTGATTTGGTCAGGTTCAGTTGTGTCCTCAATGCTGAGAAATACAGGCAGATATTTATCCATAATGCCATATCATCAGGGAGGCATGTGACTGGCCCCAAATTTATTCTGCAGCAGGAAAACGACCCCAAACATACAGCCAATGTCATTAGGAACTATCTTCAGCATAAAGAACAAGGAGTCCTGAAAGGGATGGTTTGGCCCTCACAGAGCCCTGATCTCAACATCATCGAGTCTGTCTGAGATTACATGAAGGATGTGAAGGAGCCTACATCCACAGAACATCTGTGTTTAGTTCTCCAAAATGTTTGGAACAGCCTACTTGCCGAGTTCCTTCGAGAACAGTGTGCAGGTGTACCTTGAAGAACTGATGCTGTTTTGAAGGCAAAGGGTGGTCGCGCCAAATACTGATTCAATTTAAATTTTTCTTTTGTTCATTTACTTTTCATTTTGTTATTTGATAAAAAATAAACTATTAACATTTCTATTTCTGAAAGCATTTTTTACACCTACCTTTTGCACAATAATACATATATATTGTGTTGTGTTGGATATTTTTGAGTGATTTTTTAGCATAGACATATGTGAATTGTTAGATTTTTAAGACAAAGGAGCAAGAGTTGATCTGAGGACTTTGGAGAAGCAGGAAGCAGTCTGGAAGATCTTGGATCCTAGACAATCACTCCATCATAAAGAAAGATCTAAGTTAAGTAGCTGTTTAGTATACTTATTGCATACATACTGTACATGCTTTTGTTAGGAAGATAGCCAGCTTGTGCATATTGTAGGCATATTTTGTTATACTTTTCATGCTATGAATTGTGTTTTCTGCAGTTGTATGTGCAGTTTTCCTGTTCCGTAAAGCATTAATAGACAACAGAGGTCTAAGCTTCCTTGGCTTATACCGCAAAGTAATCGTAGACTCCCTAGCGGTCTGATTATGTCCATATTTCTGTGCTCAAAGCAGTACATTTTTTTGCATGGAAATATGTATTTTTTTTATTGTAGGCTTGTAATTTTTAGGAATAACTCACTGAAATCTGTCCGAACACGAAATCATAAATTATAATTTAATAAATAATCATAAAAAATAATACTATAATAATAATAAATTTATTTAAATAATATAATCAAACCAAAAACACTGACATTTGAAATATAGCGCCAAGTTCGCACATCACTTAGCAAAGTCGCAAAATCATTTTCAGTGTCTGATGACGAATTTCCCCACAAATCATTATCACTCAATTCTGCAAGTGGTTCTAATTTACTATCGCTGTTCTCTAGCTGGTCTAAAACCGCTTGTGACCTAAAGGGACGCTTTTTGGACGCCATGGACATTTCTCAGTTTCCAGGCAGAAAGAACAGTAAAAATGTAGGCAGGGCACAGGACAAAGCACTCGGGACAAAATGTATGTGAAATGCTTTGATACAGTAATGTTATACTATGTGATTTTAGTGTATTTAGTGAATGTCACTTTTACAACTTTCAAATTTACCACCAGTTCCGTCCCCCGTATGTCCTGACATTGCAGGGAGCGGAACCCAGAAGACAGATGCTGGCATCCGCCAGAGGACATTGCTGGGGACACTGCAGGAGGGACAGCGCGGGAGCGAAGGACAAGGTAAGTGCAGAAGAGATCCCAGAGCAGCGCTGCAAGGTATTCCCGAGTGTAGCTCGGGGTTACCGCTTGTGGTGCTGAAACTTTACCCCGAGCTACAATCGGAAATACCGCCAGGGAGGTTAAAAGACACAAGCAAAACAATATACTATACATATATATATATATATATATATTTTTATTTTTTTTTCTACTACAGTTATCTTTGACATCTTCCACACCCTGTGCTGATAAGCTACCCTGCTGCATAGTAATCACAAGTTCAGCATGGGCACCATTCAGTAATTGCCTTGCTTTTTTCTCAATGAATGCAAAATGTTCTCTGATTGGATGAGGTGGGATAATGACATCTCCACCTCATTCAATAAAGAAAAATTTGCTTTCATTGAGCAAAATGCAAAGCCTTCTCTGAAGCCTTCTCCCATGCCAAGCAAGGGACAACCTGTGTTCACTATGCAGCACGTCACCACTTGGTATGAGATGCAGAAAACAGCAGAGATACCTGTAATAGCAGCATCTACTACAGTTATTTTCTGCTTCCACAAAAATCGGCAGGGTATGGAAAATGTATAATTAAATGGTCCAAGCTGGATCACAAAACATACCTGAAGTCTCTGTATGCCAGTTGCCTTAAGAAAGGTGGACTGTGCCCTACCAAAACATCAGATCACCATTAAACCTGTTCGGAATTATCATCTTTTGCTTTTCTTTGACAGCACCCCAAAAATCTACCTGTTATATAGAGTGCTAAAGCCAGCTCTCTACATTGTGTGTGTGCGTGTATATATATTTATATTCCTAACTACAAATTTTAAAAAAGTTTCTGTAACACACCAATGACTACAAAGAAAATACTGTATAGTTCTATTACCTACATACACTCATCTCCAGGTAGCCTTTCTTTTCCATCTCCTTCTCCCAGACCCAGGTACTGTTATAGTCCTGACATATCTGGAATTATGTAGAGAAAAAATAGTATGAGTTGTCATGAACTTGTTTCTCAATTTGTGTATTACATGCCCATAATTAAAAGTAACCCTTAGACATAAAAGCATGTAAACCATCACAATGTATTTTATGTAGAATATACTGTATCATGTTACACGTGTTGACATTTGCATAAAAAAAAAAGTAATTCTTTCCCCACTCCAGAGCTAGGGGATACTCTGTGTAGTTAGTCCCACACTTCTTTTTCATGCTTAGTCCACATGTTCTGTATTCTGCTAAAGCTAGATGTACTATTATTTTTTTTACATGTCTGGTGTTCATCTGTTATGATCTGCACAAGTTTTTGTATTAAAGATTTCTACAATCTGTAGAATGTCATTGATCGAATCACTGTTTGCCAGGCTACTAGACTGTAAGTTAAGCTATCTCACCAAAACTGGATCGGTTATAGAGATCAGACTTTCAGTTCTTAGATTGCAGAAGCAGACTAGCATGCAATTTTAGATATTGCGTTAGATTAACATTTAAGCTTTAATAATAATAATATTAATACCATATAAATGTAAATAATCTCATTTTAGTTTTAAGGGAAGAAGAAAGTTATACATTTTTATGGTATGGCTGCCATTTACCTATGGCTTGGAATAGTAGAAAAGAAGGAGAGCCCGATGTTCAAAAGAATACACTTTTGATGGTGGACTAGGAGACATTTATTGACAGTAACGACAAGTACATCAAGCCCACACGTTTTAGGAGAAGACTCTCCCTTCTTCAGTGTTGTTGCTGCATGCCATTAAATGGGACAAATTCACATATATATATTTTCCAGGTTTCGCAGGGAAAAATGACAGATGACAGAGCAATTACTGCCCCAGTGGTGGACCTGCCAATTCTGTTGTTCAATGGCAAAGACCAATCAAGCTCTATGATGTCAGGCAGTGAGCACAGGGCCCACTAGAGAACGTCAGGCCCTCAGGCCACCCTCATGAAATCTGTTTCTGATTGTTTGGTCAGACACATTCACACCAGTGGTCTGCTGGACGTCATTCTGTAGGGCTCTGGCAATGCTCATCCTGTTCTTCCTTGCACAAAGGAGCAGATACCGGTCCTGCTGATGGGTTATGGACCTTCTACGACCCTACCCAGCTCTTGTAGAGTAACTGCCTGTCTCCTGGAATCTCCTCCATGCTCTTGAGACTGTGCTGGGAGACACAGCAAACCTTATGGCAATTTCACATATTGACTGCCTGTGCAACCTCTGTAGGATCCAGGTATCGCTTCATGCTACCCGTAGTGACACTGACCCTACCCAAATGCAAAACTAGTGAAAAACAGTCAGAAAAGACAAGAAGGGAACAAAATGTAAGTGGCCTCCACCTGTAAAACCATTCCTGTTTTGGGGGTCGTCTCATTGTTGCCAATCTAGTGCACCTGTTGTTAATTTAATTAACACCAAAGCAGCTGAAACTAATTAACAATCCCCTCTGCTACTTAACTGACCAGATCAATATCTCAGGAGTTTAATTGACTTGATGCTATACTTTTATTAAAAAGTGTTCCTTTAATTTTTTTGAGCAGTGTATATACACTACACTGTATACATCCAGAGACTGCAAACTATATACACTACACTGTATACACCCATACACGGTACACTATATACACTACATTGTATACACAACACTGTATAACAGTTTTATCACCAATTAACCCCCCCCCCCCATCTTTCCTCTATAGTCCTCTGTCACGACTGCCCCCCTTTCTGCTGTTTCATCACAGGTAATTTCTCCAATGCCAGTGTAAATGTAACCACTGCTATCCTATCTGTTGCACAATCTTGACTGTATGAGGGGGAAGATGGTTGGGGAGGTCAAATAGCATGGGCCAATGGGGTGAGCTGAAAAGCTCATTTAACCAGATGCAAGGGGTATGGAGTACATATTGGGGGAGATTTACTACAACTGGGGCACTTAGAAATCGGTGTAGCTTTGCATGGTAATCAATCAACTTCTAACTTCAGCTTGCTCTATGACGCTTGAGCTTTAAAACCTGAAAGCTGATTAGTTTCTATGCACAGCTGCACCAGATTTTGCACTCTCCAGTTTTAGTAAATCAACCCCCAAATGTTAGCGGTGACAGTGGTCAGGAAAATGTTACATACAGAACAGGGCAAAAATGGTATGTGATTAGGTGTATGTAATTGCCACAACTGCTTCCTCCCAGCACCCCAAACTATTCTTCTATCTCCCTACGTCCCCATCCCCCTCAGCTCACCCCTGGACACCTTTGTCACCACTAAACCCATCACACCCCTGTACACCTTTGTCACCCCTGTGCCCCCCCTAATACAATTTTTTTTATTGAATGGATCCACAGCAACAAAGAGCTCACAGTTGTGGTTTGGCCCCATTGACTTGAATGGGTGAGTTTAACATGCAATGTCACCTGTCATCTGAAGATGACTCTGCAGGCCAGCCCCTCTGCTCTGAGGCTTTTGGAGCAGGGCCTTGCAGGCAGTGGGTGCATCTGAGGAGTGGTTAGCTGCACCTTTGAAGGATCTCAGCCAATCCCCAACAGGAGGCTTGGCAAGGGGCTGGATTCCCTTAAGAGGTGTTAGAGTCTGCTCAGTAGCAGGAGTTGGAGTGTGGTGGTGGGAGAAGAGTGAGAGTCAGGAAGATGTGAGGCCAGAGGAAGAAGGCTGCCAGGAGGCCTGCTGGGATGGGGCCTGCCTGAGAGCCTGGAGCTGGAAAGGAGGAAACCTCAGGACTCACTGGTCTCCTGAGAGAAGACCACCTGTGTGGCAAGGAAGGAGCAGGTCAGCTCAGCAGCCATTCCACAAGCTGTACCAGGGAGATTCTGAGCTAGTACACCTACATCCCCTAGCACTAGCATCCCCTTTGCTAGTGACTTTGTACTTGTACAAGAGCCAGATCCCCTGCTCAGGAAGAGCACTTTCAGATTGTTGGGCTAAGAGGAGTTCATGTAGAGTCTCGAGTAGTACAACTGGAGCTGCTGACACTCCAACAGAGACTGTGTGTCAAAGAGAAGAAGCTGTGAATATTTCAGAACATTGTTCTCAGACGTCAGCTCCTTTGGGCATCCTATACACCCCTATACCCTAATCAAGTTTAATCCCCTCAATAAAACATTAAAACCAACGCTCAAGGCTTGATTTCTGTCTGTGGATGAAAGCTGTGTAGGAAATGCTAATTGACTGGCTGTGCAGGACTATGGAGGGGACCCAAATTTAACAGCAACCCCTAAGGGGATAGTGATACATATATTTTGCAGCTTACCATTCCTTAGATGTGGTGGCTCCATTACTTTTCATTTTTTCACGCTAAGAACATTTTTATCATGTATAAAAAATACCTGTTGATCTTGTCAAAATGTAGTTTCCTTGTCAATACCTGTAAAATGAAAAGTCAGCATAAACAATGTTATCTCTATTTTGTAAACTGATAATCCCATCAATCTCTATGTAATTGAGATGAACAAAGGTAGACATTTCAAGTCCAGTTTGTGTGACAACCTTGGCTCCTTTTATAGATGCAAATGGAGAAGTGAGTGTAGAGACAAAAGGACAAAAAATATGTCAGTTTGTCATTTGTAGCGTTATCAGGTGGAAAAAAGGTAAACTAATTCAGCCACCACAATTAAGGACTGATAAGTTGAAATATATTGCAATTTTGTTTTTCAGGACTGGATACAATTTAAACTCAATAATTTAATTTTCTAATGGTATTTGTAGGCATAGAATGCAACCTGATTGTCCTAATAGAAAACAATTGTGTAAACTGTATTGCAGTCACGTAATAATGAACTGTGAAATGTTTTTGTAATATTTCTCAACAAAGTCTTTTTTTCTGTCCCGAGTAAGTCCATTTCCAACCTCCAATTACTGATCTTTCTGCCACAATCTAAAACAGTGACTTTTGACATTTTCCTAATTATCTTTTTTCATCATCAGTCATCTCTTGAAGACTTTTCACCATTCATATGCCAGGTATTTCCGATATTAATCATGTCATTGAAAGGGGCTTTCTTTCATGTCTGTGGACTTTATTATATAGATCAAGAAGCCCCCCTTTGAGCTGCAAAAGCCCATTTGTACAGATATTGCCTGCAATTTGACAGAGCGGACTGCCTTAAAAGATTCATAATGGTGACCTCCCAGCAAGACGCAAGCATCTATCACAGTGTTTGTATGTATGTGTGCTCTTGACACCCTTGGGCTGGATGAATACTAATTTGGCCTATTGTTTCAGGGTGAGTGGTTTTCCAGCCTTCCAAGGGAAAAATCCCTTTATCACAAGCCTGCCTAGATGTACCATGGACCTAATGTTCAAATTGTATTATCATGCAATTTTTGTCCTGTTATTTGTGAGATTGAAGATATCCTTGATTTACTTAACAAACTAAGGATTTTGTCATTGATCATTGATATTTTAGTGGGACTTGTTTGCATGAAATAATTTAGGAGATTAGATTGTTTGGATAAATAATAGAAATTAATTAATATAGTTCCATTTTTGGGGTCCCACGGCTTTCAATATGTAATGGGTTAGTCTGCTAAAAAAACTGTTGTTTTTCATTTGTTACACAATATAAATTCAACAGACTTAAGAAAATGTTTATACCTTTTTTTTAGAATTCTAACTTTTTTAGTTGTACAAATGAAAGAAAAATATTGTGTGGTTTTCAAGACAAAATAAAATAGTATACAAGCTATTCTATTAGAAATCAAACATTTCTGAAATCTGTTTGGAAATCTGTTTGGAAATCAGCTTCATGTTATCCTTGTATAAATAACGTCAGACTGAGAGAGGCAGGGCCAGCCAGTCAGGCTGTGGTGTGGACCAGGCTCTATTGATTAATTGTCAAGGTTGACAGTAATGTCTGGCAGGAGTGACTGGGTCACAAGATTGGCTGAACAGTAATGAACAGGTTTTATACTAATACTGGGTGGGTTCCTCTTTTGCCATCAAAAGAGCAAAAAGAGCCACTTTTTCTGATAAAACAGCCCTGACCCTAGTTATTCCCAATTTTCAAGTATGTTATTGGGCGGCGGCCCTAGTTACAGTTCACTGCTGGTTTGTTAGATGCTGCTCTAATGCTACAGGCTGTTTGGCGGACTCATTTCTGGGCTCCCTCTTGGAACTGGGTAATCTGGTTTACAGGGAACCAAGGGCATATGTTGTGCTGCCTGTCCCCACTAGGGCCCCTCTATGGGTCTGGGTGGTAGCTAGGCAGAGTTTTTTTTCAAGCTAATCACTGGCCATCTGTACAACCCTTGTGGGGAAACCCTACTCTGGCTCACTTCCGCTTTATCCCAGACCCCCAGGTCAAAGACCTTAGGAGTTATTAGGAGCTACTTTCCACATGTGCCTGTCCTAGAAAGCTGATCCTATAGCGGAGTTGCTTTTCCTAGTTGACTTGAGTAAACCTCTCTCTGCTTTATACACTGCTCTGCTTTGTACAGACTCACCACTCTTTGAACGTTTATGGGATCTCTGGAAGGCAGATATCCCGGCTCAACAGAGAGGACTAGAAAGATTGTCTAGAGAGTTGTCCTAAATTGGTTATTTCCTCTAAGGACAAATTATTTGAAATGAAATTTCAGAAAAGAGCTTACTATTTGCCTATTTGACTGCATAGCATCTACCATAGTCGAGCTCCCACCTGCCCCAGATGTTGTATTCATCCTGGCGCATACCTTCACATGTTTTGGGACTGTCCCAAGGTTTCATCCTTTTGGTTAGAAATCTTTGATCTTATTAATTTTAAACTTCAGCTGAACCTTCCAGTGGCACCCGAATTGGCTTTTTTGGGTCAGTGACCATGCCATACTAAATTGCTTATCTCTTATTTGTTATATTAAGCTAAGAAAGAAATGGTCTGCCACCTCCCCTCCTACTGTATCATCCTGGGAATTCGTGATTGCTACAGCCTTACTGCTGTATAAGTTGACATACCTCAGTTATGGCTGCCCTTGGAAATATGGCAAGGTGTGGCCTCCCTGGAAGTCTCAGTATTTGACTACGCCCTTAATGTTTGAATTTTTCCTTTTTAAACATGGACAGATGGAGTATGGCATGCCTTCTTTTTTCTCCCTTTCCTATGTTCTGGATGGCTAACTCCTACATCTTCTCCATTCCCTTTCCCCCCTCCTTTTTCCTCCCTACTTCACCCTTCCCATCCCTGCCTGGGTTCCACATGCTTTTTGTTACTATGTCCATCTTCTACCTGGGAATATATGCCTAATTTTGAGTTCCTATTGATTGATTTCATTGTCCTTATTGCTGTGACTTGTGGAACATTGTATCGCTGCGCCATACTTCTTTTCTGTTACTCTGCCATGCCAAACTACTTTATTTTTTGTTGATTGTACTGTGCTGTTTTTATACCTTTCTTTAATTAACAAATCCTGTTTAGGAAAAAAAAAACCCTTTCCAATCTAAACATGGACACCACTAGACCTCTGAATGTATGTTGTGTTATGTGGCATCAAGTTATCAGTAGCAGATCATTTAAGTCCTGTAAGTCCCTGCCCAGGGGCCATGTTTCACCCTAATTGGCTTATTCATTTTTATGTCCAGTTATGTATCACTTAAAAAATTATCAAAGTATATTTAAACCCTGGAACAAAAATGTATGTATTGTAGTTTAATAATTCCCAGATGTGGTGGCTGCATTAGTTTTATTTTATTATTTTTATTCAGACCCTTTTACCTTTTTTTTCACCCGCTAAGCTTGCCATTAACACACTCTCTTTCCTAATGTGACAATGCTTGCTCACAATACTATATCTATGGAGGAGTAGCATTGTCACTAGGAGAGAACTAAAGAATTCCTACCCATCTCCTCATTTCTATAACTTAGTGGAGATGTGTTCTGTAGTTCACAGAATTAAGTTGGGCAGGACTTATACTATTGTTTCAGATATTTAATAGACTGAAAAAGAGCAAATAACACACACAGAGTAAGAAAGAAAACAGTAACAAGCTGAGCTAATTAGGGTTCTGCTACTTTGCATGGTCATCTCTGAGAATAATTATAGGAAGGACATAAACAAGCTGTAGACATAGGAAGAGCCTGGCTGTCGCACACCTTGCCCAGCCTGAATTGTTAGCAGGTAGATTCATCCAAGCCATGACCCCAACATTCACCCTGCCCCTCCATAATTAAGACCCGGGGGCATGGCTTGGAGGAATTGAGCTAAGGCTGCTTTTACCTGGTAGCCATTCGGGCCGGGTGAGGTGTGTGATGGCTGGGCTATCTCTTCCTACTTCTACAGCATGGTTTGAGTCTGGACCAACCTTTCCCTGACCTGCACCCTCATTAGTCAGTGGCATGCAATTGGACCTTGTTAGCCTGAGGGGGCCACTAAAGATTTATCATGGGTCACAAGGACAAAAACAGTACTCAATCTGCCAGTGGTTTGGCCAAGTGGACCCCATTACAGCAATTGTCAAATATTCAATGTATTTTGCTTATACTTCAACTAGTAAAATAATGGATCACTTACCAGATCATTAAGAGCCCTAGTTATAGTGGAGAGTGGATGCAGCACTGTTTACTCCACAATGTTCTCAGCATTTTATTAGCCATTCATAAAATGTATGCCACAGTATGAAGCCTGCAATGACCCATGGAGTATTGTCTGCATAAAGTTGCAGTGAACACTCCATGATTGACAGGAAGGCTGGTTACATGACTTTGGCAGGTCACATGACTAGGTTTTCTTCCTCCCTCTTTTTATTCGTTGAAATGAATGGGATTTCACTTGCTTCACTGCCCTGATCGCTGTGCTTTATAAATGTGCCTTTTTTAAGCAGCAGTATGTTCATGGTAAATCCATACTGCTATAACCACGAGTATATATCAAACAGTGGTATAAATCATGTGCCACTCAAATTTCTATTATCGATTTTGCCTCTGTATTCTGAATCCTATTCTACAAAGGATGCCGGTGGTAAATCGCAGTTCCTATCTACATGACCATGCAAATGGAATTTGGAATGCCTGCTATACTTTGTTATAATATACCTTCCATTGCTTTTAATATGAACTCTCTGTTGACTTGAACTTGCTGATGTTTCATTAACCTTTCTCTTTAGGTAACAAAGCAGCCTCTTGTGCAGGCATTCTATGTGAAATCAGATCCTTCTATACTTTATATGTTGCCAGTAGCACCAGCATATTGCTCAGTTAACTTTTGCTTTTTGTTACAAAGAAATGTGATCTTAGGTCATTTTATATTAGCTGTGCTAGGTGGGTAGCTAAGCTTCATATTAAGTCCTTAAAACATTATTATATCACATTATAGCCAATGGTAAACAGTAATTAGAGAAAGATAAACATCCTTAGCAGAGGTATATGCTTTGTTAAATACTGCAAACAATCAGACAAGAACAGATTAAACAGGTCCATCCAATGCAAATAAAACAAGTGAATTTTAATTTTGTATATTTTTCATTAAAAAAATTAAAAACAAGACCAGACTTATGCAAGAAGTAAAATTTTCTTCCAGCAGACGTCCAAATCTCATATTTGTTCTGTGATCCTTCACATCACAACCCCTCTTTTACATCAGTGTCCTTGTTTCCCCTTTTCAATACTGTTCCCTCTTTACATCAGTATCATCAGTCCTCCCCTTCACATCAACATCCTCCCATTTACACCACAGCCCCCTTTTACGTCACAGATTTCCCCTTCACTTCATAACAGCCTGTCTTTATTTCATAGTCCCCCCTTTACAACACAGTACTCCTCTTTACATTATGGTCCCCTCTTTACAGTACAACCCCCATTTACAATACAGCTCCCCTTTACATCACAGTCCCCACCTTTATATCACAGTCAACCTTTACACATGCACTCCTTTGCATCACAGCCTCACATTTCCACCACAGTCCTCCTCTTTACATCACAGTGCTCTCCTTTGTATCACAGCCCATCTTACATCACAGCCCCTCCCCTTTACATCACAATGCTTCTCTTTACATCCAGCCCCTCCCCTTTACATCACAATGCTTCTCTTTACATTACAGTCCTCCCTTTACAATACAACTCCCATTTACAGTACAGCCAGGGGTGGACTGACCATTTGGAAACCCTGGCACTGCCCGAGGGCCCAGGGTCAGTAGGGGGCCCCGTGAGATGCCCCTAGTACCATTTTCATAGGCTTTTTAGAGTTTAAGCAAGGAAACAGGGGCCCCATGATCCCCTATTGCCCGGGGGCCCCATGAGTTGTCAGTCTGCCCCTGAGTACAGCCCTCCTTTACATTACAACAACACTCCTTTAATTTGCAGCCCCCTTTACATTACAACACCATTACATCACAGCCTTGTTTTGCATCAGAGACCTTCCATATACATTACTGCCCCTCCTTTACATCTCAGAGCCACACTTTACAATGCAACCCCCCCCCCTTTACATATTACGATACCCCTTTACATGACAGCCCTTTTTATATTACAGTACCCCCTTTATATTTCAGTATCTCGTTACATTACAGCCCACCCCATTTCAATCCAGCGATGTTCATCAGAGCAGAGTCTCTCCCGGGTCTCTCTCTGGCTGAGACACAGCGGCGAGAGCTATTGGCTGCTGTCAATCACAGCCAGTGAGGAGGAAGCAGGAGGAGGGACTGAACCATGGTCTGTATTTCCCATAGACACACAAAGATGGCTTAGGAATGAGCAAGCACGAGTGCCCCCAAAGCAGCAGCTTATTCTGGAGACACACAGCAAAGGGAAGAGGCTAGTAGCACCGGCAGGGTGCTTTCAATTAGCCAACAAAAGGTATCACTGAAACTCCAAACCTTCATGCAATATCCATTCTCAAAGGCCAACTCTGGAAAACTTAAATAATTTCTTTAACTGGAAAAGACCATAATAAGATGTTTCCTTCCTTCCTTCCTCTCTTCCTTCCTTCTTTCCCTCCGTCCCCCCTTCCCTCCCTCTCTCCTTCCCTGCTGCCTTCCTTCCTTTACCTCCTTCATTCCTTCCTTACTTCCTCCCTTCTTTCTCTCACTCCCTCATTCTTTCCTTACTTTCTTCCTTTTTCCTTTCCTCTCTTCCTTCTTTCAACAGTCCCTCCTCCCTTTCGTCTTTCATTTTTTCCTTACTTCCCTCCCTTCTTCTACATACCTTATTCCTCTCTTCCTTCCTTCTCCCCCTTCCATCCTTCTCTTCCTTCCTTCCTTCCTTCCTTCCTTCCTTCCTTCCATCCTTTGTTCCTTAGTTCTGTCCTTCTTTTCTTCCCTCAATGCCTCCCACCTCCCTTCCTTCCTTCCTTCCTTCCTTCCTTCCTTCCTTCTCTTCCTTCCTTCCTTCCTTCCTTCCTTCCTTCCTTCCTTCCTTCCTTTCTCCCTCCCTCTCTCCTTCCTACATTCCTTGCTTCCTCTCTTCCTATTCTCTCTAACTCCCTTGTCCTTCCTTCCTTCCTTCCTTTCTTCCTTCCTTCCTTCCTTCTTTTCTTCCCTCCCTGCCTCCCACCTACCTTCCTTCCTTCCTTCCTTCCTTTCTCCCTCCCTCCTTCCTACATTCCTTACTTCCTCTCTTCCTTTCTTCTTTTTCTCTCTCACTCCCTTGTCCGTCCTTCCTTCCTTCCTTCCTTCCTTCCTTCCTTCCTTCCTTCCTTCCTTAGTTCTGTCCTACTTTTCTTCCCTCCCTGCCTCCCACCTTCCTTCCTTCCTTCCTTCTTTCCTTCCTTCCTTCCTTCCTCCCTCCTTCCTACATTCCTTACTTCCTCTCTTCCTTTCTTCTTTCTCTCCCCCCCTCCCTCGTCCTTCCTTTCTTCCTTCTATCCATCCATCCCACCCACCTTCCTTCCTTCTCACCCTCCTTCCTTCCATTTTACCCTCCATCTATCAATGTATCTACTCTTCTTTTCTACTCACAACACTGCCCCAGTATATTAATTTGAGGAATTCATAGCCTCCTCGGGCTAGCTGAAGGAATGAAAGAAAAACAACTTACACAGCATAACTCTGGCCTTCAATTACTGGGGTTCCAACATTTTTCATGGCTGTTTTCATGTGTTATCTCTGCAGTCTTAAATCTGCAGGCAGATTTGTTATAGCTAACACTATCATCATCCTGATATTGAAAACCCATTATTTTCTAAATACATTTTCCTTTTGCATCTGGATAGCTCCAGGCTGGGCCTATGCTCAGATATCGTCAACCTGATTTATAATTAAGCCGTCACTTTTACATATCCCCCAAGCTTATCATTTGACTGAAGCTAACAGGAAGAGACCAGGCAGAGTAGTTTCACCTGAGGGTGGCCAGGGGTCAAAGGTCACCTGTAATAGCTCCTATATGCATCTGCAGACCTGTAAATGAGACCAAGAGTCTGATACACTTCAGTACACTTTCTTTGTTTTAGACGTATGCTCTAATCAAACAAATGACCTATCCCCGTGATCACAGCCACTGATCCAGAGATTCTGGTGCAGACATTTGTTTGGAATGTTTGAAACCTTCTCAGCCATACAGTGCTACTAAAAATGATCCGCGTAGCTCAACCAAATGCAATTAAAGGTATGCGCCATGCTCTGTCTAATGCAGCCTGAAAAGCCTGACATATGTGACACCTTCCACATTATTAATTTACGTTCAGAAATAATTGAACTAATCTGAGGTGAGATTTACAGTGTGCATGAGATCTATAAAGGAAGCTTTGTATACGCTTTCAGAATGGCTGGGCTGTTTTATCTAAGTCGTGCATTTTTGTATATGAAACACTTTTTAATTTGTTTTTGGTTTTTTTTCTATGAGCAAAACGTTTTTTTCTTCAATGTGCAAATTTAATAGAAAAAAAAACATATTCATGATTTAGCGCATACATGGAAAGAAATGATGTAATAGTCCCATCTACTCAGTTTTGCTAGTAATGATGTATTTCAGGATTTTATTTACTTGTGTTTATTAAAGTGACACTAAACAATATCCTTATTTTCAAGAAAAAAAAATCCATTCACATCTACTACTTAATGGCCCTGCAATCTATTTTTCATGAAATCATTTCTTACTTTGACTTTCTGCCTCCTTGTAAAGTTCTCCATGAGCTGCCAACCTCTCATTTTGCCCTTCACTTCTGTGTGTTTAGAATGAGACATGTACATTAGCTCTATGCTCACTACACATCTGATATTCTATAGTCCCAGGACAGGCACTCTATGGTGATTATCATGCATTCATTGTCTGAGATCTAACTCAGCCCTGTTTTTTGCATTTGGGTTGGTGAGTATACATTATTATATATTTTAAAAAATGTTAATAAACGTGAAATGTATGGTGATGAGATTAATAACCTTTAACATTTCTAATGACATAATTTCTTTGTAGATATTTGGTCAAATAATAGCACTTGTGATGAGATGTATGAAACGAGTTGAGAATATCCATGATATGAGAATTTTCATGACATAGTCCAGCTACGTGCATTCACTATGTTGTTGTTAATATATCAAGAATATTAATATTATTATAATACAGGATTTATATAGCCCCAACAGTTTACGCAGCGCTTTACAACATAAATGTTTGCAAACCAATATATGACAGAAAGAATCCAACTGCTTAGAAATGTATGCTATATTTTACTTTAAATATATTTATTCAATTTTCAAAGGAACTAAAACAAAATAACAAAATGACAAAGTGTAAGGCATTCATGACTACAAAGCAGGGGCGGACTCATGGGGCCCCCAGGCAATAGGGGATCATGGGGCCCCTGTGTCTTTGCCCAAACTCAAAAAAGCCTATGAAAAAGGTACCAGGGGCACCTCATGGGGCCCCCTACTGACCCCATGCCCTCGGGCAGTGCCCGAGTTCCCCAATGGTCAGTCCGCCCCTGCTACAAAGTAATCATCATCAGTTAAAGCAGCAGAAGCATAGCGAAGCATATGTCTAATGGATAAAAGACAGTAGATGTACTAAAAGGTGAGAGGCCTAACCCATTGCACAGAGAACATCTCTTGACAAATGTGGTACATGGTGTCCTAAACCCAGAGGAATGGAATTATAACCTTTCCAATGCTAGAGGCTTGGGCTTATATCCCTGCCACGTGTTCCACAGATAATGAGAGTATAGTACTCTTGCATTATGTAAGCAATCCTCACACCTCCAGAATAGGTCATAGTAGCATACTCAAAGTGGTGCACAGGATAGCTCAACACAATAACATAAGTAACAAACAATTAACCACTCAAGTAAAAATAAAGCACTGGAAGCACTGAAGAGAATGAGTAGTAGTCAGTGAATTTTTAGTTTGCCATGGTAATTGGTGAGGTCGATCTTGAGATACCAATCAGTATAACGTAAAGATGACATTAAAGTTACTAGTTCAGGTGGTTAAAGGGTTTGTTCGATGAATGTTCTCCATCTCCGAAAGAAGTTCTTGGTGGTAGAATGGTTTTGAAGCTCCACATTTAACTTATCTTTGTATAGCAAATTGGTAAAGCCCCTTTTAATCATGTTGATAGGAGGGACTGAAGACACTGCCCAGACCTTAAGGATAGATTTGTATGCAGCAAGAAGACACAAATGAATCCATGGGGATATCACAATTGTTTGACCATCGGAGGGAAGAGATGCAGCTTTATCAAAGCTGAAGAGACATAAAAGAGGGGGTTTAGGTATCCTTGTCCCTGTAATGCTATGGACATAATTAAGCAATTTAGTTATTGTTGTACAAGTCCAGGAATGGTGCACAAGGGAAGGCCAAAGCTGGCAAGAATTGCAGGCAGGATGCTGCCTGGGTGGCCATTTTATAAGGTAGGAATGGAACAAAGGCCCTGTGTAATAATTTAAACTGAGGTTCTCTCCAGGATTTGTTAATCATATATTTACAAATTTTCTGATATCCTACCAGAATCTTAAGTTCCAAGTCAGCCTCTGGGAAGTCTTTGGACCAATTACACAGAAGGATGTTGCATCACAGCAGCAAAAAAAGAAATTTGGATATTTGTTTTAACCAGAGTATAATATCACTTTGATAGCTTGTATAGAACGGATGATTCAGGCCAACTCAAAGAGCTAAATGAGGGTAAGATGATATGACCAGTTTACTAAGGACTCACATCAGTGGACGTTAGCATTCTGCTTTTGATGTGTTTGGAACTTCAGCAAAACCCTATTGGCTTAAACTGGACAATACACATGACAATTCAGATGCTGCATTTGACCCATTTTGCATTGCGACTTTAATTACCCGTGTGAAAAGCAAATCCTGATTATTTCATCTGCACATGATTGGGTATTAAACGCAGCTACAGTTTACTAAGTGTTAATTCTCAACTCAGAATATCTACATAGGTTGATACTTCCTTGAACCACGTCTAACAACCAAATTGTTATCATAGAGTGTAAATTTTTCATGTGCAACGTGTGTGGAGACTCACAGACCAGTTGCACCAGTACACTATGAAAATACACCAACAAATATGGCAGTAGGGATGCTTATTATTGAGAATATAATTTTCCCCAAAAGTTCAGTAAAAATCATGAATTTCCCTATCTTGGTGCACTGAAATCAATTGCGAAGGTGGAATTAACCACTTGCCCTCCTGAGGATTTACCCCCCTTAATGACCAGGTGAACTTATCCGTTAAAGTAGGTTTTTTTTTTTAATTATACCTAAAGGCATTTTTTTTAGTATTTGAAGAGAGAACACCCTTCAGGTTTTTATTGCTGTCTGTTCATCCTGCTAGGTAGATTCACCCTCTCTGTTTGTCATGTTTACTATTAGAAAGTGAAAACCTCTAAGAACAGTGATAGAGGGGAATGTTCCAACATTAATCATGGTGACCCTGATGACAACCAGGGATTCCCTGATTTTTGAGGGATTTTCTCTCGCTTCCAATTTTAACTATGGAACAGGAAGTAAAGCGAAATTTCACCAATAGGACACAAATGGCAAAAACAGCTTGAGAGGGGTTACAATCCTCCCTAATTTTATCCCTCCTCCAAAAAAAGTGTTGTTTTTAGTTCTACTTTAAAGATACAATGGGCTTTAATTGGATCCTGAGGGTTACCAAAGCTACTTTCAACCATCTAGGACCCTTATTAGCTTCATTATTACATGTTTTTGCACAGAAAGTAAAATCAAACAAAAGTAAAAATAAAAGTGCACAAACAATGATCAAACAATAAAGAAAGGGAAAAGGCAAAAATCCCAAAAACACTAAGTGAAACAACTAAAATATTCTAAATGCATCGAAAGAATGCATCCTCTAAATGAAGGAAATAACTAGAGCAGATTGTTTTTTTCACCTACGCAACTCATTGAGCCAAAATGAGAGTTTTGGTGAAATTTTCTGGTGGTGAAATCAATTTTGCCAAAATAATTCTGCTTATCCCTACTAAGCAGTATTAACTTACAGCATCTCAATGTAAGCCAGCTACGTTTTGATCTAATAATAATAACATGTATTTTCTCAATTGATTTGTTAGCTATTTCACATCTGTTAGGCATTTTGCATGTGTATTCATTCAGGAATATGGCAGTATTAAGTGTGCAGTGATATCACTAAAGGTGTTTTTTTTTTTAAATAAAAAAACAGCAAGATGACTATAACAAAAAAAAAGTAGTAATCTATGCTTCATGGAGCGTACCAAAGAGCACATGAGTGTAACTACAATGTGCATACACAGGGCTTGCATTTGGCCTTGGTGGGCGAGCATACATGATCTCGTAAGCTGCTGTTTGTGAATGCATTTTGTAATATTAAATACTCACCCTTACCCTCACTTTATTGACTGCTTACAGATATTTTGGAGCAGCTCCTTTGTTTTGGCTTTTTTTTTAACTATATTGACAACACTGCAAATGGGAAGTGCAATGTATACATGGAACATGTACTGTTGTATACACTTGTGAAGATGATTTATAGTGTTACTAAACTCATGACCCTACATTCACTATATTTGGTCTTCCACAGTACAAAGAACATGGAAGTGCAATTATTTTAGTAAATATAAACTGCAAAATACCTTTTCTCATCAGCAGTATAAAGCAGTCTTGTGACTTCTATCAGTGTCCAGCCAAGCACTGGTTAATCTTGTAGAAGGAGTTTTCATTCTTCTATGACTGTCCTATGAGGCTGCATGACCCCTGACCCTCTGTCTGGACCTGTGCCGATCACATACACCCTCTCTAGCAATCCACACCAAACAGAGCATCTAACTATGGCAGATGGATTGGGGACAACAAAAGAAGGGGAGGATTAGAGAAGACAGGATCAAACTGCCTTTTTACACAATGAAGAGGATTAACCCCTTAGGTTCCACAGTGAGTATAACAAGCATGCTTTACTGCATATACAGACTGATTTTACTGTTGTGGGTTTAGTAACACTTTAAAGGATGGTGATTCCTGGGTGAGCACTCATGCAAGCTCACAACACAAGTGTATCAATTATCTTTACAGGGATTTCTCTGCTTTTGTGCATTTCATGTTAGTAAACCGGGCCCAAAGAGAGCATGTCTACTGCATATCTGTAGGCAATATCTGTAATTAACTAAAGAACCCAGAAAAATAGGAAAATAATGTCAAGCTTTCAGAATGTTAGGTACTGTACAATTTTTGTGTTATAGCTAAATATGGAAGTGAAAATAAATTCTAGGTGTACAGCTCTCAGCACAGAAAATGAAAATTCTAAATCAAAGCACAGAGAAAAACACATGGGGGTCTCAGTGGTGCACGGAGTATGCAGAATGATTTATCCTAGGACGTGAGTTTCTCCAGAACAGAAAGCAACTATCAGGGATTTTTTTTCTCAGAGATTTGATGCAGCCCCCCCCCCCCCCCATGT
Source organism: Staurois parvus (assembly GCF_062004578.1). NCBI lineage: Eukaryota > Metazoa > Chordata > Amphibia > Anura > Ranidae > Staurois > Staurois parvus. The sequence goes on along the minus strand of NW_028317797.1, from coordinate 3,087,038 downwards.
CATCCCTTGTCTTAGCCCCCTACCGACCTCAGAGCACAGTCACTTGTCTCTGCACCTATCCACCTTCCAGTACTACCCCTTTTAGAGAGGATGGAACCAAGTATCATTCTTCGGTGTTAAGTAACAAGTAATTTGTATGGAATTTGTTAATAAAAATCAGAAAGGCAGTAAATAGATCTCTGAAGCCAGCAACAATAGATCCCCCCAGGAGCAAAATAACTCTGTCATAGCAACAATAGATCCCCCACCAGCACAATACATCTGCTCTAGAAACAATAGGCCTCCACCAGCAACATAGATCCCCCAGCAGCCAGCAACAATAGACCCCCATTTATCAATAAATCATCCCCCATCAACAATAGATCCCCCAGCAGCCAGCATCAATAGACCTTCCAGCACACCCCAGTAATCCTTGCCAGTGCATACATTTGGTGCTGGAGGTGCCAAAACTGCATACCTACCTAAACTATACAATCAGTCTCTACCCAATCAGACAGACCCTGTGCACTACATAGTTGTTGATAGATCTAAAGGAAATTGTAATGTGTGTGGTGAGCTTCAGTTGTAACCACTTTCCTCCTGCCCACAATACACATACTGTGGACAGACAGCATAGCTAGACCAGGTGACGTACTGGTACATTGTCCGGCATATGTACACTAGTGCGCCCCCCGGGGCGAGCTGTGGTTCAATCCCGTGACTGCTGTGTCCTGTGTCACAGCAGATCATGGTGCTCAGTACCCAGCTGGTATGATCAGCTGGGGAATCATGTGATAGCTATCACCAATCATAACAATCACATGATATTATGTAAACAAACTGCCATGAATGGATTTCCATTCATGACAGCTTGATTACTGTTGTGATGCTGGTATTAGCCCACAGCTATCACATGGAACCTGGCTACCTGTACCATGTGATTAGCTGTAGCTAAGCACAGCATGTCAACATTAAGTAAGCTGTCAAGAATGGAAACACATTCATGACAGTTAAAATGTTTGCTTATAGCAGTGATCATCAATGTTATAAGCAATAACAGAGTGAAAAAAAATTTCTGATCAACCCCACAGAGTAGAGCAGTGTCACTATGGTGACACTGAACTACTCTGATAAAAATATATGAAAAATATAGTAAAAAAAGAAAAAAATTGAATAATAAATGATTTAATTTAGTTTTTTTACATACAGTGCTCAGCATAAATAAGTACACCTCTTTTAAAAAGTAAGGTTTTAATCAATATCTCAATGAACACAAGAACAATTTCCAAAATTATAACAAAACTGAGTTTTATAGAACATTTGTTTAACTCATTACATGAAAGTGAGATTAATAGTATAACTTAGATTACAAAATCTTCAGTTTTACTCAAATTAGTTGATGCAAAAATGAATACACCTCACAACAAAAAGAACTACATCTAGTATTTTGTATGACGTCCATGATTTGTAAGGACAGCACCAAGTCTTCTAGGCATGGAATGAACAAGTTGGTGGCATATTGCAACATCAATATTTTTCTATTCTTCAAGGACGACCTCTTTTAAGGCTTGGATGCTGGATGGAGAGTGATGCTCAACTTGTCTCTTCAGAATTTCCCATAGGTGTTCGATTGGGTTCAGATCAGGAGACTTAGTTAGCCACTGAATCACTTTTACTCTGTTCTTCATAAATGCAACTTAGATGTGTGTTTTGGATCATTATCATGTTGGATAAGTGCATGACGACCAAGAGCTCAGAGTGATGGTTGCATCTTCTCTTTCAATATAGAGCAGTACATCTGTGAATTCATGATACCACCATTGAAATGCAGTTCCCTGACACCAGCAGCTCCCCCACCGAAGAACACTGCCACCACCATGTTTCACTGTAGGCACCATGCATTTTTCTTTGTAATCCTAACCTTTGCAATGCCGTACAATTCTGAAGCCATCAGTTCCAAGAACATTTATCTTGGTCTCGTCACACACTTTTTTTCAGCATGGGCCCTGGCAAATTCTCGGTGGGATTTTTTGTGCATGGGCTTTAGGAGATGCTTCCTTCGTGGACGCAGTGAACTTGCATGGCAATTTTCTTCAACCCTTCTCATCAGAAGACACTCCTGTCGAGGTGTTAACTTCCATGGATGGCCTGGATGTCTCTGTGAGATGGTTGCAGTTCCATCTTTGTTAAATTTTTGTATAACTTTTGCTACAGTATTCTAAATGATAAGTAAAGCTTTGCTGAAGTTCTTGTAGCCTTCACCTTTCTTGTGTGTAGAAAGAATTGTTTTCTTTTTCAAGCCTTGTGACATTTCTCTTCCATGTGGTGCCATTGCTGACAGCATGAAATGGTAAGAGTTTTCTTTGTTAAGGAATGCCCTTGTATAATCAACTGTCTGCTGGACACCTGTTTAATGAATAATTAAACTCACCTGTAGTTGAATACTTGTTAATTAGGATTTTGTTGTCTAAAATGTAGCTTTGCTCCTAAGACTTTCATTGGGTGTATTCATTTTTGCAACATGGTCTTGAATTAAATTGTTAGGAAAAAAATGTTTGTGTGTGAAAACTAACAAATATTGCTTGCAATCAATGACTCACATTTTGTAGTATAGTGTCCCATAGAAAATGTTGATTCTGAAAGGAAAGTAAAGGATCTCTGACAAATCGGTTGGGGTGTGCTCAATTATGCTGAGCTCTGTACATGTTACCAGCCAGTATCCCTGATCACCACCCCGTCTTTTGATGATACTGTACTGCACTGGTGACAGTATTTTTTTTAAAAAAGTGGAAAAAAAAAACAACTTTTATTTAATTTCCTCATTTTCCAAAACATTGTGACAAAAAATTACAACTTCAGGATTGATCAATTTTCAACTATACAGTATATACCATAGTTTGTAGAGTCTGTAACTTTTATACAGGCTAAATAATATACACTGATTTGCGTTATTTTTACCAAAGAGATGTAGCAGACTACATTTGTCCCTAAATTTATAAAGAAAGATTATTTGTTTGTAAAATTCTATAACAGAAGCTAAGAAAAATTAGTTTTTTTTAATTTTGGTATTTTTTCCTTTATATAGCAAAAAAATAAAAAAAAACCCAATAGCGATAAAATACCATCAAAAGAAAGATCTATTTGTGCAAAAAATGATAAAATTTAATCTGGGTACAGTGTTGCATGACCAAGCAATTGCTGCTAGTTAAAGTAGTGCATGTCCATGTCCTTCTGGATGTCAAGTAGTTAAGAGAACTAATGCAGCACAACATACAGTATTAAGCATACTAAGAACAAAAATATCCCTTAAAGTGCTCTCTGAGTAAAACCTTTTTTTTAAATTAGTTTTGAATAGAGTTGTGAGTGGTTAAAACCTACTTTTTGTTGTTGTTGTTGTGTTTGTATCCATTGGGGAAATTTAGCTTATCATTTGACCACTGAGGCTGGGAATGAATGTGAGGGAAAATTAAAACTGTCATAAGAATAGATATAGAAGGAAAATCATCCAATGAGGACACTTGGTCAGTTAAAACTATCTACTGTATGTGGAGAATTATCTCACTTTGGGGATATTTTCTCTAACTGCCAGTTGTCTCCAGAAGTGTTTGATGTTTGTGTGATAGCACTGGACCAATAGAAGTGAAATTTGGTTCTGATAAATACATTATTAAGTGCTTCTTCCTTCAAAAGAGCTGATCCATGATGAAGGTAGTGTATAAGGATCTTGCTCTGGTCCCAATCTGCTACTTTTCTGATTGTGACACTCTTGAATGGGTATTACTCTCTGATTAAGCCCAGTGTGGGTGAAACATGTCAGAGGGGCTTGACCAATGGGCAGGGAGTTAAGCTGAAGCCTGTCTTTCATTTACTTTAGTCCAAAGTTGAATTCTTGTACGCTATATTGTATTTTATAGGCTTGCTCATGATTTTCATCCTTGCTGTAGTTACTAATGATGAGCATACCTGGGTTTAGTTTGGGGCAGGTTTGCCAATCATTACTGAAGTCCAGGTGGTGGATCTGAATGCCAATGGAATCAATGGAAGCTGAATTTTAGAAATGTGTAATGGCTATTTTCTAGGCTAATAGGCAAGGGATTATCATACAAATGGCATGTGGGGTCTGGGCACTGCCCTTGGGCACATGTATCAAAGCAAAAAAATTTTAAAAAAAATGCTTCTTGTTGGGGTGCAATGATTTTAATAATGCTTAAAAGTGAAAAAAATTCAGGATTCCTTTAAGCCCTCAGTGACTGAGGGGAATACAAATGTTAATGCCTGAACTCAAATTTACAACTTTCACATGTATTAGCATAACTTTATATATCATTGCAACTACTTTGTGTATCCATGTGGATTATACCTTGTTTTTTGTTTTTTTTTTCAAGACAAATTGGGCTTTCTTTTGGTGGTAAATGGCAATGGATATCTCCTGAGTTTTTTTTATTATCAAAGGAAAACTGGCACAAAATTGTAAAAAAAAAATGTAGCTGTATATTTTTTGCTATTACCATAACTTACCACTATGAAACAACCTAAAATAAATGTTCTTGCTCCTGACAATTGCAGGGTCCACAATCCACAATCCACATATGTGTACTTATAATTTGTTGTATGTACATGTAGAGGGGCCCAGAAACAATAGTGGGCATTTTGCTCTTTTTTTATCCTACCTGAAACACACTGACACTAGCAGACACTGATACTAACTGAAAAAAAGTGTGTGTTTGTTTTCCGTTTTTTGTTTTTTAAATCACACACAAAATATACTGACCCTGACCTTTGACCCCAACCTATGACCCTGACCTTTGATCCTGGCGCTAACCTAGATCAAAACTTAAACTAAGTACTTTTTTTTTAGAACACTTTTGTTTATCCACATATTTCTCTCCTGCAAGGAGAGAAAGATACAATGTATCTTTTTCTCCATACAGAAAAGAAAGAAAACACATAGGTGGTCTGCACACTGACTGATTACAGAGGCAGAGACCCCAGAGAGCTGCTGTTCTTGTGCACATTGCTATATCAGAATGGGGATCAGGTAAGTATTGGGGGGTGGGAACAGCTGGGGGGGGCTGCAGGGGGGTTAAAGGTGTAGAGGCTGGGCTTCTTGCATTGTATGTTAATGAGGACAGACTTAGGGCAGGCTCACTCCAACATTGTCCTAAAAAAGCTTGAAGCCAGACATGACACCTCCACTTGAAAAACATCTAAAAGGTAGGAAATATTTAAAGCGGAACTGCTATGTAAAACATTAAAAATACATGCCTATACTGTTTAAAATCCAGTACTGCACTGTCTCACCTTGCTCTGCACATGCTCAGTTGCTCTCTATTTTCGTGAATTTGCCAAATTTGTAGAGGCCAATCTGCTGACAACATAAATATTTACTGCTGTTCAGAGGCTCCAGGCCTCAGCAAAATGGAAGCCTCTGGCCAGAAGAAACAGGAAAAGAGCTGAAGGCATTTTACAGCACACACTAATTTTGGTAGCATAATTATTAATGTGGAACGTATGTTCCTTGTTAAAGAATATTATTTTTTATCAAGGTTTTAAGGGTAAAGTTCCTCTTTAAAAAAATAGGCATGCTGTGTAGAAGGGAACACATAACAAGCATATAGCAAAAAAGGGGCAAACGTAATGTAAAGCAAAACTCCAAATTAAAATATCTGTATTATATTATTATTATTATACAGGATTTATATAGTGCCAACAGTTTGCGCAGCGCTTTACAATATAAAGGGTGACATAACAGTTACAAAACAATTTGGTACAAGAGGAAACAGAGGGCCCTGCTCGTTAGAGCTTACAATCTAGGACTTTTTTTTACAAAATGCCTTTATTTCACAACACATCCTCACCGCCCGTTCACCCATCACACTTTAAATGACTACAAATGTTAAGGAAGATGTGTCTGCCTATGGTCAAGCTCTAGTGAAACTTTAGATGATTGCTGCAACATTTCTTCCAACCATGTTCTATTTTTTAACAGTTTTCTAGTCAGAATTTATGTTGCACTGTAAATTTAGGAACAATTAAAAGGGTGATTTTAGCAAAGTAATCTACAGTACATTAAGAAATTGTAGCCACAAAGTCTGGACAGCATCATGGTGATCAGGAGAGGATGTCATCTTATTTTAGAGGCTGAAATGAATCAGTCAAGGACAATGGAAACCAAAGTGCAGATACTAGGAGTGAACAAATAGGACCTGTCCTGGGGTCTATTCAGACTTTGTCAGAAGGGTAACCAGATCTTTTCCATGCATCAGCAGAGGAATTCCTTTTACAGCCATCTTCAGTCAACTCATTTGTGTTACATGAGAATAGTGGCAGTGGAGTGCTGAATTCAAGCCATTACTTTTGCAGATCAAGATGTATGTTTAACAGTTGTAATAAAACACCGATAAAATGTGAGTTTTCTAGTTACATGTCACTGGGGCCTATGTGGATATAGTCATAGATAAAATGTGATGAAATATCTGGGTGGCCTAAGCAAAAATATCAATACTGTACTAAGGTAGTCAGGATATTAATAACATGTTACTTCTTTTCACGCTAGTTGATGAAATATTAGACTGTAATTAATTCAACATTTCTTTATTGAAAAAGAAAAACCATATTGAATTGGACTTATATATTATTTTATTTGGGTATGTAGAGCTAATTAACCCTTTTTGTGACCAGGGGTCATTGAAATCTAGAAGTCCAGGCCAAATTTAGTAACATCAGTATGTGTCAGTTAAAGTAATTGTAAAGCTTCCTTTTTTTCATAATAAAAACATGTTATACTTACCTGCTCTACAACCCCAAACATCCACTTCTGGGGTCCGCTATCAGTAATGTATGCACCTCCTCTTCTCCAAATAGCAAGTTTCTTGATATGGGGGCACTCGTGCAGGCTTGATTCCGAGCCAGGCTGTGTGTGTCTAGAGACACACAGCGCAGTTAAGCCCCGCACCCTCCTTATAGCTTTTGACTGACATCAGCTATGGCTCTCACTGCTGTTGAGTCTCTTGTGAGAAGAGAGAGAGGGGAGAAGAGCTGCAGCAGACGGGCATAGTTCTTGATTAAGATCTGGCTAAGTGTGTTGGGAACAACTTTTGAAAGTTTTTTTAACCTTAATGCAGAGAATGTATTAAGAGGAAACACCTTTTTTGCCGTTATAACCACTTTAAATTGACTATATGAATAATTTGCATACCTAATTTTTATGCTTTTTCACAGACATAAGTGCCCTTTCACACGGGACGGACTCTGTCTGCGATCCACTTGTTCAACAGGGGATCTGTGTTGATTCCCAGTTCAGCAGATGAATGACAGCCCGCTCTCCTCTATGGGCAGTCAGATGTAAAGAGACTGTCCGTTTACGCCTGACTGCCATCTGATCCAATCCGCCCAGACAGAGGGCAATGGGTCCCCAATCTGTTTGTTTTTAGCAGATCAGATTGGATTGGAGCTATGTGGGTATGTAACTAGGTCTGTAACTCACATACTAGGGCCAGTTTAGACAGGATCCAATTAACCTACCAGCATGCAAACTGCAGGCAGGTAGTACCGTGATTGGGATTCAAACCAATGACCGTAGTACTGCCAGGCAGAAGTGCTAAGTACTTAGCCACTGTGCTGCCTGCAAGCAATAAAAGGATAATTTTATAAAATTAATGTGTGACAACTGCACTAATAAAGAGAGGCCATATCTAAGTTAAACACATTTTGTACCACTAGCCCCTCCCTCTTAGATTGTAAGCTCCGAGAAGCAGAACCCTCCTAACCCTCTTGTATTGAACTGTGTTGTTGCTGTATTGTCTCCCGTTATATTGTAAAGCGCTGAGCAAACTGTTGGCGCTATATAAATCCTGTATAATAATAATAATTTTGGCAATGAAGCATCCAGCCTGCATGTAACTGCTATCTCAGAGCTCACACTGGGATCACAATATTGGGAACTACTTCGGTCCCTAGTAGGGAACAGAGCTTTCAATAACAGACCATTTTTCCAGCTAGCAGTCACATGTCAGCTGCTAGATGTCAAAGGCAGAGTGAATGATTCAGATACTCAGTATTGAGTGATATGCATGTGGGTATGACTGTAGCATGTGACAGCCCGGGCACAAATGGGGTAATATTGAGGTGACAATGTTGTCAGCTCCTATTTTAAAAGTGGTTTGTGAAAATTCAGTTATATTCGCCTTTTGATGGTGATTAATTTTTTAGATGTGATCTTTATGTAATAAAGGTTGTTTTTTTTTTTTCATAATATGCTGCAGTTGGTTTCCTTGTTAAGCTGCTTTCTATAGGTTAGTGCCTCTTTGGTGCTACCTATATACATTTTGGTTAGATGGTGGAATGAAGATAGCTTTTCCCTTTTTTATCCTTTGTTACATTTCAGTGCTGCTGATCTACACCTTTTTTGTAGCCATTTTCTGTTTACATTCACTTCATTGATGGGTGCATGGAATTACTCAGAGCGGGTTTCCTGACAACTGTGACAAAAGTGACTGTGCCTATGTCATGAGTGTTGAAAAAGCAAAAAGGTGAAGTCATCCTACAACAGGAATATTATTATAATGAAACGTAGATTTAAAACTTTGAAAAACTTTTTTTTTTAAATCCATCAACATGTTAAAGTTTTTAGAAGCATTTTACTGATTGGGCTTACACGTACTTGAAGGAACCTGATCCTGACAATGAATCGGACTAGCTGACTGCATTCTCTTTTCTTATTTTTCTTCTACTTTTAACTACAGCAGTAGTAGTCCACTAAATCAATTAATTTTCTGCAGTAAGCTCTCATGGTCTTATACAGGGCAGTACTGTATTCCAAGTGTCTGCAGTTTTGTGCACAAAAGTAGCACCTGCAGTATCCTGGTGGTGCTATTGCCATGAAAATGAAGAAATTAGAGCTTGGAAAATTGTATAACAGGATTTCTACATGACATCCTATTATTTATAGTTACACCTCCAAATTTTCAAAAAATTCATAATGTTTTTATATGTCTATTGAATAGACAGAGATAATGAAATCATGAAATAACTGCCAAAGTTAAAATATACGTAACAGACATTTTTAGACAAAACTATTTGGGGCAGTTATTGGAGTTTGTCCTCTGTCACAGTTCATAATATTATTCTACTTTCAACTCAATTTGACTTTTAGTAAACACAGTGTATGCTAATAAAAGCCATGAGACTAATGTCTTGCCAAAATTTCTGCTGGGTCACGAAATAAAAAAAAAAAAACTATATCAGAGTCCAGAGACCTTGCTGCCACTTTGTAGACTTTTTCATACTGGGACTTATACAATACAAGATGTGCAAAAAAAAAAAATACCATTCATAAATTAAATACAATCATTTAATCAATTGTGTCCATGTAATTAGCATTAGGAGACATTAATATGATTTTAATTAATATATATTTTTTAGTTTATAAGCTTATTTTATTTGTATAAATTCTTTCACACAAAAATTCTAAACAGGATTTGATCATGATACTCTCCAGAACAGCTTGTGCATTTTTGACTGCAAACTGAAAATCCAGACACATGCTATCTTTGCCAGGACAGACTGAAGGGGGATTCCCTTCTCCGAGTCATGCTGCTGTGTATGTAATCTGCTCTTCTTCTATACAGTTCTTTTCACAACAATGGCTTTTTAGGCTATACCAAGCAGCCTGGCCATCTGCATAATGGATGGGTTGTACATTTCAGCGTTTCACCTGCTGACTGAAAGTGGTAAATATGAAATAATATTATGCAATGATTATTATTTACATATATATCAGTGGCTATAGAAAAGAATCACCTCTCCACTTTAAAATAATCACAATCTGTTGCTTTGCCGTTTGAAATAGAGACAGACAAAGTTTTTGTTTTGTCCAGCTGTATTTACTTACTTATAACATTGAAGTGAAAAATATAACACCAACATGTAAGAGAAAAAAATCAAAATCAGAATCACTGTGTTTTACTAGGCATTGATAAAGCCTTTTATAAACGTTTGTATCCATCTCCTGACTTGTGCCTGTCCACAACATTATCCTTGAGATTTTTTGACAGTGCCTTGCTACCCAAAGTTGATTGTTTGCTCCAGTTGCACTATCAGGGACTGAAATGCATAATTGAGTTGGCCCAACCTTTGCAGCTATAACAGCTTCAACTCTTCTAGGTTGTCCACAAGGTTTAGGAGTGTGCCTATGGGAATGTTTGACCATTCTTCCAGAAGCGAATTTGTGAGGTCAGGCACTGATGAAGTCGCAGTCTCCGTTCTGATTCATCCCAGAGGTGTTCTATTGGGTTGAGGTCAGGACTCTGTGCAGGCCAGTCAAGTTCCTCCACCCCAAACTCACTCATCCATGTCTTTATGGACCTTGCTTTGTGCACTGGTGCGCAGTCATGTTAGAACAGGAAGGGGCCATCCCCAAACTGTTCCCACAAAGTTGGGAGCATGAAATTGTCCAAAATGTCTTGGTATGCTGATGCCTTAAGAGTTCCCTTCACTGGAACTAAGGGGCCAAGCCCAAGCCCTGAATAACATCCTCACACTATAATCCTCTCTCCATCAAACTTTACTTTGCACAATGCAGTCATGCAAGTACCGTTCTCCTGGCAACCGCAAAACCCAGACATGTCCATCAGATTGCCAGACAGAGAAGCATGATTAGTCACTCCAGAGAACACGTCTCCGCTGCTCTAGAGCCCAGTGACGGCGTGCTTTACACCACTACATCCGACAATTTGCATTGCACTTGGTGATGTAAGGCTTGGATGCAGCTGCTTGGCCATGGAAACCCATTCCATGAAGCTCTCTATGCACTGTTGTTGTGCTAATCTGAAGGCCACATGAAGTTTGGAGGTCTTTAGCTATTGACTCTGCAGACAGTTGGTGACTTCTGCGCACTGTGCACTTCAGCATGCCCTGACCCCGCTCTATTATACGTTGCCTACCGCTTTGTGGCTGAGTTGCTGTTGTTCTCTGTTGCTTCCACTTTGTTATAATAGCTGACTGTGGAATATTTAGTGGCAAGGAAATTTCACAGATGGACTTATTGCACAGGTGGCAACCTATTACGGTCCCACGCTTGAATTCACTGAGTTCTTGAGAGCGATCCATTCTTTCACAAATGTTTGTAGAAGCAGTCTGCATGCCTAGGTGCTTGGTTTTATACAGCAGTGGCCATGGAAGTGATTGGAACACCTGAATCCAATGATTTGGAGCGGTATCCCAATACATTTGGCAATATGGTGTATATAAACACTATATTTACATTATCTTTGAAGCTTAAGTGTACTTTGATACCAGTCTTGGAGTGATCACATACCCTCTGTTCTCAGCTGCATAGAGAAGTGGGGGAGGAGAAACAGTGGAACACTAATCTTTACAGTGAATGGCTGTGCGGGGTGGGGGGGGCATATCAGGACAAGTCTGATTATTGGAGAAGAGAAGACTGAGTTCCCAGCACAGCTAGATAACTGACCACACTGTGCTCTGCTGCCTAGTATAGTCAGTTTTTAATAGGAAATCAGAGGAACTGGCAGGAACACCAGTGATTTCACACAAAGGAAGCACTACAAAGAGCACAGTATACTTTTTCACATGCTACAGCAGTCACATATCAGGTATATGAAATGTTGGGTTGACATATTCTTTAAATTTGAGAAGAGAGAAATGCATTTCAGATTATATCTGCTTAAATTATTAATAATTTTTTATATGAATATACTGTATATTACAACTTTTATACTGTAGATAAAAGATCCATTAAAAGAGAGCAATATAACTTGTTAAATTCGGTTATGACTATGCAAGATACAAAACTATTTACTGCTTTGTGCTTTGGGATGCACTGTTAGGAATAGAAAAAGTTTAAAATGTTTGGAGCTGGTTTCACTGAATATAAATTCTGTACTTCATGTCTTGCTTTTGTGTGTTCTGGATAAGAAACATAAGAAAAAAAAGGAAAAATTAAAATTAAAAAGAGAGAGCGGCTAGAATTTCCTTTAACCTATATTTTCGTCTCTGAATGTTAAAAACTAGGAGAATTGTTTCCTCTACAATGAAATCAATATTTACTGTGCATTTGATTAGAGTTGCAGTATTAAGTGTTAAAGGTATATGGTACAACTGTTAAAACTATTTGTGATTTTTCCTCCCACAGGAAAAATATATTGAATTGCAGTGTGTTACAATCAAGCAAGTTTGGGATTGAATGCTTTTTAAAATATCAGATTCTGTTTGGCACAATCACATATTGAATAATGGAGCCATGCTATTCATATCACTAGAGACTTCAGGTTATATCACAAAGTTGTATTTAAGTACTGCTGTTGCTACTGACTCAAATATGTATAAAACGTGCATTACTTTACTACAATAGCTAGCAAACGCATAATAAGTATTAAAATATATACAGTACCTGTAGAGAACGTAAAGGATAAGTTCATTTTTTTAAAAAAATAATAAATGCACATATTTTTGCAGGAAAAAATGTGCACTTATTATTCTTTCCCTAAAGAGTCTGAAAAGCTTTGCACCCATGATCAGTGGAACAGGGGTGCAATGTCAGATTCCTGCAAACAAGCTCTGCAGCTTTCAGCCCATACCTCCATATAGGCTGACTATTTACAAGCTGCAGGGCTCAGTGCCCCCACAGTCCATTCAGAACTAAAAGCTTAGCCACAAAGGCTGATGGTAGTTGTAGTTCATTCATTCACAGGATTCTGTGAATGAGTGATGTGGCTGCATGGGCGGAGCCCTGTGTGGCCACACAGTTTTGAATTGTGACAGCGGGCAAGGGATCTTCTCCCTGCACTCACTGTCACAATCAGAGAGAGATCAGAGAAAACGGCAGCAGGAGCTGTAACATGTTACACTTGTGGTCATGTTAAATATGGGTGAAACGTGTAATATGTTCCAAAAGGTGAACTTGTCCTAGAACATTTTCCTGCCCTCATTACCCTTCTCAGTCATGATGCCCCATACCTATGATACCTTTCGGAGCAAGCAGCTAACAATTAGCATGGCTACTCGCCATCAATCGGAGGTGTCACTGACAGCTAGGGTCCCCACTGATGTCTGGGAGCCAGTCAGAGTGCTTCCTAATCATGTTACCATTATGTCAGCTCTGGCATAGAGATCATGTACAGACTGGGGACTATATTGACAAAATTAAATACTTCAGCCTGCACTGGCTGCAGTGTTCATCTGCGGTGCTGTCTGTTAATGATATTAATTTGGTGATGATATTAATCTGGTGCTATTCACTGTTAGAATTTGCTGCACTATTAAAAATAATTATACATTTGTGGTACCTTTCACACGGACGAACTCCACCAAGCGGATCCGCCTACTCAATAGGGGATCTGTTTGCTGATCCACGCTGAGCAGGCGGATGACAGGTCTGTGTCCATTCTGCATGAGTGCAACCCACTGTTCTCTATGAGGCTGTCAGATGTAAACGGACCGCCTGTACATTTACATCAGACTGTCATCCAATTCGCTAAACGGATGGTGAGCAGATCCCCCATCTGTCTGTTTTTAGCAGATCCGATCAGTTCAAATGCAGGCAGGTGTAAACGGACACATGTCCATTTACATCTGCCTCCCCATAGAGAACAATGGATGGTCTGATCGGGTCAACCTGAAAAACGAACAGGCGAACCTGAATGGTCAGCCTGTGAAAGGGGCCTAAAATATATGAAAAAAAAAAACGTGACAAATTACTGTGAGTTATTGCACTGAAAGCTGAACTCCAGGCTCATGGCTAAAAACTCATTCTCTTTGTACATCTAGCATGTCTAGAGCTTGAACAGCCTAAAATAATTTCAGTTTTTATCTGCTTGTTTCCACCCTTTCAAAAACACTGTTTTGGGGGGGCCATAGAGCTGCCCAATCACTTGTAAATAACTTGTGGGTGCTACCCAGCCCTTTGCCGGAGCCCACTCCCTGCAATGTGGTTTTTAGGTGCTCCCACTGCTCCAAGAGGCCTGGAACCAGATGGTAAGTGGGAGATCAGGTAACATCCATTCCTATATATCCTCTGCTGAATGTAAAGCCAGAAGTGTTTGGCTCTGAGCATTTCTGATTCACAGCTGTAAAAATTCCAGCTGAAAAGATGGGTAAACAGCAAACCAAGCACAGTTCTGTGTTTGGTCCACTGGGGCAGAGGGCAGGGGAGATGATAAATGTCTAATAGACCCCTGATGTCTTCAAAAAGATCAGCTTTCACCTGTCCAAAATTATCAGATAGAGCAAGTCTTAGCCCACTTGTGATTACAATAAATCTAAGTGAAAAAGAAAACAAAAAAAGGAAAATATAATAAAATAACACACACATACTGTATGCATGCAAAACCTTTTTGGCAGGGCAAGAGACCTGATTTGTCTCTGTTGCAGTTCTATACCATGTATAGGTCTCCTCCCCACTTCCACCTTGTGAATGGACAGTGAAAGGAGAAGCAGCCGACCGATGAGCCAATCTCTCTGTCACTCTGTTCTATTCTGCTATCAATATATTTCTGGCACTGCATCACATGAACCATTTGGTACTTTGAAATGTTTCTTTCTTCCCTAGTCTGAGACTGGATGTGGATATATTCATACAAGCTACATTAACTTGGGACTTTTATATCTACCTGGTGGTCTGCTTTAAGAGTCATCAACAAATAGGAAATGACTGGAGTGAGACATGAGGACAACTGCTTATTATGAACAAACAAGGTAGCCACTGACAACTATAAAACATTTAAGTAATAATAGTGTGATGCTTCACAAACCACTCCTGTGCAAAGGCAGAAATGAAATGTATTTGGGCGATAGATGTTGATGAAAGGGGGAAAAACATAGGCAGGAAGAACCATAAAGCTTGAAGATGGGATGTAGAAATGAAAAGAGGAAAAGGTGGTCAGCTATAGGGTTAGGTTCTCATGTTTGCATGGGTTTCCTCTTGATGTTCTAATAGGTTGCTTGGCTTCTGCTTAAATAAACTTGTGTGTGTACACATGCTTTTGTGGGTTTCCTCCAGGTATTCCGGCTTCCTCCCACAATACTAAAACATGAAGCAAGGTTAAAGCTAAACTCTAGATATATAAAATGCACAAATTCATTCAGATCTGTATTATTTATTACCAGTACTTATATGGCATTGTCAAATTACATAGCACATTACACATATATATAGTACATTCACATCAGTCTCTGCCCTCAAGGAGCTAACAATCTAAAGTCCCTTACTCTCATTCATACTAGGGCCAATTTAGACAGGAGCCAGTTAGCTTACCAGCATGTCTTTGCATGATGGGAGGAAGCCCATGTGGAGAACATGCAAACTCTAGGTAGGGAGTGATGTTTTTCAGAATTGAACCAACGTCCCTAGGAGGAAATGCTAATCACTTAGCTACTTAGTCTATTAATTAATCATTAGATGTATTTTTAAAAGCAAATAGTATAAATGCCGGAATTTTACTTTGTTCCAGCAATCAGTATCTTGTGATCCCCTATACAGCAAAACTCAGACTAGGAGAGGTAAGGGCAAATATGCTGACAAGGAACATGCAGATTGGAGGAAAGAGTAAAGCAAGCAGAGGGATGACCTCAACAGTCTACTGCTGCTCATTTAATGTCCATTCAGCAGGAGAGTTTGGACAAAATACACCACAGTATCCCATATACCATCTATAACTGTAATAGAGAATTTGGTGTCATATACCTGGCTATCCTATGTGGCAAGGCTCTGTATACCTCAGTTGTATTTCATCTGTGTATATAGCTGCCTGAACTTAAAATGGCTATCAACTACATTGACTATGCTTTGTGTAATTAATTGTGGAAAAGCCATAAGACTGAAAGCATCAATGGGGCCGACAACAGATGCAAATATTTAAATGTTTTCTCTACTGTACTGAACAATTTGTTGGCACTTTATAAATGAATAAAGTAAGGTAATTCTAAACAGACATAAACCATGACATATGGCCACCAAGGATAGAACAACTTTGTAGAAGGTAAACTCTCAGTAGAAAGGTTTTATAAACTGATCACTGCCTAACATTAGCAGTAAATGAAATAGTTCAAGCGCTGTTAAGAAGAAATCGTCCATGTGTGGCACAGACTCTATAAAACATTGGTTATGATTGCTGCCCATTGTGGGATTATTTGTTTAATACATCAAAAGTGCAAACAATCAAATTTTATGTGAGGTGCCCTGAGGACTTCTGGCATAGTCTAAAGGCACAAACCGAAATAAAAATAAACTCCTATAATAAATAGCAATCAGTAAACGCTCTCTTGGAAACTTTCACTTCAACAATAAGCCTTAATAAGTCCTTGAAAACATGACGTAATTCTCAATTAAAGTATTCAAACAGTGCCCTGTGTTACCACTATGAATATATTTTAGTTGTTTTAAATTATAGTCAGGGATATAATACCTTGCAATAACAGTCAGTTGAGAAAACCAGATGTGTTTTCCTTCTAATTGAAATGCTGCCTGTTCTCTAGAAAAGAAATGTTTCAGGTCCTTTTCTTGTTTCAAAGCCAAAGTAGCAGGATGCTATAAATTTGTAATATTTATTTTGCTATAGATATAATGTTCAATTAAACAATTCCCTGTTGTTTTTAATGATACAAGATGTAACTAATGTGGGGTAATTTAATTGTTGTTTCATCTCAGGATGAAAAAAAGTTATTTCCATCCAGTAAACCTCAGTCGTGAATATTTTGGTTCTCTTAGTTGGTCAAATCAGTGAATGAAGTCATACAATATCTCACACCAACAAGTTTGAAGAACTGCTGTAATAAACTTTGTAGGGTTAGTTAAAAGCAGGAACAGACAAATAATTAATCTGGTACCTTGATTATGTTGTATGCACTCTTACAAGGACTAAAGTACAGGATTGGTTCCAATATCTTTCTTTCTTTGCTGGCCGCCTGAGGACACAGTGATCTACCTATTGGCTTCACAAGAGGGGATCCTACACATGCTCGGCACTACTACCTAGGCAGAAGCTGCTAACTTAGGTGTCCTTCTATCATGCAGCGGTAAATGGCCGCTGCTCAGTTCTCTGGCATTCTCAGAGGAGACAGTTCTCCTCTGAATGCTTGTTCATGAAGCAGTGTGGATCACTTCTCCTAATGAGGAGAGAAGCGATCTGTAAATGCTTTGAACTCTAGAAAATGGCTGCTGTTACTGTAATCTTGCGAGATTACAGGAAGAGATCAGTCAAACACACAGTTTGTGGCTCACCCAATTCTCTACCTCTTTGCTGGAGAATCTGGAGGGAGAATTTTCACACTAGTGAAGGGCTGACATTGCTCTTTCATACACTGGCCATTTCTGACAGATTCTGACAGATTCTCTGTGTGCTGATATTATCTCCGCTGATCATTTCTGTTTCCTAAACCACTAATGATCTGAGATCAGCAACGATCCTTAGGATCGCCGCTGATCTCAGTTTCAAAAAAGGACACTTATGTTAGTAAATGTGGGTCAGATGAATCCAATGAGAAGCACCCAGCTATAGAAGGTGTGTCATAAATGAAACACCATCAGTAAAAGAGACTGAGGCTCAACAAAAACCGAGGCTTATGTACACCTTGGGGGATCTTTCACATTGCGGAGAAACAGCAGATCAACAAATAGAACAGTTCATGGTAACCAAACTTTTAACTCCATGAGGCTAGATCATTTGTTCAGTTTGCTAAGTCTGAGTACAGGAACATTATATTATTATTATTATTGTTATCATACAGGATTTATATTTTATATAGCGCCAACAATTTGCACAGCGCTTTAGAAAATGAAGGCAGACATTACAGTTACAATACACTTTAATATAGGTGGAATCAGAGGGCCCTGCTCATTAGAGCTTACAATCTACGAGAATATCCTAAGAGGTTTAATAACTAAAGACATATATGCTGTTTACTCTTGCCTCCTTGCTCTCCTTGCTTGATCTAGCTTTGCCCTACTTACCCTTGCCTTTAAGATTCTTTGTACATTCCTAGTTAGCTTGTAGTTTGGTATTTACATCACTTGCACATGTTGCATTGTTTCGTTATTGGTTTTGACATATTCATTTGTTATATTTTGCATGTTGTATATTCACTAGTAATTTGTGTTGCCCTCACTTGAAGAAAATATTTACCCTTTTGACAATCTTCACTCCTCTCCACCCCTCCTCACCTCCACTCCTCCTTTCTTTAAATAGCTCAGTGTTTAGGTGCCCCCCCCCCATGCACATCATTCACCTAGGAGAATGGCGTGCAATATGCGCCTTTTGCTTCTTGGTATATGCACGTCACATATACCAGGAGACATTGTCTCTCCATTCAATAAAAGAGGAGGGATGGATGTAGCAATGCATCATTGGTAGGCCTGCCTGCTGAAACCAGGAAAACTGGAGCCTACGTCACAACAAAACAAGGTGGCGCAGGACTGAGTGGTGGCAAAACAGAAGAGGATCTCATTGAGACAACGCTGGATCTACTGGGTGGGGGAGTATCTGAATGGCGCAGAAGACAACCTTTGGTAAATAAGGGTTAAAAAAAAAATTTTTGTGGGGGAGCCGAAGATTGCTCTTTAAACTGTGGTATTATCATGTACATAGCTCACATATCGGGTTCCACAAGATCATAGAAAACCAGTAAAAGGTACATAAAAGGTCTGGAATAAGTAGCAGCAAAGTGGAGAACTTGTTGATCTGTCGTTCCTTGCTCTTGGTTTGTTGAGATAGCTGAGCTTGTTCTGTATGTTTGACTACTCTTTCTAGGATCTCACCAGGTAGCTTGGGGGAAAACTCTGTTTACTACTGTCAACTTTTTGTATCTGGACATCAATGATGAAGTGGGTCTGCCTCATATGATCACATTATTTTAAGCCCTCTGTAAAATATATTTGGCCCTATAATCATTTAATATGCAACTCAAATGCAAATTAAATGTGACTAACCAGTGCTTTCTTGTAAGAGAATAGGTACAGGTACTCGTCCCCTTCTCTGAGCTCCGTAGGAGAGTAATAAAGTAGTACTTCAGTTGCTATGCTGAATTGTGGGCATGGACAAATTGCACTAATAGTCTGAGAGCCCTAAGGTGGGAATGGTTCTACAAAACTTGGGTCTACTTCTATACACAGCCCACATATGTCACAGTTCTTGTACCCCTACAAAATGCTTTAAAACTGTGCCACAAGCAAGATTCTAACAGACACATTCAGCATTTATCGCAATTATTATTTATTATAATTTTTTTATTTTTTTTAAACTCTTACATAACACATGCTTTTCAGCCTACTTTAAACATGGCCTAAATTTAAAAAAAAGTCAGTAGCTGCTTATCAACCAGTAACTGTTGAGACAATAAACACTGGTCAGAAGTATGTAATATAAACTATAGCATAAAGAGTGGTCAGGAGTGTGCCATATACAGCCCAGCATACAGAGTGCAGTGGTCATGAGTAAGAAATGTTCAACAATGGGTATTTAGTGCAGGGCTCAGTTATGATGTAGTGCTGAGAAGTGTGTATCACAGGACTCAGGATATTACATCCACAGGCTTAGGGGTATGAATAGGTTCAGGAATGAGTGGCACTTTCTCCCACAGTGGAGAAGCAAATTGAAGGAATGAATAAACAGAACATCAATCTTAAGGTTCCTATTACCATCCATTGGAAAAATCTTACTATAGGTACTTGCTGCTATGGACACCATATAGAGACTGATGGTCTGTATACACCAAAAAAGAAACCACAACGCTCAATAAGCGACCTGCAATTGAATAGAAAACAGGTGTACATTTTAATACCAAAATGATATAATATAAAACATCAAGCATACAGAATATAAGGTATTAAAAACAGGATATTGCAGTTTTTCTGTGTTTAACTCTTTATATTTTGTATGCTTGATTATATATATTTTGCTATTAAAACGTACATATATGTAAACATGCTTTATATTTGTATTTGATTGCAGGCAGCTTATTGCTCTTTGTGGTTTGTTTTTCATGTAGAGAGAAGGTATGTTCTACTGGGAAAAGGGGAAGCTTTCTGAGAATTTTAACTCCAACTCCACCTACAACTTTCAGAACCTAGTCCTTTTAAAGGTCTATCTCTTTTCATAAAGTGTCACATGCTGCTTCTCTTATTAGAGATCTTCAGGTCTGCAAATAACTTTCAGTAGGAAAGTAAAAATGAATGGAATACATTTTTTATGCTTAAATAATAGATTTTTAGGCAGAAAGGTTTCAGAAACATGTAGTTTGCTTTTTCAGGTAGAGTTAATAAAAATAACTGAAAAAAATCATATTTATTTGCACACAAGTAGAGTAGACATCAAAGAACACAAGTTGGTTGAACCCACAGCAAACAGGAAAATCTACGAGCAGAAACAAAACTACGGGTCAGTGAGGTAAGGAAGTTACAAATGAGTACAAGCAATAATGCAAAGATATGAAAAAAGCACTACAATAAATACACACACACTCATGTTTAACTGGGTAGATTGGTGTCTTTATTCAACTTTACAAACTATGTAACTATATGTATCTAACTATGTATGTAAGGTTATAGCATGTTATCCTTTTGTCTGTAGCCTGTGAAGAAACTGAATTCGGAACTACACAGGGGTGACATCCTAGTCATAGCGGCACATAAAGCTTTTGTCCATTTTGAGGTCAATGTGTAGGGTGTGGAATCTCTGCATGAGTTTATATTCCTGTTCCTCTCTCTCTCTCTCTCTCTCTCTCTCTCTCTCTCTCCTAAAGTTTTGCATCAGAGCAGTAACCCTAGTGTCTTTAATACTGTGGTTGTGTCTGCTGAAGTGTTCTGCCAAGGGAAGGCTGATCCTGTTGGAAACAAAGATGGCAGTTCACATATTGATGTAGTGTTCGCCCTGTTTCCCCAAAGTTCATAATGATGCTCCTGTTTGTTGAAGGTTAGGGTCCTCTCCAAAATATCTGTACATCAGAAATAATTAATCAGTGGTGTGACTAATTCTGCAGGAATTTTTTTTCAAAGTACATGTTATTATTATATCCTTGTGAGATAAAAGGATTCCACAACCATAGTGGCCAGGATGATATCATTAGTTATTGGGCCCAGAGTTTCAGTTTGTTGAGAACATCTGCCATGTCCTTAATGTAGCTGGGTGCTTCCCTGTCTAGGGTTTTTTTTGTAAGCATCTATGGGATCTTCCTTGATATTTCAGTAGTGTTCAGAGTTGGATAGTTGCCTTCGTGTCTCCTGAATATAGTTTGAGGTGTGTATGATGGCAACAACTAATATTCAGTGTATTACTACAAAGAAGGTTTCCCAAAAATAAGATGTTTTTAAGGAACAAGGATACAAAAAAAAGTAAATCATTTTATTTGTGAAAATGCTAGAGTGTACTGCATTTAACATATATGTATGTATGTATGTATAAGTGTCCCATAGTTTAACATTCAGAAATGTAATTTTGTATTTTACATTTCAGAACACCGTATAATTATATATTATCAACCTTTATAGCAGATGCTGACTGTTGCTTTCATTTTCTAAACTTTCCTTTGATAGCAACACATAATTTGCACTAATCTTTACAAATGACAAAAGAACAGTATTCTAATTTTGGTACTAAATATGGGAGGAAGACCATGTGAAATGGCTGTGTGGGGCAAAGGAAGTAAAGTGTAGATATTTTGCTAATATCAAAATCTTTAAGTGATAAAGATGATAAATGAGTTATCCACATCTGTAATAACAGTTTGAATGGCGTGATCATTTTAGTTTCAATGTACACACTCTACAAAAAGATCTGAACTTTGCCACAGACATAATATATACACCTTGCAATAAAATTAATTTCATTTCAGTTAATCTGGCACTGGGCACTTCAAGTTTTCATTTAATATTTATTACAACATAAATCTTGGCAGATCTTTTTGATGCAAGGGTAGCCAAGTGGGAAGGTATAGATAATGATATTAGTAAACAGTGGCATGGCAACAAGAAAACATTTATGCCACTGGTTTTGCCAATAGGGGAAAACTGCTCCAACATGTTTCTTGAATTTTTAACAGGTCCTTAATCCTTAAGAGAGAAATAAAAAAAACTGGCATGTCAGACTTGGCAGTGAATATTCAATACTTCAAAATGAAAATGTGTCCACCCTACTATTTCATTATTTTTTTTTTTTTTGCTTCACAGAGTAAGACTGTAGCAATAACCACAGACAAGAAATAGATATTGCTTTTGCAATCTATCTTAATCTTTGCAAATTAATGTAAGTATGGATAGCTTTTTTACATAGCACCAATGTATTGGTGCTAAGAAATAAGAGAGAAAAAAATGTTTTATTAGATTGAGTATCTTCTGTTACAAAATCAGTTTTGTACTCACATGTATAAACACATCAGTGGTTCATATAGTGAACTCGGTGTATTCACCCTGAGGTCATCACAGAGGACAAGGGGGCACTCTTTACGTCTGGAGGAAAAGAAATTTAATCTCCAAATATGGAAAGGTTTCTTCACAGTAAGAGCTGTGAAAATGTGAAATAGACTCCCTCAAGAGTTGGTTCTGGCCAGCTCAGTAGATTGCTTTAGAAAAGGCCTTCCTCTGGATCAACTGTGGGTATAGGATTAAAACTTTTTTTTTCTTATGGCTGAACTAGATGGACTTTTGTCTTTTTTCAGCCAGATTAACTATGTAACTATATGTACTAAAATAAAGTTTCTATATAAACCCTAACAATAAAAAAAATGCTTCTTTTGTTCCCTTTTGACATGTTAAAATAACAAGCATACATATACTTACCTTCTTGGTGCAATGATTTTGCACAGAGCAGCCCCAATCCTCCTCTTCTCAGGCCCTACCATTGCTCTGGGCTCCTCCCACTTGATGAGTGCCCTCGATAGCAAGCTGCTTGCTATGGGGGTACTTGTGTGTGCTCGCTCTTGAGCTCGCTCAGTGAGTAAGTGTTGTCACCCTAGAATAGGAAATTTGTTACTGGCAGGATTACCAGGTGAAATAAAAAGAAGGAAAAAACAATGCGTAGTAATCTGAAATATATTATATTTTAGTTCTTGAGTTTAGATACACTTTTAAAAAATAAATATCATTACATCATTACAGCTCACATTTGTTCAAATTCCTTGTTTCCTGTTGCCTTCACTGCCAACATTTTTCCCAGAGCCTTAAAGCAGTAGTAAGCCTCTTTTGAAAAAAAAAAATAATCTTCGCCCAGGGTAAAGTCATAATGTGCTAGTATGCACGGTATATTAGCACATTACGACAGACTTACCTGCGAAACTGATCCCTCCAGCAGCACTGTCAATGCTGGCAGGGAATCCATCTTCATCCGGTCTTCCTTCTGGCTTCGCTGACTCTGGCCGCTTGAATGGCTGAGCCGCGTTGACGTCATGTAAAATCATGTAAACGGTGCATGTTTAGGAGATATTTATTATAGGATTACCTGTAGGTACAAAGGAAAAAATTAGTTTACTCCCACTTTAAGATTCACAGATATCTGAATTTGGAGGGCAGAAATTGCCTGCATCCCATATCACATAACGTGAACTATCTGCAATGAGCTTTTTTTTACGTCTGTACACCAGGAAAAAATATTTTTAGATGGGTCACTTAATTAATAATGCTGAAAGAGCACTATAAAATATGTTATGGGAACTATTCATTACTTCTGCCGTCTCTTTCCTCTTTGCGCTTCTTTTTTTTTTTTTAAGAGGGTGTACAGATGGAAAATGTTTTAACAAGTGCATTCACCTTAGGAGTTTTCAATAGCTACTCATGCAGATAACTAACTATATATATATATATATATATATATATATATATATATATATATAACTTTGTTTGATAAACATATATATTCCAACATGGGGTTCCACCACTCAGACTATTCAGGAGGATAAAACAGTTCATTGAGGGAGCTGATGTATGAGGGAAGACAATATTCAAAATGAGCAACCCTGTATGTAAGATAATGTCCAATAAAAATATCCCTTTGTGTAAAAGACTTTAAAATGTGTTTGCCTTATCAGAAACAAACTGTCCAAGGACAGTCACCCCCAAAAGCCTCCTAGCCACAACACTACCCTTACCATTGCAGTGCCATATTATCTGTCCTCTAAAACCACAACCAACCCTGCAACTTCTCATAACCACATAAGGACCATAGCATCTACTCCCCAAACCACAGCTCCATCCTTGGCATCTTCGCACCCCACTGAACCACCATCTGACCTTCAAAGTCATTTTTCATGCTGTAGACCACAGCAACCCTAAACCACATTTTATCTTTCCTATACAGACACACAACTGATAACTCTCTAAAGCCACAAAAACCTTCCCCACGGTTATATATCATCTTCTCCAATCACAACACTCCACAAACAGAAAAATCAAGCATCAAGCACACTTACCTGTGGTGCATGGTATTCAGGCAGTGGAGCAAGGTGTACTCCTGGTGTAAAACACTGGGCTTAAATACCCATGTGAGCATGCCCAGAAACAGAAATCATCTGACATCACTACACTAGATGTACAAGTGTTACCATTACCTTATAAGCCTTTTAATTGTGCCTTTCAGCTATTTATTTTGTTGTTGCACAGGCTCTGCACTTTAATATTACAATTCAATACCTAAATGTTTGTGTGTGCATGAGTTTTGAAATCATTAAATAAACAATATTAAGACTTAGAGTAAGGGAAGAAATGCATAAATGAAATAACATCTACTAATCTCACCCCAACAGAAATGTAATCCTGAGTTTATATCATGAGGTTTATGGGAGTTTATTGGAATATACAACAGGGTTCATGTAGTGTGTGACAAGGTGAAGCCTGTTCACTGGTGATTTACAAGCTGCATGAGCTGGTATAACTGTAATTTATAGAACACAGATGGTCGGGAGTGCCCCCGCTGACATCTAGCTGAATCAGAAACTAAGCCCAATGTGTCATCTGTTATGGGTACCCATGGTTCACATCCTAAAATTACACATTGACAAGCATTTTATTGCAAAGAAGAGCATCCTAAAACAGCTTTGTCTTAGAGGAAATCATGAAAATGTACTGCAATATTATCTATGTAAACAGTGGGCTTCTTTCTAAAGTAATTACCAGTTATTTTTTTAAATCATTATTACGTGTGGAGTGTGTATATATAATATGCTTCAGAAGAGTTGTACTCTGTTTACTCCCACATTTTCTTTTTAGAAAAAAATATGAAAAGTAGTTTCTACATTTTAAATATAATATACAATTTATATATGTAAAATATGGGAGACAGATTTACAGAGTATGAATGAAGTGTATCTCACATTGTCTTAAAAATATCAGTGTTCATATAGTCACAGATTTTATAAATGGTTGAATTCCAGACTTTACCTGTCAAAAGATTTGTGAAATGGCCCTGTGGTCAAGCTCACTCATTCCTTCATAGCCTGTCATAGCCAAGTTCTACTCTCTGAGTCTTCCCTGCAGACTACAATGTAATTGAGCAGTACAGCCTGATCTAGGGCCCTCCCAAGTGTGACTGGGCAATGAAGGAGCAGCAGCACACTGAGGAGGTAAGCATTCTGCTTTTTTCCTCCTGTGAAGCTTCCAATGTTACATCAACTACACTGTGCACTGCAGTATAGCCTGATTAGCTGCTTACCCTTGCTTACGTCTTCCATTTTCAAGCTTTTGTTTAGGACATGGTAGGAGACTGATATTAAGACAGATTTAGGTGTGCTAAAATATACTTAAAGCTGAACTCCAGGGATGATATATTTTGCATATGTACATTGGGCTATCCTGGTCCAAGGCAAATAAGCAAGGTGATATCTGATCAGCCTCTGTGTAAGCTGTGAATCACTGAAGTAACCAGGGCTGATGGGTGTTATTTTCTAGGTGCCGTTCCAAGTGGCTGCCCTTCTGCATAGTAGACCGCAGGGATTGCTCACTTGGCATGGCTGCCATTTAAAAAATGCCTTGAATTTTTCTCAATGACTGCAATGCATTCTCTGATTGGGAAATGGGGAAACTGCGACATCACCACACTTCCTGTCCACATCATCCAATCAGAGAGCACTTTGTATTAATTGAGAAAAATTCAAGGTGTTGAATGGTGGCTATGCCAAGCAAATAACTCCCCATCGTTGCTATGCAGAAGGTTAGCTATTTCAGATTGGTACCCGGAAGATCATGTCC
Source organism: Staurois parvus (assembly GCF_062004578.1). Lineage (NCBI taxonomy): Eukaryota > Metazoa > Chordata > Amphibia > Anura > Ranidae > Staurois > Staurois parvus. The sequence continues at coordinate 3,060,874 of NW_028317797.1, read as the reverse complement.
ATTTTGACATTTCAATAAAGTTAGAAGAAAAAAGGTAAATACTGGCCCCTCCAAACCATCACATTGACAGCTGCCCACATGTGTTTTACTGAGTGAGCTTGTGTGAATTGTCCCTCAAGCACAAGCCTGCCTAAAAACTAGCTAGTAAATTGGCAAAGCAGTGAACTAGTCTAATAAACGTGTGAAAAAAATTCAGACATTTTTGACAAATGGGCTAGACCAAGAATGGCAACATGGAACACAACTGATAAACATAAAGGAAGAGATGTCATCATGTATTCTAAGTAAATTGCCCCATAAATACCTTAATTTTAGTGCTGTGTACTTTCGGACTATTGGAGGGGCTGAAGTAAGGGTAGGGAGAAGCTGCCACTTTGCATACTAAGGTATATATTGTGGCAAATCACTTTTTTCTGTTTTGTTTGGGTTAGAACCCCTCTTAGGTTTTTATTGTTATATGAGCTCTGTTAGAAAGACTTTCCTCACTTACATTCCAGATGACAAGAGTTTCAGTAGACAAGAAGTGGGGGAATATCTATAACAGGGACACAGACAGTACTCTAGACAGATAATATTCTAGGCTTCCCCTACTGTACTAAAAACGTTTTTAAATGTATTTATTGGCCATACACAGATATTGCACGTGACACGTAGGAAGGAAGGGTAGAAGTAATGAGAGTTACCCACAAACTAATTTCTTAGCTGCACTGGCATCACGCTTCATGTTCCATTGTTGTGTTAATGGAAAAACACAACGCTCTTTCCAATGCATTTAATCTTCATATTGAATCAGTTTGGGATGATTTTGAGCTCTATTTGAGCGTCTTCACAGATGCTTTTGACTCACAGTTGACCTTCTTTTGACCAGCAATTGAGCTCCTTCAAAGCTGCATCAATGTGCTTCAGGCTGACTTTGTCCCATTGACTTGAAAGGAAAAGCTTTATTGAGCCTAAAAAAACACTGTGGACATTGGAACTCATAGTGCTGAGGTTTATTTTTTGTAAAATATCAGATAGGAACCTGTTTGCAAACTAAAATAAAAAGACCATCAACAGCAAGTAGCATAATCTGTCAGCACAACTGTAGCGTGGCACAAGATTTGTAAATTGACATACTGGTTAACCCACCAATCTCGATTTTGCTGCAACGTGAAAAAAAATTGCAACTTTACTACAGCCCACTCAAATACCTCTCCCTCCTGATTTCAACTTTCAGCTGGCAGGTTGCAACTCAGTATAATAACACTTACAGGTATCTGCAAAGCTGAACTAATAAATGATTTAATGACTTTGAAGGAATACGTAGATGCACCGAAAGTTGTTTTTATATGTTCACTGGACCTGTTCTTTGGTTATAATAAGTAGGTTTCTTTTTTATTGCTGTTTTAACAATAAAACAATAAAAATAACAGATGAAATAATATTAATAATACTATTCATAATAATTATTATAAAATAAAAAGGTAAGTCGGTGATAAAATTTACTTTGATTTTGCAAATATAATTGGGTTATCAAGACTAGTTACAGTAAAAGCAAATAAACAGGCAGTTGTCATATTGCGCAGAAGGGTACAGAAGAAAACCAGAAGAGAAACTGTAATGGAAATAAAATTGACAACCTCTCAAAACTCAGGTGGCACTTTCTCTTGCCAGTTAATTACAGTTTTAATTACACAGCTTCTTGTGACTCCTTGATACCTAATAAACCAGACTCTGTGGGGCGGCAGAGTTGAGTTTTACTTGAACTGCAGGTGTAAGACTCAGCGTGGAGCATAAATCAACTTCTTAAATGAGTTACTAAAGTTATATTTGAGCTTTCTCTTCCTGGCTGACTTTATGGGCTTACCATACCTTGAACGGCAAACATAGCGGTGATCCACTGCAACAATTTTTCTTATTAATCTGCAAGAACAAAATTAAAATGGTTTGTAAGTTAAGTTCTATTAAAACCTAACATGAAAGGTACTTTTTAATTATTTAAACTGCAAATTATTTTTTAATTGTTGTATTACCTTTCTATCATGTAATGCCCAATGCTGTGCTAAAGCAATGAGAAGGCCAATCACAATCAATTATACGCACAGCAAAGATTTTTGCATATATCACTACAGGGTTTTACCTGCTGCTGTTCTATTGAAATAAAACCAGGCAACTCCTACTTTCTGAGTGTTTAGTGGGAGTGTCTGCATTAATCACATGATCAGTGTCAGTGATGTAAGAAGAGAAAAACTAGAACTACACCCAAATGCTGTCTACAATGACATGCTAAGGTCAGACAGATCCCAACGTGTTTCAGATGATTTTCTTCCTCAGGGGACAGCATAGGTATAGATATTTATTTGGGTATGTGTATAAAGTATTACATTAAAAACATCAATGAATTTAAATGAAGCTGGTGTTCACCACCATCCACAAGGGTCAGCTGGGGAGACTTCCACACACCCAACAGGTAGCCACAAGGACCTTCGAAAAGGGCACTAGATGGGCAGGTGCAGGGTCAATGCAGGGTCAATCACATAGTTGTAGGCAAGACATCATGGTCAGGTTGCTTTGATCCATAAATACGGAGTGTATATTATTATTATTATATAGTATTTATATAGCGCCAATAGTTCGCTCAGCGCTGTACATTACAATGGGAGACAATACAAGAGACAGTACAATAACAATACAATACACAAGGGGTTCGAGGGCCCTGCTCCTTGGAGCTTACAATCTAGGTGGGAGGGGATAGTGGTACGAGAGGAAAAGCTGTGGGGGATAGAGTGGTAGGAAGAGTGGAGGAGATCGGCAATTAGCAGGGGGCGGGGTAGGCTTCCCTGAAGAGGTGGGTTTTCAGGGTACGCCTAAAGGAGAGGAGAGTAGGTGATAGTCTGATGGATTGGGGTAGGGAGTTCCAGAGGATGGGTGATGCCCTGGAGAAGTCCTGGAGGCGGGCATGGGAGGAGGAGACCAGGGAACTAGAGAGAAGGAGGTCTTGTGAGGAGCGGAGTGTGCGTTTTGGGTGGTATTTGGATATTAGGTCGGTGATGTAGTTTGGGGCAGTATTATGGACAGCTTTGTACATCGGTGTTAGCATTTTTAATTTGATCCGTTGGGCAATCGGAAGCCAGTGGAGGGATTGGCAGAGGGGGGTGGCGGAAACGGAGCGGTTGGTAAGGTGGATGGGTCTGGATGCCGTATTCAGGATCGACTGAAGCGGGGATAGCCTGTGGTGAGGGAGGCCAGTGAGGAGGGAGTTGCAGTAATCGAGTCTTGATATGATGAGGGAGTGGACAAGTTGTTTAGTGGTTTCTGGGGTTAGGAATGGACGTATTTTGGCAATGTTACGGAGGTGGAGTCTGCATGAGTTTGTTAGCAATTGGACTTGGGGCTGGAAGGATAGATTGGAGTCAAGAATGACACCAAGTGCTCTGGCTTGCGGGGTGGGCCTGATGGTGGCATTGTTGGACGTGATGGAGAAGTCAGTGGGGGGGGTTGCACGGGCCGGGGGGAAAACTAGGAGCTCGGTTTTGTAGAGGTTCAGTTTAAGGAAGTGGAGCAACATCCAATCTGATATGTAGTTCAGTAGGCTAGTGATTCAGGCGGAGACTGAGGGGGTGAGGCGAGGGGTCGAGAGATAGATTTGCGTGTCGTCGGCATAGAGGTGGTAGTTGAAGCCATGAGAGTGTATCAGTTGGCCAAGGGAGGAGGTGTAGATGAAGAAGAGAAGGGGCCTGAGGACAGAGCCTTGAGGGACCCCGACAGAGAGGGGGAGTGAGGGGGAGGTGGTAGCGTTATAGGTAATGCTGAAGGAGCGTTGTAATAGGTAGGACGAGAGCCAGGAGAGAGCGGAGTCTCTGAGGCAAAGAAAGTGTAGTTTTTTGAGGAGGAGGGGGTGGTCGACTGTGTCGAAAGCCGCGGAGAGGTCAAGGAGTAGGAGCACTGAATAGTGGCCATTAGCTTTGGTGGCTAGCAGGTCATTGGAGAGTTTAAGTAAGGCAGTTTCGGTGGAGTGTAGGGGACGGAAGCCAGACTGTAGGGGGTTGAGGAGGTTGTTATCGTTGAGGTGGGAGCTTAGGCAATTATAGACTAAGCGCTCAAGGAGTTTGGATGTAAATGGCAGCAGGGAGATGGGTCTAAGGTTGTTCTGGTCAGTGGGGTCCAGGGAGGGCTTTTTAAGTATGGGAGTGCTTCAGAGGGGAGGGGAATGCACCAGAAGAGAGGGAGAGATTAAAGATGTGGGTGAGGGAGCGTAGGATGGAGGAGGAGGGAGGTCGTAGGAGTTGTGAGGGGACAGGGTCGAGGGGGCAGGTGGTGAGGCGGGCTTCAGAGAAGACCTTAGTGACCTCCTCAGTGGTAGTAAGATCGAAGGAGTGGAGTGTTGAGGGGGCTTTAGTGTGAGGGATTTTAGGTGGGGTGGAGGTCTGAACAGTGGTGAGGGTAAGGGAGAGGGGTGCTGAGGGGGTTGCTGTGTGAGAGGAGATAGGTGGGGAGAAAGTCTGAGCAGCGGGGATGACCCTGCAAATCGTGTCAATCTTGTTTTTGAAGTGATTGGCAATCTCGAGGGCGGTGAGTGAGATGCTGGGTGAAGGTGGGGGCGGAGAGAGTAGAGAGTTGAAGGTAGAGAAGAGCCGGCAAGGATTGGAGGAGAGGGTATTGATGAGGGTCAGATAGTAGGCTTGTTTGGCAGCATGGAGGGAGGAGGTGTAGGTGTGGAAGGCGGATTAATAGTGGGTGAACGCTAGTTGGGATCTGGTTTTGAGCCATAGTCGCTCCAGCGCACGAATGCGTCGTTTGAGAGCTTTGGTATGATCAGTCTGCCAGAGTTGGAGCGGTCGGGGTCTGATATTTTGTGTGGTTAAAGGCGCTAGCGAGTCAAGAGCAGTTGACAGCGAGTTGTTATAGGCAGTCGTAGCCAGGTCGGAGCAGGACAGGGGAAGGATGCTGTCGTAAAGTTTATATTATATTATATATTATTATTTTTATTGTATATAATATTTTATGACATTGTGCTACATGTGTATGTTATCATCTAGAAAAGCAATGATTTTTTTAAATCATGGGACTATGAGGTCCTCTATTTTTGTCTTATCTCTAAAATAAAAATTGGCAAATTGCCTTTTAGGCGAATTATACGTGTGATTCTACCTTTAAAGTCCAAGGAGGTTTTCATTGTATTTTTTCTTGCAGATTCTTATTATATTCTCTTCTGTATATTTTGTAACAGACATTGTCAGTCCACTTTCTGAAATCTATCAAAATGAGCTAACTGGGATTTGTTTTTGCCTTATAATCATATGGTGTCTCCTGGTGTCACTATGAGAAGCAGCATATGCCTTCAGATATGCTCGTTTTTCACTAGAGCTTAAAGAAGGAGCTTAAAAATCCAAAGTCTCTAACTCACATTCATACATACACATATTAGAGCCAATTAACCTACCAGCATGTCTTTGGAGTGTGGGAGGAAACTAGAGTACCCGGAGGAAACCCGCACAGACACAGGGAGGACATGCAAACTCCGTGCATGTATTGTCATGGTTAGGATTCAGTTAACCAATTTTAGGCACAAAAGATGAAGATTCTATCAAATCTTGTCTAGAAAATCAAATTCCACTATTGCGTTGATTGCCAAAAAGTTGGATTTCATATTTTTATATGAAATTGGATTTCTTTAATACTAAAATAATGAATTTGTGATAATAGCTATCTTTGTTACATTTAGACATGCAGTACTGTATATGCATCTCATATGCATCTGTGGTATGATAGTAAGATCTCACACTTTGGTATAGCCATTATGAATATTTGAGCTGTTTAGCAGCAAATAGAAATATCTCAGTTTTATCAAAATATCCCATGTTTACTTCATGCTTTGGCTGCCTCCTAATTTAGGTGCAATATTTTCAAGGAAATATTGAAAACATCTCTGCAGTAGATGCACATTCCCCCATGTTTTATCTTATTGAAGACCCTGCATTTACATAGAAATACCTAACCACAATATGGGCCTAACAAACCTTCTACCTATTTGGAGTCTATGGTCACTTTGTAATAATCAGCCAAAAAATCAAACTCCACTGTTTAGACTACAATCAGGGGCAGACTGGCAATTCATGGGGCCCCCGGGCAATAGGGGATCATAGGGCCCCTGTGATCTCGCCCACACTCAAACCACACCCAAAACAGCCCATGAAAGGTACCAGGGGCACCTCATGGGGCCCCCTACTGACCCCAGGCCCTCGGGCACTGCCCAAGTGCCGGAATTGTCAGTCCACATCTGACTACAATGGATCTGTTGCAGTACATATAGCTTTGTTTGATTCTTAATTGCTTTATACATAAATATATCTGTTGATCTTCCAGAAAGCCACTGGTTTTTCAGCACTGTTGTGGACTGACAACACAAAGGATTTTTGTTGCTTAAGTGTCAGTCCTGCCCAGTGTCTTTTGCTAAACTATATGGCCATTCCTACTGGCAAATCCCTACAATATAAAAACTAAACATTCTGTAGTTCAAAATTACTAAGAGGGATAAACAAACTTTTTGAGATCACACAGGCAGTATACAGAGGATATAGGGCAGCTCTGGATTGCTGACAAGATCAACAGTTTTGTTGTACTTATCAGATATAACAAAATGCTTCCAATGGTATATTTATCAGACTAAAAGGGAGCAATAAGAGAAGTTTTTAACACCCAGTGAGGTACTTTTTTAAGACCATATAAGGTGTTTTTTAAATAACAAACATATCATAAATACCTGCTGTATACAGAGCAGACCCAAACCTGCTCTTGGGCCCCCACCAGTGGCACCTGCTCTTCTCGGTGGTAACCCATAGGAAGCCTCCTTTTATGGGGAACCATCTGCTGTCTCACTCCTGAGCTGCGCTGCCCACATCCCTAGAGCCGCTACAGACAGACACAGTGCTGGAACGTGTAAGGAGGTAAGTATAAAGTAGGGGGAGGGAGTGATACTGGTACCTAAACATTTTTTTACCTTAACGCAGGGAATGGCAGAACCACTTTAAGGGGCAATACTGAGTACTTCTGACTGTTGAAAATGATTGTTATTGATTGCAGAGATTTTCTAACTTGGAAGGAATGTGTACATGCACGACTTTTGTCTCCCTGGTACAGCAACAAGAAAAAAAATCAGATTCAAGTCCTGCATGGACAAAGCATATGTTCACTTCAATACTGAGATCAAAAGACTTGTAAGCAAAAAAACTTTTACTTAAATACAAAGAAATCTAACATCCAAAATAATTTTTACACAACCAACTAACACAAAGGTCAGCCAAATATGGACCAAATGTATAGATAACTGGCTAATAAGATAAGAGTACAACATAAACACTAAAAGGTGAGCAATAATAGAAAAAATCCTCCTGCGCTGCCAGAAACCAAAAATAACCACCGAGTGGCTGCAGACACCTACCTATATACCTAATAGTGACAGAAGAAATATATAACTAATTGATGCTGCGCTACTCCATAAATAAAATGGATGCATAAATGAAAAATAAATAATTAAATGAATATAACCCCACACCCAAGTGTAGGAGTAGAGGACTAATGAAAAAACACGAGCAAAAAATTCAATCAATATACACAAAACCACACAGCGTATATGCAGTGCCAGTGATAAATCCAGTGTACTGGTGACCAAATGTAAAAAAATATATATAAAAGTGCCACAATATAGTTTAAGTCCCAAATAAATCAATCAATGTGGTGTACAGTCCCAGTACATATTTAGTGTACAGTCCCAATTGAAACAGTGTATCTTCAACATAAGCATCCAGTGATCACTGTAATGAACCAATCCTCCACCAGCTAGCATGCGCGCTCACCTCCAAACTGCAACCCGCAAGGGGTCATAAGGCTTTAAATGCACTCAAAGTGATGATATCTCCCTTAATAGTAATCAGGGCAATCCTCTATGCTGGAATTAGTAAACACTCACAGGTGTACCAGTGATAATACCTCAGATGTCCTTTCATAGATATGGCCAAAAAATTCTCCTCTCCAATGTCCCCACATAAAAAATTGAATCAGAAGCTTCCCATAGTGTAGTAAGTCAATATTTATTAATAAAAGGGGAAACAAAGTGACTACTCACATTTAAAACAGGGTCCACAGACCCATACAGGCAAGAAATACTGCAATGCAGAAAGGTGTATGCACTTAGGGAGCACCAAGATGGCGACTGCTGTTCATACTGGAAATTACGTCACCACACTACCGTCCTACACGTTACGTCACAAGTCATGTGACTTCCTCAGGGCTCCAAGCCCAATCAATTATGTGCAAGCGAAAATTTTATATTCCTTGCACATGAGAGGATATTCTTTGCAAAGTGAAATTTCACCACATTCACAAAATTCTGGGTTGGTACACTTGCAAAGTGACCAGCCTGTTTGCCTTTAATATATCAACTCCACTATCTCTCCTTTCTCTTGTTTAGTGGTGTGTTCAGTATATTAAGCAGCTGTTAAAAAATGCAGGCATCATACTTACTCTAATCGTATAGTCTGGCATTTGTTTTCACTAAAATAACAGCATGACACAAAGGGGTGGAGCTTGGTATAAAAAGGCATCATGATTCAGCTGTGCCTGGAGCAGTATGGTATCCAAACACAGCCCTAACTTTATATAAGTCCATTCCCAGGTCCAATCGCTGACAAATTCATGTAGACTCCACCTCCGCAACATCGCCAAAATACGCCCATTCCTAACCCCAGAAACTACTAAGCAACTCATTCACTCCCTTATTATATCTTGACTTGACTACTGTAACTCGCTCCTCACCGGCTTACCTCATCACAGGCTATCCCCACTTCGGTCTATCCTGAATTCTGCGGCCAGACTCATCCACCTTACTAACCGCTCCGTATCCGCCACCCCCCTCTGCCACTCCCTCCACTGGCTTCCGATTGCCCAACACATAAAATTCAAATTACTAACAATAACGTACAAAAGCTGTTCATAACACTGCCCCAAACGACATCACCGTCCTGATATCCATATACCACCCAAAACGCACTCTCCGCTCCTCAGCAGACCTCCTACTCTCTAGTTCCCTGGTCTCCTCCTCCCATGCCCGTCTCCAGGACTTCTCCAGATCTTCCCCCATCCTCTGGAACTCACTACCCCAATCCATCAGACTGTCACGTACCCTCCTCACCTTTAGGTGCACCCTGAAAACCCATCTCTTCAGGGAAGCCTACCCCACCCTCACCTAATTGCCAATCTCCTCCACTCTTCCTACCACTCCATCCCCCACAGCTATCTCCTCCTGTACCACTATCCCCTCCCTCCTAGATTGTAAGCTCCAAGGAGCAGGGCCCTCGATCCCCTCGTGTATTGCACTGTATTGTTACTGTACTGTCTCGTGTACTGTCTCCCATTGTAATGTACAGCGCTGAGCAAACTGTTGGCGCTATATAAATACTGTATAATAATAATAATATAAGAAATTCAAATAAAATATAAATAAAAATAAATTTAATTGTTTTTTAAGCCCTATAAACCTGCTAGTGATTCAACAGCAGATAAAAGAAAATGAAAAAAAAAAAAGATGTAAAGGAAAAATAAATTCTGATTTACTCCATGCATAATGAAATACAAGCTCACAGCTGGTCAAAATAGGAAATAACAGTCATGCTTAGGCTTGCCTAGACCTCATGAACCCAGTAACAGTTGCCTCCTATGTGCCCCCTGTAGTTAAACTCTAGCACACGACATGTGGCCCCTTGACTTTATAAAGTCAAGCAACTTGCCTGTTTCTTATGTCTTATGTTTTACAGAAAGGGGATCATAATTCCAATTTACACTAGTTTCTCTAAATGCATTCGGTCTATAGATATCTCATCATACCACATATAACTTTTTCATACCTGCAGCATCTTGTTTTTCTATTACATCTTCTGTAGAACAGTTCCCATGTTTTCAAGCTCAAACTTACAAGCAATGGATTATATCACTGTCACATCTGCAGTTTGTTACAACCCACCTGTAGAAAAAAGCCTTATATAATCCAAACAGCAGGTTCCACTCACACAAGATAACAGAGGAGAGCAAAAGATGAATGGGGCAAATGAAAGAAGGTCAATCATCATCAGGCAAGTGAAAAGCCGTGTGGTTTACTTCTGTGCTTCACTTGTGTATAGCACAAGGTCTTTTATTTATTAAAGTCTTTGGCTCATTATGGGAAAGTGCATAAGGGTATTAGGAAGTGTCCACTTCTTCAGTTTTGACGGTGGTAGTACTCTAGTTCTGGAAGAAGCAGAATGTACCTAAAGATTATATGCATTTGGATTTTTTTATTCTGTTTCTACACATTTAAAAAAACACTGCACTAAAACTGTTTGGAATTCTAAAAGGTTTACTGATTCACTGTAATCAATACTTAATACATTTTGATACATTTTAATTATTGAATTTCTTTTGTTTGCATACTTGAGATTTTTTCTTTTTATACAGTATAATTGAAAAATGTACTTGATGTTAAATAACTTATCAAAGTGGTCCCTTTAAAGTATATGTAAACCCAATCATTCAAATTAGCTTTAACAAATTTATAGAATTTCAAAACTCATTTGTAACATTTTTAAATGTGCAGCTTTCAGAGTCCATGCACACAGACCTAAAAAAATGACAATGCTCTTGGAAGAAAAAAACTGAAATTTTGAGTGTTTTTTTGTACTAGCGTTTAGGAGTGTTTAGCATTTTTTTTCTACCAGAAAAATGCTCTTAACCACTTCCAGACCGGACACTTTTACCCCCATCCTGACCAGGGCAATTTTCAGCTTTCAGCGCTATCACACTTTGAATGACAATTGCATGGTCATGCAACACTGTACCCAAATGAATTTTGTACCATTTTTTGGACACAGATAAAGCTTTATTTTGGTGGTATTTATTCACCGCTGGGATTTTAATTTTTTTTTGCTATGTAAATGAAAAAGTCCCAAAATTTTGAAAAAAAGTGTTTTTTTATAAAATTTTGCAAATAAATAATATTTCATCATAAATCTTTGCCAAAATTTATTCCGTTATCTTTTTAGTAAAAAAAAAAAATCCAAATTAGTTTATAACCAAAAATTATAATTTTTATTTATTTTTTTTTACATTTTTATTTTATTTTTTTATATTATTATTTTTTATTTATTTATTTATTTTTTTACATACTGTCACCCTAGCAGTACAGTGTCACCATGGTGACACTGTACTACTTGTGGGGGGTGATGAAGATTTTTTTTTTTACACTGATTGCTTTTACACCCATACAGGATGTAAAAGCAATCATTTCTCTTTCTCTCCGTCTGCATTCTTGCACTCATTGAGAAGTGCTGAGTGAGCTGTGATTGGTCACAGCTTATCACATGGTACAAGGCTGTTGTGAATAGCCTTGTACCATGTGACCTCTGTGATCATTCACAGATTTCACACGTAGTAAGCAATGATGTCACAAGTGACATCTTGCTTACTACTTTGCATGTGATCACTGATTGGCCAATCAGTGATCACATGATCGGGACCTCGTACAGAGGTCCCGTCCGACGATCGGTGTTTCACTGTGTCCGGAGGACAAAGCGGGCACCGGATCGCTGCCCTACTCCTTTCTAAAGCCTCTCCAAACCCCCAGTGCAATATATATGCTCACTTTTGAAACTGGACCCCAATATAAATCAAGGTCACACAGGCTTAACTCGTTATAACCAGGGGGATATCTCAAGCCTTCCACTTCTGTCTTCTCCTCTACCTCCTGCCACTGCTTCACCTTGACAAACACAGGTACATGCAAACAAAAAATAAAAAAATATAGTACTCTCCATATAGAAATGACTGGCTTGTAATTAGACACACTCACATTACTAATACAGTCATGCCAACAAATCTCTGCTGTAATTATATATATATATATATATATATATATATATTATGTGTATAGAGAGAGAGAGTTTATGTGTGTATATATATAGCACATCTGTGCAAGCTGGCTCCTCACCTCCTAAAATGGACCCCAATATCCTGAGATCATGTATTTCTCCTCCAACACAATATTTCTTCCACTTTACTTCAGTACTCCTTTCCTCCTGCAGCAAAGCGTTCAGAGATCGGATCACACGTAAATACAGTATTCTCTGCTAAAACCACACTTGATATTATTATTATTACTATACAGGATTTATATAGCGCCAACAGTTTGCGCAGAGCTTTACAAAATGAGCAATTTATTAGAAACAACAGTAAACCACATTAATCACATAAAAAAAAAGTCAGCAAAGTGCTATGATATGCACTATATAAACACCATATTAGCAAGGGATCAATTCACAGCTCATAATAGACAACCAGGACCACATGCATCTTACGGACATTTGCAGCATGGCTCCGCCTCTATACGTGTTACACCCTCTGGGCTTTCTCAGTAGGTCAACAACAGGGAATTGTTTTCTGGGGCAGCCAGTGTAGAAGAATAGTACTGGAATTTTAGAGCCTCTTAACAAGTAAGCTGTGGTCCCTGAATTCAATTAAAGTGTTATTAAAAACAGGACCCTGCATTCACTATATCTGGTCTCCCACAGTACACAGAACAAGGAAATACAATTATTTTAGTAAATATAAACTGCTAAATACCTTTTCTCATCCGCAGGTAAAGCAGTCTTGTGACTTCTATCAGTGTCCAGTAGAGCATTGTAGGAGGAGTTTTCATTTTCCCCTATGAGGCTGCAGGACCCCTGTCTGGACAGCGCTGATCACATGCACCCTCCCATGAAAAAGAAAACTATCTAGCAATACACACTAAACTGAGCATGTGCAGCTTGTCTCCATGCCTGTGTTTTATCAGGTTATATATTGGGGACAGTAGAAGAAGAGGAGGATCAGAGAAGAGAGGATAAAACATCCTTTTTACACAATGCAGAGGAATAATCCCTTAGGTTCCACAGCGAGTATAACAAGCATGCTTTACTGCATATACTTTACTGAATATAAAGACTGATTTTACTGTTGTGTGCAAACTTGTGCTCTTTGACTGGGGTACATTAAAGGTTTTTCATCTGCATCAAGCAAAAGATGAAATGTAATATCTGGTACTGATGAGTGTGGTGAGATAACCAAAGTCATGTTTTTTGTAATATTCCAAATGCACTTAATCAGGAATTCTATGATTAAGTGAATTTATATGGATTATGTTGAAGATTCTGTAAGCATCCATCTTCACATGGCTTTATAATAAAAAATCGGAACAGAAGAATAGTGTCAGCCCTTCTTTGCTTTGCATGAACCAATGGCCCGTGGACCATGCCCAGTTGTATACAAATCACGCAGGCACCTAGCACTTCTGGACATATGGGAGGTTGACTTCTTAAAATAGGGAATTAGGTGAAGCTCTGTTGACATCCTTCAGTCATGTGCAAGCAAAAAATGTTTTTTTTCCTTCCCTGCAATTGATTGGGTATTCTTTGCAAAGTGAAACTTCACCACATTCACTAGTCTATGGGGAAAATTCCCCTTCAAGGTGCAAATTCCCTTGCCTTTTGTAAATCAGCCTCATGATGTGGACACTACACCAAGCTGAGCCAGAGTACTATACTGATGGCTTAGGTAGGCAAACAATTACTTTACTGTATTTAATAAATGATTCTACCTAAAAGGGATATAGTCACTAAAGTCAGAGCTTGGTGGGCTGCCCCTGGTTACTTCTTTTTCTTACATAGTGTAACAGAAAGATCTCCCTTATTTCGTGACTTCATTCCTTCCAACCTGGAGGATTTGGAGTCCCCCTTTGTGTGTTTCAGCACTGCCAGTTGCATCCTTTGTAACCTAAAATGAATTAGTAATCCAACAGGAAGAGTTGGACCCACTGTCAAGGTCCTACCTTTTCCCTGAGGTTATGTTGCTCCATGTGCTGGCGTCCATCTTGGATTTTGGCTGTGCATGGTGGGAATCCTTTTATGCCTTCAGGTCTCTGAGGTCCATCCCCAGAGGGGTGTGGCTGATGACATATAAGCCTGTGGCCCGCACATGCTCTTTGCACTTGTGTCTTGTGTCTTTGTGTTGCTATTACTCTGTTCTGACTCTCGTGACTCTCCTGGTATCTGATTCGGCTTGTGACTCGACTATTCTTTGTATTCTCCTTTGATCTGACCCTCTGTTGCTGAACCCGGCTCGTGACCTGTGATTCTCGTCTGCTGTCCTGTACTGTTTTGTCCTATTGTTGTTGACCCGGCCTGTCTGACTACTCTTTTGTCTCTTCCACCAGCTACACGCCATTGGCGGCGGCCATTACCGCAGCTGAGGTGTCTCGGGGGCCGCGACCTGGTTCCTGGCTGCGTCAAGTCCATCCCCACCATCAGGGGCCCTGGTGAAGGGCCTGTGGATGGTGGTCGTCATCAGCCAGTGCGTTACATTGTTAGGCCTGCCTGTCTGTTCCTCGGCCCCTGCCCTGACAATACACAAGTGCCATGAACCCTGACGGTGCAGGCACGCCTTCGCTCCCAACGCTAGTCACCAGACTCGATCAACAGGATCACCTGTTGGATCAGTTCGCTCAGGCGTTGCAAACTCTGCTTGCACGCACTGCACACCTTGCTCCTGGTGCTATTAGACCGGTAGTCACTCCGGTGGTCTCTCCCGCTGCTTCTCCGCCTATTGCGTCCACCACCTCGGCGGCTGCATCAGTGGCGCCTAGAGGTATGACTGGTTCTGCCCCTCTTCCACAGCGCTTTGGGGGTGAGCCGAGTCAGTGTCATGGGTTCCTCAACCAGGTGGGTATTTATTTTGAACTAATCCCCCACGCCTTTCCGTCTGAGAGGTCAAAGGTGGGGTTCCTAATTTCACTACTCTCAGACAAGGCCTTGGCCTGGGCAAATCCCTTATGGGAGAGGAACGACCCGGTGATTCAAGATTTTTCCGGTTTTGTCGATGCCTTCCGTAGGGTATTCGACGTACCGGCTCGTTCCGCCTCGGCGGCCAAGCTGCTCATGACCATGCATCAGGGTTCACGGACCGTGGTCGAGTACGCCATAGAGTTTCGTACCCTGGCGGCAGAGGTTGGTTGGAACAATGAGGCTCTGGTGGCTGCGTTTTCCCATGGTCTTTCTGACACATTGAAGGACGAGATTGCAGCTAAGGAACTGCCTGTGGTGTTGGAGGAGCTCATCTCTTTCCTGATCCTGATTGACACCAGGCTCAGGGAGAGGCCTTCACTCAAAGAACGCCTGCAGAGGCCTTCCAATTGACTAGCACCTGCGTTTTCTGTCCCACCCATTCCTCCCTCTCCTCCCACGCCTCCTGGGAATAGCTTGTCTGGTGGGGAACCCATGCAGCTGGGGTTTGCTCGCCTTTCTGAGGGAGAGCGGGCCGCTCGGCGTCGGGAGGGTCGCTGCCTGTACTGTGGCCTCGGAGGGCACTTTCGGCAGTCTTGTCCGGTCCGTCCGGGAAACGCTCGCACCTGAGATCCTGTCGGGGACAGATCTTGGGTGGAGTTTCCTCGTCCCCGGCATTCCGCAAGGATAAGCCACTGATCACCGTGGTCCTTTCTTGGACGGAGGGCTCGGTGACGACCCAGGCGTTGGTAGACTCTGGGGCCGGTGGGTTATTCTTGGACAGCTCGTTTGCTGCACAGCACTCCATTCCCCTGCAGGCTCGTGCTACCCCATTGGTTCTCGAAGCAATAGATGGCAGGTCCCTGCAACCGCCGCAGGTTACCCACGAGTCTCTGCCAATAGAGGTAGCCATTGGGGCTGTTCACAGGGAGTTGGCCTGTTTTCAGGTGATTTCTTCCCCACACTATTCGGTGGTTTTGGGGTATCCCTGGCTCCAGAGGCACAATCCAACCTTCAATTGGCAAACAGCCGAGATTCTCTCATGGTCTCCACAGTGTGGGGCCGGGTGCATCCGGGGGCCGTTTAAGGTATTGTGTGCCTCCTCGGACTCTGCGTTGCCCACCGACTATGGGGAGTACCGGGACGTGTTTGATAAGGTACGCGCTGGTACCTTACCACCACATCGTCCTTATGACTGCGCCATATCCTTGCAACCCGGGGCCACTCCTCCGCGTGGCAGGGTGTACCCTCTCTCGGTTGCGGAGAATAAGGCCATGGAGGAGTACGTTGTGGATGCGCTTTCCCGGGGGCACATTCGTAAGTCTACTTCTCCAGCAGGAGCAGGTTTTTTTTTCGTAGAGAAGAAAGGTGGGGAATTGAGGCCCTGCATCGATTATAAGGGTCTCAATCGGATTACCATTAAAAATGCATACCCAATTCCTTTGATTTCTGAGTTCTTCGACCGCCTTAATGGAGCAACAGTCTTTACCAAACTCGACCTTAGGGCGGCGTACAACCTCGTATGGATCAGACAGGGGGAGGGGCCCTTGAGGAGGTGGTACTGTCAAGGTCCTACCTTTTCCCTGAGGTTATGTTGCTCCATGTGCTGGCATCCATCTTGGATTTCGGCTGTGCATGGTGGGAATCCTTTTATGCCTTCAGGTCTCTGAGGTCCATCCCCCAGAGGGGTGTGGCTGATAACATATAAGCCTGTGGCCCGCACATGCTCTTTGCACTTGTGTCTTGTGTCTTTGTGTTGCTATTACTCTGTTCTGACTCTCGTGACTCTCCTGGTATCTGATTCGGCTTGTGACTCGACTATTCTTTGTATTCTCCTTTGATCTGACCCTCTGTTGCTGAACCCGGCTTGTGACCTGTGATTCTTGTCTGCTGTCCTGTACTGTTTTGTCCTATTGTTGTTGACCCGGCCTGTCTGACTACTCTTTTGTCTCTTCCACCAGCTACACACCATTGGCGGTGGCCATTACCGCAGCTGAGGTGTCTCGGGGGCCGCGACCTGGTTCCTGGCTGCGTCAAGTCCATCCCCACCATCAGGGGCCCTGGTGAAGGGCAGCCTGGGACTTAGACTCCGCGCCCTGAGGGACTTCGGTCTGTGGGTGGTGGTCGTCGTCAGCCAGTGCGTTACATTGTTAGGCCTGCCTGTCTGTTCCTCGGCCCCTGCCCTGACACCCTCTCATATGAACCACAACAGGTGTGCAGACCCAGGATCTCAAATGATCTCACTAACAGAGCTACTGATAGAAACGGATGGGTAGTTCAACCCTTCAGCGTATACCAAGTATTACAGTATTAGTTTTGGGTGGACTAAGGCTGGCCATACACTATAGAATTTTCTGTCCAATTTCTGCCCAATTTCCTTTAGATTTATCTTCAACTATGTAGTGCAAGAGCCTGCCTAATTGGATACAATTGAAAGTGTTGTTAGGTTTGACCTTCTATTACTGTATATAGTTTTTGGTAAATCTAAACCAAAAATCTCAAGAAAATTGTATAATGTATGGCCAGCCTAACTATTTAATGCGAGCTGTCATTAAATGATGCAAAATAGTGAAAAAGAAATTATCACTCCGGTTATTCAAGCATTGGTAAACCCTTGAAAAGCCACTAGAAGCAAGTTAAGTCTGATCCTCTAATCATTGTACACTGCAAACAATTACTGTTGACACATTTGTATAGCAGAGGTTCACTTTTACAGGAAAGGTTGATATGGCTTTCAGGCGTCAAAGGAAACAGGTCTGTAAACATTTCCAATCCATTTGACCCATTTTCCTATTCCACTGGTCTAAAGTGGAATAAAAAGATTTAAAGTGACCCATACATAAAGATATAAGGAACTGCCCTTTTAAATAAGATAGCTGATACCTGCCTGTGCTTGTGGCACTGAACTTTACTGAACTGAGGAGATCAGGGACGGACTGACCATTTGGAAACTCGGGCAATGCCCGAGGGCCCGGGGTCAGTAGGGGGCCCCATGAGATGCCCCTGGTACCTTTTTCATACCCCCCCCCCCCGGATCCTATTAAATGATTTAAAATATGACACACACACACTTTAAGTGGCATAAAACTGTCTGCAGCACTTGTATTGGTATAATTAAATAAATAAATAATGTATCTCAAATCATTTATTGAATGTAATAGACAGACTTTAAGTGGAGCTCCACCCAAAAGGGGAAATTCAGCTTTAAGGCCTCGTCCTCTCCCCTTTAAAGAGTTGCATCTTTGGCACTAAATTTTGACAGGTACCCTCTCCTACCTCTGCTGTGATTGCCTAGGCGATCAGTGGAAGTTGTCCCCCCTCCCTCCCTGAAGTCTTCTATGTCCTTCATAAATTACCATTTGAGTTACTTGCTTTAAGGTGATTTAAATCCCAAGTTAAAAAGAGGGAGAGGCAGCTTCATGCCCATAACAGCAGGCCAAAGAATTGTGCCCACTTTTCACATTCTTGCCCTAGTGATGGCCGTCAATAGTGGTATTTAATTCACTATATTCAAGGGGACAAAGATTGTAACCCTTCCTTATACTACTCAATGCCAAAATAAACGTTTGGTCTGCAGTGCCATTCGAATCTCCCTTGGAATTGTTATTAGAAGCATCAGTATAGAGACAAAAAAATGTACCGTCCACTACCCCTTCCCAGTCTGGAAATTTAGGTGTAGCCATTTGTGGCAGAATACTCTCTAATGTTTACTCAGTACCCACATTCTTCTAATCACTTTTACAGGAACTATTAACCTTCTTGGCGGTCTAACTAATCAAGATTTTTGAATGTCAAAGCGATACATTGTTTTTCATGGAAATTTGTTGTTTTATATTGCCTGTAATTCTTAGGAATAACTTACTTCAATCTGTCCAAACAAGAGTCTAGTAAACATCCCGGGCATGGTAAAGTTTGAAACACGAAATCATAAATTATAATATAATAAATAATTGTAAAAACATAATAATATAATAATAATCATTTTTATTCAATAATGTAATCAAACCAAAAATACCTAAATTTGAAATATAGCGCCAAGTTCACACATCGCTGAGCAAAGTCGCAGAATCGTTTTTAGTGTCTGATGACGAATTTCCCCCACGAATCATTATCACTCAATTCTGCAAGCGATTCTAATTCACTGTTGCTGTTTTCTAGCTGGTCTAAAACTGCTTTCGACCTAAAGGGAAGCTTTTTGGATGCCATAGACGTTTCTTAGTTTCAAGGCAGAAAGAACAGTAAAAATGCAGGCAGGGCACAGGACAAAGCACTAGGGACAAGATTTAGGTGAAATGCTTTGATACAGTAATGTAATACTAAGAGATTACAATGTATTGTGTGTAAATACAATTTTTACTTTTTTTAATCTCCCGCCGGTTCCGCCCCCCCGTACGCCCCGACGCTTGCAGGGAACGGAACCCAGAAGAATGATGCCGGCACCGGCCGGCGGACATGGCTGGGGGATACAGTGGGAGGACCTTGCGGGATCGAGGGACAAAGTAAGGCTCAAGGGATGGCTGCAGTGTAATCCCGAGTGTGGCTCAGGGTTACCGCCTCCGGTACTGAACTTAACCCCGAGCTACACTCGGGATTACCGCCAGGAAGGTTAAAGTCTAACTACAGCCAAATTTGTTTTAATGTTTTTTACTTTTAAAAAGTGTAGAAAACGTTTAAAATGCTTTTTTTTTTTCTGGTTTGTGTCCTATTGAGGAAGTTTTCCCTTCTTTTCCTGTCTGTCTTGTGAGACACTAAAGGAAGTGAAAGGAACAGCAATAAAAAAAACATACAAAAAAATAAATTTTGGCTATAGGTTTACTTTAAGTGCTAAGCTTTTACAGTCAGAAGGATCGGTTAAGGGTGCGTGCATGTCAGAGGTTTTGTCCACAGCCCAACAGCTGTCAGGGCACGTTGCAGCGCGTCACATGACCCTAAACCCCGCCTCGCCTCCCGGCTTCTGAAACTCTTAAAGGGCAAGGAGGCGCCCGCGCGAAAGGGTTAAAATTCTCTCATGAAAAAGATAAAATTTTCATACAGTCAGAAAATCAATTTTAAATTTTTTTACTCAAATTTTTCAATGAGTTTCAGCAAAATATGTGTACATTGTACAAGTGCAGTGTTATATGAGGAGGGGTATTTCTGCAGCCTCTTCTCACATGATACTTTTCAATCTAAAATGTTACAGAGGGTAGTGATGGAACCACATCACTACTGTGTCCTGTACTGATGTAAGAGCTGATGAAAAGAACCACAAAGAGTAGTGGGGGACCTGGAGTTCTGATGATTCTACATGTAGCAGTATTTCCTCCAGGGGCGGACTGACAACTCATGGGGCCCCGGGCAATAGAGGATCATGGGGCCCCTGTGTCCTTGCCCCAACTCAAAAAAGCCTATGAAAAAGGTACCAGGGGCATCTCATGGGGCCCTTTACTGACCCCGGGCCCTCGGGCAGTGCCCGAGTTTCCAAATGGTCAGTCCGCCCCTGCACTTGTCTGTATTTTTTCAGAGTTTTGTAAAGATAAGGAAACCAGCAGCCATAAAAGTTTAGCAAAGGAGCCAGCCAGCTGCATGAGATTATTTCTTTTTTGATTTTTTTGTCTTTCAACTCAAAAATGCACACTGGATTAGTTTCACAATCAAATGCATAAATATGGAAACATTAAAAATGTGCTATCCAATGTCACATTCATTTAAGACATAATTTAAAAAATTAGCTAGGTCTACTCCTTTTTTTTGTAATATAATATTCCAGTCTGAGACAAGGCCCTGGCTTGGCACAGGCTCTGTTTGTTCTCTGTCTTTTTTGAATTGCTTATCTAATGTATAAGCCTGCCCTTTGCTCAGATTTATGTGTTGGGGCAGTGCTGTGTGTATTTACAGTCTCCTGACCTGGAGGCCCAGAGCTGAAAAACCGAAGAGGAAACCAGGTCCTGCAATATAAACAAAGACAAAGTAGGAGGGAAGGCACACACACACACATCTCAATCTGAACAGTTTTACCATGCTGGAGAGAATTAATGATTACATTAAACAATGGAAAACATAGTTTATGGTTTTGTGTGACTATCTGTGCTGGTTTCTCTTGTTTGTATATTGTACGCTTCACAAAGTGTTTAAAATATTACAAGTGTGTATGAGTGATGATGGTTAAATAATCTCTTAGAGCCTGGGTGATAACAAAACAACAAGAAAGAGGTCCAAGTCTACACAGCGTGTTCCTTCACCAACGCATTCTCATTTAAAAGCTTTGATTATTCGCTACCCCTATCCCAACAAAATGGAATTTTCCGGAAAGGTATGCACTACCTCAAAAAGATACCTTTGTGTTACATGTCGTAGCTGGGGGTGACAAAAGACACTTTGTTTTATCTTGTAAAAAAATATTTAAAAACATTTTAAATAAAGATTAATTACTGTGATGAATTAACCACTTGCCTTCCAGAGGATTTACCCACCTTCCTGACCAGGCTATTTTTTATGTAACGGCGCTGCGTTGCTTTAACTGACAATTGCACTGTCATGCAATGCTGTACCCAAATGAAATTTACATCCTCCAAATAGAGCTTTCTTTTGGTGGTATTTGATCACCTGTGCGTTTTTTATTTTTTATGCTATAAAGTAAAAAAGACCAACAACTTTGAAAAAAAATTATTTTTGACTTTTTGCTATTAAACATGTCCAGTAAAAAAATGTAAAAAATAAAATTTCATCATAAATTTAGGCCAAAATGTATTCTGCTACACGTCTTTGCTAAAAAAACAAATCCCAATATGTGTAAATGAATTGGTTTGCGTGAAAGTTACAGCGTTTATAAATGGCGGTATATATACTGGAATTTTTTTTTTGTACTAGTAATGGCGGCAATCAGTGACTTATAGTGGGACTGCGGCGGGCATTCTGACACTGGGGGAATTTTCTGGGTTAATTAATAAATCAAATAATAATTCATGATAAAAATAATATATAAAGTCCAAAAAATCCAAAAGGTATAAATGAAAAGTCCCAAGTGCAAAAAAGAAAGTGCTATAGCACTTTCTTTTTTGCACTTGGGACTTTTCATTTATACCTTTTGGATTTTTTGGACTTTATGTATTATTTTTATCATGAATTATTATTTGATTTATTAATTGGCACATATAGGAGTATTTACAATTTTTTAAAGGTATCATCAATTGTTGATTTATTCATATTATTTTTCAAGCACTGAGCACTTTTTTAATTAGTATTAGAGCGCGGTAATTATTGAATTAATTGATATCAAATGCATACCTGTAGAGAGTGTGCAAAATAACCAGCGATCTAGAAAAATATATATGCTCCTCTGTTAGTATACCCTGGTGGCTCACAAGTAAACACACTATAATTACCGAATTTTCTGGGTGTCACTGACATCCCCAGTGACACCAATACAGCGATCAGTGCTAATAAAGAGCACTGACACTGTACTAATGGCACTGGGCAGGAAGGGGTTAACATGTGGGGTGATCCTTTGTTACCATTGGTTAACATGTTAACATGTGGGGCCATCCTTTAACCCCTTGGTTAACTGTGTGCAGCCATACAAAGCAGTGTGCAGGAACTGATGGGAGAGATCTGTGTTGTTTACATACAGGTCTCTCCCTTGTCGGAAATCCTCGGAGATTGCCGGGTGCTGGCGGGGAATCACTGGCTGGGACCCTGTGATTGACAGCCAAGGCCGTAAATGGCGGCGCAGGTAGGGCACGTGCATGGCATGTGCACACCCCCAACCCAGAACTGTAAAATCACATATACAGTATATACACATAGTATATAGTATTTCTGCTATAGGGCTGCGCAGAAGCGGTTAAACTATTTAACTGTCTTGTCCTACAATACTACGTTAGAAGTATTTGTTTAAAGTGTATGTACCTCCTAGAAATATACGTATCTTATTTGCTCCCTTTTGATTCCTTAATAAATATTTTTGAACGTATTTTGATATTTTTGTATGATAAATGAAAAAAAATAAGTGTTGATCTTACCAGAAATTCGGTGAGGTCTAAGTTCACTGTACAGTACAGTGAGTGAGTGTTGTCATCCTAGGACAGGGATTGTATTACTGGCAGGATCACCAGATGAAAATTAAAAAAAAAATACCTAGCAAAGAACTGGCAAGTTGCAATAAATTTCAGACACACTTTAATTGGAGAATGCCAGTGCCTGATTCTGTGACCTGCCTTTTTACATACTACTGAGAATTGTTTTTGTAAACAAAGGTATCTAAGACCCTATACCTACTTAATTCTTATCTGCCATGTTCTGGTTAAAGGTGGAATAGCTGGAGCTGCGCCTGCACAGATGAAGAAGCTAACTTACACACTTAAACAAATCATTCATTTTTGAACAGTGGATGGGCGCAACGTTTCATTTTAAAAATCTTGGTGCGAGTATCTAATATTTTGACACTTTTAATTAAGTTATATTTTCAGCAATGTAGTATTAATGCCTCAGGGACTGCCAAAATATTTGAATATGCTTTGCCTGAGGTTTACAGTTAGTTTTAGTGGTTATGATCAGGTTAAAAACAGGGTTTTTAGGTTGGGTTGAGTGTAAGAGTAAAGTTTAGAGGTTAGTAAATGACTATTACATCTTCAGGTGCTATTTATTTTTTCATATGTAATAAGTACATTGTTATGAATTATTCCTTCAGGTGCAATAAATATAAAGTTACCTATGCAGACAAAGTATGTGCGAAGCCTATTTTCAGAAGCCAAAACCTAGCCTACTGGCACTGGGGATGGGGGTGCAGTTTCCCCTCCCTGAAGGTAGTGTGAGTAGTTCATTTTATACTACTTTCTCCCTTCCTTGGAAGCAGCAAAGTATTATTTCTGGGCCCAGGTATATGCCTGCTTTACCCCTAAACACTGGGGAAAAACCTTGTCTAAGTTCATTTAAGAAGGTAGAGGTGGGTAGGAGAGTATTCTTCAAATGTATTTTTTGTAGAAATGTAAAAAATACTTGTACCCCCTACTATCCTCATACCAGTTAACCGCTTCCTGTTCGCCCTATAGCAGTAATACTGCTACAGAGAGGCATGGGTGCGCAAAATCACATATATATACATGATTTTGCACTTCCGGGTAGGGGACGCGCCGATATTCGTGGCCTCGGCCTTGGGTGCCGGTCAGTGATTACTCACCAGCACCCGATGATCGAGGAGCATTACCAAGGGTAAACAATACAGTTCTCTACCCTGTCAGCTCCTGCACACTGTTTTGCATGGCTCTGCATAGCAGTTGAAAGTACACACAGCACACAGTTAACCCTTTGATCACTCCACATTTTAACTCCTTCCTGCCTAGTGCCATTAGTACAGTGATCAGTGCTTTTTATTAGCACTGATCACTGTATTAGTGTCACTGGGGATGTCAGTGACACCAGGTCAGTTCCCCCCAGTGTCAGAATGCCCGCCACAGTCACGCAGTCCCACAGTCCTGCTATAACTCGCTGATCGCTGCCATTACTATAAAAAAAAATTTTTAAATCCCAGTATATATATCGCCATGTGTAAAAGCTATAACTTTCATGTAAACCAATTAATGTACATGAATTGGGATTTTTTTTTAGCAAAGACATAAACTAGCAGAATACATTCTGGCCTAAATTTGTAACGAAATTTGATTTTTTTAAATTTTTTTACTGGACATTTTTAATAGCAAAAAATAAAAAATATAGATTTTTTTTATAGTGCAAAAAATTAAAAAACGCACAGGCGATCAAATACCACCAAAAGAAATTACTATTAGTGGGGAAAAAAGGACGTAAATTTATTTTGGGTGCAGCATTACATGACTGAGAAATTGTCAGTTAAAGTAACGCAACGCCATAATGCAAAAAATTTCCTGGACAGGAAGGGGGTAAATCCTCTGGGAGACAAGTGGTTAATGTGCTGCTTTAGCTCATTCAGAATACTCTTTCATCTTCTTTCTGGTAGTAAAGAAGGGGTCTTACAGTTTTCCAAAAGTAGTCTTACCTTGGGGTCTAATCTTGAGCCATCTCTGCATTGTTCCAGCATTCCTGTAGAAGGTCTGTCCATGTGGGGTCATCAGGTTCAAGAGTTGTAGCCTTTACAGTTGTGTTTCTTCTACAGCCAATAAATAAGTGATAATAGTGTTGCAATAAAATATCAAAAGAGGTGATATAACAGATACTATCTATCCCTTAGCTTTTGCTCTCTTGTAGTGGTACTGTGTCACTTGCCTAAATTCCTGTTCAGATATTGGTTCTTTTAAATGCCCACTTACAAATGTCCATGCAATATAATGCTCATTGTAGTTAATATATATTAAAGCAGAGTTCCGCTTTCCCTGTCAAAAAATAAAAGTCAGCAGCTATAAAAACTGTAGCTGCTGACTTTTAAAAAACAGCCACTTACTTGTCCCTTGGTCCCGCGGTGTTTCCCCCGCCACCAATTTCATTGGCTGGCCTGTGTTCAGTGTGGGTACCCGGCTATGACAGCTTGCGGCTTCACAGCCAGGTACCCACTGCGCATGTGCTAGAGGAGCTACGCTTCATGAATGGTCCTGTAGTCTTCTGGGACCTGTCACGTGTCCCAAAAGACTACAGGGAGGGAGGACACCTTCCACTTCCGGTCGCCTAGGCGATCAGACCAGAAGTGGGAGCGGGTATCTGTCAAATTCTTGCGCTACTTTTCAGGCAGATCCCAACCACTGCACCACCTGCCCAGAGTTTGCATGTTCTCCCTGTGCCTGCATGGGTTTCCTCCGGGTACTTCGGTTTCCTCCCACACTCCAAAGACATGCTGGTAGGTTAATTGGCTCCTGTCTAAATTGGCCCTTGTATGTGTATGTATGAATGTAAGTTAGGGACCTTAGATTGTACACCCCTTGAGGGTTAGGGACTGATGTGAATGTACAATATATATATGTAAAGTGCTGCGTAAATTGACGGTGCTATATAAGTACCTGAAATAAATAAATAAATCTGAGCATTTTGTCCCCATAGACTTGAATGGAAAATGTCTAAACAAGAGAATGACCCTTTTTTCAAGCGTTTTTCAAGAGTTTGCAGCTCAAACTGCAGCTATTTCTATTGGCCACAGCAAAATGCCTAAATGACAAACGCCTGCAACATCTGTAAATCTGCTAAAAAAAATACTCAAAAACACCTGAAAATAATGCTTGTAGAATGCCTGAAAAAGCTCAGTGTGAATGTAGCCTAAGGCCCTGTTCACTCTTGAGCATTTTTCAGCTCAAAATGTGATGCTCAGAAACAGTCAACAAGAAAATGCCAATCATTTCAATGGCCCCTGTTCACATTTGAGAGTTTTGTCGCCTGTTGCAAGATACCAATTGCTCAAAAAAGTACATGCGCTACTTTTCAGGTAGATTTGAGCCTTTTTATCCCCATAGACTTGAATGGAAAATGCCTGAACAGCAAAAAAATTTGCATTTTTGTGCGTTTTTTTCCAAGTGTTTTTTTCAGGTGTTTTCAGCTCAAACAGCAGCTCCTCTTTTCTAGCATCACTCCACACCTTATAAACACACATCTTGTAATCAAAATGGAGGAGTGTCTGCTTCTGGAAGCTGAAACATTCATTTCTCTCATTCATGGCCATCCCTGCATCTATGATCCAAGGGTTCCCCATTATAAGAGCTGGGCAAGAACCACCAGAGCCTGGGAGGAAGTGGGGAGAAATTTCCTGCCCCAGTGGAACTGCTCCCTAGAACAAGGAGAAAGGTACAGTACTTCTGTGTACAACAGTCATGTGCTTGATTCTGGTTTTCCTGTTGTATGTGCCTAGGACACATGTACACAGGTTTCTATTGACCACAGCAAAAACGCCTAATTGAAAAACATAATATTTGCAAATCTGCTAAAACAATTCTCAATAAAATGGAAAAATGCTTGAAAAATGCCTGAAATTGCTCAGCTCAGTGTGAATGTAGCCTCAAGGATCTCAAGCTGATTTTAAGTGAAAGAAGAATATACCTGAAAACACACTGAATTTGGCCATAGACAAGCCCAAAGCCCGTTCTAAAGTGCATAGAATGAACCAGGATATACTTACACTTTCAGCAATCCAGGGTCCTGAATTTTAGCTAAAGCTATGCTTTAACTGGAATCTTCCATGACAACCAATATTTTTAGAGAAGCAACTCCAGTCATTGCATGGCAGGGAAATCTGAAGGACCACAAGCTCCTCTTTGGCTTAAATATAATAAAACTTAGTCCTGCACCAAAAAAACTGCACAATCTAAATCAAAATCTAAACTGCTGCTGTGCACATTGTGAAAACACAAACCATAAAAATATAAATAAACAGCGCAAAATTAGACTTCTAAATCCACTCATAAGGAATATTATTATATAAGGTGTAAAAATTAATAGTGCATATCCTTAATTATATTGTTATCAGACACCAAAAAGTCCATGTGTGATTAGAAAATTCCAAATAAACTTCCACCTTCTACCCGTGCAGAAACCAACATCAAATGCACTCACCAGAACTTGGTGAGTGAAAAGCCTTTAAGGACTTTTACAGGGATCCTAAACCCTCTTTCGCATTCACTCTATAGGGATCTTCAACATCCACGTGGGCTCCACCGTTTAACCAGGAAAAAAAATCTCACATAGTGTGATATTGCCACATAATATAAAAAATTTCAAAGTATAGATTAAGGCCACTCACATATCATCGACTGGTAACAGGCACATTTATTTATATATAGTAGACTCCAGGTAAGACATGAACATTTCCACAGCCTTTCTTATTCCAGGGATCTCACAGGGATCACCATAGAACAGAGCAGAGACTCCACACAGACCAAACAAGGCTCCCAAAGATGGCCGCTGGAACGCACCGCTCAGCGTGCGCTCCACTCACCGAAAGTGACGTCAGACGTACGGGGTATTGACCGGAAATGCGTCAACGTGTTTCGCCCCTCCCATCGGGCATTCTCAAGACGATGCAGTGCGTTCCAGCGGCCATCTTTGGGAGCCTTGTTCGGTCTGTGCGGAGTCTCTGCTCTGTTCTATGGCTGATGTGAGATCCCTGGAATAAGAAAGGCTGTGGAAATGTTCATGTCTTACCTGGAGTCTACTATATATAAATAAATGTGCCTGTTACAAGTCGATGATATGTGAGTGGCCTTAATCTATACTTTGAAATTTCTAATATTATGTGGCAATATCACACTATGTGAGATTTTTTTTCCTGGTTAAACGGTGGAGCCCTCGTGGATCTTGAAGATCCCTATAGAGTGAATACGAAAGAGGGTTTAGGATCCCTGTAAAAGTCCTTAAAGGCTTTTCACTCACCAAGTTCTGGTGAGTGCATTTGATGTTGGTTTCTGCACGAGTGGAAGGTGGAGGTTTACTTGGATTTTTCCTGTTTGGCTTAGTTTGGTACAGCCAGATTACACACAATGAAAGTGTTTAGCTTCAACACCCTGGACCTAGGCTGAGAAACCTATGCCAGTTATAGCATTACAAATACCCTTCAAACAAGATATTTTCTGTATTGCACATAGCAACATTTTAGTTGGTCAAAAAAATCAAGAACAAATCATGTTTCTGTGGGAACCACTAACACTTTTAATATATTCTGGGTTTTATATTAGACCAATATAATTAAAAACCGAACTCATGAATATCCATAATAAGTATTAAAATGGCCCTCAACATCACTTACCCTAAATGATTTTAAATGCTTTCACTGGCCCAGCTTGATGTAGAGAAAGATGTAAAGATACAGAAAATGCATCAGTAATATAAGCAGTTCTACTTTTAAGCAAATAAAAAGTGGATGTCAACTTTCCTGCAAATACATTTTTATTGCTGCCAGTGTTTTTGAAAGGCATGGCGGGAGCCATGGAACAGTTCACAAATTTCTTAAATTGTGCCCTTTACATGTCCACATTATTTTCATCTGAATTTAAAAATCAAAGGTTGGTTAATACCATATTTTATTACATGTATCACTCTCCAGCCAAAAATAATTTTTCCCTTTCCAGGCCAACATGCTTAATAGCAACAAGTATTAATGCTGTAACCAACCTTAGAAAGCCTTGCCAGTGTAAGACAACATTGGAAACATTGAGATGAATGGATCTTTTTTATGAACCATAAAAGTTTTATTTGTCTTGACGCTAAAACAGGTTTAGTCAGGGAGTTGATATGCTTTAAATAAATTAGTGGAATTAATTCCCACTTTTGATACAATAGAAACAGAACAGTGACGACCAGTTTATTTCTTCCTGTTCCCACTTGATAACGATATTGATAGTGTTCTGTTTTTTTTTTCCTTTCTTGTCGACTTGTAGAGGGCCAGGCTAAGCCACATAGATTCAGCCCGTTTATTAGAAGCTGGAAAATAAAGGATCAAGACCTGGTTGTACCACAGCTACCTCTGACAGCTAAGGAACCAGTTTGGCGTCTGGTTTGCCTGTTGTTTTACTGCTGACCTTCAAATCAACTTTAACCCCTGACTTCGGCAAGCATATATCATGACAAGAGCCTGTTTAACACAAATGGTGCCCAACCAAAGGGGAGAAAAAAGAGTCAAGATTTCCTTTTTTATGAAGAATTTGGTTTTTCACCCCTCTTTTCTCAGTCTCCACAGGTGAAATCCTTCCTAGCAGCTGGCTTATGAAATATTGTGGTGGGAGGCCTTAATAAGCTGAAAGCACCCTCAGCTGGAGATAAATGTATGCAAATGAGATGCACAAACAAAGGAGCTTGGACAGAGAAATATCTGCAGTTCCAGCTAAATGCTGCCTACAGCAGGAAGATGAACAGCTTTGATAAAATGGTAACAAAAAGCACCTTTTTATCCTCCAGCATGTTTTACATTGCAATAGACCATTGTCATTGTAAGCCATTGGAGCATGCAGAGGTTTTCTGCACTATTTCAGCAACCTGGTTAAACATTTGTTTTAGAGCATTCATTGAATATAATAAACATGCTTCTCTATATGCTGATTTAAGACTCTTTGTTTTCTATTTTTATCTTTTTTTATCACAATGTGATCACTTACTTTATAAAAACAAAAAATACAATGTGAATTTTTTTTTGTATTACCTATAGGTTATTAAAAAATATATATGTGCATGTTAATAAATTGACAATGCTGAGCAGACAATAAAGAGCTTCTATAGTTAGATCTGTTTAAAGTCTTAAAAAGGAATACTTTGAAATGAGTTAATTCCTACTGAAGATTTGCACATAAAAAATATTATTATTTTTATCTTTTTTACTATCAAACTAAATGAAACTCTGAGAATATGTTCTGCTGTTGAAAATAGCACAGGAATTTGTTTTGAATTAGTTGAATATTTCAAATGTACAGAAACTGTTAAAATTGAGTTAAGGAAAAAGAAAATCACAACAAAATAAGTAATGACAAAAAAAATGACATATGTAAAAAAAAGTCTAAATAAAGCATGAATACTGTTTATCCTTGTGATTGAAATGAAACTGATACAAAGATGAATAAAACAACAGAGTATATAAGTAGTATAATATACAGTATAAAATATATTTTATATTATTATATAACATATATATATATACACACATTTCCTACAAAAAACAAACAAACAGAAAAGCTTTCTAAAAACATGTATTGCATTTTATTTTTTGCCTTAGTAATTGTCTTACAAATGTAATTTTAATTAGAACATCTGGCTCACAAAACAAGCTATAATTTTATTTATGTTGCATTTGCAGTGTTTGGTATTTATCATCCAGGGTGGCTGGAAAACCTGAAATACATTTACATACCTCCCAAAACCTACACAAACACTTTTCCTCACTTTTACAAATATTTAATGATTGTGAATGGTTAAAAAATAACAGCAAGCCTACCAGCAGTCTTAGCTCATTAACTTTCGAATGGAAACATACATTTAGAGATCATAGCTGAAACATGGATGCAATTCCAGGGCTTCCTCTTCTATCTTTAAGCTTATGGCAGTGTAATTATATTCAACTGCTGCTGTATGAAAAGGGCAAACAGCCTCTTCTACACAGAACAATGAAATTACAGCTGAGATTTCAGCTAGCAAGAGCCGTCTTCTCAAGGCTTTTATGATTCATTATTTCCCATTAAATACAGTATTAGAAGTGTACACTAGATAGTGCCTGGTTTCTGCTCAGTGCACATTATCCATATTACGCAGGTCTGGGGAGCAGAATTAGGAAACTTTGGGGGAATGAGCAATATGTGTTTGCTGTTAGAAGGACCATATGGCTCATCTTTCTCAATTGCTTTCATTGCAGTTCTGATGCAGGAGAAATTAAAGTTTTATTTGATGTGGCGCTGCTTAATGAACTGTCTTCTGTTTGGAAAATTGAATATGTTTTCTGTTATTTGAACACAGAAACCTCATGTGTTTTCCTGCTCAGGTTGCAGTAAGTATTAAAAAAAATAGTAGCACAAAGTAGGTTTTAATTTTAGAATGAAAGGAAAATAAATGCATCAGACACTAACCTCAAGCAAAACATTGTTTTAGTTTGTTGCCTACATTTTAACTGTACAATAAACCTTTTTTTTTGCAATTAATTTATATTTAGCGTTTATAACAATTCACATTTGCAAATAAATTATTTTTTTTCGGTATTCTTTAAAAACTAAATTTTAAATAATTTATGCATACTTAGGGAAGATGTTAGAAAATTTAAACAATGTTTTAAAATAACAGTTTTCAGCAGCATTACTAGTAAACAACTGCACATGACATACCAGGGGCATGATAACAAATGCAATAGTAAATTTAGATTTAATGGAATAGAATTTAATTTAGTATTCATGTTGCATGTACAGCGCTGCCATTACAAATTCAAGTCATCGTGTTTGTTGACTGGGTTACTGAGACAGGTAGGTGAGAGAACGACTTGATATGTGCTAATCTGGGTTTATTTGTTTGCCAGGCTTTGTTAGCCAGCTTGAAATATATGTTTGATACATTTAAACACTACAAAGAGGTGAACGTTGCCATTATGGCTGATCACGTTCAAACATAAAATATAAATTGTTTAAATCAGCATACTTGCTAGAGGGGGTTGTGCAGGTTGCCAGACTTGTAAAATGTGCATTAATTTTTTTTTCCCCCTAGCATTTGACAGAAGTTATTAAGGTGAATGTAACCTAAGTGTGTGGGGTGGTATAATCTATGCAATCATTTGTATGATACTACTATACATTTTACAGTAGTTCCATAGAATTGCTGTGTGTGTGTGTGTGTGTGTGTGTGTGTGTGTGTGTGTGTGTGTGTGTGTGTTGGGGGGGGGGGGTTGTAGAGGTATCTGATTTCAAATGTCATCTTTTTTTTAAACTACAAGTGCAGCTGTGAATTATTTTCTACTGTCAGTAAATTTATTGACAGGAGGCCACCCTCGCCCACAGCCTAAAAACTGCTGTTCAGTTTTCCAATATACTTTTTCACAACATACAGTACAGTTATGTATAGCCTGGTTTATTTAAAGCTGAACAAAAAATGATGTAATGGCATATTTAATTAAAATATTGCACATTTATACATTTTTTATTTTGACCTTTTTCAACATACAATGTAATTAAGTACTGGCGTTACATATGCATATTATCGATCATGCTGCAAAGAGTGAAACATTAAATATCAATATAACACAAAAAGGGTTGTCAATCATAGCCATTTGCATAGAGGTGTTGCCAGGGTAAGAAGTCAAGAATACCTGTGAACACAAATATTTCAAATTTAAATATGTAATAAGTGTACATTGGGCATTACAGGTTGACATATATTTTACAGGTTTTTTATTGTATCAATTTAATTTGTACAGGTCTGACAATAAAAGTTTTATTTCAGAAAGATATTATTAGATTGTAAGCTCTTATGAGCAGGGCCCTCTTAACCCTTCTTGTATTTTATTGAATTGTAACTGTACTATCTCCCTTTAGATTGTAAAGTGTTGTGCAAACTGTTGGAACTGTAATAATTCTGTATAATAATAATAATTCTAATAATAATATCATTCAAGTTTGCATTTGTGACAATAAATTAATACAATTTACGGTTTCCAATAAATGTTAGATTTAGACTTGCAATATTGGACATGAGTCTACACAAATGTATTGTAATGTGTCTGCAATATATTGGTTCAATATGTTGCTTTGATTCCTAGCAGCAATTTTAAATAAAGGAATGTATTAATAATAGTATTTTAAATAAATTTTACTTTAGAAGGTTATGCGGACAGCGTTCAAAGCGTCCTAGTATCTGCTAGCTGCAGTTCCATATAAGTGGATCGGCAATTACTATTTAACAATAGCATCATTGGTCATAGCTGGTCAATAAGTCACTGAGCCCCAATAGGTACTATCAAAGGTCAGTCTCATGTTAACTGCAATTGACATTCTTGGCTACAAACACCAGACTGACCCATGGTATGCTTTAAAAGATTTTACTGCATAACCCTCTTAGCACCAGACTGGTATAGCTCTGTAGCCAATAAAATTCCAAAGGTATAAAAAGAAAAAAAAAAGCAACACATGAAGCTTCTCTTTGTCCACTAGCCTCCTGCAGAGAACCGCTTATCACTGAGTAATGTTCTTCAAAATACCTGCAGTAACAGATAAACAAACACTGGTTAAGCACATGCTGTAAATATTCAGCAGTTAAAATCATTCTGTATGTTCTCTTTGTAGCCCTGTAATGGTCTACCACTCCCCAGAAAAATTGCAGTAAAATGCACATCAGCCAACGCAAGACCACAAACGTCACATTAGATGATGGTATTCTTCATCAAAATTGCACATTTTTATGAATGCTTCTCACATGACAAAGAATTCCTTGGAGAAAGAGCATTATGCATTGTTATCAGCATGGTATAATTTGACTGTTGACAAAGTATCCGTGGTGGCAGTGGGAAGGAAAGCAGTTAGGAGTGCTGCGGATTGTAATCAAGAAGATGCTTAGCTGTGCAACACTGCATCTTGAGTGGGTCTGAATCAACATTGCCTTGAGGGGACACACACATACCAAAAAAAAAAAAAAGTCTATTCATTTTTAGTGAGAAAATTAGAGTGGCACTTCATGAAGTGAAATTTGACATGCGTTAATTGCTGTGCAGTTCCCCTAATTAGAGATTTTCACATTCTCTTACTGCTGTCAGCCTGATGGCATATTGTCTTGCTGGACAAATAGTAAAATTACGATTGGGGTTGATCGCGAAATTTAACTTGTTAAGCAGGTCCTTGTTTAACCACTCCTATTGTGGCACTTACTAAAAAGAGGAAAATAATGAGTTGGTTTCCCAGTGCAGATAATCTAACTTTATTAGCATTATTTTTGTTATAGTGCATGTTATTCCTATAATTTGTTTACCTTTTTCTCTTATTTTATTTTTATATTAATAAATGTCCTTTGTATTACTGCTGTTGTTAATGATGAGATTGTTGGTGTTGCTTTTTTTTTTTGCAATCTTTTATTGCTTTTGTTCTTTTATTATTCTGGTTGTATAGCTCCAGCAATTAATTATCATTTCTGTCCTTTTTATCTGAAACACTCTCTAAAATTAATCAAATTTGAGTGTATACAAAATATTTCATACACTATTGAATTCACTTTATTTTCTATTAAGGGCTCAGACATAATGAAGTTCCTTTTATATATATATTATCATACTTGAATATGAAGAGTGTGCCTTTCTATGAGTCCCTTCCACCTCTCTTAATCTATTAACATATTGAATTTTTTCAATTTTCTATCTTCCTTCAATAACAATATTAATGTCAGGGGCAAAGCTTGATTGGAAGCAAATTACTTGTTACCTGATGGCATTTATTTATATGGCATTGAATTATAAAGCTTTGCTATTGTCATGCCTTAGGCGAATTGTTTATGACACCAGTAATAGGAGTAATTGTTATTGTTGAAATTACCTGTCAGCTACCCATAGCTGTGGCCCTTGTCCCACTGACAAATAGTGACAGGGGAGAGGGATCTTCCACACGTCCTCCTGATGACTTCTCCTCTGATAATAAGGAGTGCAGGGCCTCTGATAATTTGCCTGTCACTGTTGAGTGCAGCTCAGACGGAGTTGGCCAAATTGTTGTCATTCACTTTGACAAAGACAGCAAAATGCTCAATGCGAGGAGGAGCATACACATCCGTACACATCCTGCTCTTGGTTCAAAAAGATGCCTTTGGCTCCATTACAGCAGCCATATGAGGTCTGTAAAAACTGCAATGCATTTACTTCAACTGCTGTCATTACGATTGCTTTCTGCCTGGTGAAATCATACCTAAATTATGATAAAGTAGATTTCCTATAAGTGTTAAAAAAAAATTCACCAGATCTGGAGATTTAATACAGTTAAATATATTTAGAGGGAAGAACTGCAACTTAATGAAAAAGCACAATTTTTTTTTAAAATAAGAGCAATTGAATCATTAAATATACAAAGTAATTATTGCAGATGTGTGCCATTACCGGGTGACATATGGTTTGCAAAAGCACTGTGTATAATAAATAACTGCCATTTTTTTAATAAAATACTTATTTTTACCTTTTTCAGCTTTTTTGCATTTCAGTGTCGCTGATCTCTTGAATCCTCTTTGTGGCCACTTCCTGCTTACAGCAGGCAACACTAAATGGTGGACCGCAGATCCAGATCAGGAGTCACTGTCCCATCCAGACCACAGAGGTCACCACTTAGGCGCTGGTTATTTCTTCCACCCTCCACCACTTTCTTTTTCACAGCAGAGGGGAGGGTGGGAGGCACAGCAGCACTGAACAGAGGGCGGTAGCTGCCCAAGGTAACTTTCAAGTTCATTGGCAGTTGATTGGTTGCTAACATGCAGAGTGGTCCTAGCAACCAATCACCACCTTGTTAATATGAAAAATTAGTTCTAGCAGCTCCTGATCCTGCCATTCAACCAGTGCTGTTGTGCCTCCTGCCCTCCACTCTACTGTGTGGGGTAGGAGAGTGAAGGGACTAGGACATAGCTGTCAAGGAAGGGGGGTGATGAGAAACAGCAAAGGAGGACACTGATGTAGGGGGGGAAGGTGCACACAAATGTGGGGGGTGAAGTGGGGCAGTGGAGAACACTTCTGTAAGGGGGGGGGTGATGTAAACAGGTAAGAGGACACTACTGTTGGGGGAAGCATTGATGTGAAGGACCTGAGTCATCGCACAAACATGCAATTTGGACCTCTACTGAAAGAAGATTTTTCTGACCAGACCTCTGTGAATTTTATTTCAACACCCCTGCCCTACATCAATGGCTGCCTGGCATTTTTTTTGTTAGTTAGCAGGTAAGTTTGCTGGGAAATTTTTGTATTGATTTTCCTAGTGTGCGTTTCCTTATGGTATTAACAGTGGACCATGCCTGCATGTGTTGTAACGATCACTTGTAGTCTCAATGTTTGGGATTATTTTCTTGCTGAAATGTCCACCCTCATTTCATCTACATCATCCTGGTAGATGGCAGCTGATTGTTATCAAGAATGTCTTGGTACATATGTCCATTCCTCCATTCTTCAATGACATGAAGCTTGCCAGTACCATATGCTGAAAAACAGCCCCACACCATGATGTTCCCACCTCCAAACTTCACTGTTGGTATGGTGTTTTTAGAGTGATGTGCAGTGCCATTTGACCTCCAAACATGGTGTGTATTCTGGAATCCAAAGAGTTCAATTTTGGTCTCATCTGATTAGACTATATTCTCCCAGTATTTCACAGGCTTGTCTAAATGTTGTGCAGCAAACTTTAAACAAGCTTTAACATGTTTTTTCTTCAGCAATGAAGTCTTGCGTGGTGAGCGTGCATACAGGCCATGGCGATTAAGTGCATTACTTATTGTTTTCTTTGAAACAATTGTACCTACTAATTTCAAGTCTTTCTGAAGCTCTTCACAAGTGGTCATTGGCTCTTGCGATGAGCACTTGACTGTGGCCGGCTTATGGTGAAATGATGTTCTTTCCACTTTCGGCTTATGACGCCAACAGTGCTCACTAGAACATTCAGAAATTTAGAAATCCTTTTGTAACCAATGCCATCAGTATGTTTTGCAACAATAAGGTTGAAAAGGTGAAATGAGAGAGCTCATTTACCCATCATGAGATGTTTCTTGTGTGACACCTTGGTAATGAGACACCTTTTTATAGGCCATCAGTTGAGACTGAACCAGCTGATATTAATTTGCACTGACAAGGGGCAGGATTGCTTTCTAATTACTGATAGATTTTAGCTGGTGTCTTCACCTTTCATGCCTTTTTGCACCTCCCTTTCTTCATGTGTTCAATACTTTTTCTCTGTATCATTCCATTTTATTACACATATTATTATTATTATACAGTATTTATAAAGCGCCAATAGTTCGCTCAGCGCTGTACATTACAAAGGGGGACAGAACATGTGACAGAACAATACCAATACAATGCAAAACATGAGGGGATTGAGGGCCCTGCTCTTTGGAGCTCACAATCTAAGAACACATAACTTTATTTCTGAACTTATTTGTATTGGTTTCTTTGTCTGAGAGTCACCGCTCTCCACTTTGAGCAGACAGAGAACTGAGTGATCAGTGGTCATGTGATTGCTCATTTCTCTGTCTGAAATGCCTAGAGGTGAGTATGAAGGTTTGTTTTTTATATACCCCATACATCTCTTTTCCGTGCAGTAAATGGGTCATGGGTTCGATTCACAACCATGGCGCCTCCTGCATGGAGTTTGCATGTTTCCCTGTGCTTCCGTGGGTTTCCTCTGGGTACTCCGGTTTCCTTCCACACTCCAAAGACATGCTGGTAGGTTAATTGGCTCCTGTCTAAATTGTCCTCATTTCATCCCTAGCCATGTGGGATCTCCTGCATGGTAGGGGTTGGGGAAAGACCTGGCAACCTACTCTGTAAAAAATGCTAAGAGAATTCATGGAAAAAGTTGCTTACGAGTGACGGTCCATGCAATCGCCAAGGGTCGGATACGACTGAATGGATAGATACATCTCTTTTTAGAGCTTATTAGTCGCTTCCGGACCACGCTATAATTCTAGGAGGACGTCTATTGGGCACACTCTGTGACAGCTGTATCCTTTGAACTCAGCTGACCACAGATTGTGGTAAAGAGCTAATCACAGCGGCTCCTTACCATGTGATCAGCAGAGTCCAATCACAGCTGGTCACTTGTAACAGACTTTCCAGTTATCAGTATTCCTTTCCTCTCATGCTCTCTCTGTGTGAGAAAAGGGGAGACAATAACTGGCAAGTCTGACAGGGCACAGTGAGTACATTGTTTACACTGATAATTAGGGCACTCATCATCAGTGCCCTGATTATCTGTCCAGACCCATCATGCCAATCAGTGCCCATCAGTGCTGCTTATCAGTGCCCATCATGTTATCAGTGCCCATCAGTGCAGTTTATCAGTGCCCATCAGTGCCGCTTATCAGTGCCTATCAGTGCTGCCTATCAGTGCCCATCAGTGCCACCTCATCAGTGCCTGCCCATCAGTGTCATCTCATCCGTGCCCATCAGTGCCACCTCATCATTGCCTATCAGTACAACCTCATCAGTGCCAATCAGTCCAGCAGTGAGGTGTAGTAAAGCAAACTCCAGGTTAATGCAAATAGTGAACCACATGCAAGAGTTTTAGAATTAAAAAAGGAAAAACCTCTCTTGAACTTGAATGGATGTTTGAAGTAAATTGGTTCATTTACATTAGTTTAGTTCACCCCAAAACACAGTTTTTTTGTAAGTTAAGTTAAATTGTGTCTTTTTTTGAGACTTCAGTTTTTAAATCCATTATACATAACAAAATGTATTTAAAATGAAAAAGATAGGTCCTAATGAAAGCTGTGGATCAGAGTACAGTTTTTCAATATCACTTCACATCTTATATACAATGATATGATGAACAAATGATTTATTAAGCATGTACAAAACATTATGTGGTCACAGCAGAACAGAGTTTAATCTGTCTTCTCTGGTCCTTCAACCATGTTTCTCTCCTTTGCCAAACATGTGGTAAACAGCAATAGAGTTCATTGAGGCACTTTCCCAAGATTGGAGATATTTGGGAGACATCCCCATGCAACTGTGAGGGTTCTTACTGAACAGGTAAGCTGGTAATGGTAATGGTAAATCAAGTCATAGATTGTGGAAGACTAAGGATATCAAAAATAGGTACTGTATATGTACATCTGGGGTATGGTGTAATTATCATGGTTGCACTCAGAAAGTCTTTGGTAGGTATTTTAATGGACATTGTATGAGGCTTGAGCATTTTATTTTTTTATTATTTTTAGCCAATGGAAAGTTAGTTACTAGGTGTAAGTTAAACTGAATTCCTAGCAGCAGAAAACCAGTACAGGTTTATGCCTATATTTGTATGTATTGCACACGTGCTCATACCTCTGAGCGAAGAAGCAATAGATGTGTAAGACTCAGGGGTGGACTGACAACTCATAGGGCCCCCGGGCAAGAGGGGATCATAGGGCCCCTGTGTCCTTGCCTAAACTCAAAAAAGCCTATGAAAAAGGTACCAGGGGCATCTCATTGGGCCCCCTACTGACCCCGGGCCCTCAGGCAGTGCCTGAGTTTCCAAATGGTCAGTCCGCCCCTGGTAATACTAGTTCACCATGCTCATGTTTGTGCAAGCAGGCACACATGCAAACGGGTATATGTGCATATCAATTAGCGTGCACACTTGGTGCCTAAAGGCCTTTTTAAACTGGTCTGTCATTATGAGTTGCTGAATGGTCCTCAGCTTGTTCCTGTGTTCCTGAGATCTCATCCCTGTACATGCTTACCTGTGTATGACCCGGCTTTCCCTTGGACTTTGCTTCTGCTCCTGCCTAAACTCTGTTCACCTGATTATTATGACCTTGGCTTGTTTACTGGACTTGCCTTTACCTGCCATTTCTGTACTGCTTTGCTGGGCTGTTACCAACCTTGGCCTGACTTCCAGACTTGCTCTGTCTCCCAATTCGGTCTCTCGCTGCCTGGCCATTGCCGACTACTGACTGCTGCCTGTCTCTTGGTCCTGCTTCTGTCTTCTGTTCTGGTGCCAAGCTGCTTCTACATCCTGTTTCGAGGACTGCAACTAAAAGCTCTACCCACCTACAGAGTGGACATCGCCAGCTATCTATTGCGGCTCTCAAGCCACTCTTTGCCCTTACACTCTCTGTCTCCACCTTCAGGAGTGTTGGGCAGGAGGTTCACGAAAGGCCTCCACAACATCCTAGTCTTCACCAGGTATGTGATACTAGGGAATAAAAACATGCAATAAGGATGGTTTTGCAGCTTTTTCATGCATGTTCATGTGCTTTCAGATGCTCCCATTGAAGTCTATTAGTCAAAAATGCTTGAAGCTTGCTGCTCAAAAGATGCTCATGTAAGTTTTGAGCTACAAGCTTCAAGCAACACTCAGGTTTGAACAGGTATGACTGAAAAACCATGGGATTTTGTATGGTGAGCGTTTTGGAGCTTCAGGCTACAAAGGTGTAAATGGGGCCTTCATTTAATGACGGACCTAGCAGCAGCACAAAATTTCCCTTTTTTTTACCATCTGTTCTGTTTGACCACTGATAATGAAGAAAATATAACATCCAGTCAGGTATGAGGAAGCACATGACACACTTTCTTTCCTGTTTATGGTGCTGGTGCACTTTGCAAGGGAATGAGTCCCAGATCTTTGTGAATGTGGTGAAGTTTAACTTTGCAAAAAATATCCAATCATGTGCAAGGAAAATAAAAAAACAGCATTTTTGCTTGATAATAAGTGGATGATAAAAGTCAGCAGAAGCTCTGGGGCAAATTACCTTGCAAAGTACAATTTTGTGTGAACAGTCTATTGCCATCAGTAAATCCACCACATTGCTTTATTAATTTTGTGTATAAAAATATTATTTTATTTCATAATTCCTCCTATCAAACATGTAAGAAACACACATGAATTGTGTATTAATGTGTATATAGGCATTTTTATACATGCTTTACAGTACATGGATATGTGGACAGTACTATAAAAAAAATTGAGAATAAGTCAACTGCACTTTTTCCAGTTTTTTATATGCTAAAACACACAAAATCCTAGCAAAGCAATAGGGTATCAATGGGCCCTTACTGTGCATTCACTATTGCTATGGCACTTATAGACTTCATGGGCAGTTAAAGTGCAATGGTGTAATGTGATGTCCAACTTACAGCACATTGGTAAACAGTGCCTGAATACTTTCAAATGCAGATGTGGTAGGAGCTTAGCAGATACAATGTTTAACTTATTAATGTTCAATTTATACAAAAAATCATCAATTGAATACCTTTCTGCCTTCTGCAAGGAAGAGAAGTTTCAAAGGAAATGGTTCCATTGGACACTATACAGCTGTTCGCAAGAGTATGGTAGGGTGTGTACTGGGGAGAACTGAGATTCTCCTTTTACCCTTCTATTTTGTATTCTCCCCACACCTTTCCCTTAACCTTCCCCCCCTCCCCAGAGAGTTTTGTTTTGCTTTTTTTATTTGCACTAACATACAATTTTGAGGACAAGCTTTCGGGGTATGTCCCCTTCTTCAAAGTCCAAGCAGTTATCTTGCTAACTCTGTCTCATGACCTTTGTT
Source organism: Staurois parvus (assembly GCF_062004578.1). Lineage (NCBI taxonomy): Eukaryota > Metazoa > Chordata > Amphibia > Anura > Ranidae > Staurois > Staurois parvus. Next base: position 3,019,472 of record NW_028317797.1, on the reverse strand, counting down.
CCTTTGACTTGGAATAGTCTGTATCTTGGTTTGCTCTATTGACTGTCCTACATCCTTGTCTGTTTTCTTTTTAGGAACATAAATAAAGAATGCAAAAAAAAAATCCTTAGTGTCCGTGTACAATTATACCCAGAATAGCTGGTAATGTAAAGTGTATGTACAGCCAAGCCTTTTTTAGATAGCATAGGGAAGAGTTAAAATGCCGATCAGTTTACTTTTTTGCTATCTGTCTTATAGCGGAGAAAACCTGTCAGGTGTTTTTAACCTTCCCTATGCAATCCAAAACTAATAAAAAAATAAAAAATACATGCACTGCATATTTATTCAGCAAACATTATCTGCAGGAGAATGACAGTGATTGATTCTCCACCAGAGTATGTTTGGTGAATGTTACATTCACTGCTTTATAAATAGACCTTGTGTATTCTGTAATACTTTTGCAGTTTAGGAAGACCACAATTGGTCTGAATGTAAGGTTTACAGTCCCAAAGGTAACAGAAATTCTCACAAGAAATTCCAACATTACAGGCCAAAGCAAGGGTCAGTCCACCCAAAGGTGTAACTTTGGTTTTCAGTAGGTCCCAGAGAGTTTCTTATATCTCTTGGGACATCTGCACTTCTACACATGTTGAGGCTGTTGCAAGCGAGCTACGCTTTCCCTGGTGAAAAACGTACTTATTTAATGTTCCTTTAAAGGGAATGCAACAATTTCATTGTAATGAACATGTGTTTTAGCATGACTAAGGCTCCATAGTGAGAGGGAAAAAAATCAGAAACTATGGCAAAAATACACCACTGGGGTCCCATAAAGATATCAGAAGTTAGACTTAGCTAACTCCACATATAAGTGGAATGTCTTTTTAAGTGGGCTGACCATGCAGCAGCAGTTGTGTACTTTTCAAAGGCTCTGGTCATGGTGAAATGATTAAATAGAAACTCCTTAGTATATCTGAATCTGTAAAGTTAACACCCAACAGAAAGTTCCTACTAAGACCACGTTCTCCTCCCACAAAGATGTGTACATCAGCCATTTTAAATGGACACCTAATGTGGGCTGTTCCACCTCCTCAAAGGCATTTAGCAGCACTTTTTTTGGAGTACTGCTAAGTTTTCATTTAAAATACATTTCGTGATAAGCTTGCCCTGCTTGATCAAACATGGCCTGCAGGAATGGCAATGCTCTAAATAAAACACTTACAAGCGACCATTTGATCATCTAAGTCACAACAATAGACAAAAACAATGTGCTTAAGCTGATAACACAAACAATTCGAATTTCTCTTTTCTTCACTGAACACACCCAATAAATGTTCACAGTACTGGAGAAAAAGTAAGTGAACCCTTGGAGTTAAGAGGTGGTCGAATCTCGTTTTGCAGCAATTGCTTTCAAGCAAGCACTTGTGGTAGCTCTGGATCAGACCTGCACAAAGTTCAGGAGGAATTTTTGGACTATTCCACTATTATAAAACTGCTTCAGCTCAGGCACATTTGTAGGATGTCTGGCATGAATGGCTCTTTTGAATATTGGGTGCAAACTACTGACTCCAATTAGCTTTTGTTGAAGTATGGGTTCTGTGGGTTCACTTACTTTTTCCTCCAGCAATGTGAATGTTTAATGGGTGTGTTCAATAAAGTACAGCATTTCATGACATTTACTAGGTTGCATTTTGAATAAGATAGGGATGCAAGACAGTGTTTAATATAATCAACATTAGTGTGAATTTGTTTACCTAAAAAAACAGAAAAATATTGTAGTGACTCCATGCACAGTATTTAATCACTTTTACTAGGATGCATGTGCAACAAGAGGAGCAACAGCCAGATTTTAATCCAAAAATCAATATTAGAGTGCATTTATTTTACTGAAGCCAGCAGCATATTTAAGTAATAATGCACAGTGTGAAAGCACTTTTACTAGGGTGATTTTGGAAAAGGAGAGACATCAACCGAAAGCAGTGGGCACGTTGTAAGCTACAGCCAGTGGTTTAGTCTGGACACCCAATAATTCATGGAGTACACTCATTACTTCGGAGAGTAAATAATATTTTAAGATTCAGCACCTGCTTACCCATACTAGCTGTGTGTGTACAACTTCTGCCTCTCCCTTTAAACCTGCCTGACATTATGAATACAGGGAATTTCCTAACTTTATTATCAGCTATGACAACAGGAGGTTTGAGGATTTGGTGCTTTGGTGCACTTAACAGTGCACGGATTTGGTGTACTAAACTACTGCACAAGTGTGCAGTGATGTGCTGCAAACAGAGAAGAGATTAGGAACCAAGCTAAATTATATTACAAATAAATTAACCATGAAAAGGGGGGGCGTGGTCTGCATGGCATGTGAGAGGATGGAAGTCTAGCAAGCGCTGCCAGTAATCCTGCTTATAATCCTGCCGCACCACTCACAGGCTCCAAATTTGTTCCCTGACCACATAGCAGGCTTCCTCCTCTTGCGGGCTCTCTACTGCTGCCTCCCCACTCCACATCTGAGATGGCTAAGAGGGGAGCTGGCACTCCGATGACACTTGATCCAGCTGGCCAAGATGGTGCCCTCATGCCCCACACTGTCAAGAAGAAACAGCATGAGGCTGCACAGAAGCTGTTTGCTGCTACAACTAAAGGGCCAGCTCACAAATTGCTTGCTGCACTTGCCAGATCCCCTAGGATGGATGTTAGCAACCCAGGACTGGCTTCTTCATCTGGGCTGGCTGACACAGATGGCTCCATACGCAGCTCTCGTGTGAGTACCGCCTCTGTCCCCAACATGGTGTCAAAAGACTCTCGGAATGTCACTTAACCAGAGCCCACACCAAGGGAGATTCACATGACTGCTACAGCATGCAATCCATCTTGGATCTCATAGGGGAGGTTAAGGGGCTGAAAATGGAACTGTCCTTGGTGAGACAAGATATGTAGAAGCTGCAGGACCGCACGCGTCAACACTAGGAGGGACACTTTGTAAGATGAGGGGCAGCCATTTCAGATGTGCGCTATGTTCAGTACATCTCATCCATTAATGCCACCAGCCTGGAGGATTCAGAGAATTGGCTATGCAGAAACATGCAGGAGTGAGGTATGAGGGTGGTGGGAATCCCTGAGTAAGCTGAAGGCAAGAACCCAGTTACATTCATTGAAGCCTGGCTTACCTCTACTTACCCTGCACACCTTCCACCTCCTGGCGCACCTCCAAGACCCTTTCTATTTTGCTTACTCAACTATAGAGATAGAAACACTATCCTGTTGAAAGCTTGAATTATAACTAACAGTTTTGCCTCAAAACAAAGTGTTTTTAACACTACTACAATCGCTCACTAATACACGGATTAGGCTTAATAAATATTAAAGCAAAACATGATTTATTGAATAAGTTCTGTTAGTATAATAACATAAGAATTGTCAGAATTGCAAATCATATTTAGATCATATTATAGCAAGAATAAAGCATCAATACATCACCAGATATTGTAGCATCACCCATTGCCCAACGTTTGGGGGACTCCAGCAATCAGCAAAGGGGAAATCTGGGAAATCACCGCAAAGCACGTCTGCTGTGTCTTCAATGAGTCCCGAATTCCCCTTGAATACCCCTTCTTTTATATACATAATTTGCAGTGTCCTTGTCTACTGCCATGCGCAGTAGACTCTGTTTGTGTAACTATTGAGACTATTAACCTTGACTTGATCCGACTGTACATCTTGTAACTATGAGTCCTTGACTGATTGCGACTGCACATCTTGTAACTATGAATCGTAGATCTAGCCTTAACAGATTTTAAAAATGTCCTTGTCTTATTATTCTAAACTCTAGTTACTTCTCCACTGAATATCCTACTAAAATTATGGCAATTGAGTGTCAATCATCCTTCACACATACATTCTATACACCCCTGTCACATATGTATCACACTAAACTCTTTGTGGATAATTTGTGTGTGTTTTGTTGTTTACTGACTTCTCAGTTGAAGTCCAGAGGCAACAAGTGAAGTTTCACATCAAACAGCTTCCGCTACCTAGACATACAATATGTCATGTTGTATCCTGCAAAGCTCAAGGTCATCGCCAAGGGTACGACTCATTTCTTTGACAACCCTACCTCCTCCATGAACTGGCTGGATCGGGTGGAACAAAGCTTGGCGGATCCTTCAGTAGCCTAACAGGCCCTACACATCACTGGGTGCTGTCTTAGAAATTCTGTTATCAGGCGGATTGCCTCATGGTATGGAACAGTTGCCTCCATGACTACAGGGCTATGTATGCAACCCCCTGTGCTCTTGGTCCCACGAGGACACATATGCTGCAATCTTCAGCTACATGTTGACGCAAAATGGACCATGTTGGCCTGTCCAACTAGGGCACCTTTTGTTTGTTCTATGTTTTATATATGGTTTGAACTTTCAGCACTCCACATACAATGCCACTGGACACCCACAATTGAACTAACTCAACTCCCTCTGCACAGTAACAGTCCTGGAGATATGCTTGAGCCACCTGGTTGCTCCTTTTGTGCCCAGCTCTCTGGTTAACACCTACATCAGACTGCCTAAGCCTTTTTGAATAATAATGGCTTCTACCACTTTGGTCGTACCACATTATTTGCTATTGCCCCACAATGGCATCGAGTATAACATGGAGTAATGACCTACTATTACTTTACTGGAACGTTTGAGGACTAGGGGACAAATCTAAACCTGTGAACCCTTTCTGGTTGACACTGTTCCCGGAACAGGATTTAATCCTGGAGGCACTGTCGGACTTTTTGGAGCGCAATGACGGTACGGACCCAGTGGGCGTAATGTTGGACCCCCCTTAAGGTGCACCTACGAGGCTTGATTATTAGGGAGATTTTGACAATTAAACATAAATCAAAGGAGTGGGAAGACACTGCCCATCGAAAAGAATATGCCATGATTGCTGATTCGAACTCTGTGACTCACAAAAGCTGGTTGGAGACTCACAAAGTATATAATTCTGTGGTTCTAAACTCTGCAGATAAGAGACATTATTTCCATCAACAGAAACAGAAATATTTTGAAGAGGGGGAGAATACGGGTCACTTGCTAGCTTTGGTGGCCAAAGCCTAACAAGAAACATCTACCATAGATAGTTTTATTGATCCCGTTGGCAGGGTCTGCACTTCCCAGGAGGACATACAACATGTTTTCCACCAATTCTATGTAACACTGTATTCCTCCCAGAGCACTGCCAGCCCCCCAGCCTTAGACAGCTTTTTTGGACAGATGCTGTTTTCCACAGCTTTCCAAGGCAGAGCATGATGCATTAAATTCATCTATTAAGATAGAGGAACTGTTTGAAACCTTGTCTACAGCCCCCAGCAATAAATCTCCTGGTTCAGATGGCCTGCCCTCTGAAGTCTAAAGTAAATATGGGGAAGTACTTCTACCTGCCCTATTAAAGGTTTTCCATGAGGTGGTCAACAAGGACTGTTTATCCTCCTCTATCTCTATGAATGAAGCCATCATAATAGTGCTGCTTATGCCCAGAAAAAATAACCAACTCCTGAACTCGTATCGTCCCATAACGCTTTTAAATACTGATGTTAAGCGCTTGGCACAAATTCTAACTTCCAGATTTGCTAAAGTTATTGGTAAATTGATACATACTGATCAGTCTGGCTTTATTCCTATTAGAGCCATGGCAAATAATATCCGCCGACTCTTTGTCAACCTATAGATGCCAGTGGACAATCCTGGTCCTACCTCTGGGCAGTATTGTGTAGATGTGTGCTGGGAAATAGGTTCAGTAGTTGGGTATGCATGCTATATTCAGCCCCCACAGCTAGGTTGCTGTGTCAATAATGATCTTTCTAAATCCTTTTCGGCTGTGGAGGGTAACAAGGCAGGGGTGCCCATTGTTGCCTCTCTTGTTTGCCCTTGCAGTGGAATCCCTGGCCACACTAGTTTTTCACTCCCTGGATATTACAGGGTTCATTAGAGGATCTCTGCTGGAACAAATCTCATGGCATGCCGACGACACACTTCTGTATCTTGGCAATATAATGAACTCCCTACAGGCAGTCATGACCCTCATTGAAGAATTTGGGGTGTACTTGGGGTTTAGAATAAAATGGAACAAATCGGTCTTTATGCCGCTAGAACCTATAGTCCACCATTTGCCCTCATGCACTACACAAATTCAGACAGTAACCCCCTTTAAATACATGGGGGTGGTAGTCACTCCTGACCTGCGGCAATAATTGAAATTGAACCTTCTCCCCTTTTTACAAAAGCATGCATTGCAATGCACCAGCTGGTGCAAGCTCCCTCTCTCAGTGGTGGGGAGAGTAAATGTAAGCAAAACGGAATGTGCCCTGCAACTACTATATATTTTTCACAATTCCCCAGTCTGCATTCCCAGGAAATGCTTCCAGTGAGTAGAAACACAATTCTGTGCTCTGATTAGGAAAAAATAACAGGCCAGGACTAAATTATCTACCTGACAATATAGCAAGGACTCAGTGGGCTCAGCAGTCCCGCACCCTAGGATGTATTTTTTTATCAGCTCTGTTCCAGCAGCTCGCAGGATGGGATTGACTGGGCAGTGTGGACCAAGTTATTGGTGTACTAACCTTCTCACATCCTGACTTAACTGCTCTCTCCCACTTGGAAATGGCTCTCCTATCCCTCCCTCCTCACTGTAGGTACCCCTCTGTGGAACAGCCCGTCATACACTGAAGGAAACCTATACAGGCACAGGGAGAACATGCAAACTCCAGGCAGGTGGTGCCGTGGCTGGGATTCGAACCAACGACTCTAGTACTGCCAGGTGGAAGTGCTAAACATTTAGCCACAGTGCATTGGTACATGGACAATTTTATCAATATCTCCAGGTTAGGTATGTGCTGCAGGCACAATCCCTCATATTGGTTCTTACCTTAACTGAATCTCCAACAGTGTCAGAGGTTACTTTAGCCACTAACATATGGGGGATGACATCCTGCATATATCTTGCTTTTCTGGCCACTATCCAAGACCCTGCCAATCTAAATTGTAGACAACAATGTGCAAAGGGTGAACTTCCGAGTGATTCTTGGGATGTCAGAAATCAGTTCCTGTTATTTCCCTCTCGGCTTCATACAAACTTACTCAATTGTTCATCCTCCATAGGGTCTATAGAACCCCCACTAAGTTATTTCAGTGAGCAAGACAGGATTCCACAGATTATTCTAAATGTACTAAATGTAAAGTACATAAGGGAGATTTTATCTATATAATATGGCGCTGCCCAAAACTGATTAAATACTGGCGTGAAGTTCAACAAACAATCTCCTTGGTGGCCCAACAGTCATTTCCGCATGACCCTCTTGTTTGCTTGCTGGAAGCCTTTGATGCTGAGCACTATGGACCAGGGGTGTATATAATGATTCTGAGACTGCTGTGCCTTGCAAGAACATTAATTACCCCTTTTTGGCTAGCATCTAATACCCCTGACTAGACTGCAATGGGTGGATAATGTCACCTTTTTAATACTGAAAGCAACTTTCTTAAAAGTCTTACCATTTGGCAGGGTTGGTTAGATATACTGTACCTGGCCTTACCTCACCGCAATTAGTGCTGGATAGACTGTTGCAGGTGTAAAGGGTTCCTGTTGTGCATATCTTAAGAATAATCAGTTTACACTTGAGGGGATTGCATTGTCCCAGTGGCTGCTTGCATATCATTTGCTCAAGTTTCTATTGATAGTCAGCTTGCAGTGTCTAGTTAATAATATTGAGAATGTCCATACAGCTGCCTTTGAAAATATCAGTACACTGTCTACTACCGCTGTTACAATGTCTATCATTGTACTTCTGCCATTTATGTCTGTATTATCTCTTTCTTTTATCTCAATAAAAGAGTTTGGATTAACAAAACGGAAAAAAAAACAAATTAACCATTAAAAATAAAACTAATTACATTAAAACCCAACCCTAAAACACAAAGTTCCAACCCCTTGTTTAAAACCTAACTGATATTTAAAAAACAAATAAAATGTGAAATAACAATAAAACACAAAAGAGCAAGTTAAACAGCAAATTAATTTGTTGCTGATAAACCAAAAAAAATTATCTCTCACTGAAAACACTGTGTGACCTGCTAAGGTCAAGTGTCTGCAATACAGTATTGTATAGGATGGCAGATCCTATCTCCCCCTGCAAAAATTGGGTGACATATGATTGTCTACTCCAAGTTTCCCCAACACACACAGACTGTAAAAATAGGACTTTTGCATTGGCACTGTATAGTATGACAGAAACTATTACTCGCTGCAAACACTTTTTGATCTGTCCCTATCTATTCCTAGCCTCCGCTAACACACTGATAAAAGACTTCTGAGAACCCTGACTTTTATAGGGAGTGAGCTGGACCCAGGGGTGGACTGACCATTTGGAAACTCAGGCACTGCCCCAGGGCCCAGGGTCAGTAGGGGGCCCCATGAGATGCCCCTGGTACCTTTTTCATAGGCTTTTTTGAGTTTGGGCAAGGACACAGGGGCCCCATGATCCCCTATTGCCCGGGGGCCCCAAGAGTTGGCAGTCCACCCCTGGCTGGACCATAAGAAAACGCATATGATTTGCCCCATCCAAGCCACCTGACCACAGTTCAGGGGCAGGAAGTGCATTGTTGCTAGTTTGTTGCTATAGACCAGAACAGCTGCCTTAGTTTGCCATTTTCTTAAACTGAAAATTACTTGGGTTTGGTTCAAACTCATGTTCAACTTGAACTTGAAGTTTAGCTCTCATAAAGGGGTCTTCCTCCACCTCAGAATATGAGCTAAACTCTGGCCATTTTCAAGGCTAAAAAAGCAAGCTATTGTAAAAAAAAAGTAGGGGATCTAGGCATTGCCACAATCCATGTACCAATGCAAAATAAACTAAAAAAGAAACTTAAGAAAAAAAGAAAATGTTTGGGGTTTCCTTTAATATCCAAACCAGCCCCTGTATAAAGTCTGGGTGGCCAAAAAAGGAAGGGCAGTGAGCTTGCAGCCCCCTTACTATACTATCTACATGTTTGTTTCAATATTGGGGTGGTATCTTGACCAATATTGTCCTGACTGTCAGTTTTCATTACCACAGGTAAGGAATCTGTTATTTATTGACAGAAGTGTGGCATGTACACATCGGTGATTGTGATTCTGGATTTTCATTACCAGATGCTGTGATTGATAGGGATCCTGTCATTGGACATCATGTTACTGATGGGGAAATATTTCTAGAAACATTAATACAATTTATTTTAACATCAGGCAAGTACCCCTATAACACACCTTCATTACTAGCCTGTAATACCCCTTTTATAATCACACTATTTTGCAGTTTAAAGTGCTGTCATACTTTGACTGACAATTATTCTGTTATACAACTCTGTACCCAGATGAATACTATATACATTTTTTGAGACAGATAGAGATTTCTTTTGGTCCCACTAAATAACCACCTGGCAAAGCACTTTGTTCCCATGTGGTTGCCCACTGTGTCCCAGTGGTTGCAGGGGTCTGCAGGCGGCTTATTGAAATGTGGAATCTTCTTTTAACAATAAGGGGGCACTCAGATACTGCCCCCCAATGTGAATGAGTATGAGGTACATAGTACCACTACTCATTCATAGCAGGAAAGGTAAAGTGTAAATAAAAATAGATATTGTTTTTGACGAGTCCTTTAAAAAGGTACCAGCAAGTACATCCATAGTCAATCATGTCACCTAGGAATACAGATCCATGTCAATCATGATGCCCAACTCTGATCCCATTGCTTCACTCCCTCTAAAAGACAGATTTGGCAGATCAATGCAGCGAATATATAAACAAATAGGCTGGTTGTCCCACGGGACATCGTTGATCATATATAGATATGACCCCATATTTCCTACCCTGCCAGAGTACATGTTTACATAAGAATCTAGTGTACATTTTTGAGGGGGACATAATGGTCTTATAGGATTTGTGGGGGCCTTATGCTATGCATTTTTTGTTGTTTTTTTATAGGTGTGGGGTCCCCATTCATAACAGAACTGAAGGGCCTGGCATAAATTGAGGGAACCCATGCCATTTAAAAAAAAAAAATTTTGTTTACATGACCAGGGATTAGCTGACATGTAAGTGAATAAGGCCAGTGATGCCACTGGTTGTTAAAGACTCACCTAACTGCACCCACTTGTGTTCTTAACAACCACTGGCAGTAGGAAGCTGTCATGTATAATCATAGTAGTAATAGAACTATTATACATGTTCCTGCCGAATGGATAAATGTTCATGTATTATCCAAACACCTGAACAGCCAAGGTTCACTGTGAATTTGTGTTCAGATGAAACCTTAAGCTTATTCCTAGTCACTTACATTAGGAGGATGAAGATGAAGGGGTTAATGTGCAGATTTGCAGGATAAGGAACCTGAAGGGTAAATATGCAAGTCACCGATGAGACAAGCTAGAGAAGAGGGGGTGAAAGGGTTGTCACAAATATCTATTTATCCACCATAAACCCCCCATATGACATCAACCACCTTCTCGAGAAACCAGAGATGGGAAGAGGCCCTTGTCCCTCAACACTGAGACAAAGGTACTTTGAAAAGGTATTTTTACACTATTAATATACATCACAAGGTGGGTCCAGGGATCCTTTAGGGATGCATACTGTCACTGCTGTGGATGCTGTTATACGTGAACGAGCCATAATATTTACCTGTGCTTTGAACACACTAAACCTAAAAACATATGAAAAACAAGAAACACCCAAGAGAAATGATAATCCCAAAATAATGCAATTGAAACAATGGCCACTTTTTTCTGCATGCAAAAACGTAGGTAAAGGCCCTATCAACATAAAATAGAAAAAAAATAAACCTAAAAAAAAATAAATTAAACCGCCACAATACTCTCCCCAAAACTAAACTTTCTATTACTTACAAGACTACTGGTAGGACCACTGTTCACCAGACCTAGGGCAAATGCAAATAGATTTTTGAGCAGTCTATGCAGCATTATTGCTAGTGTTCCTGCCTTCCTAGCCTTGGGTTTGTATAAATTGTCCACATATTTTGACCTTTTGGCTAAAAGTCATACAGTGAATATAGTTTGCAAAAATGTTTAAAAACTGTTCATGCCATAGTGATATGCTTTATATGTATCTCCTGATCCAACAATCATCTGAAGTCATTTTCACTCTACGGGTGAAGTATTTTCAATGAAAGGGTTAACTTTCCAAACAACTGTACAACCCAAATACTAATGAGCATTACACTTCAGATAATGTGCAATGTCAAAGTTTACTTTAAAAATGTAGTTACGGCAATATGATTTAATTGTGTTACAGACTAACTAAATATATGGCAACATTATATATTCAGCACCACTACTGATATATTGAATTGTGTGATACGTGCAATTTAATGCCTTTTCCCAGCAAACTGAGCAATGATTAAATGCAGACAACATCATTTTGTAAACACTTTAAGCGGGTAAAATGAGATTTAGCACACCCTTAATCTAAGCCAGTAAAATGAATCCAGACAAGTCATTTTTCTAATTATTCAAATTCCACATCTGACAATTAATCAAATCTCTAGACAGCTATTGTCGAAAATAAACACTCAAGAGCAAGTCTTCAGCACATATATAAATAAGGAGTTGTCTGTTGTATTAAAATGATTGCAATTTACCTTTTGAATGTTGTTTGTGCTTCATGCAGTTCAAAGAATATTGTACATAGCTGTTTTCTCTGTGCCCGGTCTCTGTAATGATCCCCATGGAGAAAACAAACTTGAATTTTAAAACAAGGGTTTTAAATATACAACAAACACATTTCAAAGACTTTCACATTGGACCATTTAACTTCTTTCTGCAAAAACTAAATTAAGTCTCTAAGGAGTGGTTATTATTTTTCTGTATCCAAATTACATTTGTGTAAGAAATATTTCTGTGTTTGTTGCTTAGACATGTGGAAATGCTAAGGCATGTTTAAAGGGCTACCAAACCAAATATAGAACTTTGGGAAAGAAAAGCTACATTTTCAAGGCAGTCTGGTAAAAACATATTTTGCATTGTAAAAAGACATTTTGCAACACATGTTATGTCAGTTCTGGGCCAAGAGGTCATTGCACCCTTGGAAAAGAGATGAATGTGTCCCTGCCCCACCCCTTAATCAATGCAACAAAGCAGACCATCTTCTTCTATGGTCCCCTGAGTGCTTCCAGCACAACAGTGCATCACCAGTTCATATGCAAAATGGATAGAAAATATCTGCTGCTGGTGGAGTTGATAACAACTCTTCGTTTTAGCTATACATTAATCATTTACTGTTGTATGACAGGTGATGTTCCAATGTTCCAACGACAGGTGACATTTTGGGGAAATTGAGACCTTACAAACGAATCCAGTGTTTTAGGTTCAATTCAGCGATTAGATTGAATGAGCTGAAAGTAACAGTCATATGGCTAAAAATAATGATGCTTTAGCTATTCATGAGTTCAGTAATTTGCGTCTTCAGGTGTGTCCTACATTTACTAATTTTTGCTAAATTTTTACAAAAAACTAATTCCATTAATACATCTGTGAGTATACCATAAAGTTCACAGTTACCCTCATACCTCCCCTCTCAGCTTCAGTAAGGAGTTTTAGTGCATTTAGTCTTTAAAGAGTGAAAATTGAAAAGATGCTGCTCTTATGAAATTTGCCTGTGTGCTGGTAGGTTAATTAGCTCCTGTCTAAATTGGCCCTAGTATGTGTATATATGAATGTGGATTAGGGACCTTAGATTGTATGCTCCTTGAGGGCAGGGACTGATGTGTCTGTGTAATATATATATTAATATATGTGTAATAAATAAAATAGGCAAAATTATAAATATAGAAATCATTAGAACCTCTGTCAAGTTTTTAAGTAAAAAAAAATAAAAAAAAATTAACAAATCCAAAATTTTTACAGCTTTCACTGGGACAGGAGGATAGGTGGTGTTCAACCTGAACATCTGTTTTTGTGGGAACTGTCTAAAGGGAATTTTTATTCACATTAAAATGCTTTCCTCTCACTTCTTGCTGTGTGTGGGGCAGAAAGTGAAGCAAAATCTCCTCCATCATTTTCCACCAATAATAATGCAGTATTTGAATACAGAAGAGGAGCCTATATAATTGTGCAAGACTAAAGGTAAGGCTGGATTTAGCTTTAATCTGTAAGTCTGATATATACTAAAACAGGGGTCTCCAAACTTTCCAAACAAAGGGCCAGTTTACTGGCTTTCAGACTTTCGGGGGGCCTGACTATAGCCATTGGGAGTAGAAATTGTCCTGCGTCGTTGGGAGTAAACAATGCATCTTTGGCATTAGGGGAGGAATAGCGCCCTATTCTTGGTGTAAGTTGGAGAAATAGTGCCCCATTGTTGGTGTCAGTGGGAAGAATAGTGCCCCGTTTTTGGTGTCAGTGTTAGGAATACTGCCCCATGGTTTGTTTCAGTGAAAGGAATAGTGACTGTTGTTGATGTCAGTAGCAAGAATTATGCCCCCTTGTTGGTGTCAGTGGGAGAAATAGTGTCTTGTATCAGTGGGAGAAAAAGTGCCCCAAGGATCGGATAAGTGCAAGCAAAGGGCTACATCCGGCCCCTGCGCCATAGTCTGGAGACCTGTCTACTAAAAGAAGAAAAAAATAATAATACATACATTTTATGATGTACAGCTAGTCTTTTATGGATCTTTGGCCATACATCGTGTAATGTATGGCTTTGAAAGGAGACATTCAGAATAACATTACATTTGGCTGTCATGATGGGAGATATTCCAATTGTATATATAGAAAAAAATAAACCAATTTGCCAATTTGCAAGTGCATTATATTCTCTTTTATATAATAAATGTTGCTCATTTTATTGTATGAGATGAGTGTGCCTGCTTTTCTTTCAATGCAAAATTACTTGCTTTCATGGAAGTGTGCAACCTGGTACCACAGTGCATTGGTGATTTTGGACATTTGGGCACTATTCTTGTGAATGGTTTTGTTTTTTTGTTTTGTTTTGTTTTTTGCTGGCTGTAAAGGCTAACATTTTTTAAGTTGATGCATTCTCTGCATTAAGGTAAAAAAAAACTTCCAAGATTAGCTCCCTCCTGCCTCCCTAAATGCTTACCTGAGCCTGATCTTTGTCTAGTGCTGTGTCCAAAAGCAGCAGCAGCACTGCTCTCTCTCTCTCCTCACTGGACATGGAGGCAGCAGTGGGAGACATAGGCTCATGCTGCTGCTGTCAATCATATCCAGTGAGGCGTTAGCAGGGGGTGGGGCCGAGCCACACTATTTATGCCTATAGACACACACAGCGCGACGTGGGAGTGAGCCCGTATGTCTTCTCCCATAGCAAGTGCTTGCAATGGGGACAGATACTGAAAAATTGAAGCAGACAACCCCCGTGGGGGATCCAAGAAGTGGAGGTTCGGGGCCACTCTGTGCATAACCACAAATGCATTGCACAAGCAGGTAAGTATAACATGTTTGATATTTTAAATAAATAAATTAGCCTTTAGTAATGCTTTAAATGTATTTTCCTCTCTAGAAAATCTGTCTGGATTGCTATTGTTGTCCCTTTGTGAAAAGTTGCTCCGACATTGTTACTCTCCTTCTCTTCCCTCTCCTAAGTAATGCAGTAAATGAGATGCCCAGCTGAGCAGTCACATATGTACATCTGGCAACTGATAACAGCACCAGATTGTGTATACACCTCTGACCACCCTTGCGACACCTTGAAAGACAGGAAAGCAAGGCGTTGAATTGTGACCCTTATTTTGTTATTATGTCCCTCCCCTTCTGCTTATTAGCAAAAAAACAGAAAGCTGAATATATGCCAGCAATACAAGTGCCTGTGAGTAAACAATAAAAATACATGGAGTCTCACTTTAAACAATATACACACATCAACCATCAGCAATCTTCTTTCTTTTCTGTAACATTTTGAAATCCCCATCAGTGTCAAGTACAACTCCAAGAGGCTCTCTTACCTCTGTAAATAAGAAAGGCTAACACTAAGAAAAATGTCAGAAAATTCTCAAAGGATTGATGTAACATTTCTGCACCTTGTCATTTCAGAGGGCAAGGTTTAAGGCTGCGCATAATTTGAGGGATATTCTCCATGCAAGCATTCTTTCTAGAAACAAGCAGCAAGCTTTTTGTGCAATATTACAGATCATATTTTATGATATACAACATTAATAACAGAATATGAGCAGTGTTATTCCAAGACCAAAGTCATTTTGTGGTTAGAAGAGTTATAAGGAATTAAAACTTGAGTTCGTTTATGAAAATTGAGTTGGAGGTTCAAAGTAATATGGCAAGTACATTTTTTTGAAAATTGTGATTATTGGTTTTGTAAGAATATTCTGTTGTTTGAACAGTTGATTGTGATGACGATATGTACATTCCAGGAGGCAACATATACAATATAATGTTTTAGAAGCCATTATGATTTCTTGTATATTAATATTAAATACATAGATTTTTACACACTGAAGCTGATATATTGAACATTGTTTTTAATGCACAACTGAACGCGTATCTCTAGGCAAAACCTTTTTTGTAGGTTGTTTTTGGAAGAGTCACACCCACTATGAAGTTAATATTGCTCTCCATCTCTCTGTTTGGTAGATTCATCCTCTCCATTTATAATGATGCCCATTGTCATCTAGTAAGGAGGCATGCAACATTTTAGGCGAAGATCAGGGCAAATCTTCCAGTGGGGACATCTGTTATGGGGACAAGTGTCTACACTTACATTTTAGGGAATTAGGGAGATTTTCACTAACTTTCTGCTGCATCTCTGAGATAGAAATTGAAGGGAAATTATTTACCCAGTGATACAAAGACACAAAATTAACTGCAGGGGTTTCAACTTTTCTCGACTCTATCTTAAACTAAATAAAAAGGTTTTAGCTATACATGCACCGTTACATATATATATATGTATTGCAGACGGGTGGTAGCTTTATTCTTCCAGGTTTAGAGCACGCATGCGAGCATCCCCCCAGTGACCCCGCTGTCATTCACTGTAGGAGATGCACATTAGCAGGTCTCAGCCAGTTTTGGGCCGGGACTCTGCTGATCTCCTACAGCGAATGGAGAAGCAGAGCTGTGCCTATATTTGTAAATACAGGCATAGTATCTAGCTGGATCTTCTCTCCCTGGAACAAAATGAAAGACAAAATACGCATGAGTAAAAGCAGCACATTGCACCCACACACCTTAGATAGAGACATTTAACCCCTTGATTGCCACATTAACCCTTTGATTGCCCTCTGTCAGTGCCAGTGCTCTTAGTACAGTGTCAGTGTACAGTATTTTTCATTGATTACTGCCACTAGTGACATCAGGTAGCATCAGATAGCGTCAGGGTCAGTTACCGCCACTCCCAGCCTGGGTCAGCTAGCGTTAGATTACCGGAACACTATAGCACTCACGCTATAGGTCGCTGATCACCATCATTATTAGTATAATTTTGTATGGATAAATATATTGATTACGAACAGAACTATACCAGTGCCCCCTCAGTATTAGTGTCCCCAAAAATGCTGTGTTAGCAGGATCAGCCCCATTTGCTGCCAGCACTTGCATTAAGCCCCAACGCCTCCCCCCACCCCACCCCCAACAAGAAGTGCAGTGTCAGTGTAATTTATGATCACTGTCACCTATGATACATTGTACTCAAAATCACAGCTTTAGCAGAATCAGGTCTGTTCTCTTCTAGCACTAGCAGGTGAATTTTATTGGTAGCAGTTCAAGCAGCCCCTGACAGCCAGATGCTCTTTTCCCCTTCCGTGAGTCGCACTAGGTACCTGTAAATTTAGAGCCCAAAATGTCCCAAAAAAGGTATACTAGTGAAGAGGCCTACAGGATTCTGAGCATGTCACATAAGAGCAAAGGGGAAGCCTCACTGACAAAATCCTCCTCAGAATACGAACCTGTAGAAAGCAGCGGCACCCCATCAGGTAGCTCGGACGATGGAGTAGAGGTCCCTGTTAAGGTCAGGCATTCCCAACCCCATGAAGCTGAAGTTCTAGGAACTCATGACTTGTCTCATATGCAGCAGAGTGCCAGTACTAGTGCCACACTACCTTTTGGTGAACTGGTGAGCAGCAGTGGCCTAGTACATCCTGGTCTATTTCATACCAGCACTGCAGTATCACTTGGTGACATGGCGAGTCCCATACGTGCAGTACAAGATGGTGCGGTAGTGAGCACAAGTTGCATCCCACAGCCACCAAGAATTTGCACACAAGTCTGTAGAGCCCATAGTTTCCTTCTGGATGTGCTTGCAAATCCTGATTGGCAGTCCACAGATTCTGCAGCACCAGTACTTTCACTGCCCAACCCTTGATTTAATGGAGCTGTTTTTCACAGAAGATTTGTACAATTTGATTGTGGGCCACAGCAATTTATATGCACAACAATATATCACTGCCAACCCAAATTCAGCTCTTGCCAGACAATTTGAATGGAAACCTATTATGGTTTCCGAATGTAAAACTTTTACCCTCAACATGGGAATTACAAAAAAGAATGAGTTACGGTAATTTTGGTCCAAAGACCCAATTCATCATATGCCCATGTTCTCTGCTGCTATGGCCAGGCATAGATATGAGATGATTATGCGCTTCATGACCCTGAACATGACCGGCTCTACAAAATTCTACCCCTCATAAACCACCTCACTGAGAAATTTGCAGATGTGTATACAACTCAGCAAAAGATCTGCATGGATGAGTCCCTCATTTACATAACGAGCCGACTTACATTCAAACAGTACCTCCCCAGCAAGCATGCCAGATCTGGGGTCAAATTGTATAAGCTCTGTGAAAGGGCCGCAGGCTATACATATAATTTTAGGATTTATGAGGGAAGAAACAGCAATGTAGAGCTCCTCGGCTACCCAGACTACATGGGGAGCAGTGGTAAGATGGTTTGGGACTTGGTTTTGTCTTTGTTCCGTAAGGGGTACCTCTAATATGAGGACAATTTTTATACAAGTGTGCTACTATTTGGACAATTGTACAATCTTGGAATTGTCTCATGAGGCACTGCGCGACCTAATTGCCGGGGTTTCCCCCAACAACTTGTAAATACCCAACTTAGAAAGGGGCAGAAAGCCTGCTTGAGAAATGATAAATTGCTCGCAGTGAAGTAAAAGGACAAATGGAATGTTTTTGTCCTTTCTTCCATTCATGCAGACACAACAGTCCAAATTAGCACAGTATCTGGCATTGTTGAGAAACCCCTCTGTGTCCACGACTATAACCTTAACATGGAAGGGGTGGACTTCAATGACCAAATGATGAATCCGTACCTAGTTTCCCAGAAAGATCAACACTGGTACAAAAAAGGTGTCTATTTATTTCAATTAGCAATATACAACACTTTTGTAATTTACAAAGCAATTGGACGAAGTGGATCCTTCCTAGAATTTCAGGAAGAGATCATCATTGCCCTTTTGTGTCCAGAAGGTGCTGTGGCCCAATCCCCAAATGCAGATGCAGTTAGCCGGCAGCATAACAGGCATTTCTGGATGTCCTCTCTGGTACCCCAACCCAAAGGTCACACCAAAGAAGATGTTGTGTTTGTAGCAGACATAGAATAAGACACGACACCCACTTTTTTTGTCGCTCCTGTCCGGGCCAACCTGGTCTCTGCCTCAAGGACTGCTTCCATCACTATCACACACCAGTGGAATATTAGTATAGGGTACAGCATGGCATAGTCTACGGCACATGTTCACTATTTTCACACAGGGTCTGGAAAGATGTTAGATAGTCAAGAAACTGTCTATCACATTTTGAAAGACCCAAAAATCAGAGGCTGTTCTTAAAAGATTAAAAAAGTTTTTTAAAAAAACATAAAAAAGTTAAAAATAAATCTAAATAAATACATTAAAAAACTTCCCAAAAAAGTTGTCATTTTATTGCGTTAATGTTCTATTGTTGCTTTGTTTTATTGTTAACTGTTGATTGCTTTGCAAGAATACCATTCAGTTATTGTTTTATTAAGTTAACTGTGTCTTATTGTTAACTGTTGTTGTTTGCTTTGCAGGAACACCATTCAGCTGCAGCACCGATCTGATTATTCTGACAACGGGGGTCTTGGCGTCAGAATATACGTCAGTGTGTGTAGCGCTGTTGGATTAGATTTTTAATCAGCAGTTTAAAAAGAACATATATGCCCAAGCATGGGGGTCTGTTGTGGTCAGTGGGTGGATCGCCCCTATTTTTCTGGCAGATATTTCTTCATCCACATTGATCGATATGAATGGAGGAATCTGTTAGGTTCTCTTTTTTTGTTCAGCCCACAGGTTGCATGAACAAAAACATAAATTACTTATATGCCCAACAAGGACCAGTGATGTTCTGGTATGTCGCTGGATGATTCCTACAGCTACAGGCATCATCCTGGTATCGTTTTTTTCAGCCGAAGGTTGGTTTTCATGTAAATGCAATCCTAGTGGCTAATTAGCCACTGGATGGCTTTTACAAGCAGCCAGCCGCCTTCCACGGCTTTCTTAGGCTCTCCTTTCCCCCCAGGGAACCCAGGAATGCAGTCAGTGGTTCAGTAAGCTGACCATAAAGCTGTTCAGAGACTGGAACAGCTCCAATCATCTCTATGGTCTAAGAAACCAGAGGCTTCGAACATTTCATCACTTCGGTTTCCCTGGATACAAACAGCGCCATTTTTAAAATAGAAAGCATCTGATCACACCAATCTTGGTGTGATCAGATGCTTTAAGGGCAGAGGAGACATCTACAGTCTAATAAACCCCATATTTCTCAGAAAAGAATACCTGTCACTGCCTATTGATATCATTGGGGATATTTACATTCCCTGTGATAACAAAAAAAGTTATTAAAAAAATAAATAAATAAGTAAAAGGGACAGTGTAAAAATTAAAAAAAAGCAAAATAAATCATTAAAAAGGAAAATTAAAGCACCCCTGTCCCTCTGCACTCCTGTGCAAAGGCGTACGCTAGCTTTGGCCCCGTGTCAATATGTAAATAGTTGTTGCACCATGCATATGAGGTATTGCCACGAACGTCAAATTGGGGGCAGTAATTCTAGCACTAGACCTTCTCTTTAAATTAAAGTGGTAGCCTGTAAAGGCTTTTAAAACTTTACCTATAGACAATAAAAATGTATGTAGTCTTTCTCTGTTGCATGGGGCGTGCGCAGTTTGAAAGCATGTCATGTTTGGTATCTAGTTACTTGGCATAACATCATATTTTATATTGCACCTAACAATTGGCCAATATATTGTATTTTTGTGCATTAAAATTCAAAAAAGTGTATTTTTTCCAAACAAATTTGCGTTTCAAAAATCGCTGCACAAGTACTGTGTGACATAAAAAATTTTAACACCTACCAGCCCAACCAGATCCCTCAAAACGATACACACTCCCCTTCAACAGTACTCAACAGTTTCTTATTATAAATTTAATGAACCCAAATATTCAATCCTAAATCTCCATACACTACACCAAACCCAGATTTTACTTGCCAAACAATTCCTTCTCCTGGGAAAAAAACAATATCCCCTATTTAGGAATCAGACTCAACGCAACAACAGACCAACTACACACCTTGAATTACAAAATACTACTCAAAACTATCCCCCATGAAATTGCCACCCTTCGCACCTCAGAACTCTCCAAATTGGGCCAAGTTGCGACAATGAAAATGTACATCCTCCCAAAAATTCTATACATTTTTCGCACACTTCCCATACCAGTCCCTAACACCCTTTTCTCCAAATTACAATCGATTCTTGCCAGATTCCTATGGAACTTTAAAAAACCTCCCACATCTAAAATCCTACTATAATGCTACTCTTCTTGACCAAATATATATTTGGTGGAACCCAACCAGAGAAAAAAATCTGGTCTACAATGGAGACCTTGCCCTTTCTTCCACTTAAACCCCAAAATGTACTTCTAATTTCATCAATGTCACAAACAAACTGCCAACTAAAACACCCATGTATCCAAGCCGCTCTTCATGGTGCGATCTTCTGACCACGGAATACACAGATCCCAAACAAATCCTTACCCCAATTGACATACTACATTTCATTACACCCTCTTTGGACCTATCCCAATGGGAAAAAAACGAAACACACATAATATAACAGACCTCTATAAAGACCACACACTACACTCATTTCAGAATCTCCAAACCAAATTCAATCTCCCTACCACTGAATATTTCACCTACTTAAGAATCGCCCACTGTATGCAAACAAAAAACATACCTCATACCACAGAGATTCCAAATACCGCATATTATTTCTTTACCAAACCACAACACCCAGGTAAAGGCATCTCCACTTTCTACAAATACATAACAAACCTGCAATTCACTCTAAAATCTACCTCCCTATCCAATTGGGAAAAAACCCTTTCAGAAACAATTACGACACAGACATGAAACAAAACATTTAACACTTCTTACAAATCCTCCCGATGCAGCTCGCACTGGGAATCATACTTAAAAATCCTCCACCAATGGTACCTAACCCTTGACAAACTAGCCATTTACTACCCAAAACACTCCTCTTCCTGCTGGCGACAATGCGGAGACATAGGCTCAACACTACACATATGGTCCTGTAAATCAATCAAATCCTTTTGCAATAGTGTCTTCCAATTAATTTCTGAAATATCCAAAACAGTGATAACCCAGAACCCTTAACAATTAGTGAGAAGAACACATTCAGCAAAGTAACTCAGGAAATTTTAATAAAACCCAATATATATTGAGGGAAGGTTATATGGATTCGTGAAAATTTATATGGGGACCCATGGAGGGAAATGGAGGAATAATCCTAGTATTGGAGGACGCCTGAAATCTAAATGATGAGATAGCAACCCAGAGTGGTGTGATGCCCTATCTTTTCCTGCATAGGGTAATTATCCATCAGCACATGAGGTGGAGATTGCTGGTTTGGGTCTAAGGTGTACACTTATGTATACAGAGTGTGGTGACACACATCGTTTGGAGTGACATTTTTAGTTTCACTTGTGTTTGCAGCTGACACTTTATGTGAGTGTCTTTCATTGATATATTTCTGCATGTATAGAGATACTCACTTATAGAGTATACACGTATATATAGATTTTTGCATGTTGCACAGAGAGTGGCACGTGTGTTTTATTATTTAAATGGTATGACACTATGTTAAGTTTTTTTCCTTTGAGGTTTACTGTCATCAGGATTTGCAAGTTTGAAGAAGAAAGAATTTAATGGTTGACATGTGTGGAGATTTATTTTGATAATTGAGACATTTGGGACACTATTTTGATATTTTGGACACTTTTTGTAAGGTGGGATTGGTGGATATATTTATTATTTGAGTAAAAAAAGAAAAGTCTTATATATTTTGTTTGCTTGGCCTTCAAGGGTGGAGGTGGATAACTTTTCTGGGATATTGTATTGGGATTGTTTTGCTGTGTATTTCTATATAACCCAGAACCCTTCACTCGCGCTTTTACACATTAGGATTGAGAAATTCCCCTATAATTCCCGTACTATCATTGTCCACACACTTTTCGCAGCCAAAATCAATATAACCCGATTATGGAACACCACCACTGCTCCTTCCCTCAAGTCACTAATTACAGATCTTAATTTCCAATGTGAAATGGAAAAAAGATCGGCCTTTAACAACTCCACCCAACACAAATTCAAATCCCAATGGACTAGCTGGTTACAAAATCCTAACTGCTCGGTACAACTCTGATATTCTACATACCATTGAATCACTCACCCATTTTAGACTGGTACTCCTTTTCCACCCCATTTCATTTACCCCCCTCTCTCCCTACCCTCCTCCTTATCCCCCCTTGCTCAATACCCCTTCACCATTTCATACACCTCACCAAGGTTCAGTATATATTCAAGTCTACCTCTGATGCTAATGCCTTAAACCCCAATAGTAACCCCAGCAAATGGTGGGGTAAATGTTTATTAATACTATGTTGTATGAGTATACTCTTTGCTGAACCGAATACTCTTACCTTGTTCTTTTATTGAAAATCTTTCAATAAAAACTATTGAAACATAAAAATTTCAACACCCACCATTTTATTCTCTAGAGCCTTTGCTTTAAAAAAATATAATCCTAGGGGGTTCAAAGTAATTTTGTAGCAAAAAATACTGATTTTTATCATGTGAGCAAAGAATGTCAGAAAAGGCCTCGTCTTCAAGTGATTGGAAGAGTGCGTGATGTGTGCTAATGTTGGCCATAAAATGCCAAGATAGCACAAACCCCACCCAAATGACCCCTTTTTTGGAAAGTAGACACCCCAAACTAAACTATCATGGAATTTCAGAGCCTCTGAAACTGTGATAGGTAGTGAGGAAGTGAAATGAGGAAATAACGCACCTTCAAGCTTTCAAAGGGGTCATTGCATTTTGGGCTTCTGTATGCAGCTAGGCTCCCAAAAAGTCTCACAACGGTTAGCACTTCTGCCTGGCAGTACTAGGGTCATTGGTTCGATTCCCAGCCACAGCACCACCTGCCTGGAGTTTGCATGTTCTCCCTGTGCCTGCGTGGGTTTCCTCTGGATACTCTGGTTTCCTCCCAAACTCCAAAGACATGCTGGTAGGTTAATTGGCTCCCGTCTAAATTGGCCCTAGTATGTATATGTATGAATGTGAGTTAGGGACCTTAGATTTTATGCCCCTTGAGGGTTAGGGACTGATATGAATGTACAATATAAATATGTAAAGTACCTCATAAAAATTGACAGTGCTATATAAGTACCTGTAATAATAAAAAAAACTGTGACGAATAGCAAAAAATAGCCTGGTCATTAAGGGGGGTAAATCCTCTAGAGGGCAAGTGGATAACTATATATAGATAGTCAGACAGGTATTGTAATCACATCAATTTACAAAGCCATCCACAACTCTTCCCCCAGCTACATCACAAACTTCATCTCAAAATATCAGCTGTCCTCTTCACTTCTCCCAAGACCTCCTTCTCTCTAGATCGCTGGTTACCTCCTCCCTTGCTCATGTCCAGGACCTCTTGGGAGCTTTTCTTAACCTCCAGAAATCATACACCAATCTGTACAGTTACTGTATCTCCTGTTCTGTCTGCCTTTACTTTATACAATCCCAGAAAACTCATATTTTAAAGCAAGTCTATCCCATCTCTTGCTAACAACTGAATTCTGCTTTATTAAACTGATTTTTGTGTCACTTGCTCCTCACTGTAGATGGTAAGCTCTCATGAAAAGGGCCATCCTAACTTCCTTCTCTTGAATTGTATTGTAACTGTACTATCTCCTTTTTTTTTAAGCATTAAGCAAACTGTTGACTAAATAATCCTAAATAATAATAATGTAAAAATAATCAACTTCCATACTCTTACCTCCCTTTTCTTGTTAACTGTTTACCCGCCGCCATATAGCAAATATACTGCTACACGGTGGCACGGGTGTGCAAAATCACACACATATATAAATATATATATACTGTGTATATACATGATTTTGCACTTCCGGATAGGGGGCACTGATCCGTGCTGCCATTCTCGGCAGCAGATGCCAATCACAGGATCCTGGCAATCACCATCGGAAACGAAGACTGTTTTGTTTACAGTCTTCCTCCCTGTCAGCTTGGGCATAGTACAGCCATCCTGATCAGTGTGCATACAGTGAAGCACATACCCCCCACCCCCTAATAAAACACTCCCTACACACAGTTAACCCCTTGATCACCCCTCACATTAACCCCTTCCTGCCCAGTGTCATTAGTACAGTGTCAGTGCTGTTTTTTAGCACTGATCACTGTATTGGTGTCACTGGGGATGTCAGTGACACAAGTTAGTTCCCCCCCCCCAGTGTCAGAATGCCCACCGCAGTCCCACAGTCCTGCTAAAAGTCGCTGATCGCTACCATTACTAGTAGGGAAAAAAAATATCCCAGTATCTATACCACCATTTGTAAACTCTATAACTTTCACATAAACCAATTAATTTACACGTATTGGGATTTTTTTTTAACAAAGACATGTAGCGGAATACATTTTGGTCTAAATTTATGATGAAATTTGATTTTTAAAATTTTTTTACTGGACCTGTTTAATAGCAAAATATTGTTTTTTTTCTCAAAATTGTCAGTCTTTATTTGCTTATAGCGCAAAAAATAAAAAACACACAGGCGATCAAATACCACCATGAGAAAGCTAAATTCACGGGAAAAAAAGGATGTAAACTTCATCTGGGTACAGCATTGCATGACCGCGCAATTGTCAGTTAAAGTAACGCAGCTCCGTATTGCAAAAAATGGCCTGGTCAGGAAGGGGGGTAAATCCTCTAGAGGGCAAGTGGTTAAAGCAGTCCGAATATGACTGTGCAGTCTAGTGGGCACCAGAGTTAGACCCGGTGCGATATGTTCTGCAATAGACCTCATCAGACACAACCAGTGCCCTTTTCTGCAATGCATATATGTGTGAGAACATTTGTGCTAATGGGTGTGGTTATTACTCAGCTCTGCCAGTACTGTGCACTGGAGACAAAAAAGGATGCAGAATCTTCACTAACAGTAAAAGGTATTTTAACACATTGCCCACCAAAAATCTGTTGGGAGTAGAGGACTGTAAAGAAATAAAAAAGTTAAAGACTTCCATTGTACTTTAAACATGAATTATGGGGTTGATTTACTAAACTTGAAGAGTTCAAAATCTGGTGAGGCCGTGCATGGTAGCCAATCGGCTTCTAACTTCAGCTTGTTAAATTAAGCTTTGACAAAAAAAATGGAGGCTGATTGGTTTCTAAGTAGAGCTGCACTAGATCTTTCACTCTCCAGGTTTAGTAAATCAACCCCTTTGTGTGTAACATACAAATATAATATGGAATAATCATATTTTTGTTGATTTCTTGAATTATTCCTTCTGTTTTCTCTTCCTTATCCTCCTATCAATAGTAATTAATACCAAAATAATGTAATAGGAGGAAGAAAGATAAGAATAAAAACAAGGCAAAGATGTATATTAAATATCTTATATAATGCAATTTAAAAAGATGTTATTACTTTGGCCACTCACAGTGCAAAATGTTGGTGTCTGTGCACAGAGTGCTCACCTGACTCACTGATACTCACTTTGATGTAGCTTTTGCTGGCTTAGCTGTTGAAGATATCCATTAGCTTTGGGTTTGTAGGAGTATTTCCTCCTCCCATATTTATTTATTCCAGGTACTTATATAGCGCTGTCAATTTATGCAGCGCTTTACATATATATTGTACATTCACATCAGTCCCTAACCCTCAAGGGATGTACAATCTGAGATCCCAAACTCACATTCATACATACACATACTAGGGACAATTTAGACAGGAGCCAATTCACCTACCAGCATGTGTTTGGAGTGTGGGAGGAAACCCATGCAGGCACAGGGAGAACATGCAAACTCCAGGCAGGTGGTGCCATGGTTGGGATTCAAACCAATGACCCTAGTACTGCCAGGCAGAAGTGCTAACCATTTAGCCACTGTGCAGCCCATGACAATGTGCAAATTTAGGAATCACTTGCTAGAGCTCGAACACTATCACATGATGGACACCAGATGATACAGGAGATTTTAGTGTTGGTTGTGACAAGGTAAGGAGCAGTGAGGGAGTGCTGAAGTGAGTATAAGTACTTTGGGTGGTCAAAATACTATACATTTTGGGGCATGTATAGGAAAAGTGTAACCATTGCAACCAACATAATTTGTACTGCATTTCCAGACTTGGACTAGCAAAAATTACATCTGGGAGCTAACTGGTTGCAACTGGCAACAATTTTTCTGCCAGATAGCACACTTCATATACAGTCATGGCCGAAATTGTTGGCACCCTTGATATTTCTCCAGGAAATCATGTATTTCTCACGAAACGTATTGCATTAACACATGTTTTGCTATACACATGTTTATTCCCTTTGTGTGTATTGGGACAAAACAAAAAAAGGGAGGAAAGAAAGCAAATTCGACATAATGTCACACAAACCTCCAAAAATGGGCTGGACAAAAGTATTGGCACCCTTTCACAACTGCGGATAAATAAGAATGTTACAAGCATGTGATGCTCCTGTAAACTCACCTGGGGCAAGTAACAGGTGTGGGCAATATAGAAATCACACCTGAAAGCAGATAAAAAGGAGAGACGTTCACTTAACCTTTGCATTGTGTGTCTGTCTGTGCCACACTAAGCATGGACAACAGAAAGAGGAGACGAGAACTGTCTGAGGACCTGAGAACCAAAATTGTGGCAAAATATCAACAATCTCAAGGTTACAAGTCCATCTCCAGAGAACTAGATTTGCCTTTGTCCACAGTGCGCAACATTATCAAGAAGTTTGCAACCCATGGCACTGTAGCTAATCTCCCTGGTCGTGGACGGATGAGGAAAATTGATGAAAGATTGCAACGCAGAATAGTCCGGATGGTGGATAAGCAGCCCCAAACATGTTCCAAAGACATTCAAGCTGTCCTGCAGGCTCAGGGAGCATCAGTGTCAGCGCGAACTATCCGTCGACATTTAAATGAAATGAAACGCTATGGCAGGAGACCCAGGAGGACCCCACTGCTGACACAGAGACATAAAAAAGCAAGACTACAGTTTGCCAAAATGTACTTGAGTAAGCCAAAAGCCTTCTGGGAAAACGTCTTGTGGACAGATGAGACCAAGATAGAGCTTTTCGGTAAAGCACATCATTCTACTGTTTACCGAAAACGGAATGAGGCCTACAAAGAACAAAACACAGTACCTACGGTAAAATATGGTGGAGGTTCAATGATGTTTTGGGGTTGTTTTGCTGCCTCTGGCACTGGGTGCCTTGACTGTGTGCAAGGCATCATGAAATCTGAGGATTACCAAAGGATTTTGGGTCGCACTGTAGGGCCCAGTGTCAGAAAGCTGGGTTTGCGTCCAAGATCCTGGGTCTTCCAGCAGGACAATGACCCCAAACATACGTCAAAAAGCACTCAGAAATGGATGGCAAAGAAGCGCTGGAGAGTTCTGAAGTGGCCAGCAATGAGCCCAGATCTAAATCCCATTGAACACCTGTGGAGAGATCTTAAAATTGCTGTTGGGAAAAGGTGTCCTTCCAATAAGAGAGACCTGGAGCTGTTTGCAAAGGAAGAGTGGTCCAAAATTCCGGGTGAGAGGTGTCAGAAGCTTATTGATGGTTATAGGAAGCGACTGATTTCAGTTATGTTTTCCAAAGGGTGTGCAACCAAATATTAAGTTAAGGGTGCCAATACTTTTGTCCAGCCCATTTTTGGGGTTTTGTGTGACATTATGTCATATTTGCTTTTCTGCCTCTGTTTTATATTTGTTCCAATACATACAAAGGGAATAAACATGTGTATAGCAAAACATGTGTTAATGCAATACCTTTTTTGTGTGAAATACTTGATTTTCAGGAAAAATATCAAGGGTGCCAACAATTTCGGCCATGACTGTATCAGCCCAAAGTGTTTAAAACAAAATAGATTCTTTTTATTACTCAGAATACTGACACAATATTCACTGGTAACTGACTTTACATTATTAAAGTATAGTGTATATATATTATTTTCGAGAAAAAAAAAGAATTGCAAGTCCTTTATTACAGTTTGTGGCAGAGTTACTCCCAGATTATGTCAATATCGGTTTTCTACTATAGCCATAATTTAAACCTTGGTGACATTGCGTATTGAGTTGAAGGCCAGGAAGACCAAAAAAACAATCATTATTCATTGCTATGTCAATAATTAGAAATCTTGATTGAATTATTACTGGAGTCATTCTGAAGGATAGATGAATTCCTGGAATGTTGACAACACTGATATTCTCTACAGTATGATGCAGCACATATAAATCACCCACGTTAATGTTCTTTAATTACCTGACTCATAATAATCCTAATTTAAATTCTAAAGGTTAGCAGTTAAATTCTGAACTGTAAATTTTCATTAAAAATATTTCTCATGATCAGATATTATTGAAAGATTGATTTAGTTGAAATCCTCCGCTGAACTTTTTTTTTGTGCACATTTGCTGTGTTTTCTTCATTGTTTTAATTACAGTTTCTTATGTTTATTCCCTATTTTCACATTTCAACACCGAAGTCCTTAGGGTTTCTTCTTCAAAATGTATTCTGAAGGCATTGTTCATGTTTAGACACTCCCATAACCCCAGAATCATAAATATATAATTAGTATAAAAGATTTCAATGTGTAGTAAACTAAAGGGAGACACAGATGTCTATGTAAATTGATTGCTGAGGTCATGGTGGGAGGTGCAGTAGTTGTAGTTAGGTCTCGCTGCTACAATTATATTGATGCTTGTCATGAAGATAACTGTAATTTGAAAATTATTACATTTGCAATCAAATATTCTTTTCGGATCAACAGACGTTCAACATGAAATTGATACATATGTAGCCAGTTTTAATGCTTGTTAAAGTGGAGCTCCATTTAAGTCTGAAAAAAAGCCACCCACCTGTCCTACGATACAACGTTGTGCTCACCACAACCGGGTTTATAGGCTGTCCTCTCTCCCTGGTGCTAGCATCTTAAGTGTGGGTATCCAGCTGTGACAGCTTGTGGTTTCACCGCCGGGTGCCCATTGCACATGAGCGAGTAACACTGTGCCCTGTGAATGGTCCCGTAGTCATCTGGGACCTGTCACATGTCCCAGAAGACTGCAGAGAGGGAGGGGTGGAAGGCAATTTCAGCTTCTGACTGCCTAGGCGGATGGAGCAGAAGTGTGAGTGAGTACCTGTCAAAATTTTGTACCCGCTCCCCCCTGTTCTCCAAAGGTGCCAATTCCTCAAGGGGTGCAGGGGACCAGTCCTTAAAAGTGGAACTTCCCCTTTTGGGTGAAGCTCCGCTTTAAGTTACCCATAGGCATGAGATAGCAGTCAATGCAATGGTTATGGAGTTTGCACTCAATCACTGCCTTAACACTCTTATGTGGAAGAGGGGCAACTGCGGGTAGATTAGAAAACCTGTCCAGATTACTGGGCAGCTTGCAAAAGCACCATAACAGAAGCAATCAATACAAGCAGGGAAGTCTGAAGACTCTTTCCTGTTAAGACCTGCCCACAGAAACAAAATTGTAAACAAGGAAGCCCTGATTATAAAATAATTCATTGTATAGCACTTTAACAGAATATAATTGGTCAATTGATGAGACAGGCCATAACTGTAACCTGGAGTTTGCTTAATAGATGCAAAGTTAGAAGCAATAATGCAAAACAGGTTATGCACAAACATGGACTCTTCACAGCAAGGTCTCTATGACTCAATCACGATAACATAGCTGCAAATCATAGTCTCTATAAGACTCTATAACAACAGAGAGTCTAACTGAGAATCACTACTTCAGTAAAACAGTTTAGAAAACAAACAGCTACTTGTGCTTATCTTTATAAACAGCATTCACCTTAATGAAATCCAGGGTAGCTCTGCTAATACAGGTGAACAACTCCAAGGATCCAAGACCTGAGGACAAAGAGCCACCACACTGGAACTGCAAAACCCTAGCTGCATTTGCTTCATCAAGTGTGGACTCTCTGAGCTGCTGAAGGAGGGAGACAGAAGAACTTATCTTCACTGGACATGTCCAGAGATCCAGGGAGCTTTGGGAAATGAAGTTACCGTGCCTGTAGCAGAGCATGGTGAGTAATCGGGCACTCTGCTACACTCTACCCTACTTAGACTTACTGTCCCTGAAAACTAACAGACCATTCAAATTCATCTTGTGTATAGTGTGCAGGGGGTCTCCTGAACTAAGGTGTCTGGAAGTGCCTCATCGTTTGAGTCTCAGTGCCATGTTTTGGGACAGGAGGTGTCTTTGGCCATGTCAGTGGATGGTGGTTAAGAGGGCTCCACATCAGTAGCATAGACCTGAGCAGGTTGACTATTGTGTTAATATTGGTAATATTGTCAGAATCCATGGCTTCACTGTAAAGCCTTGGAGATGTTGGTGAAAAAGCAGGAGGCAGCCACTATTGAATCTCTGGGGCATAAGTATTTGTGGCCCAGGAACTTTGACAGGTTTGAAATAGATGTCTCCATTGATGGATTTCCTTTATCTGCTGTAGATAACTGTCCATGATGGGATTTCTTTTTCTGGTGTCAGCTGCCATATGGTCAGAAAGTGAGAGAAAATCTCATCAATGAAGTTAGACAAAAATAAATAGATATATAGCCTTTCCCAACTTCAAAGCTAGAAAACATTTTTGCTGAAATTTTCTTATCTGCTGTAGCCTCTAACCACTTACAGCTAGAGTTCCAATTTAAAGTGACCTTGCCACAACAGAGTAACTTGTGAAAGAAGGCCATTTCTGTAAAGACAATTATATTTCCAGCAGCCCATGTCCTGAAACCAGGGGCGGACTGACAACTCATGGGGCCCCCGGGCAATAGGGGATCATGGGGCCCCTGTGTCCTTGCCCAAACTCAAAAAAGCCTATGAAAAAGGTACCAGGGGTATCACATGGGGCCCCCTACTAACTCCGGGCCCTCGGGCAGTGCCCGACTTTCCAAATGGTCAGTCCTCCCCTGCCTGAAACACTGCTACTTCATTGATCTCTGGGCCTTGCAAGTATACCAAACTTGGTATTTCACTCTAGGAGTGTAAATGCCTGCTTTCCAATAGCATGCTGTGGTTTCTCTTTTTGGCTTGTAACTTATTACAGCCCAAAGGGCACACAAGCCAACAGGAGGAACCACTTCCTGCAGTAGTTTAAACACCTAGAAGATCAAATATCTGCAGTGGCCGGGGTCAGTGAAGCAGCAGAGTTTCAAGACACTGACCACTGGAAATGTAAGTGTAGATGATCTTCTTTTACAGGGATGTCGTGAAGTGGTCATTTTAAGTAGTTTGATGCCAAGCACCACTTGCAGGAGGACAGAAAATAATGTTTCCATAAAAACACTTAATTCGATAGAAATTAAAAACATATATGACCAGTATAATATATAATAAGGACTACATGTACAAAAAATGTATGAGCACATGGAAAGCATCTATTTTTGGGGGAATTTCAATGACAAATAAGTGTAGTCTCACTTTGATGAACAGTAGCTGCCTCTCAGAATAAACCAAGGCATATACAGTATCTGTTATGTTTGCCTAAGAGCATCTCTGTCAGTAGGATTTCATGGCTATAATACACTTTCCGTTGTAAGCTCTGATTAAATCAGCATTCAGTCTTTGCCCTTCTGTTTTCTTCATCACACCGCCCTCTTTCCTCTGATGGTGACCTGTATTTCTCTCCCAGTCAGGCACAGGCAGGTTGAAAGGTAATAAGAACCAGATGGACACTGTGCAGAAAATGTCCAAATGGGTAAGAGAATGTAAGGAGCTGTCAGGCATGGAGAGATGCTGGAATTTTTCAGCAATAAAATGGGATTTATCACCACTCTACCACAGTCATTGCCGACAACCATTTACCTTGACAGAAACTCCAATCCAATAGGCCACTCAAATCCTAATTTTTTTTTTCTTGTTCTTTTTTTTCACTCTCAGAGTGATGATTGGTATTTGTTCTAAGGCACAAATGGCCTGCACTAAAGGTGAAGCATTAGGCCAAAGTTCTGTATTCCCTACTGAGGCAAATGAACCTGCTAAGATATGTTCTTACCACAATTGCTGTGTAATTGAAACCAGAGAGTGGGAGAATTTGATAAATTGCTTGACCTTCAAGGAATGTTCAGGTCGTGGCTTTTTATAGACCTTTTCTCATTTTTTTTATAAATTATATTAAGGAATAAAAGTGCATTTCTTGTCCTAAAAATTACAATTTCATAAGATACTTAAGCAAAACAAAGGTTGCAAATTGAAACAATGTAGTCATTGAGCTGGGTTAAACTCCAGGAATTACTGAAGATGCCTGTACACTATCAGATATACAATAGCAATTCAACTGGATAGGAGCTATGAAAATAATCAGTTAATGTAGGGCTCACTAATGACAAAAGAAAAATAGTCAGTATGCTGGGCAAATTGTATAGCTAGGTATCTGATTGTTCCTGTTCTCTCAAAAAATTAAATGATCTTTACTTTGTGCAAATATAAAAAAACAGGTGAAAATTTTTGGCTACTTTAGCTCCAAACAAAAATAATATTCTTGTTAAAAATAGATCTATATGAAACCACTAAAATCTCACAAAAGCATTAACATATTTCAGTTATTTCAAAAGTTGTTTTCTATCCTTTAAATTTTGCATCTTTCATTAACCCCTTGGCTGTCACAGCAGCTCCCAATTGCAAGTAGAGATTTGGAGTTTTCCGTTAGACGTCGATAACTGTACCGGGAGAGTACAGGGTGCACACTCTTGGCACAGGTGTGTTTATCTTTAGGTACACATATATGCGGCCTCTCGGCCTTATGGCCCACCCAGTTGTTCATGCATACCCAAAACAATAGTAATGTCAACTTGACTATAAAAGTATTTCATAGCCACAGTATTAAAGTGCTGCTTACAATATTACTGAAGCCCTAATAGCACAATGTAATATTGCCTATGTATGATATAGTATGGTTCCTGTTGAACCGACTGAAGTTTACTAAGTGGGAGGCCCCGTTGGTTCCTTCCCTCATTTGAATGAAAAATTGAAGGAACTGGTTAAGAAAATTTTGAACTGCAACTACATCCAATAAGATTCAACCACTGGTTTGGTATACAACATCACAGGTAAAATGGATATACAATAGGTACAGTGGGAGATTTGTTAATCAAAGCTGTGTACTGTGGATGGAGGAATCTGTTAGATGGCCAGCTTTACTGTATAACTTCTGCATGCTGCATGTCCCACGGTGCAAATCCATAATTAATTAAGGTGATGTAGAGCCATATCAATCTTATTGCATGATGGACACCAATCTACTGAAACAAAACACACTGACTGCCAGAGACGATGTGCTCCCAATAGACTCTGGCAGCCACCACCAGGCTCAAAAGCTGAATGTAGTGAAAGGGTTGAGGGCTTCCTGGTGACATCATTGATGCTGTTCTTTGCATTGAGTCCTTCCTTAAAACCTTTAGCAGTCCCCTATCTAGAATAAGACTGGATTTTGAACGGAGGGCATGTTTTTGTTTTGTTTTGTTTTTTTGATAGTATCACTGGTTGTTATGTTGGCTCACCAGTGTCCTAATAACCAATAATGTTGTTGGTTGTTTGGATGCAGGTGGCCGGCCCCACAGCATCCTTTATTGCTAGGACATCATCCTAGCAACCAAAGACTCTTGCGGCTCATGCAGCAGGGCAACACGTTTTTCATCACTTTGCACTGCTTACATGTTTCCTTTTTTTAAACTTTATTTCAAGAGTCACATAGTGATGTTTTACTCATGGACATGCAACACTATCCAGGCAAAAAAATGCAAACATGCTGTATTTTTCTGCACTGCACCACACTGCAAATAACACCAGTGTTTAAACTGTCTTTCCATACCCGACACATGCACGTCATCACTAGGGCCCATAAAAAAATTTGTTTTTCCACTGCTGAAAAATGCAGGTCACCACAGATAGGGTGAAGGAACCCTAAATCATGATATGTATCATTTGCCATTTTCCCTCTTACTTCCACTACCTTTTACCTTCAGCATCAATCATGCCAAAAATTTTAAATAGCATTAAACCTGTCTATATGAACAATGCGAGTCAAATGCGCTTAGAAATAAAATATTTATTTCATTCCATGAACCTGGTAAAGGCTGGGAAACTAAATAATTCAGTGTCTACATGGTGTTGCAACAGTTTATAATCATTATGTTATATATGCATTCATTAGCCCCCTTGAAAGAGGCTTGTATGCCTGATGGCTACACTTTTATATTATATTAGCAGCTGACAAGATGTCAAATGGGGGTCCAGCCAGCAGGAGAGCTAACATATAGTTAAACTCTGCCCAAGATTGAAGTCAGCTGAGGCTCATTAAAGCTTCAGAGGGCCTCATTAAGACTCCATTAAGGCTTAAGAGAGCAAGATTCTGTTTATGTAGTGTATGATTAGAAACCGAAGGCCTAAGTACATTTAACAGTATAGTATATTTGAGGCATAGATCACTTGTGAAGTTGCTTTGAAAAGCATTTAGAATTTATGGCTAGTTGGCATTCTGTTCAAAAATATCATGAATATGCAGACACGCATTTTTCATAATAGTGATTAAATATTCGTAATGGGTACGTCAAATAATTTTTAAAGGGAGATTAGGAAATAAGCACTATCCTTAACAAAGTAGTGATAAAGAATTTCCACCACTTGTTTCTTACTAGGACATAAGTAAGATGCTTGAAATTTGATGCATCTGTTTAACGGGTTAAAATCATTGGCTGTTTTGCAAACAGGCTTTTTCAGTAAGGCAGTGTGAAAGGCAACAACAATGTGCAAACCACTAGAAACCACTTATTCCAGATAGCATTTCCTAAGCTGAACTCCAGAGACACTATTTGAGAAGATTTCATCATCTAAGGTATGAATGTAGAATTCATTTAAAGTGTAGCTGAAAGCAAATCTTTTTTTTTAGCCACGGATAGAGTGGAATGAGATTAGAACCAATGGCAAGTTGCTATCTGTGTCCTTGTTAGGGACCTCTCTATTTGTCTAAGCCAGGGATTTCCCTCACTCTGGAGGTATTTCCTATCATCTACTGCTTTAGCCATGTGACAGGAAGTGAAGGGAAATCTCCCTATTGGGACACAGAAGGAAAAAAAAAACTTAACAGAGGTTATAACCTTTCCTTATTCTAACCTAAATGAAAAAATGTCTTTAGTTCTACTTTACGTAATGTATCTAATTAAATAAATAATAGCATGTGTTTGTACATAGACAAGTAAAAAGCACCAAAATCTGTCTCAATATTAGCGGTGTGAATAAGAGGGAATGGATGGGTCATATGTGTGTCTTAGTTGCAGGTGCTGCAAAAACATACCTGCCTACTTTCTCTCTACTAGCACCTTACCATGACATCACTACTTGTAGATGCTGTGCCACAATATGGCACAGCATCAACATTCCATTCCAAGGAATGGAATAGGCTGGCAAAAAGTGTTGGGGTGTTCCAAATCACTGTTTTTTGTGGTCATTGGCACAGATCATATAGTACAGTGCCAGCCGGAAAAAAAGGTACAATATGGAAGTTTATTATAGAAATGATGACAGCATTAAAGCTAGGGAGATCAAGGACTATAAAGTAGAATCCCTATCGTTATAATTTGATAGATGCTTGTAGAGAGGCCAATCCTACCTCAAGAGTTTATTCCCATTTTTCTAGAGCTCACAATCATTATTCACGTATAGATCACATCTTTCTCCCCACGGAGATGTTATCCAAATTATGCTCAGCCAAAATTGTGTCGATACCCTGGTCAGACCAAGACCCTGTGATTCTGATGCTTTCTGACTTGACTACCAACCTGGCCAAGCCACATTGGCGATTAAATGAGTCCCTTCTCGGCAATGAGTCCATCCATCTAGAAGTAGTGGATCACTTGAATTCTTATTTTACCATTAATAAAGCAGAGGATACGAGCCCGGCTATTAATTGGGCAGCTCACAAAGCTTCTGTTAGAGGTTTTTTTTATCCAACTACCCTATAGACTACCCTATACCCTAATGATTTTTAAAGGGGTAATATGATATCTCTCTTTCTGGAGTCTATACCTCTTTTAATACAAGAGAGGATTTTGCTCGCTTTAGAAACCACAGCTTGGCATTGCATGCCAGTATTAAGCTTGTGATCTACCACAAGCTTTCGATAGTTTAACTTGGGAATATTTGTTTACTACTTTGCAAGCTTTCGGATTTGGTCCTGCATTTCTTACATTACTGCACTCGCTGTACAATACTCCCTAGGCTCAGGTTTCCATTAGAGGCTACAGAACTTCTGTGTTCCCAATTCGAAGCGGCACTAGACAAGGTTGTCCACTCTCCCCACTGCTTTTTGCATTAGCGATAGACTGTTTAGCTATGGAAATCTGTTCTCACCCTGAAATCCAAGGTGTCCATTGTGGACGACAGGTACATAAATGTGCTTTATTTGCTGATGATGTTCTTATGTATATTTCCTCCCCTCTGACCACCGTACCTAATCTACTATGTCTTTTAAGCCAATTTTCAGACCTTTCTGGGCTCTCCTTAAATCCTCAGAAAGCGACAGCCCTTAATGTTTTGTTACCCTCTTCTATAGAACAGCAGCTTAAAACTACTTATAACTTGCAATGGGCACGTAATTATTTCCCCTATTTAGGGATCAACTATGCTGTTGGCAGCGAGAATTACTATTGCTAGACATTGGAAGAAATCAATTAATCCACTTGAATATAAAATAAATTGAATTGGATTATGATTAATGACAGACTCACTTCTACACAACAATACTAAAAAATGTGATAATATGTGGGATCCATGGATTTGATACATTTCCGTGCCTTGATGTCTCCCGATTTGACCATCTTCTTTCCCTTTTCCTTTTCTACTTTTCTTTCTTTACCTTTTGCTTTCTTTTTTTCTGTTCTTCGGGGTTAGTTGAGACTATTAATATTATTATTATACAGTATTTATAAAGCGCCAATAGTTCGCTCAGCGCTGTACATTACAAAGGGGGACAGAACATGTGACAGAACAATACCAATACAATGCAAAACATGAGGGGATCGAGGGCCCTGCTCTTTCGAGCTTACAATCTAGGAGGGAGGGGATGGTGGCACAGGAGGAGATAGCTGTGGGGGATGGAGTGGTAGAAAGAGTGGAGGAGGTCGGCAAGTTAGCAGGGGGTGGGGTAGGCTTCCCTGAAGAGATGGGTTTTCAGGGTGCGCCTAAAGGAGAGGAGAGTAGGTGATAATCTGATGGGTTTGGGCAGGGATTTCCAGAGGATGGGTGACACCCTGGAGAAGTCCTGGAGGCGGGCATGGGAGGAGGAGACCAGGGAACTAGAGAGAAGGAGGTCTTGTGAGGAGCGGAGTGTGCGTGCTGGGCGGTACTTGGATATTAGGTCAGTGATGTAGTTCGGGGCAGTATGGTGGACAGCTTTGTACGTTAGCGTTAGGATTTTGAATTTGATCCGTTGCGCAATCGGAAGCCAGTGGAGGGATTGGCAGAGGGGGGTGGCGGAAACGGAGCGGTTGGAAAGGTGAATGAGTCTGGCAGCCGTATTCAGGATGGACTGAAGCGGGGATAGCCAGCGGCGAGGCAGGCCAGTGAGGAGGGAGTTGCAGTAGTCGAGTCGCGATATGATGAGGGAGTGGATGAGCTGTTTAGTGGTTTCTGGAGTTAGGAACGTGCGGATTTTGGCGATGTTGCGGAGGTGGAGTCTGCACAAGTTTGTTAAAGAGTGGACTTGGGGTTGAAAGGATAGGTTGGAGTCCAGAATGACACCAAGTACTCTGGCCTGCAGGGCGGGTTTGATGGTAGCGTTGTTGGATGTGACAGAGAAGTCAATGGGGGGTGGTGTCCGGGCTGGGGGGAAGACAAGAAACTCGGTTTTGGAGAGGTTCAATTTCAGGAAGTGGAGTGACATCCAGTCTGATATGTTGCTCAGTAGGTGTGTGATTCGGGCTGAGACCAAGGGGGTGAGGTGGGGGGTTGAGAGATAGATTTGTGTGTCGTCGGCATAGAGGTGGTAGTTGAAGCCGTGAGAGTGTATGAGTTGGCCAAGGGAGGAGGTATAGATGGAGAAGAGAAGGGGCCCAAGGACAGAGCCTTGAGGGACCCCAACAGAGAGGGGGAGTGAGGGGGAGGTGGTAGCATTATAGGTAACGCTGAAGGAGCGTTGTGACAGGTAGGATGAGAGCCAGGAGAGAGCAGAATCTCTGAGGCCGAGGGAGTGTAGTTTTTTGAGGAGGAGGGGGTGGTCGACTGTGTCGAAGGCCGCAGAGAGGTCAAGGAGTAGGAGCACTGAATAGTGGCCATTAGCTTTGGCGGTTAGCAGGTCGTTGGAGAGTTTGAGTAAGGCAGTTTCGGTGGAGTGTAGGGGACGGAAGCCGGACCGTAGGGGATCGAGGAGGTTGTTGTCGTTGAGGTGAGAGCATAGGCGGGTGTAGACTAGGCGCTCGAGGAGTTTAGATGTAAATGGGAGCAGGGAGATGGGTCTGAGGTTGTTCGGGTCATTAGGGTCCAGGGAGGGCTTTTTAAGTATGGGGGTGATGTGTGCATGTTTCAGAGGGGAGGGGAAAGTGCCGGAGGAGAGGGAGAGATTGAAGATGTGGGTGAGGGAGTGTAGGATGGAGGGGGAAGGAGGTCGTAGGAGTTGTGAGGGGATAGGGTCGAGGGGGCAGGTGGTGAGGCGGGCATCAGAGAGGATCTTGGAGACTTCCTCGATGGTAGTAAGGTCAAAGGT
This sequence comes from Staurois parvus, assembly GCF_062004578.1. Taxonomy (NCBI): domain Eukaryota; kingdom Metazoa; phylum Chordata; class Amphibia; order Anura; family Ranidae; genus Staurois; species Staurois parvus. Next base: position 2,980,143 of record NW_028317797.1, on the reverse strand, counting down.
GCGGAGTGTTGGGGGAGCTTCAGTATGAGGAATGTTAGGTGGGGTGGAAGAGGAGGTCAGAGCAGTGGTGGGGCCGTGGGAGAGGGGTGATGAGGGGGTAGCTGAGTGAGGGTGAAGGGGGTTGGAGAGAGTTTGAGCAGCGACGAAGTCCCTGCGGGTTATGTCGAGGGGAAGGGGGGATAAGGGGGTAGCTGAGTGAGAGGGGACGGGTTGAGAGGGCGTGTGAGTTGCGGCAATGTCCTTGCGAATTGTGTCAATCTTGTTTTTGAAGTGATTGGCAATCTCAAGGGCAGTGAGTGAGGTGCTGGGTGGAAGTGGGGGTGGAGAGAGTAGAGAGTTGAAGGCGGAGAAGAGTCGGCGAGGATTGGAGGAGAGGGCCTTGATGAGGGTCAAGAAGTAGGCCTGTTTGGCAGCATGGAGGGAGGAGGTGTAGGTGTGGAAGGCAGATTTGTAGCGGGTGAAGGCTTGTTGGGATTTGGTTTTGTGCCATAGTCGTTCTAGGGCACAACTGTGTCGTTTGAGGGTTTTAGTGTGATCAGTCTGCCAGGGCTGGAGCGGTCGGGGTCTGATGTTGCGTGTGGTTAAAGACGCTAGTGAGTCAAGGGCTGTTGAGAGCGCGTTGTTGTAGGCGGTCATAGCCAAGTCGGGGCAGGACAGGGGGAGGATGCTGTCATAGAGATGATCAGCTGCAGAGTGGAGGGGGGCAGGGTTAAGGTTGCGGAGGTTACGGCTGGTAGTAGTGTGACTAGTGTGACTAGTCCCTATTTGTTCAAACGACGCTCATTCTGTGTGTATTTTTAGTTTTACGAACAATGGTTCTCTTGCTTCCACTTCTATTATGTCCCCTGCCTCTCCCTTTTCCTGCCCTTTTCCAGCCCTCCTCTCACCTCCCTTACCCCACCACTACCTTCGTCACCTACATGTGGTTGGATACATGATGGAGACTCTATATTTGAAGTATTCAGCTGCCTTTATATTGATTCTCTGCAGGGGCGGACTGACCATTTGGAAACTTGGGCACTGCCCGAGGGCCCAGGGTCAGTAGGGGGCCCCATGAGATGCCCCTGGTACCTTTTTTCATAGGCTTTTTTGAGTTTGGACAAACACAGGGGCCCATGATCCCCTATTGCCCGGGGGCCCCATGAGTTGTTAGTCCGTCCCTGATTCTCTGGTTTCCTAATGTATGTCTTATGTTAGATGAACCATGTTTTTTTTATGTGTTGATTGAAACCTACTTATTATGACATGACAATTGTTTATTTGTTATTTGAAAATTGTTTTAAAAAAATTATTGAAACGTAAAGTAGAATCCCACCTTGAAAAAAAGGTGCAAAATGTAAGTTAAATATAGAAATTATTTGTGGAAGCATAAAAGCTGTGTTTATGTATGTACAGTATGTATGTGTATCGAAAGGTAGGACACAACATAGTCAATGAAGGCCAACAATACAATTGGCCAAGGGAAGTGAAAACCATATTTCATATTAGGCCCAGCAGTGATACATAAAACATACACATAGTGCCCTGTATTAAACACAGTCCTAATTCTGTAAGGTCCATCAAAGAAAGTTTTATGTTTTTTACAAGTTTATTGGAAAAAAGAGGCACAACGCCATTTCATTCAGTGTCCTATTTCTGTGGCTTCCAGATGCCAACAATTCACCAAATATGTATCTCCATCATACAGGAATCTTTCACCCATACCTTCAGTAAAAACCTCAACTACAGATGCCTGGTAAGTAACCGTTATTTCAGGCACTGTTGCAATTCACAAAAAACAAGAAAAAACGTGTCACCTGCTGTAATGTAAGCCTAGTTTTTTTAACCTGACTAGAGTTTTCCTTAAAGTCAGATTCTGCTTCAAGAGCTCTGTAATCGGTTTAATTATTGACTTTGGCAGCTAAGTAACAAACATTGCAAAACGCTGCCAACTCGACACATATGTGTCAATTTCATGCTGCACATTTTAACATCAATTTATAAATTCACTTTATTTGCTGTTCACTTCAGTGAGCAATTTGTGGATGGGGATAGACATAATTAGTAAAAGGTTTAGTTAGTTTAGTATTTTAGTCTAAATCAGGAGAATAATATTCTTTTTTTTTTGCCACCAATTTAATTTTCAAGGTCTGAGGGGGTGTTATTTTCAACACAGATGGCAATCTACATCAAATGTAAAAATTACAGTTAGCAACTTATTTACAGATGACAACTTTTCAAACAGCTGAAAATGAAAATTTATATATTGCTTCAAGGTGTGATAAATCACTCAGTACACATCTATATGCTCATCTGGGCAATTCAACAATGTTCAGAAATCATTTTTGAAAACTGCCACTTGCCTATAACTTGGTGTAAATGTTCATAGTCACTAAGTAAATTCGACAGTGTTTGAGTAGGTGGAAATAAAGCCTAGAGTCATTTTATATTAATGTTAAATTAAGACTTATTACATATCATTATTAAAGTGGAACTACACTGAAAAAATATGACTTGTGCCAACAGTAGTGGCTGATTTACTTACACAGAGCCTGTAGGCTTGTAACCACTGGCCTATAAATCCTGATATCATCTATGGACATACCTCAGTTACAATATAGTAGTTTATCATAACACTTTATCTTTTTTAAGCCAATTAATGAAGAGGTATATTTAAAGCAAACCTGTGTCCTTGGCCAAGTTTGATGTAGGTATCTGTTTTGTGTAGCAGAAATCATCCAGGTCTCTGCAACCATAACCATTGACATATAAATGTGCCACTCCTGCCATGTACTGTTCTATTGCCTAGTATGGTCACCCATCACAATGACCAATAGAAAGAAATATGGAGTGACAGCCAGTGGTCCAGAGTGTGACTGTGGAGTTGTATTTGCAAATAATAGTACTACATTGTGAAATGACAAATTTAATGTTGTGCGGGGAATATGCTGATTCTACTTTGTAGAGTGCATTATTTTATTGTTCTTAGTATGCTAGCTTTGATATATTAGGCATTTTAATAACACTGTAATAATGATTATATCATTTTATCCTAATGTGTTCCTGAGTTTATGTGCCTAAAAAGTCCATAATCAATTTTTCTTTCTATTACCTCTCAATAATCAATAGGGCGTGGCACGTGATATACCCATGGTGTACCCATAGTCTCACACTGATGCTATACCTTTACCAATTTTCCATATGCATTTGAAAATAACACTGTAATCCAACATGTTTTATGAAGCAAGCTCCTCTGCATGCCTCCCCAATTTTACCTTTCTGCAATGTGCTGTGTTGATATGGCTATTTTAGTGATTCTTTTTTATAGCATAAATATATGGAGTGATAAATATTGGTTACCATGTATTGGTTTTAGAAGCCAGGCTTCCCCTATTTATATGGCAATGAGCTTGTTTGCTTCATGGAGTTAATGCAACAGGAAATGATGGTAGCAGAAATTAGGGGGAGGGAACAAGGGATTTGAATTCAGCCATGTGCTGAAGACAAAGAGAAGTAGTTTTAAATTACTCTGAGAAGCAAGGAGCACTTTGGAAGACTCCATCATAAAGAAGGACTGAAAATAGGAACTTTACCTGGGGATGATACTAAATCTACAACCCAAGTAAAATAACTGTTTAGTGAATTCCTATTGCATACATTGTCCATGCCCATTTGCTAAGAAGGATAGATAGCTTGTGCATGTGTATATTGTACGCATATTTTGTGATACTATGTACGCCATGCATTCTTTTCCTAAAATTGTAAGTAGTTTGTATGTACAGCCTTCTTTTTTAGTAAAGGCACATTAATAAAGTAGAGATTGTTTTACACTTCCTTGCTTTACCACACAATGACTTTAAAAGACAAAGAAAATTATTCACCTAAATCTCCTATGCATAGAGACAGATTTCTGATCTAAAGCAGGCCATAGATTATGCAATTTTCTTTCAATCCACCACAGTCAGTGTTGATGGGGGAATCCCTCCTGCAGCACTATTGTGTTCTGTCTGCAGAGAGCCTTCCCAGCCAGCAGTATACAATGATTATTGCTAGTGGCTATAGCCACCATGAGTAACCACATGTAAAAAATCTGTAATGTGCAGGTAAATTTGTATCACTATTCATTCTGTATGGCACCCCAACACACTGTAACAAAAAAATTGTGCTTTGACTCATGATATTGAAGAGGTGTGACTTCTATATTTATTGTGGTGCCATTCAAAATTAATAGGATGTCTAATAATCAAAGGCCCATGTGTTAATGCACATGTTAACACATTAAATGCTGTGAATGAGCTAAAAAAATAAATATATGCTCAACTCTACTATGTGACCAATGTAGCAAAGTATAATAGATATGGTTCTTTTCATTAAAAGCAGTACATGCCACACAACCGCCCATCTCAGGCTGACAAATACATATTTTAAGCTTTAGTAATGTTTAGAAGAACCCTGGGGATTTTTTGGAATATCAGTTCAAGGAGGGATCCATAGAATGAACTCACAAAGGAAAGCCTTTTATAACATTTGTATGGTCTTGCTATCAAGAAAAAGAAAAAAGAAGCCTAACCTTAGTTTGAAAAGTAGATGTTGATATTGGCATATTTCCGGTTAAGGATAGAAAGCCTAAAAAGGAAAGAAGAAAGAAATGTTGCCATTTGGATCTGAATTGACATCAATAAGAAAAAAAACTAGAGACTAATTGATTAGTATAGATGAGCCTTTAGATTTAGAGTCCAGGTTTAAAAAAAAAAAAAGGAAGGAATAACATTTTCTTGTGCAGCAATTTCATCTTTGTTTTTTATTCTTGCCCTGAATTAACAGAATTTGTTTTTGTTTTGGTACAAAATTTTGGATCTCTTTTCTTGGTGATCAAGTCCCTTGGCCTTGCAAATCTCAACAGTTTACAAAGTCATTGAGCAGAGCCATCCACAGTTCCCAGTTTCCAGTAAAGGCCCAGCCATAAGAGCTATAAAGAAGTAAAGTAAAGAACAGGAAAAAAAGAAGTAAGAATCTTTGTACAATGGAACTAAAATTTACAAAACTTCCCCCAAAGGAGAATTATTTGATGTTCTTATTCTTTCCGTGTCTCGGTATCACTCAATCTTACACTTGTTTTTAGATTACTTACTGCTTGTGTTGTGTTTTATTTGTTCCCAAAGTACTTCTAACTTTAACTAAAAAGTAAGCATTGTACTCCAATTACATAAAATAATTTTGACTCACAAGTTTAAGTGGAAAGGATATTTTTATGACAGAGCACTGACAAGCTTCAGACCGTGTCTCTGTCAAACACTCAACATCCCATGCAAACTGTCAAATAAAATGATTTAAAAAAAATATTAATGTATGCTATTGCTGTCAGTTTTGGGGAGCAGTTAAGAATTTTGTTTAAAAAAAAAGTCATCATTATCTAAAAAGAAGTATGGCACTAGATGAGAAACTGGGAAATGTCATTTTGGTGTTATCTCATGCTGCAACAAATATGTCAGGGGTAGTATAAGGGGTGATTATGTGTTCATGACCAATCTAGGAGTGGGAAAGGCGAGGCTTGTCTTGAAGCCCTGGATACCATAGCTTCAGTTATTTCCTCTGCTCATGACAAATCGAACTCTTAGTCATAGTGATGAACAGGAGCAAAGATCAGGGGGACATGGAAGGTGATATGAGACAAAGAGGAAATATGAAGTAGACAACTCACTGCAGCAAAAAAAATTAATTAATAAGAACTTCAGGCAAAAATAAAATGAATATACCATTAAAAGACAAAATAACAAAGCTTTTGCTGCAATATTCACCTTTTATTCAGTGAGTTCCCTCATAATACTGTTTCCTGCTGCTAGATATCCTCAGTCTGATATCCAGCATTATTCAAACCACTTCCTCTGAGCCCAGGTTGCCCTGGACCTGTCCCAGCCTGTGAATGGAGAAGCAGCACTATAATGAGATCATTTTTCTGGCTATCTGCTTTCTTCTTCTATCAGCATGCTTCTTGTCAGCCCACAAACTGAGCAGTTCCTTGTACTGCTTCTCCCTCTCATACTCCAGCCCTGCTGTGGAAGGACTGCAAAAGACTAATACCAGGTCAAATTCAAGTATCTACACTGTTTGCACTTAAAAAAACACTTTTGGGTAATATATGAATGATTACAGAGCTGCATTGATGTGTGGTTTTTATATCTGCCTAATGTTCAGCTTTAAACTGTAGAGGTGTAGTTCTGTGAACACATTGTTAGTGGAACTGAAGCAGCACAAAGAAAAAGTAAAAGGTACCTTCTCTAGCTGCAAATTTCCACTAAAAATAGTTATCCCTAAAGTGACACTATACTTAAAATACGTATTCTTAAATTATTTTAAAACAAAGCTTATATTGCTTTCAGCCTGTTAAAAATCTCCAAGTTCCTTTATTTTATTTTGCTGCTGCAGTACAACTTCCTGTAAGAGGGTGACTACAGTCATTCTGCATGGTCCCACTGTATGTATGAACATAACCATCCTCTCTTGCTTGCTTCCAACATGAATTTAGGGATCATGAACTGTGGGATTTGTGATGTGCATAGAGCAGTGGGCATGACCACAACTAAAATGCACTGTTTTTTCCATAACAAGTGGAAGTAAAGGAAAAAGTAGAGGTTCAGGAGCTCCCAGAGGGTATTACAAGGAGGCAGAAACACAGTAAGAAACAATTTAATTAAAAATAGATTACAGGGCCATTAAATAGTAGATGGATTATTTTTGGAAAATTAGGAAATTGCTTAATGTCACTTTAAGCTGAATGACAACCATTCATTTTAAATCTTGTTTAAGATTTGTGATCCATGATAATCCTATGTTAATGCACAGATGATAAGGATGTTATGTTAAGCTTTTTAATTAGTAACATTTTTGTTTGCATGGGATTGATTCGTCCTTTTTTGGTAAGCCAACTGAACAATCCCCTAAGTAAACAGTTTGTGCCCATTTGCTAAATAAACTCCACTCTTTCCTACTGAAACTTCTTATGAAGTGACAAAGAGACTGGGAAGAAAATGGAGGGCTCACTTGTGTGTACATTTTGTCTGAGCTACTGAGATCTATAAACAACATGAAGACTAAAGAGAACCTGAAAAAACATGAAAAGAAACTAAAAACTCTACCTGCTCTCTGCATATGGAAATTTCAGATGGAAGATTTTATACTGACCTGAAAAAAGGAAAACATTTTTATTTAGTCTATGCCATGATAAACAAAGTAATATATTGTCAATCATCATACATTTCCTTTAATATATTGATCAAAATACAATTATTATGCAATTCAGCTATTAGATCATTTGAGTCTACAGTATACATAGATTCAATAATGTAAACAGAACCTTTTGCATTTTGTATTTATCACATATTGTTTGTTTGTTTGTTTGTTTGTTTTTCTTCCTATTTCTCTATTAGAATGACAAAATTAACAAAATCAAACTTTTACATTCAAACCTTTTATTGAAACTTCTTATTCATGTAACTCATTGGAGTAGGTTTCCCATCTATAACAATATTCTACTGAAAGGTCATTAACGACAGGCTGCTTGATGACCTAGTTGGGAACTCCATTCCCTTGGCAAGTGAGAAAGACAAACTGAATTCCTTTCTTATAATAAAAGGATTTCCCAATTCAGACTTGAATTTGCTTCCAACAATAACTGTGAACTTTCTCCCCAGCCACCCCAGAGACTTGTGTTGACAGCAATTCCAAAATTTAAATGTTTCTTGCTGATTACCTGATTTCTAGTTCTTCCAAATAATGGAAACTTGAATGCATAAAAGTTTCCAGATTTCTACAAACACTCAAACTAATCAAGAATATTATATATAGAAATTATCACAGGTTTATTATAGCTTATATTGGGTTAAAGAAATTTTAGAAGCTGGGGCACTGCTTCTGGAATATGTCTGATGACATATTTTTGGGAATTAATGTTGCATGATGATACCTTACCTATAATACTTGGATTTGGATAAAATACTACTGAAGCATTTCTTCTACTGGCTAATGAGTGTCAGAATACTGACACTTGACGTTCATTATCATGGGTGACAAAATCCAAGTGTCAAGAATGGAAATGGCAGTCACATGGCCTGAATCCTATACTTAAAACCCATCTCTGGGCAGTGTAAAGTTTCCTAAAACTCACCCCACTGCCTCTTTGATTATTAATTCTTTTATTTTATTCACCCTACCTCTATCCATAGAAAACCCTCATTGAGGTGATGTTATTTCCCAATGCTCTAATTCTCATTTACTAGTGCCACTGGCAGGAAGAGTCATTGAGAGTTCCTTGCACAGCTGGGGGACTGTTGAGCCATTGAGGCTCACCCAATGCACAGCCAGCTGGCTCAGATGACCATTCTCCAGAAAAGAAAATGCTGTTGCTACACTTAGGCATAATAACACTGGGGAACCTGCTTAAGTTTTTCTTTTTGTAAAATTTGCAAAACTGCTCTAAATGGAATTCATAGTGGTTTTAATAAATATTTTCTTTCATTGGTTACAATGACAGCAGAAAGCATTTTTAATAAAGTTTTTCTTATTGTACATTAAGCAAAGTTTGCATATTTGTATTGAATGTTTCTATTTGAGCCAGCAAGTGGAAAAGTTTCCTTTTTAATTTTTCCAGTCTCTCATTGTGCTTTTTTTTTTTTATCTAAAAAGTCTCTAAAAGAAGTAATTACTTTACAAAAATCACCAGGGTTGATTTACTAAAAGCAAAAAGGCTGTTCACTTTACAAGTTAATTTACATTTTGCAATGGAAATTTTCCTTAGCTTATTGAATGTAGTGAAAATTTACTTTGCAAAGAATTCTCATTCAAGTGCAAGGAATTGTTTTTTTAAAGTGTGCTTCAACTGATTGGATGATGGAAGTCAGCAGAGCTTTTCCTCACTCACTGAGTGAATAGCCTATTTTAGTAAATCAAACCCAATGAGTCTTCGGTGCAGTGACAGGAGAGTTCTAACAAGCTTAAAAGCAAGCAATGTCTATGTTGCTGAGTCTTTAGCTAACCCAAAATGCTCCTGTGTTATATATAATACATTTGTAAAACAAAGTGTTCAATAAAAATGTCACAAAACAGTTTAAAGGCTTACAGACTAAAATAAAATAGAGTTTCCCTTTAATGAGTCCTAACAGTCTTGTTTCTATTCTTGGTTTTGCCACTAAAATTTTAAACACGAGACACAATCTAAAAATTAAGCTCAGGCTAGAGAAGTTTGCTTTTCATAGGTTTATTTTTTACAGAACACTTTTATTTAACCTTTTTGGAACATCCAACATGCCATGTACAATATTTGTAAAACAAATTATAAAGTTATATTTTTATTGGTAATATATTATTTGCCATTGTCTGTCAGGGTGCATTATAGGTAAACTTACTATTGTCACATTGGAAAACGTGTTATTGTACCGCACTACAGTTTTTGGCAATTTATTGAGGAATTCATCTGGATAATTACTGTCAGATAATTAACAAACATGTAAAGAATTAAATTACATATTTTGCTGTATTTTCTAAAGGTTAGCTCTGTTTCCTATTGTGACGGAGGGTAGGCAGGACAGAACACACACGGCGGATGGCAAACACACAAAGCTTTATTGAGACTAATGACAGTCACTCAATAGGGGGATTGCAGGGAGTGGGACAGGACCCAGTATGGAAATAGCAAGGAGAGGGCCAAAATACTTGTAGTCCAGCCCCAAAGGGCAAACTTAAAGTCTCTACAGCAGTTTGTAATCCAACAGTGAGGTAGAGGGGCAGTACCAAAACAGTTCAAGCAAAACAGGGAAAGCATACACTCACGGATCCGACAGGGTGCCCGAGCTCTCAGGGCACAAGATAGTACAACACAGGTACCTGCTGGAGTCCGGAGTATGCATGCCGTAGTCCATGGTAATATTTTTCCCCCCGTGTCTCTGGTGCCTGTAAAGGGCAGCTAGTGTGGTTCTCCCCTTTAGCTTGGGGCTTGCATGGCAGCTGGCGTTCTCCCCCTATCCTTGGGGTCTTGGGCTGAGTGGCTGCAATCTCCCCCTATCCTTGGGGTCTGCAGGCAGGGTGGCTGCGGTCTCCCCCTTTAGCTTGGGGGTCTCAATTTGAGTGGCTGCGGTCTCCCCTATCCTTGGGGGGGCTCAGGCTGAGTGGCTGCGGTCTCCCCCTATCCTTGGGGTCTTCAGGCAGGGTGGCTGTGGTCTCCCCCATCCTTGGGGTCTTCAGGCAGGGTGGCTGCGGTCTCCCCCTTTAGCTTGGGCGTCTCAGGCAGGGTTGGCTTGCTGGGGTCCCCCATATCCTTGGGGTCTTGGCAGCAGAAGAGGATGAACGGGAAGAGCCGGCATTGGTCTTTAAGCTGATGCAGGATGTTTCCCGGTCGTCCTGGCAACGGTGGGCGGGCTGTGGGTAGCGTGCCCCATTGATCGGCAACGAGGCACGCCCCTCTGGACATGGGTCGCGCTTTCGTGAGCGCGGCCTTTGTCCGGAGGCATCCGCAAGCTCGGGAACTCCTCGTGCCTACGCTGTGGATGCCCGAATCGTGCGGCGTCATCCTGACGCCATGGTCTGGAACATCTCTGCAGGAGGTTCGCACCTCTCCACAGAGAGGTGTGAACCTCGCTATTTTGTCCCCTCCAGCCTTGCTGGATGGAGATAAGATAGTGGCAGAGGTGAGAGGGGCCGCGCCTCTTGTCCTGTGCAGCTCGGCTTCAAAGAGCTGCTGCAGGACGAGAGACAGCAGGGGGTCATCCCAGATGCGGGCCAGTGGAGGGGGGAGAGCACCAACTGTGACACCTATGTTTGTCCAAATGAAATCAATATTTTTTTATTTTTGATAGAGGTGCACATGGACAGAGCAATTCTTTGCAAGTGCATAAATCAACCAATATTTACTGACCCTCCTGCCAGCAAGAAACACATCAATAAAACCAGTATCTCAAAATAAGTCTTTCTTTAACTGTAACTTTGAAAGTATTTTTTTTTTTTAGGTCTTGCTCAAATGCATGTAAATATTTTTGTTTTTTGGTGTTGTACTCACTCAAATAGGATTTGTATACAAGTACCAAGAAGAGTGTATATGGACCTGAGATTATTCAAGATGTATGATAGTACCAATATTTCGAGTATAAACAATATATAGGAGGAAAAGAGTAAGGGACTTTTAGGGTACCGGAAAGAGTCATAAAGTGCATACAGTACAATAAAAGTTTATGTTTTAGTTTTTATTTAAACAGTCATAAATTAGTACATAACTGAGCCTGATACAACAACAACATATGCCTCATGCGTCTGTCTATTATTCTGAAAAATTAGAACTCAGTCCTCTAGAAGTCCATTAGTATAATCATAACATTATTGGAGAAAGATGAGTAATCAACTCTAAGCGTGTTGTTGATTTCCAACTTTTTTCAGGAGTTAATAGTGGGTAAACTATTTAAAGTATACAATATACAAAGAAATTATTAATGGTTATTAATATCAATAATAACTACAAAATCCACACTACAGTACAAATGTTTTATTTTATCATGTGTACTTACAAACATCATAAAAACCATCCATATGCAATTATGTGGAGATCAGTGCTTACAAGGTGGGAACAAGAGGAGGTGCTGCTTGAGAGCAGAGGGGAACAGTACCTCAAAGATCTAGAAAGATTTATTTAAAATGATTGCTCATTGATAGGATTTATAAATAAACAGAGAAGCCTGACATAATTAACTACTATTAAATCAATATTGTGTGATCTGCTTCAAATAGTCCACTTGAGATATACACCTTGAAGAGCACTTCAAACAGGGTGAGTGTATGCAGAACATTGTATATTATAACATCTCAGAGTTTTCTAGTAACTTCAAGCAAAGCTACAGTCTAAAATAGAGTCAGCCAAATGTGCTTCTGAGTCCAATGAAAGCTTCTGAGCCCAATGAAAGGGTTTCTTAATTAAACAGAATCACTGAAAAAATAAATGGAAATATTACTATACAATTGGTAAATGTCTGTTCACCTCATTGTTATCCTGTAGGCATTTGTGATCCCAAGCATGGCAAAGAGGCCATGTTCAGGGTGTGCCTCCCTTATATGTGATTTGTAGACAAATAGCCAAAGTGAGATTTGTTTATTATTCTTATATTTATTTTATATATTATTAAACTAAATGGCCTCTGGATTTATGTCAGCACTAAAACTGATTGCCAGTACAGTGTAGCTTGTATATACCAATAATTAATTTGTAGCATAATTTGTCTACAATGAGTACATATTCAGGCCAATGTGGGAAAGATGCATTTATTCCTTCTTTCCTTAACCAAGATACTAGTACTACTTACCCATACTTATTCACTCCCTTGTTATCTCTCGCCTTGACTATTGTAACTCCCTCATCTTTGGCTGACCTCATTGCAAGCTATCCCCTCTTCAGTGTATCATGAATGCTGCTGCCAGACTCCTCCACCTTATTAACCGTTCCGTATCTGCCATCCCTCTCTGCTAATCCCTCAACTGGCTTCCCATTGCCCAACGGATAAAATTCAAAACATTAACAATAACATATAAAGCCATTTGTAACTCTGCCCCAAATTACATCACCATTCTTGTCTCCAAATATCACCCAAACCATACTCTCTGCTGCACGCACGACCTCCTGCTCTCTAGCTCCCTTGCCTCCTCCCATGCTCATCTCCAGGACTTCTCCAGAGCTTCCCCCATCCTCTGGAACTCTCTACCACAATTCATCAGACTTTTGCATCCATTTTTAAAGTAGGCCACTTTGGTCCACAAAAATAATGCCCATATGTCTTTCCATGAACCCCTGCTATCTTAACAACTTCTCCTGCCTGCCATGACCTACATGTGCATGAACTGTTGTCGAACAGATGGTAAAATCCAGTTCATTACCATGCCAATTTTTTTCTTTCTTGTTTTTTTTTTTTATAAAGTTATGGTGTAATGGTAATGTGTTAATCACTTGACCTCCAGAGGATTTACCTCCCTTCCTGACCAGGCCATTATTTGCGTTACGGCACTGCGTTAATTTAACTGACAATTGCACAGTCATGCAACACTGCGCCCAACATCCTTTTTTTCCCCACAAATAGCGATTCCTTTTGGTGGTATTTGATAACCTGTGCGGTTTTAATTTTTTTTGCTATTGAAAAAAAAGACTGACAATTTTGAGAAAAAAAACAATATTTTTGACTTTTTGCTATTAAACATGTCCAGTAAAAAAATTTTAAAAATCAAATTTCTTCATAAATTTAGGCCAAGATGTATTCTTTGCTAAAAAAAAAAAATCCCAATTCGTGTAAATTCATTGGTTTACATGAAAGTTATAGCATTTACAAATGGCGGTATATTTACTAGGATTTATTTATTTTTTTACTAGTAATGGCGGCGATCAGAGACTTATAGCGGGACTACGGCGGGCATTCTGACACTGGGAGGAACTGACTTGGTCTCACTGACATCCCCAGTGACACCAATACAGTGATCAGTGCTAATAAAAAGCACTGACACTGTACTAATGGCACTGGGCAGGAAGGGGTTAACATGTGGGTCAATGAAAGGGTTAACTGTGTGCTGTTTTACTGTGTGCTGTGTTAGTGCTTTCAACTGTAAGCACACTGCTTTGTATGGCTGTGCTATGCTCAGATATACAAAGCAGTGTGCAAGAGCTGACAGGGGAGATAACTGTATTGTTTACATATAGTTCTCTCCCTCCGTCGGTAATGCTCAGCGATCACCGGGTGCTGGAGTGTAATCGGCTTGCGCGCATCCCCTACCCGGAAATGTAAAATCACGTATATATACCCCTGCCATCCTGTAGCAGTATATCTGCTATAAGGTGGTGGGAAAGCGGTTAATAAACTTTGTTTCTTTTAGAATCATACATATTCTAAAGCAAAGATGTCTCTAAAGCTTCTTAACTGACAACTGTCCCTAACAGAAGTTTTACCTTAAATACTTCTGAATATACACCACACAACTCTTTCATTCGATTGTGTACTGGGGTGTCTTTTAATGAACCATTGAAGAACCCTATTATATAGTGGAACAGTTTAGGGTGTGCCTAAAATATGAGTTAGATCAGATATTAGGCTTCTTTTAGCAAAGTTCAGCTTAGTCAAAGGAATCATGGGCTCCAGGGAGAAGGATTTCTGAAAAAGGAATTTTCTTTAAACTGATATCTTCCTAAAGACTTAGCATTACCAGTATACCGCTGAATGTAATGAGGTGGCCAAAGTAGAAAATTAATGAGAAATCCTAGGACCCCCCCACACACACACTCATTCTACATTTTCTCCTGTGAATATTCTGTCATGGATTGGCAGCTGGACTGCAGGTTGACCTTCCAGTATATGTTAATTTGCAAAAACACGACTAAAAATAGTGCAAAACCTGCTTTAAATTGGTGTGCTTTTATTTTTTAACCTTACAAGTCAAACAAAAAAAAAGTCTGAAAAATTATACATTAATAAATATTTGCCTGTCTCCATGATATAGTCTAAATATTTCCTTTGGTGTGTTGGTGTTTTTCCAAGCCTCTTGTACTAGCAATTAGCATGTAGGAAAAATATATAAATCAACTAGCATATACCGATTAAAGATTTATTTTTGAATTGCATTGCAGTAATATAATAAGCAGGAAATTAGACATTTTTATTGTATATTTTTTGCAATTAACTTACATTGTTCAATTATTCAGCTATGCTGTACAGTTTTTTGGTGTGTTTTTTTTGTTTATCCAGCAAAGATAAATGACTCAGTCCTTTGTTAAGAAAGTAAAGGCATACTGCTATAATTACCGAGCAAATGTTGTTAGAGTTCATTGCCGGCGAATGCTCAGATGAGTCTAGAAGAAAATAACCATAAATAACCAAGCTTTTATACGACAATAAATATTTCATATCGCATTTTAAAGTTGTATATGTGAGTGCGCATGTGTATTTTTTCATGCTACTGAGTAATCATCCCAATTTTAATGCTAATCCATGGCCACCCAAACCAAAGTTACAGTACATTCATGGTTGTGATGCTCACTTATTATTATTATTATACAGTATTTATATAGTGCCAAAGGGTATGCTCAGCGCTGTACAGTAGCAAGGGGGACAGAACATGAGACAAGACAGTAACAATACAATACACGAGGGGTTCGATGGCCCTGCTCTTTCGAGCTTACAATCTAGGATGGATGTATTCCTCATGAATGCCAAGACTTAGTATTGGAAATCACTTGCAGCTCCCCGCCAATGATAATGACAGCCATGCAGGGTAATGTCTGTGGTCACTGTGTTCACAACCCCCTGTGATTTAGAACAGTGCAGCCACTGGAAAGCTCCCATTTCACATCTACAACAACATTACATTTGCACGCCTGAGTGGGAGTAGCTAATGCATTTTCCTAAATATCTCCCCCCGAACTAGTGCCTGTATTACCACTCTGCAGCCAAAGTTTTAAAGATTCTTTTAAATTGGTTCTAAAGGCTGAAGGTTTTTTACCTTTTCAACCTCCCAGTACTTGCCTATGCCTGATTGCAATCCAGCGCTGTGCACGAGAGAAGCAGCTCTCCCGGGTCTCTCCTTCCTCATTGACTGGGACACAGCAGCGGGAGTCATTGGTTCCTGCTGTTGTCAATCACAGCCAATGAGGAGGGTGGCTGATCCACTCTCTATGTGTCCCATAGACACACAGAGGTGGCTTGGGAGTGGGACACTCAGCAGGAAGAAGGGGCCAAGAGCATGGCGAGGGACCCGAGAAGAGGAGGATTGGGGCTACTCTGTGCATAACCACTGCACAGAGCAGGTAAATATACCATGTTTGCTCATTTTTTTCAGTGAACCTTTACTATTACTTTAACCACTTGCCTACCGGGCACTTATACCCCCTTCCTGCCCAGGCCAATTTTCAGCTTTCAGCGCTATCACATGTTGAGTGACAATTGCGCAGTCATGCAACACTGCACCCATATGAAATGTTTATAATTTATTTTCACAAAAATAGAGCTTTCTTTTGGTGGTATTTACTTGCCTCTGGGTGTTTTATTTTTTGCGCTATAAACAAAATAAGAGCACAAATTTTGAAAAAAAGTTTTTTTTCTTTGTTTCTATTATAAAATTTTGCAAATAGGTAATTTTTCTCCTTCACTGATGTGCATTGATGAGGCAGCACTGATAGGTGGCACTGATGAGGTGGCACTGATGAGCTAGCACTGATATGCAACAATGATGGGCACTGATAGGCAGCACTGATGGGTGGCACTGGCTGATGGCACTGACTGGTGGCACTGCGGGGCACTGACTGGCGGCACTGCTTGGCACTGATGGGTGACACTGATGGGCACAGGTGGGTGGCACTGATGGGCACTGATGGGCACAGGTGGATAGCACTGATGGGCACAGGTGGGCGACACTGCTGGGCACAGGTGGGTGGCACTGCTGGACACCAATCATCAGGACACTGATCATCAGTGCCCTGATGATCGGTGCCGATCCCTCTTCTGACAATTGCCGGTTATCTGCAGTACTTTCCTCATGCTGTGACAGCGTAAGTAAAGTGCAGCCGATAACAGGCAACTGCATTTACCGGTGATCTACTGTGTCATTGGACACGGTTGATCACGTGGTAAAAGGCCGCTATGATTGGCCTTTACCACCTTATGTGATCAGCTGTGTCTGTAGAATTCACTTAAATAGAAGATGTCTGACATAGTGATGTGTGCTAAAAAAAATTCCAAAAGCAACACATCAAAAACAGAATATTTCCCTCTTAAATTGGGCCTTTTGGTTAACATTTCTTATAATCAGGCACATCTGAAGAACAGAGTGTATTCCTGTCTCAAAATGTGTCAGATGCCTTGACATCCATTTATGTAACATTTAACCCTTTTGTTTTGGTACTTTATGTGAAGTATGTTTGATGTAAAAAATGTACAACCACTTACCCTCTGGTCTGTGATTTGATAATTCTCTGTACAATAAAGTTTGTTTTATTATTTTACAAACTGTGTGCAGCATGCACCTTAAAAGTCCCAATTTAAGAGGGCTGCAACCTTTTTTGATCTAGCTGACCCTGGCTTGGTATCAAGAGATCCCTGAATTTTCCACTTCTTACTAAGTGATTGAACAGTACTGACTGGCATATTCAAGACTTTGGATGTCTTTTTTAAATACATTTCTATCTTTATAAATCTGTATCTAGCCTGCTCTTTTAAAAAGTCACAGATATGGAAAATTAACCTTTAATCGCCCTTTTAACCTGTGTGCGTTACCTTGTGTGTCTGTACCAAGGTCAAACCTTCCAGGGTATGTAAACTTTTGATCATGGCCATTTGGGTGCTTTCTGTTATCATTATGGTGTCCGTTTATGAACCAGCGGTAAATGATCGCTGCTCAGTTCTCCTGTGAATGCCTGTTATGAAGCGGTGTAGATCAGTTCTCCGAAACGAAGGGAGAACGATCTACAAACGCTGGAAAACATCTGCTTTTACTATAATCTCGCGAGATTACAGTAAGAGATCAGTTTACTAAACAGAGGTAAATTATTGCTGCTTAGTTTGCAGTTCCTCTGATTCTCCAGCTATGGGCTGGAGAATCTGGAGAGAGAACACAGATCGCCAGGGAAGGGCTGACATCACTCCTCGCTGATCTCCTGAGTGTCATAAACTGTGAATTACCAGCGAGTAGCTGCGATCCTCTGAATCACAGCTATTCTCTGTGTCATAAACGGACACCTATGTTTTAAAAGGGAGCCAAACAACTATGTGATAATATGGCTTCATATGGTCACTCTCCTTCAATAAAAGACAGTTTTTTGGCATGATCAGTCAGATTTTCAATATCAACTCCACGATTTACGCCAGGGTATGAAAACTTCTGAGTACAACTGTTTCTAAATGGTGATTCTAGCATAGGAAGAAAACTGTTTGATCTTAGGTATCCTAAGAAGACACACGGCCGCTCAATGAAGTTGGACAAGAAGCAGTTGAACTGTAACTCCTTCCCACCGGCCGCATGCATATATGTGGCCTCTCGAAGGGTGGGCCTTAACACCGAGAGGCCACATATATGCATACCCACCAAAAAACAGAATTGTGCCTAGAGCACATACTGTGCACACTCCTGGCACAGTTACAGGCAGCTACAGGAAAACTCCTAACCTCTACTTGTGATCGGGAACATATGACCACTGACCGCTATGACAGCCAGTCACAGCAGTCACATGATAGCAAACCATGTCCGGCCTCCCAGGATCTAAAACACCTTAAAGGGCTAGGAGGCCCTTTAAGATTTTTTACTGTTAGAGCAGAAAGGAAGTCTAGATAAATTAAAAAAAAATTTTAGATGTGATTCTTAGCAAATGCAATGTACAGGGATATGGATATGGGAAAAAGTAGTGAAAAAAACATATGTTGAACTAGATGGATTGGTGCCTATTCAACCTTATCAACTATGCAACTATGCAGAACAGCACACTACTGCCAGGCCATGGCTTCCTGTCTGCTCCGACAGATAGAGTCTAGCTTCTGGAGCAGACAGGAAACCATGGCCCCACAGGAGGGAAGCTATGGCCTAGCAACGGGCCGTGGCCAAGTGGTTGAGAACTGCAGCTCTAGAGGGCTTCAAGTAAGTAAACAGGAGCACCTACAGTATATACTGTAAACTTAAACACGTCTGAAAAAATGTGTATTGCCTTTTAACTTCTTAGGCTTAGAATGCAATGTATTCAAAATTCCAATTTAGTGTCCCCATGATATAAATGACCTGTTTTGCCAAAGATCTTATTTTTGATTCTACGGTAAGCTGTCAAACATTGATGCATGGTTAATCTCTGAATACCACAGTCCAATGCTGAATAACTATATAATAATGCTTTTTTATTCTTAACACCACCATAATCACTCATCACAGAACTTACATAGCAACTGCCCTGCTGATTCTTTAGATTCAGATAGGTCAGTATGGAGAGTTGAATATTTCATATGGACACTCCTAGCCTTGCTCTGGAGCTGGTACTGCTATTTGTATCTTGGAAAAAGTCCTAAGCAGATCATTTATATGCTGACTTAATTTTTTCTTTGCCTTGTCTAGGAATTCTTCGCCTCTCTTTGGAAGTGATTATGTCTACTGAGGAACAAAGATGTTTCCATAGTCTTTGCAATTGCTATTGACATCCTTTGTCTCTTTCTTACATGTTGACAATGAGAGGTACACAGAGTCTGTTTGATGAAATAATTAACTTTTCCAGGGGTGTGTTTTTAACTTTTGTAGATTTGCTAATAGGATTATTTTTAAACTTGGATACACAAAAGTGAAGTCTAAACCAGAACTAAAACTGGATTGCTATCAATACCATCAGGTTGACATAGGTTATTTTCCTGACAGTTATCTCTACCACCTTTACAGTCATATTCATTCACAGACATCAGTGAGAAAGAAATATAATTTTGAATATATAATTAAAGGTAAATGTCACAACCAAAATAACATTATCACATATGACAGAATAAGAAGCTTGGCACTGAACTTAAATTAGGCAGAAAATGTGGGTCTTTTCATTGGTTATTCCTTCTGGAAATCCTGATATCTGACCAATGGTATTAGATGGCCGACTGAACACTTAAAAAATACAATTGCAGCAAAACCTGTCCTAATTAGTTTGCTCTACGCAATACCATCGATTCATCAAATGGAGCAAGTCAGAATGCACATCCTGTCATTGGGATTGATTTACTAAAGGCAAAAAGACTATTCAATTTGCAAGGGAAGTTGCACATCACAAGGGAATTTTTCCCAGAGCATACTGAATGGGGTGAAATTTCACTTGGCAAAACACCCAATCTCCAGCAAGGAAAGATAAAAAAAATTCTGCTTGCACACAATTGGATGACGGACGTCATTACTGGTTCACCTTATTAGTTAAGCTCTGGGAGGAAATTCCCTTGCAAAGTGCAACTTTTCCTGCAAGATGAATAGTCTATTTGCAGTTAGTAAATCATATCCATTGTGTTTGATGTTTCAAAGGAGATAGTGAAGTAGCTATGGAAATTGGCTTCATATTTAACATTTAAGTTTTCATAAAGTAGCCTCTTTTATCACTTACCTGCTACAAAACAATCATTTGAACCTTTATTACTGTACTATTCTGATTTGCCACTTTAAGACATGCAGTTATGCTACATTCAACCAACAAATATAATTGCATTTGCTATGTGCCCTATTTTTTAACAAAATAACCACTAAAATTATAGGGTTGCTCTCCCCTAAATAATATACTGTACCTCAAAAACCACTAAAAAAAGAACAAGGAGAAAACGTGTGCATTCAAATATCAAAAGCTTTTTTTATAATAAACATGTCGACTCCCTACCAATATACAAACTACCCTCCCGTCCTATATAATAAAAACAATCATCTTTTTAATAATAATATGGAGAAGGGTAGTTTGATATAATGGTAAGGAGTATCCATGTTTTTGATAGTAAACCTTTTTTTTATAGTGGATATTTGAATGTGCATATGTTCTCACTGTTCTTTCTTTAGTTTTTTTTTTAGCTCTTCTGCAGTGTTACATTGTTGTGTGCTACTGTTAAGTTTTGCTGAAGAGTCATCCATCTTGCATTCCTGTCAATACAAATGCAATTCTTGCGGAATCTTTGTAAAGGAGTTATGCTCCTATCACAGTTCCTTGGACTATTGCCTTGTATAACCGGAATTCACATCTCCAAACATCCTGAAATATTTCCCAAACCAATGTGTTGCACTGTCTAAATAATTGTGAATAAAAAAAGTGCATAAATAAATATTCTCGCCTGTAATCAAAATACATACTGTATAAAAACTAATTCATAAAGAAAAATGAAGTACATATAAATAAATAAATAGATGTGCAAAAAAATAATAAAAGTAAAAGGAGACAACCAAGTGTTAGATGAAAGCAAACATGCTCAATTTGTGCACCTACAAGCAATCACAGTATTCCTGTGCTTCTAACCGCACCACTGTGCACGCCACCACAAAGGGATATCTAAGCTTCTTACCGGAAACCAAGACCTCTTGGTTGACAATGTCCATTGCCCCAGTGAGGATATCTGTTTGGCCGAAACGCATTGGGCGGAGTTACAGCATGACGTCATCACACCTGCCGGGGTGCTGGATGCTGTTCGTACAATATGGTTTGTTACTGTGTCAGCTATGAGTATATGTCTATTTTTAAATAAAACCTACTTCTATTTACTGCATCATGAGCAATCCTCTTTCTTTTACATGTGGCCATTTTGAGTAATTAATTCTGGAGTTTTGTCTGGTACATGCATGGTGCGTTATAAGGAGTAAAGAGCGGTGTCATTACTGATTGTTCAAGCTGGGTGATTACAGCTGAAGCAGAGGGGGGACCCATCCATCCCTAGAGGGATTTCTTCCTAAAGCGCTGTCAGACCTTCTGTTGTAGAGGTCTTGGTTTCCAGTAAAAGGCCTAGATATGCCTTTGTGGTGGTGTGCACAGCGGTGCAGGTTAGAAGCACAAGATCGCTGAGATTGCTTATAGGCCCACAAATTGAGCATGTTTGCTTTCATCTAACACTCGGTTGTTTCCTTTTACTTTGTTTCTTTATTCATGAACTTTTATACATTTTTGCACATCTATTTATCTATTTGTATATACTGTATGTACTTAATTTTTCTTTATGAATTTGTTTTTATATGTGTTTTGATTATAGGAGAGAATTTTGATTCAGGCACTTTTTTGATTCACAATTATTTAGACAATGCAACACATTGGTTTGGGAAGAATATTTTTATGTAACATTGTGCTAAGATACAATGAGTGCTGCTGTCATTTCTTGATTTTTTTCTTGATTTATGATATTGACATTTTAGTGCAGGATATTGGTTTGTCACCTGACATGTTTGACATAGCCTGCAGCTCAAAAGACAGTGGGAGTCCCAATATGTTGACAACAACACAAACTGCATGGTGTCAGAAACTCGTCATCCCAAAGGATGATGTGAGCATTACAGAACTCACAATTTTAGTTAACTAATTTTGAGCCTTAGTTATAATTGAAACAGCAATTTGCTAAGGGCGTTTTCCACATTATTTGGTCATTATTTCATGGTTTTATTCAAGAGGCAGCCTGTTGTTTGTTTCTAAATTGATGCAGTTAACAGTTATGTGAAAGAAGCAACTAAAACTATCCTTTACATGCTTGCTTGCCGATACAATAATGTAGCAGGCACCCCTGTACATTAAGCAGGCCTTTACTTTCATGTGCATATTACATGGACATATCCTAATTCATTTGGACATTCCATTGTGTTTTATATGAAAGAAATGTAGTTCAAATTCTAGAGCTGTAAAATGTACAGTGATCGTGAAACCATGTGTCTGACAGAGAGGTCATGTTAAGAAAGTCTGTTTATTTTATTCCCAGTATGTGTCTAAGATCACTTTCACGCACCTTAATACGACAAAAAAAAAATCAAGACACAGTACGTTAATGCTGAATATTTTAGTATGCAGGAAAAAAATCTCCACGCTGCAAAAAATATTCATATAATTTCCAAAGATACAGCAGTCAGATCAAATATAACCAATTAGATGGAACTAGAATAATGGTTTAAAAGTTTTTAAACTTTTTTTAAACTTCCTTTTAAAGATAGATAGATAGATAGATAGATAGATAGATAGATAGATAGATAGATAGAGATATATTGCTATTGCCATTCTTCTGTTCTGCTTTGAAAATAAATATTGTGACAAAGGATTCCTAGTGCACCATGAGTAAACTGAAAAGAATGCACATAACTAGTTGTCTGCATTGAGGCCTGCTTTAAATGACCTTGGACAGAGTTATCCAAAATAAGATGAGCCATTTCTCTGACTCCTTCACTTGTATGTGTAAATTTCAGATTGAACTATAATTCTGTAAACAATGAGCTTTTAAAGCTGAACTCTAAGGATGAAATATTTTGCATACTTACATTGGACCAGCTTGACTCCTATATGACTCCGGATTGGCCTACGTGAAATCTGTAAATTATGGTAACAGCTTGAGCGAACCATTCTCAATGGACAAAGTGGAGGTTGTAATTCTACCCCCACCCCCTCCTCCTCATCAAATCAGGGATTACTTTGCAATCATCCAAATAAAATCAAGGTGTTCTTTGAGAGGTGATCATGCGCAGCATGCAACCTCATGGGGTTACTATGCAGAGGTGTAGTTGATCGGCACAGAACCCAGAAGTTCTTGGCCATCACTGGAGTAGCTTGACCCACTATTTCCACAGCTTTCACAGAGACCAATCAGATATCATATATGCATACTTACATTGTGCTACGCTGGCCCAATATGAGTATTTAAAATAATATATCATCCCTGCAATTCAACTTTAACAATACATAATAAAGAATATGATATTTTGGGGTTCCAGATCACCAGCCAGCCAACAGTATAAAAACAAACAGTCTTTATTTTTCAAATAACAAATATTTTTCAAATAAAACAGTCTATAACTCTGGTGCAAAAAAATAAAAATAAAATAAAACTTCAGCTCATAACCAGTATTATTTTTTTTTGTTGTGCACCAGAGTGATGGACTGTTATATTTGTTTAATTTGTTATTTGAAAAATAAAGACTGTCTGTTCTTATAATGTTGGCTTGCTGGTGATCTGAAACCCCAAAATATCATAACACCTGCTCCAGGGGTCCAGAAAAGAGCCCGGGCAGCATCTAAGTAGCCAAACAGCCCATAGCCCTCTCACAACTGTGTCCTGTCCCACTCAGCACCTCATGGACCCTTGCTGGATGCTTTATTACAAGCTCTCTCTTACATGCTGGCTAACTCTGTTCGTTACCTGTAACTGTAGTGAGGGTTGGAAAGCTCTTTCCATCCCAAAATGTCTCAGAGCCTCTGAATTCCAGAACCCATATTAGGACTTAATAATACTGGGAAAACTGCAAGTCAGTTTTCCCCCTTTACCAGATCACCCTGGAAGCCCATACCCTGCATGGGTGAGAATCCCTGAGTACTCCACACTGTTCCTTGTCATGCGCCTTAAAGGGACCACAGCCCACACAAAGGAGACACATACCTCCTATCCAGGACCTAAGCCCAGAGTCCTGTACAAGAGGCATAGGAAAACATGTAAAAATACATTTCTTTTAATTCAGTTTTTAGTTTTGGCGACTATAAAGAAGAAAAGTACATACAAGACGGCATTTTTTCTATTCTTTCATGTGTGTAAAACTGTTATTGTAATAGAAATCGCAAATTTGATACTGGGTGCTGTTTTCTAAAGTTGCAGTGGGGTTATGTTTTGTCTTTAGATGCTTTAGACCAGAGGTCTCCAAACTATAGCCCTCCAACTGTTGAAGTACTGCAAGTTCCATCATGCCTCTGCCTCTGTGAGTCTTGCCTGTGGCTGTCAGAGTGTTACAAGGCCTCATGGGACTTGCAGTTCCTCTACACCTGGAGGCCCATAGTTTGGAGACTCCTGCTATAGACTTGACTCGGCTTGTAATGGGGCTTTATGTGTTTGTTTCAACAGTGGATTTGAAACATTTTCACACCCTTATTTGAGGCTTGGTCATGCCAGAAAACATGGGTTGATGTTTCATATATAATGCTTCAATATGCATTTTTGAAGGCACTGCATTGCACAAAGGTGGGGACGAGACCTACCGAGCATTGATTTCCTCGTGTCAGTGCATTTTCATTTTATGGGGCAATACTAAAAGCAATGAAGATGCTGAAGAGTCCATAACATAGAAAGTAGACTCCCCAATAACATCTTATTGTTAAAATATGCCTTCACACCAGGGGCGGACTGACAACTCATGGGACCCCGGGCAATAGGGTATCATGGGGCCCCTGGGCAATAGGGTATCATGGGGCCCCTGTGTCCTTGCCCAAACTCAAAAAAGCCTAAGAAAAAGGTACCAAGGGCATCTCATGGGGCCCCCTACTGACCCCGGGCCCTCGGGCAGTGCCCTAGTTTCCAAATGGTCAGTCCGCCCCTGCTTCACACAAAATAACATCCTTATAAGCATGTAGGTACTTTCTTCTATCTGAGGTCCTGAAAGAGATGACGTCTTGAAGTGAAAAGAACAGGAACAATGACAGAGTCAGAGCAGGAGCTATGGACTTTGAAATTGTCACTATCTCTGTTACCTATTTTTCTGGAACTGTAACAACATATCAATGATGAGTTTGTGGTTACGAGAACCTCAAGGAAATCGCATGGTCAAAGAGACCATGTGATATCCCTGCCGGCCAGCTTTTAAAAAGGTGCATGCACCTTTTTTCTGCGGGAAACACAGGCAGAACATCCATTCAAATGAATGCTCAGCACACAATAGTGTGAACCTAAGTCTACTAGTCAATAGGTGTCAATAAATAGACTTTTACAATACTTTGTACCTAGCAGCATCTGAAGCAATTCTGATTAGCCCTTGATAAAAAAACTTTTGTTTTAAGATTCCTTAAAGGATTCTTGTTTGTTATAGAAATATGATCATGGCCTCTTCTTCTCTACATCATGCTAGGGGCTAAATAGTGGCAAAAAAAGAAAATGAGGTCAGAGAGACAGGCACAAGCTGTATTTATTTAGTTATTTTTATTATGCACTAAAGGTACAGGTCACTGCTTAAGCAAAATTACCATTTCTAGATTTTATTCTGTAACAAAGAAAAACTATACTTTTTGAGTCCAATTCCACTTTAAAGCGGAGTTCCACTGAAGAGTGGAAGCTCCGCTTATTTGCCTCCTCCCATCCCCTCCACTGCTATATTTGGCACCTTTTGGGGGGGAGCAGATACCTGTTTTTGATAGGTACCCGCTCCCACTTCCGGCTCAGTTCGCCGCAGCGATGTGAGTCGGAAGTTTGCCCCATTCCTCCCTCCTGCGGTCTCCTGGGAACTTTCACAGTAGTAATAGTAGTAGATGTATATTGATGATTTTTCGAAAATGAGGATATTGTTTAGCGTCAGCCATTTAAGCCATTCTAACACCATTTTGAGGCTGATATGCAGGTCACATTTTGGGTGATCCTATGTAAAGGCCAAGCAGTGCTTCTTTTCCAATGTCTTTCAATGCTTTCCTCCACAATTGCCCAGCAAGTTACATTTGTGCAGTGCACAGATTAACTACTGTCATAAGAAATGCATTCACAGTCCAGCTGAATACACAGACAATGATTTTCTTGTGCTGTGGACATTACAACTTGTGTAAAGCCGCTGCAATTTAAAAGAGACATCTGCATCAAAGCAACAAATGTCATTTCATTCGGTGATATGTTCTTTACAACATCTGGTTCACTTATAGTACACTGGTATCAAACTACTCCCTGCATTCATCTGAAAAATGCATTCTATGAGAGTCTTAAAGCAGTCATGTGAAATATTGACAAATGTTAAATTCTTTTACCATATGTAATTGACAACAGCTGTGTTTGTGCATATCGAGAAAAACTCACAAACATGAACTTTTTCCTTCTACAGCCCGGTTCATTCTGATTCATATTTTCTACAAACAAAGGCCTTTGATATGCAACAATGCAATACGTGTTCAGGTTCCTTGCTTATTTTAAGATCTTTTATTTACCTCTTGATGTCTGTAGGTCGTTGACATGCCGTTTAACTCTTCTAATCCTGTTTACACAATTGTTGCACAAATTAAAAATGTGCTCTTGTGGATAACATTAGCATTCTTCAGAATAATTCATCAAAAGCCTGAAACAGAGCTTACTTTAAGATGTTTGTTTTAGTGTTGTTAAGTAGAAAGCAATGCACACATTAAGTGCAAATGCCTGATTAAACAAATCCAAATAAGTGATGCCAATGTGTGAGCAAAACTCAAAAACTCTGAACGGTTAAATATTCTGTTTAATTGTCTTTGGACCAAAATGGTAATATGTAAATGAATAAACATAGTAGCACTACGATAAAAGGGTATAGAAACCCTAATTATGACTTTCTTTTTGTATTAGTGTTGCTAAGTAAAATGCCATACACACATTAAAGTGATTGTAAAGGCATTTTTTAACCGCTTTCCGACCGCCCTATAGCAGATATACTGCTACAGGGTGGCAGGGGTGCGCAAAATCTGGTATATATACATGATTTTTCATTTCTGGGTAGGGGCGTGCGCGAGGAGTGCGCACTCCCTACCCGCGCCGCCATTCGCGGCCGAGGCTGGCAATTACTCGCTGGTGCCCGGTGATTGCCAAGCATCTCCACCATGGAGGAGAACTGTATGTAAACAATACAGTTCTCCACCCTGTGAGCTCGTGCACACTGATTTGGATGGCTGTGCACAGCACAGCCATCCAAAGCAGTGTGATTACAGTGAAGCACAAACACACAGACACAAGCAAAACAGCACAAAGCTCACAGTTAACCCTTTGATCAATTACTCGCCAGCGCCCAGTGATTGCCGAGCATCTCCAATGGGGAGGAGAACTGTATGTAAACAATACAGTTCTCCTCCCTGTAAGCTCGTGCACACTGATTTGGATGGCTGTGCACAGCACAGCCATCCAAAGCAGTGTGATTACAGTGAAGCACAAACACACAGACACAAGTAAAACAGCACAAAGCTCACAGTTAACCCTTTGATCAATTACTCGCCAGCGCCCAGTGATTGCCAAGCATCTCCAATGGGGAGGAGAACTGTATGTAAACAATACAGTTCTCCACCCTGTGAGCTCGTGCACACTGATTTGGATGGCTGTGCACAGCACAGCCATCCAAAGCAGTGTGATTACAGTGAAGCACAAACACACAGACACAAGTAAAACAGCACAAAGCTCACAGTTAACCCTTTGATCAATTACTCGCCAGCGCCCAGTGATTGCCGAGCATCTCCAACGGGGAGGAGAACTGTATGTAAACAATACAGTTCTTCTCCCTGTAAGCTCGTGCACACTGATTTGGATGGCTGTGCACAGCACAGCCATCCAAAACAGTGTGATTACAGTAAAGCACAGACACAAGTAAAACAGCACAAAGCACACAGTTAACCCTTTGATCGATTACTCGCCAGCGCTAGGTGATTGCCAAGCATCTCCAACGGGGAGGAGAACTGTATGTAAACAATACAGTTCTACACCCTGTGAGCTTGTGCACACTACTTTGGATGGCTGTGCACAGCACAGCCATCCAAAGCAGTGTGATTACAGTGAAGCACAAACACACAGACACAAGTAAAACAGCACAAAGCTCAGTTAACCCTTTGATCAATTACTCGCCAGCGCCCGGAGATTGCCGAGCATCTCCAACGGGGAGGAGAACTGTATGTAAACAATACAGTTCTACTCCCTGTAAGCTCGTGCACACTGATTTGGATGGCTGTGCTCAGCACAGCCATCCAAAAGAGTGTGATTACAGTGAAGCGCAGACACAAGTAAAACAGCACAAAGCACACAGTTAACTCTTCGATCAATTACTCGCCGGCGCCCGGTGATTGCCAAGCATCTCCAATGGGGAGGAGAACTGTATGTAAACAATATAGTTCTCCTCCCTGTGAGCTCGTGCAAACACTGCTTTGGGTGGCTGCACAGTAAAACACAGACACAGGGACAGAAGTAAAACAGCACAAAGCACACAGTTAACCCTTTGATCACCCCTCATGTTAACCCCTTCCTGCCCAGTGCGATTAGTACAGTGTCAGTGCTTTTTTTTTTGTACTGATCACTGTATTGGTGTCACTGAGGATGTCAGTGACCCCAAGTCAGTTCTCCTCAGTGTCAGAATGCCCGCCGCAGTCCCGCTATAAGTCGCTGATCGCCGCCACTGCTAGTAAAAATAAAAAATAAAAAAATTCCAGTATCTATACTGCCATTTGTAAACACTAAAACTTTCACATAAACCATTTAATTTACACGTATTTGGATTTTGTTTAGCAAAGACACGTAGCAGAATACATTTTGGCATAAATTTATGACAAAATTTTATTTTTTTTTACTGGACATGTTTAATAGCAAAAAGTCAAAAATATTGGGGTTTTTTTTCAAAATTGTCTGTTTTTTTTTTATGGTGCAAAAAATTAAAAAACACAGGTAATCACATACCACAGAAATAAAGCTCTTTTCGTGGGAAAAGAAAGGATGTAAATTTAATTTGGATGCAGCGTTGCATGACCGCACAATTGTCAGTTAAAGTAATGCAGCTCCATAACGCAAAAAAAGGCCTGGTCAGGAAGGGGGGTAAATCTTTCCTTACTTGCTGCGATTGACAGCTGCAGAAGCCAATGGCTCCCGCTGCTGTGTCTGAGCCAATGAGGAGGCAGAGAGCCATAAGAGTCGCTGCTGTCATGCACATCGCTGGATCAAGATCCAGTTCAGGTAAGTATTCAAGGGCTGGGGGAGAACTGTGAGGCTTTGTTCACACCTATGCAGTTTGCTTTTTGTCCGTTTTGCAGTGCTTTTCGCAGTTCATTCTGCATTTTTCTACACGCGTTCTTGTCGCGATTCTGCCGCAATATGCGTTTTTTCAACTCTCTTTTTTTTTTAAAAAGTGAATTTTTTTTTTGCTGGGCAGAATAAAAAAGCAAAATGCGGAAAAATAACAGCAAAAACACACTACCGTGCTGTTCAGCAGATTCTCCTTTAAACTCTATTGTATCAAAAACGCTGCTTTTTAATTTTAAAAAAAGTCCATGAACCTTTCCAAAAACGCAGCAGCTTAAAAAGCATAGGTGTGAACATGTCCCATGTGAAACCATGTTAAATGGACTGTAGTGCGTTTCTGCAAAAAGCACTAAAAAAACACATTGGTGTGAACGGAGCCCAAACTGAAGGTATTTTATCTTCATACATAGAATGTATGAAGGTAAAAAGAAACCTTCAGGTTTTGCAAACACTTTAAATGTAAATGCCTAAATAAACAAATCCAAATAAGGGATGCTTGTGAGTAATCAAAACTCTAAATGGTCCAATATTCTGTGTAAAGGTGGTCATACACTGCTTAACATTCAGTTGGTTCAACAGGGATTGTCAAATTTCACTCAGTGTGTTGAAGTCCCTGCTCAATACATCAACAGATCATTTGATCGACTTCTGCTTAAGGGACATGTTGGAAAACCTTTATTGATCAGCAGCTGCAGCCATTCAACTGCATTCACTGATTGGTGTATTTTGATAGCTACTGCCAGAATACAGTGCCCTGCAATGGGTATACCTCCTTCCACCTCATTTAAGTGTATGAAGGAATTTGTTTTTTTTTTAGATTCAGCCACTGGCTGTATGAAGACAACCTTACAGTGGATTGCTGGCTTTAGTGTCTTTGGATCACAATGGTGCTATGTAAATAATAAGAATATTAACATTATGATTAAAAGGTATATAAATCCTAATTATGTATTTCTCTTAAGCTGGCTATACATGGATCAAAATTCGGCCAGTTCAGCAGGGACCAGATAGATTTCAGTCCATGTATGGGCAGGCTGGTTTTTACAGAAGTCAATCTATTAGCTATTCGACTTGTGTATAACCAGCCTGTTGGAATTTTTTCTGAATCAGTGCTGTCAACTATAGCTGGCGGTGCTGATCAGTGTATTCTTACTGTGAGGAAGCTGCCCCATTGCCAGAATACAATAGCTCAGTAGGAGAGATTCCCCCATCCACGTCAAGTGTGTGGATGAGGGAATAAAATAATTTTCTTTTGTTCAACCCACTGGCTGAACAAAAAATAAATTGACTCATGTATGGCCAGCCTTATTTGGTCATTTTGGTTTGTTAAATATATAATAATACTAATATTAATATTAATAAAAAATTTATTTTATATAGCGCATTTAAAGGTAACTTGTCAAAGAAAACACAAGAAATACACAGGATAAAATAACAGAAAAAGGGACAATTAAATGAAAGCTTGTCTAAAAAAAAAAATTTAGATTTGATTTGAATGAGTTTTGAGAAGATGACTCTCTGATGTACAAATGTGTAAAACCAGTTAGTTCATACATGGATCAAAATATATGACTGAAAGTGTTTTGCTATGTCTGTGTGATAAGTCCAAGTTTGCTCAAAATCATAGAGTAGAGGGGGGTGTTTGTAGTCTAAAGCAGGCTGTACATGATTCATCATTTTTTTTTCTGTTCAATCAGTGGTTTGAAGGAAAAAAAAGAACTGATTCGCCCACCCCCACATTCGATGAGGAATTACTCCAGATGAGCTATTGTATTATACTGGCTGGAAACCATTGCAGCCTGATAGTAGACAAGTCGATCACTAGATCTACTTGTGTAAAACCAGCTAGTCCATACATGGATTGAAATTTTGATCCATGTATGGCCAGCTTTGGGTGTCAAACTACTTTACTATTTAGTTTGCAGAGTGAGCATTGATGCCCTAGGACAGGAAGTGTGTTACTGGCAGGATCAACATGTAAAAAAAAACGAAAAAAGAAAATAAAGCATCCACCACATCTATGCAATATATTACAGTTTTGTTCGGTTTGGTTTTGGTTGCACTTTAAGAACACTGCTGTAATCTCAACCGGTAACCACCACTATCATACACTATATTAATCAGGGTATCCTTTTTATTAAATGGCATATACAAGTTTGTTTTTTTTTCCCAGTACACAATATGAGCTTCATTTATTTTGCCAGGTATGCCCATAAGGAATAAATCACCAGTTTAGCAGTTGGTTAACTTGCAAATATATTTACGTTTTAAACCTAAGTGGTTGCCGGTTCCCCTACTGTTTTAGTTAGCTAGGAAAACAGTTCTATCAAAGTAAGTATTATTTTAAAACCTAACTTCCTGTGCAAAATATTCCCTTGTGTTCCATCAGTCTGCCTCTCTGATGAACTACATCGTTTCTTATAAACTGTCCATGCTCCATAAATTTCCAGGCATAAAGACTATTACTTTGCCGGGCAAATCTGCTGTGCATTGTATCCCTGCTTAGCCTGTCTTTAACTGTTGCAACGGAGGTGTAAAATAATTAATTAATTCCGCTAAATATTGATATTATGGATTAGCTGGATTAAAATTGAAGGACATGTTTCACATACAAGTCTTCTTGGCACAGGGTGATCATGTATATTTTTCCTTTATGTAAAGAGAATTGGCATATGCTGTGTAAACAGAACCTAGTTAAAACACATACACAGAAAGTTTACATGAATACATAAGCAGATCTTTACTCAAGTTTGCCTCAAAGTGTATGCAAAGCCAAAATGTTTGTTTGGTTTTTGATAGAAGATGGAAGTCATCAGAGCTTCACCTTATCCCCTAAGCTAAGGGAAAATTCCCTTGCAAAGGGAAAAGCTGATTTGCCTTTAGAAAATCAAACCCAGAGTATCTGAAGAGAGATAATATCTGCTGTGCTCTGTAGTGAAGAATGTATATAACTCTTTATACATCTATATTTATCTATTTATAATTAATTATTTAAAAAGTATAAAGTAAGTATTATTTAAAAAAACCCTTATAGTTTCCTTTAAGGGTTCCTCTGTAAATATTTTTTATGAGTTTTTAGATATCTTATGGCATTGGATTACCCTAAACATATGATGACAATAGGGATTGGTTGCCTGACAATCTGTTCCAATGGCATAATCCAACCTTCAAAGCCCCCAGCATGCCACAAATATTGTTTACTTTTTTTTAGTTTTTCTTTATATTTATTATTTTCTTTCATATACCCTTCTTGGTATATTGTGCTACAACACAGCGAAATGCTTCTTAAGCATTAGGATAAATTGACACTTAAGGATGGACTGCAGGCACATTTATTTAAATATATTCCTCAATACCCAAATATGAAATAAATCCACTTTGTAGCAGCGGCATCATCACTGTGCTGTACATAACCTGTGATGAGATCAGATCCATGCACTACAGGCTGCCTTCAGAAACTACAGTTGGGTGGATACAAGACCAGTCACATCGCACAAGGAAAGAAAAAAGTCACAGAAGTGGTTGGTTTTTGATGCAGGAGACTTGCAAAGAGGCAAAATGCAGGAGGAATGCACAAGAACACCAACATTCAAATAAAAATTTAAAAAAAAATATTGGCTTAGCCCAAATCTCATTCTAAATCCACTTTCGTTTACACAGCTTTCCTAAGTGGAGAGATCAGTACAGGCATGGAACATGTTCTGAGTCCAGGGCAACCAGTTATGTGTTTCAGCCCTATTCATTTTCTGGCCAAGTAAATAAAAGGGCAGGGATCATGGCTGATACTGTTGCCCAAATATGGCCACATGGAAGACAAGAACTTGTTAAAAAGTACGGCTGCTTTGTTTAGTAGTTCATTTTTTTTTTGCAAATAAGTGGGAGTGCTATGTGCTCCTTACTCATTCAGGCAGGGGAAGGCAGTGTCTGGGGGCCCCTTCAATGTTAAAAAATATTAAACATGATTAAAATTGCTACTGCCAAATGGATTTTTTTCTTGCATTGGTACATGTTCTCCAAAGCAGTGCCCAGTCCCCATGTCATTTGTTTGACAATGCCTTGCCTATTAGCCATGAAATTTGCCATTGCTGTTTTTTAACATTCAGCTCCCATAGACTTCAGTGTGGTTTGCATTCAGCTCACGAGCCTCAGTCGTGTTTGGTGAACCCACCCTGACCCAAAGCTTGGTACATTCCTTTCATCCCTATCCCCTGCCAATGCCATTAGTGTCTACTATAGGACCCTGAGAACAATGTCCAAAACCTTATGAAAAAATGATATTGTGAATATACTTAGTACAAGTATTGATATTTATATGCTAAGACAAATATGGGACATTCATACAGAAAATATGTATAGGACTAGTGTGTATTGTATTGCAGTGCTTAAAATGACACAGCCCCCCATCCCTCTTTAATCTATCCTTTCTCTCCTTTTTCATTCTCTCCCACTTTCCCTCTATTCTTCCAGCCTCTCTTCCCCCTTCTCCTTCTCTCTTTCTCACTCCCACTCTCTAGCTCTCTCTTCCCCCCACCTTACCTCCCTCTCATGCTGACTGCTACACTCTATATGCTGTGTTGTAAGTTACCTATTCATGGCCTTTGAACTCTATACACTATGTTGCACATTACATAGTCCTGACCAAAACCATTGTTTCAACATTTCCTAGTTGCAAAGCAATCCTTGTCTAATTTAAAGAAGCTCCTCTTTAGAGAAAACATTTGTAAAGTGTCAGCATTCTGTCTATTTTCTTTGTCAGAAAAAAAATTTAATGGAAGAATTTCATAATAAAAAATG
The DNA here is from genome assembly GCF_062004578.1 of Staurois parvus. NCBI lineage: Eukaryota > Metazoa > Chordata > Amphibia > Anura > Ranidae > Staurois > Staurois parvus. The sequence continues at coordinate 2,945,953 of NW_028317797.1, read as the reverse complement.
TTAGGGCTGAGATTATGGTTATGTCTGTGAGATGCATGTTTTTTCATTGTCCACTTGCCCTCCTGAGGATTTCCCCCCCTTCCCGACCAGGCCTTTTTTTGCATTACACTGCTGTGTTACTTTAACTGACAATTGAGTGATCATGCAACGCTGCACCCAAATTAAATTTACGTCCTTTTTTTCCCTGACTTGAGCTTTCTTTCGGTGGTATCACCTGTGCAGTTTTTATTTTTTGCGCTATTAAAAAAAAAGACTTACAATTTTGAGAATAAAACAATATTTTTGACTTTTTACTATTCAACATGTCCAGTAAAAAAATTTTAAAAATCTAATGTCATCATAAATTTATGCCAAAATGTATTCTGATACATGTCTTTGCAAAAAAAAAATCCCAATATGTGTAAATTAATTGGTTTACGTGAAAGTTATAGCGTTTACAAATGGCGGTATATATACTGGGATTTTTTTTTTTTACTAGTAATGGCGATGATCAGCGACTTATAGCGGGACCACGGGACTGCGGCGGACATTCTGACACTGGGGGGAACTGACTTGGTGTCACTGACATCCCTAATGACACCAATACAGTGATCAATGCTAAAAAAAAGCACTGACACTGTACTAATGGCACTGGGCAGGAAGGGCTTAGCATGAGGGGCAATCAAAGGGTTAACTGTGTGCAGGGAGTGTTTTACTAGGGGGCGGGGTATGTGTGCTTCACTGTAATCATACTGTTTTGGATGGCTGTGCTGTGCACAGCCATCCACAGCAGTGTGCCTAAGCTGACAGGGAGGAGGACTGTCAGTAAACAAAACAGTCCTCCTCCCTGTCGGAGATCCTCAAAAATCACCAGGCGCTGGTGAATAAATAATAAGACACTACTAAACTACTCGTTCACTCCCTTATTATCTCACAGCTCAACTATTGCAACTCCCTCCTCACCGGCCTACCCCAACACAGACTATCCCCGCTTCAGTCTATCCTGAACTCAGCGGCCAGACTCATCCACCTTACCAACCACTCCGCATCTGCCACCCCCCTCTGTCATTCCCTCCATTGGCTTCCGATTGCCCAACGCATTAAATTTAAACTACTAACATTGACATACAAAGCCATTCATAACACTGCCCCGAATTACCTCATCGACCTGATACCCAAATACCATCCAACCCGTACTCTTCGCTCCTCACAAGACCTCCTACTTTCTAGCTCCCTGGTCTCCTCCTCCCATGCCAGACTGCAGGACTTCTCCAGGACTTCCCCCATCCTCTGGAACTCACTACCCCAATCCATCAGACTGTCACCTACCCTCCTCACCTTTAGGCCCACCCTGAAAACCCATCTCTTCAGGGAAGCCTACCCCACCCTCACCTAACAGCCGATCTCCTCCACTCCTCCCACCACTCCATCCCCCACAGCCACTTCCTCCTGTACTACTATCCCCTCCCTCCTAGATTGTAAGCTCGAAAGAGCAGGGTCCTCGAACCTCTTGTATATTGTTTTGTTACTGTATTGGCTCATGTACTGTCCCCCACTATATTGTACAGCGCTGAGCAAACTTTTTGGCGCTATATAAACGCTGTATAATAATAATAATAATTATGTGTGGTAATGGCATAGTAGGTAGCATATGTCATAGTTCGAGGAGGAGACAATCAAAATCGTCTTAAAAAATTAGCAATCCAAGGATCCCAGACCTTGTAGAACTTAGGCATGAAGTCTTGCAGCTTAGATGTTAATTTATCATTAAATAACATCCATTGTATCTGAGACTTAAGGTGGGTACATACTGGCTGAAAATCGTCAGGTTCAGCAGGAACAGGCCAACTTATAATCAGTGCGTACAGCTACCTCTGCAACAGAAGCTGATCTAACAACCGAGGACATGCTGGAAAACTTGCATCCGATCAGTGTTTGCAGCTAATGGCTGCAAGTGCTAATCTGTTAACCACTTTAATACCGGGCACTTATACCCCCTTCCCGCCCAGGCCAATTTTCAGCTTTCAGTGCTGTCGCACTTTGAATGACAATTGCATGGTCATGCAACATTGTACCCATATGAAATTTTTATCATTTTTTTTCACATAAATAGAGCTTTCTTTTGGTGCTATTTAATCACCACTTGCTAAATAAAACAAAAAACACCTGAAACTTTTGAAAAAAAACACACTTTTCTTCGTTTCTGTTATAAAATTTTGCAAATAAATAACATTTCTTCATAAATTTAGGTCAAAATGTATTCTGCTACATTTGGTGAAAATAATAATAATAATAATTGAATCTGTATTTTTTTTTAAATATTTCTATTATTTATTTTTTTTTTATTCCATTTTTTATTTTTTTTACTATTTTAATTTTCAGCACACTGTGACCAAAGCAATGGAATGTTACCATAGTAACATTGAACTACTTTTTTATTTTTTAACACATTATGATTGCTAATACCAATGTATTTCATTGATATTTGCAATCATTGTTACTGAATGAAACTGATTCATTCAGTCTTTTGTTGTGATTAGTTGTGATTGGGCAAAGCTGATCACATGATACAGATGGGCTGTGATTGGCCCTGTCTGTATCATGTGACTGCCTTGACCAGTCACAGCTAACAGCATAATTGTATACAATGGATGGCATGACAGGAAGCCATCCATTGTATACAATTGACATGTGATCTGCTGTGATTTGTCACAGCGGTCGCATGACACTGGCAATGGTCTGGTGTAGTGATTGCCATCAGCTGTATCCCGTGAACACAGCCAGTAACAGATCTCGCCACTGAGTGGCCCCGCGACAGCGTGAGCGGCTCATCTTCTCAGGATGTCATATGACGCACAGTCACAATGGAGAGTGTCCCGCCCGGACATCAATCTGCTATAGGCCATGCAGGAAGGTGTTAATTATAGTGGAGTGGGTCTCCCTTTAGGTGATCCTTGAAAACTCAGGGAAACCTTCCCCACCTTCACCTAAGAATTGTACTTCAGCCTCCTCCATCAGATCATCCCCTGAAGCTATGACCTTTTGTACCACCTCCCTCTCCTTCTAGATAGTAAACTCCAGGAGCAGGGCCTTCCTATTCCTTCTGTATTAAACTGTATTGTAATTGTACTGTCCCCCTTTATATTGTAAGGTGCTGTGCAAACTGTTGCCACTATAGAAATCCTGTATAATAATAATAATGCCTTTGCTATTGTCTGCTTTGTGGCTGTCAGAACATGTGTCATGAGTATAAATTGGTGCCTGGAAATGCTGGGGGCTTTCCGGTTTGGGAGCGCTTCACATGGATTCATAGGAAGCAAATGTTTTCATTTACATTTTAATTCTAAATCATTAGATTTTTTTGACAGACATACCATGAAGATCTCAGCTGTTCAGATGACACACTCATCTAATATCTGTAGTTAAACATTTTTTGAAGTTCTAAAAGAGCATTTGTTTTACACAATTTTCATTCAAATAATTATTTGACTAGAAGGAAAGGTAGAGTAAGTGAAAATGTTCACATGAAATAGTTACACAAAGAACAGATGTTCAGGAAACCAAAAATGTATTGAATCATATGACAATTAAAATGTTTAAAAGCAAACAGTCAGGTTTCAAGCCAACAGAGTTATCAGAGATAAAAAAAATAAAACAAGTGGAAACAGATTTTTACTTGGAATCATATAATCAATAAAAGTCTAAAACAAACTCTCTTCTTGCTCAATATGTCTCCAAAAGCAGTGTGCTTTCATCCAAGATATCTTGTTGGCAGATTATCCAAAGAGGATGTTTTTAAACCAGAGTGTTTTCAGTATTCTATCAACACAGGATCAATGTTAATACTTGACACTTGACAGCACCTTGTGATATAAGCATACTTATCTATAAACCGTATGAAGACTGCACCTGTGGTGATATCTGGCAAGATTTAAGCCATGAACTAGTTGGTGTTGGCCACAGACAAGTCTTCATTATCTTGGACACACATGCACATTACAGATCCATGGACCTCAAGAAGACTGTGTCCCAAGTGTCTCCAGCCTCAGGATATAGCCTTCTATAGGGTTGTAAATACATGGCCATGATGAGGACACTAAAGACCTAAGGTGCAGGATGTAAACATACAGTGCAGGCCGTGGTCGTTAGATTGAGGGTGGTATGTGTCTGTGGAGGATAGGCAAGGTTAAGTCAGGGAAGGGAAGTTAAAATTACAAGTGCACTTTGCATTAAAGCTCACCTATTTTTAATAAAAACCTATAATGCAAAAAAACATTTTAAAACATTAAAACAAACTAATACTGCTAACTAAATATATTAGCTCATAGGTCCATGGGATACTCTAGACATTCTCTCTGATAATCCTATAGGTATGAAAATATTACTTTGTTTAATATTTCAAATAGTGTACTGAGCTATTTACATGTATTAGCAAAACTTTAAAAAGATAGTATTTGTCTAATTGTGAAAAATGTTAAGGATATTTTTTTGTAATTTCTTACAATAGGCTACCTCAGTGAGTCAGATTACCAAAGACATAGTGGGGTTGATTTACTAAAACTGGAGAAATCTGGTGCAAAATCTGGTTCTGCTGTGTATGATACCCAATCAGCTTCTAACTTCAGCTTGTTCAATTAAAGTGTTACTTAACCCAAAAGGGGAAGTTTTGCTTGTTTACATCCTCCTCCATCCTCTGCCACATTTGGCATTTTTTTTTGGGGGGGGGAGCGGGTACTTTTTTTTGACAGGTACCCGCTCCCACTTCTGGTCAGATGCGCAGTGGCGATCTGAGCCAGAAGTTTGGTCCCTCCTTCCCCTGCAGCCTTCTGGGACACTTCACAGGTCCCAGAAGACTGTGGGACCATTGACAAAACACAGCGCGCTTCACACATGCGCAGTATGAGACCAACTGTGAAGCCACAAGGCTTCAGTACTGGCTTCCCTTACTGAAGATACCGGCACCTGCACCCAAAGCCGATTAAAGAATCGGCTCGGGTGAGGACATTGCTGGATCCCAAGACAGGTAAGTGTCCTTATATTAAAAGTCAGTAGCTACAGTATTTGTAGCTGCTGACTTATAATGTTTTGGGGGGAAGCCTGGAGCTCCACTTTATGCTTTGGCACTAAAACCTGGAAGCTGGATTGGTTTCTATGCAGAGCTGCACCAGATTTTCCACTCTCCAGTAGCCCTAAGAGATCACTGCTGTTTTTGTGAGGCCATTATATTTTCTAGCCAATGGACACATTGCAGTTACATTTATGAGTGAACTCTTCTACCATCCCATCCAAAAACAGTTTTAATTAGGGTAAGCAATTAACTGTAAGGGATCTTAAAAGGTAAACCCAGGAAAATATATAGGAAAATATATATTGTATCTTACCAGTCCTTAGAGTGTCTGTATTAGTTTTAATTTTATGTTATAAATAAGTACATAAAATATCTGTTGATCTTTCCAGATGAGCAATGAGCTTTTCGCTTCCTGTGAGCTGAACAGGAAGCAAAAACTATGTTATCTTTTTTCTGTAAACCGCTAACCTCATCAGCCTCTATTTAAAATGATGGAAAAAAGCAGAGAAAATCAAGCCTAGGTAGCAATTATGGCTGCTTCCATAGATACAGTGGAGAAGTGAGTGTAGTCACCCAAGCACAGTAAGTGTGTTATTTGCAGGATCATCAGAAGAAAATAAAGGGAAAATAAGTCTGAGAAAAGATAAATAATACAGCCACCACATCTAAGGACCGCTAAGTTGCAATATACATGTGTGTTCTGCTCAGCAAAGCTGGGGAAGAACATTCCAGCAGCATTGCAGAGATCACATCATAAGTAAGGTAGATAGCTGCTGTGCTGACTGGGGCAGCTAGACTAACAGGTATTTATTCCCATGGCACATGTTCCTGGAGAAAGGCTTGTCTGTAATGGGTGCTGTAGCAACTACCAGCCACAAACTGGACTCTTCATAGATCGATGCATATATTTGCCAACATGCCATGGATCATCAAATGTCATCAAAAGCTTTTATTGCAGAACGATCACATTACAAAGAACCAAGTGCAATGTTATGCAATGATCATCACATATCTGGTCCTGAGCAGCTCCAAAATGTTGTACTTGGTCCTTTTTGATGTGATCTTTTTACAATTACAGGTTTGGATGACATTTGATGATCCATGGTGAGCTAGACTAACAGAACATGTGTTGGATGGAATGTGCTGGAACTGCAGTATGAGAATTAAAAGAACAGGGACTGCACCTAAGGAATTCTAACCTCTCACTTCTATAAGAAAGCCAAAATGTAAGTGTGAGTAAAAAATGTAATGCAATGCTGAATGGGCTTGTTAACAATTGCATTGTGATCAGACTGATAGTTTAAGTTGCTTGCCGGATTTATCCTGTTAATCCTGCTCAATAAATAATGGTCTGTATTATCATCTCCTGAACTCTTCACTAATTCTTTAATAAAGTACTTATTTAATCCACTGTGGGTGTAGAGCCAATTGTTACCTGCCAAATCTCAGTTATACTGATGACAGCGCAAACATTTTGGAATTCCCATCTCTTTCTGTCTTGGTAACAATGGTTACAAGGAGAATGAGAAGGGGTTAATTTACCTAGTGAGGACAAAAACAAAAAAATGATGGGGTTCTAACCTTTCCCTACTCAATCTAAAACCAAAAAGTTTGGGCTATACATATACTTTATTGTAGTATAAATCAAAGCATAAACCTGACTTTTTGTTATAGTTTTAGATTGAGTTGGGAAAGTGTAGAGCCCAATGGAGACACAGACAATGATAAAAGAATTTAACCATTCTCCACTTTATCTAAAACTAGAAACACTTTTATCTAGAATTGGACTTTACTATCCAGCCAAATATTTATTATGATACATGATTTATATAGCACCAACAGTTTGCACAACACTTTACAATAAAAAGGGAAACAGCAACAATACAAGAGGGATAGGAGGGCCCCGCTTCTGGGAGCTTACAATCTAATAAGTATATCTCTATAGATTAGAAACAAAAAATCATTGATATGTTGCATATCTATTATTTTATTTATTGTTCTTTTTTTATTTTAATAAGTAAATATTAAAACAAACATGATTACATAGTCACATTTAAATTAAGCTGTAGGATTTAAGGTTTATTTAAAGAGAGGAGAGCCTTTTCACTGCAGCCAAAGTAAATTTTCTTTTACATATTTCACCAAATAAAATTACGCCCTAGAACAAATGGATCATTTGTGTAAATTGCATTTTTACTTTAAGTTATAAATGTTCTGTAATTTGAAATTCTATTTAGCTGAAGGTGTTTATTAAAACATTTGTCATTAATTTATTTTGAGAAGCAACATTGCACCATTCTCAAATCTAATCATACATAAAAAAAAAATCCAACAAAGAATTCATGAAATTATTGACATATAAATTAGGTTTGTAGTAAGCTTTTTGTCTTCTTTTGTTCTTTATTTAATGTACATTTTTTTTAAAGTCATAACTTCAAGATTAGAAGTAAAAAATGTACAATGTGTATAGTTATGAAGTCATAAAAAATTATGTATCCTAATCTCTCCATAATAGAATGAAAAAAACAAAAGATACCACAGTAAAAAAAAATTGACAGTAAAAAGTATATTGCCTTAAAAGTACAGGCTGAACTTTTCATGGGAATAACAACAGAATGTCAGCTAGCTATGTAAAGCATTACATCCTAACATCTGCATGTGCAGATGTCTTAGAGAACCTACATTAAGAAAATATATCTGATGAAAAAAATCTGGGTCTCGTCTATAGCGTTGAAGTAGTAAAGGACGTTAAATGTCAACTGTTTGATTAATTAAACCATAGATACATAGAAGGAACTCATATGTATTCCATTAAATGTGCATACAAAAAAAAGGAAGGCTATACGATTTGTCTTGTGACATCCTATCATCACATTTGTTTGTTTATATTATCTCTTTAAAATTTCTCATATCAGATAGTACATTATAGTTGGCCCCAATGAATGTACCTTTGTAGGAAGTTTCTTGGATTATAGCAAACATTATGCTTACAGTGCATTTGTTCATTACTACATTTTACTACACTAGCTTATTACATGGCAGGGATTCAAAGACTATAAATATTCGCTTGTCATATAATTTTATTGGATTAACCGGAAGATTCATTGCAGTAGCAAACTCCATGTTTTGGTGTTGTTCGGTTCTCAAATGCATGTAAAAGCTTGCACACACCACCTGCTGCTTGGAGAATGTGCTATCATTATTAAATCATGTTTTTGTACAAATAAAAATTAGTTCAGTTGTGAAACTACTTGTAGCCTGACTTCCTAAAAATCATTCAACTACAGGATGAGCTGCTTCCCTGCAGCTGATGTTCCATGACCAATTCATGAATACACCAATTAAGTCAAAAGATATATAAAATATTTGATGGCATTTAAAATGTAAACGATTTCCTCATGCGTATAATAGATTTAGACATGTATGAAGAATATGTTCCTTGTTTTAAGCATAAATAGTTCTATGCTAATGTCATCAGAACAAGCACGTTTAAAGAAAGCTAGAACTCTGGAAGGTGTATAAAAAAAATGGCAAAGAGAAGGCAAAATACTAGTCATCAGTATTGCTGTGGTCCCATTACTGACTTATAATGCCTGTGCCTCTGTGTACAGGCAGCCATTTTGGTTGAAGCAGGATTTTATCATGTCAGAGCTGACAGTGAATGAATGAAGTAGAAGCAGGTAGATCCTTGCACTGCAGGTCCCCAGGTACAATTTCCTCTCCAGCAAGGGAAACATTGTGCAGCACAGTAGTGACATCGCCAAATATTACTGTGATTTTAGGAGGCTAACAGTCACAACTAATAGTGTCTGATCTCACCTGGTAGATATACAGCTATGAGGCTTTTGGCACAAGAAATGCTCTGCCATATCTTAGGAGGTAGTCGAAACAAAACTTTTCTGGATGTTCCCTATAACATAGCACATTTTCATTTTTTTAAATTCAAGTCCACTTTAACAAAAGTTACTTTATGTGTTGGCAGCAGCTGTGGATTATGGACAGAGGGCTCAAGGGTTTCTAAAGCCAGACACAGATGGATCGAATCTCGGCTGGTTCATGGAAATTATGTGATGTCACTATTCAGCATCTCATTACAGCAATAGATCACTGCTGTAAGGATCTTTTACTGGCTGATTGCAGCTAGCAATACAACACCATTGTAAGTGATATGTTGCTGAACAGCTACATGTGGGGTGTAGATCAGGTATCCACTGATCAGATTCAGAACCCACCCCCCCCATGAAGAAAAGTCCAGAAAGCTATATATATACACTATATTGCCAAAAGTATTGGGACACCTGCAGGGGCCGACTGACCATTTGGAAACTCGGGCCCGGGGTCAGTAGGCCTCATGAGATGCCCCTGGTAACTTTTTCATAGTCTTTTTTGAGTTTGGGCAAGGACACAGGGGCCCCATGATCCCCTATTGCCCGGGGGCCCCATGAGTTGTCAGTCCACCCCTGGACACCTGCCTTTACACGTGTATGCACTTTAATGGCATTCCAGTCTTAGTCCATAGGGTTCAATATTGAGTTGGCCCACCCTTTGTAGCTATACTATAACAGCTTCAACTCTTCTGGGAAGGCTGTCCACAAAGTTTAGGAGTATGTCTATGGGACTGTTTGACCATTCTTTCAGAAGTGCATTTGTGAGATCAGGCACTGATATCGGATGAGAAGACCTGGCTCGCAGTCTCCACTCTAAATTATCCCAAAGGTGTTCTATTAGGTTGAGGTCAGGACTCTGTACAGGCCAGTCAAGTTCCTCCACCCCAAACTCACTCATCCATGTCTTTATGGACCTTGCTTTGTGCACTGGTGCGCAGTCATGTTGGAACAGGAAGGGGTCATCCCCAAACTGTTCCCACAAAGTTGGGAGCATGAAATTGTCCAAAATGTATTGGTATACTGGCACTTTAAGATTTCCCTTCACTGGAACTAAGGGGCCAAGTCCAGCCCCTGAATAACAACCCCACACCATAATCCCTCTTTCACCAAACTTTACACTGGGCACAATGCATCAGGCAAGTACCATTCTCCTGGTAACCACCAAACCCAGACAAGTCCATCGGATTTCCAGACAGAGAATCGGGATTCATCACTCAGGAGATCATGTCTCCACTGTCCATTGGCGGTGTGCGTTACACCATTTCATCTGACGCTTTGCAGTGCACATGGTAATGTGAGGCTTGGTTGCAGCTGCTCGGCCATGGAAACCCATTCCATGAAGCTCTCTATGCACTGTTGTTACAGCAATTGACAAGAACACTGCAATTCTGGCAGGATTACTGGAAGTTTTCTGTACTTGCTGAAAATATTCTCAGTTAGGGCAGCACAGTGGCTAAATGGTTAGCACTTCCACCTGGCAGTACTAGGGTTGTTGGTTCGAATCCCAACCACGGCACCACCTGCCTGGAGTTTGCATGTTCTCCCTGTGCCTGCATGGGTTTCCTCTGGGTACTCTAAATTTCCCTAATATGTGTATGTATGAATATAAGTTAGGGACTTTAGATTGTACACCCCTTGAGGGTTAGGGACTGATGTGAATGTATAATATATATGTAAAGCGCTGCATAAATTGACGGCGCTATGTAAGTATAATAAATAAAAATGAACTAATGCAGCCACCACATTAAAGGCCTGATAAGCTGCAATAAATTCAATTTTTTTCTTGAGTTTAGTTATCCTTTAAATGGGAGGGCATGCAGGCACACAAGGATTATCCAACCCCTAAGCATCCAGAGAATATTTTGAAATACTCTATTGACTTTAACAAAATTTTATATTGTATAGTTATTTTTTAAATACTTGCTGCAAATGAAGAGATTAAAATTTCAAATACCAGAATAAAAATCTGACTGTTGAATATATTATTTTACAAAGTGTTAGAGAAAACAATATACATGTAACAAATTATTCTGCAGATGATTTTGGAATAAACAAGTTCACTAAAAATGAAGAAGCAAAGGGAAGATGGGAAAAGATTCACAGTGACCGTCATAAGATCTAACAAGAAACCACATGGGTAAAAATAGGACAGTGGGTTATTAACTTGTGCACATTACAAGATAATAATGATTTCCCCCATTAGCCATCTGCACAGTTGCTTCTAGGCACAAAGACCAATTTACATCTTGCAGACAGCAAATTCCTAGAAGTAAAAACAAAAGAAAAATTAGACACTTCAGGAGAGCAAACAAAATTTTAACGGAACAAAATTAGACATTAGAAATTGCATACCAATTCCAGAAAGAAAATTAATGCTTGTTTAGTTTACTGAATTTCCATGTTACTCTCACTTTCTCTTGTTCTCTCTGAACAAGATTACAAATCTTTCAGCAGTTAAAACAGTAAACAAATATGGTTTTCATCTGTATATTTAGCTGCTTATCTGGAGTTAAGCCTAGTACACACGATCAGAAAATTGTACAAAAATACCACTTTCAAAGCAATCATACGATAATCTGATCGTTGGTACACAGCTTTCGTTTGAAATTATTTGAAGGGTCAAGCACGAACATTTTTCTCGTACAATACCAGATTGTATGATTTTCGTTTAATCAGTACAGTTTTTGTCCGAAAATACAATACAAATACAATACAATATATTATATCACCTCTGAATTTTTATTCTGTCGTACAAGAATTTTCTTTGAATTTAAGAACTTAAGTCTTCAATTTGGTATGAGACTAGCATGCAAAAAATGAAAATGGACTATCATTTGTTCAATATTCTTATCATGTGTACTGGGCTTTATTATTTATTTATTTCAGGTACTTACATAGCGCCATCCATTTACACAGCGTTTTACATATATATTGTACATACACATCAATCCCCTAACCCTCAAGGGGCGTACAATCTAAGGTCCCTAACTCACATTCATACATACAGATAATAGGAAAGGGAGATATGAAGACTGTCAGTGCTGACTTATCCTTCAGAAAATGCTAGCTGCTTGGCTGTAATCCAATGCCATCAACACTTTCTTGGCCACTAGGACAGAACAAGCAGCAGCTAGTGAAGTCAAAAGTCCTGATAGGAAAGTGATTTGGAAAGTATTGAAGTCATTGGATCATCATGGTGGCAATACTTTTTAAGAGGAGAGAGATCAGAAGCTGCAGCTCATGCATTTCTGCCAGCAGAAGTTTGCTTTAAAAAACAGAAATATTTTGCTCAGAGCAGTGAAAAACAGCAAGTGCAGTGGGTTACTGGATTTACAGCAGGTGCAAAAGTAACTAAATCAAGGTGGTGACCATCAAACCTAGCTACAAGTAGCTCCTTAGCCTGCTGGGGGATGCAAAACACCTATACTAAGATGTATATAAATGGTCACAGTGTAAAAGTAAACAATATTATATATGGTAAGGTGCAAATATGGTGGCCAGTGGTGTCCTTAACAGATACAAGGTATTCTTATACAACCAAACATCCACTGAAGTCTGTGATAAACACAGCAGTTTTATGCTACCACTTATTGCATCCTTTACTCATGAAGTTTGACCGATTTTAGTACCAATGCAGCAGACCCCGTCCATATCCAAGCCTTTAAGGGGACCTCTAGAAGTACCAACATCACTATCCACTGAAGAGGTATCCATTCCAGGCTACATCATACCCAGGATTGAGGGGACCTCTGATACATTTTATATAAATGCGCATTTATATTGCGCCTCTGGTGAGTGTGCAATTTATCCGTTTTTCCTGCACGACACCGGATCACATGTGTCACTTAGATTAACTAAGTCACCTTTTCCAGTTAACCTGTGTTTTCACCATCATTATCACCTATTGGACTCTTAATAGTATTGTTTATCACAGACTTCAGTGGATGTTTGGTTGTATAAGAATACCTTGTATCCGTTAAGGACACCACTGGCCACCATATGTGCACCTTACCGTATATAATATTGTTTACTTTTACACTGTGACCGTTTATATATATCTTAGTATAGGTGTTTTTCATCTTTATCTTTTTATGGTTTTACGGTTTTATAGCGCTGTACTACATATTTTATGATACAGGGTGTGTGTATGTGATGGCATCCATGAGTAAGGATTTGAGGTTCCTTGACCCTTTATGGTTCCTTGTGCCCCCCCCACATATTGGAAAAAGATGTTTCGCACTAATTTAGTCTCAGCAAACCATGCATATCCTTGATTTTAAGAGAGCCATCATATTGATATCATTTCACATGTGCTCCTGAAGACGATAAATGAAAATGCACCTACATGTGGATTCTTGGATGAAAAATGTGCAAACCCCATAATGGATATGTCTTGTATGTGGTTTAAATTGTGTGTATAATGAATTCTACACTTTTATATAATTGTTGATGTAGTGTCTTTATCTATATGCCCTTTAAAAGTCCATGGCTACACAATGTTTTGATATTGTATATACTGCCTAAAAGTACATACACTAAATATGTCAGTGGGTCATCATTATAGATTCACCAAAGGACCACATAATTAGTTTTCCTAAAAATTACTCATAAAGCAAAAATAACAAAAAGGTTTTGCGTTTCTTCATGCTTACTTCCTAATATCACTAGTTTGTTTGGAGAAGAGATTCATGGCAAACAACATTATTCCTCACCGCCTAGAAAGAAAATGGGCTCAAAGTGGTGGCATAGATGATGGCATTGCTGCAAATCTTTAGAAGGATAATCTTTCTGCACTTTGTAAATTTGTGGTAGTCTAAACTTTGACTGTTATACTTATAACTGCAAAATATATGAGCGCTCTATACTGTATGTTACATGAATACGTATGGCAGGCAGCACCACTGTCCAAGCAGATCTGTGAAATCTGAAGGGCTCAACTATTAAGATGGAGCAGACATGGATTCCACACTGGGGACCCCTGCACCCACTTCAACTGCTGTCCATAGAAGTTATTTTAGACAAGTGGACTAACCCCTTGAGTTCAAGATGTGACCCGATTCAGATCAGTGGTAATCCTTCACAAATTTCAAATCAATCCATGGCCAGTCCAATTTCTTTATACCAGTTTGGCAGGCCATGCACATAGATTGGTAATTCTTTAGAAAGAGGGCTGCAAACTAAGTTAATACCAGCAAGAATACTTTTCAATGGATGCTTTGAGAAACAGAACAGAAAAATGGGGCTACCTTCTTCAAAACACCAACCAAGTGCAGAGCATCATCATAACTCATTCCTATGAAAATGGTGGGGAGTATGTGCAACTTGCTTGCCCTGAATTTTAATGAATGTGTGACATCATTTATCAGTGATGATATTAGAAATTGAAAATTTGTCAGAATTTTATGCTACCATTACCACTACCACAACCGTGTCCACTTGTGGTCTTTGGTGAACTTGAAAACCTGAAACTTGAATCCTTGCTTCCACTATTGCGTTTCCATTAGCATTTGTGTCTCAACTAAAGCGCAGTGACTCAACTTTTAAATTTTAATTTTCTAAGTTGTGTGAAAAAAAAAGAGAGATAGAAGCTGATTGGCTGCTATGGGCAATGGCACCAGTTGAGATAAAACTTGTCTAAGTAACTCTTTAATATTCTCACCCCATTGTGAGGGAAAACAAGCTAAATTTGAGAACAGTCCAGACTTGCATTTGTAGCAATATTTTCTTTATGTTCAGAAGATTACTTATCATCTCTTTTTATTTCCAGAAACTTTGTTTGACTTTGGTGACTCCAGTTCTGGCATCAACACAGTACTTCATGTTTCAGTTATTATATTAAATATGTAAGAAATTTACTGCAATTGTTTTGGGCATCAAAACCCCAGAGCCAATAGGTGGACAATACCCTTCTGAAATTAACCTATGATATTTTGTGGATGAAAGAAGAGGACCCAACACATGGATAGGAAGACAGGAGACTTCAGAATTGTATAATTGTGTTTAAAACTCATTCATTTATACAGAGGGAGAGGCGAGCAATTACGTATGCCATTGTTGTATAATCTCATAATGTTTTTTTACTTAAAGGTTTTTTTGAAAATGATCAAACATACAAAGGTATGACAGGTACAGGTAGTATCACTATCGAAAGGAGTGACAAGTAGTGCCAACAGGATAGTCCTGCCATGAATACAAACACAAAGTCAAAGTGTTGACATAATCACCCCATCCAGTAGTATTTCCGTATTTTCAAGTTTGAAGAGTACTTTACAAGAAAAGTGCCAGAGATTGTAAAGATTAAGAACATGGGATATTCATTTTAGAAAGTCTATCACTATCATGCCACTTAAACTAACCTGTTTAGCTAATCAATGTGTGTGAGTGGAAAGAAACTGTCTATGAGGTGAATAAAATAAAAGAAAGGAGTGAGAATGAAGAAAAAAAAAAACCCACAATTTTTTTTATTAAATTCTAACTCCACTTCTTTATAAACATGAAACATTTCCATATGGTTAATATGGCACTGGAATTTGTGAAAAGCGTAGTTTCAAACTAACAAATGAAAACGGCAAACATGCTTTAATAAATAAATCAAAATGTAAAATGCAAAAAGCCGACATGCAACAAATTTATTATTTTGAAAAAAATTGTATGTATTTTTTAGTAAAGATTGGGTTTAGGTTTATACATGTTTATATGTTATTAATAATTACATTATGTAAGCATTCAAAAGCAATAAACAAAACTTGCATATCAGACGACTTTACATCATTGTAACTAAGTGGCCAGTTGGTTCCATTAATAGGGTGAGTGGCTGTACCTGTCTGTGTGTGTGTGTGTGTGTGTGTGTGTGTGTGTGTTGTGTGTGTGTGTGTGTGTGTGTGTGTGTGTGTTGTGTGTGTGTGTGTGTGTGTGTGTGTGTTGTGTGTGTGTGCACCCAACACACACAAAGCCTCTGCTCCCAATGTTATCTCTCATCAGAGAGTTTTTAAATAGTGTAGTACTGTTTACACTGATAAACTCTGTTGTGAGTGGAAGGGGAGAACAAGGATTTAATTCATTCATTCATTATCCCTGTGGCTGCAGTGGAGGAAGGAGTGACTGGAGATGGAAAGGAAGTTTTTAAAGGGCCACTGACCAACAGCGTTGTGGGATTGGTTTAGGGGAATTTAAAGTGCCAGTGATGAGGCAGAGGGTTTTAAAATACCACTGTTCACCAATGTGGTAGGATTGCTTTGGAGAGCTGTTAAAATGCCAATTATCACTAATGACTGTGGAATTGTTTTAAGGGGTTGTTGTGTTTTGGGTTTATCCATGATATCTAGCCATTGCACACAATGCAATTTCAGTAAATGCAAATCCTTTCAACATTTCACCTTTTCAATCTTCTTCTAATAGTAACCGAAGAATTGCACTTGGCTTCAGTCAAGATTCTGTTAATTATCTTTTCGACCCCGCATCCAATCACTGTCCAAAGCTTGCTGCCTCAACCGCCGCAAAATCTCCAAGATACGCCTTTCATAACCAAAGATACCACAAAGCTTCTAGCTCACTCCTTGGTCATCTCCTGCCTCGAACACTGCAACTCAATCCTCACTGGCTTACCTTTACATAGGCTAGCCCCCCTTCAGTCCATCATGAATGCTCCAGCCAGGCTCATCCACCTTTCCAAAAATTCAGTGTCTGCCACCCCTCTCTGCCAATCCCTCCATCCAACGAATTAAATTCACGATACTTACAACTTACAAAGCCATCCACAACTTGGCCCTCCTACTCTGTCCACTTTTAGACGATTCTGAAAACTCATCTCTTCAGAGAGGCCTATGTTGACACCACCTAACAACTGTACATGTATTTTCTCCATTGGCCCATCCCCCACAGTTATTACCTTTTGTATTTCTTGACCCTCCCTCCTAAATTGCAAGCTCTAACGATCAGGGCCCTCTGGTCCCTCCTATATTCAATTGTATTGTAATTGTTCTGTCTGCCCTTATATGAATCCTCTATAATCATAATAATAATTCTAAAGGCTAAGTGCACCTTAATATAGAATTAAAGGCAAAACTTTTATTCCAGTTTGGAGAGAGTAATGGAAGGTCATTAAGTGTTCTTGCATGGCAAGACCATTTACTGTTATCTCACATATATATTCTTATTATTATAGCCAAATTTACCACCCTAACTCCTCCCACAGTTTTTACACTACATAGACAGTAATATACCGAAACGTGCGGATTGTTCCCGGTTGGTGTGCTATTACTTTGTGGAACGTTTCGCCAAATGGTTCACGAAATATCGCCATTTTTGTGGTGAAATTGGTCCCATAGGAATGAATGGCGGAATGTTCAAAACTAGAGTTGGAGCTGACAAAAGCTACAGTGTGAGCTGAAAAATCAGGACATGATTTCTAAACTGCCATCACTCCCTCTTTTTCAAGCCCACCTACACATATATCAAAACGTTCAGCTATCCCTGCTGCCACTAAAAATGTCCACGGCTAAGCCATAGTCCTGATAGTTTTCACAATATGACCATTTGTTTGCAACTCACGCCGCCCATTGACATTCATTGAAACTGCACTCTAGCCACCTCAAATTTGAAGGGCAATTTCTAAACTGTGACTGTGCCTTCATTTTTAATATTTCAGAGACATACTATGCATCACAATGTAGGTCTGGGTCTTGTGATTCTCACTCTATCAAGCTTGCCATGTGCACTTTTTAAATTTGATCAGTCAATTGGTTAGTGTAATGTTTACTATCTTTACTCACTCCAAACACTCCACACAGTTACTCTGCCCACTCCATAAAGTTACTCTGCCGAGTCCAACCTTTTCACAGTTACTCAAGCCACTCCGCCCAGTTACTCCGCCCACTCCAGTTGTAGACTACTGGTGGAGGCAAGAACACTTCACACAATTTCCCCAGAAATTGTAGCTTTTCTAGTTTTTGCTGCTATCCTTTTTCCAAATAGGGAGATGTTTTTTCACTTCCTGTCCCATAGCCAAAACAGGGAGTGAGTGGAAATCCTTCCAAAGTGAGGGAATCTCTGGTTGTCACCAGAACTAGTGTCCCTATTGGAAAATTTTCCTCTTTATTCCTATTCTGGTGACAACCCAAAATTTGAGATTTTCTTTCACTTTCACGCTCGGTGATAACAGTAAAAAAGAGAAATAGAGAGGGTACAGACAGCAAAAAAAATGTTCTAATCCCTCTCCATTCTATCCAAAACTGAAAAAAAATTTTGCTTAATAATATTTACATTTTTTTAACCACCCCAATACCCGCATGTTTCTTCATTTACAAATAATTGTGGCTAAACATAAAATTGCATTGGGGTGTCTATTTTTTAAAAAGGGGTCATTTGGGAGTGTTCGTACTATCCTGGCAATTGTCTTTGGTATGAGTTTATAATATAATTAGGTAAACTTTTTTCCCCAGTCTTTTTTCTTTATATATTAAAGAAAAATAAAACGGTGGTTATGAATTATCACCAAATGAAATATCAATTTGACTCAAAAAAGTCTAAAATTCATTTGGGTACGGTGCTG
This sequence comes from Staurois parvus, assembly GCF_062004578.1. Classification (NCBI taxonomy): domain Eukaryota; kingdom Metazoa; phylum Chordata; class Amphibia; order Anura; family Ranidae; genus Staurois; species Staurois parvus. The sequence goes on along the minus strand of NW_028317797.1, from coordinate 2,927,469 downwards.
CATGTCCAAACAATTGTCAGTCTATCACAGCACTAGAAACTGAAAATGGCCTGGACAGGAGTGTAACATGCCAGTCATGAAGGGGTTAAAGTCTTGTGCACCAAGAAGATATCCAGTACAGTTAACTTAACATCTACACATCATTCTGTGCTCAAGTAAAATGAATGGTAAAACCATAAACGACATGGGATATTGAAGAAAACGTTTGGGGCTAATGTAGAATATTACACTATATTTATTTAAACCTTTTCAACTGTGTTTGTCCAAAACACTCAGACATTGAGAACTGTATTATCTCATAGCCTAAACTGTACATTTGGCAATCTTTGTCCAAGCATGCTTCACTGAGATGAAATCACAGAAAATGGCCATCTGGAGAATCAGGGATTGATGGTTGTGCAGAGACAGAGATTGATGATTACCTAGGGATTCCAAAGATTGATGGTTCGCTTTCCTAAGGAACCAGCAGATTGATGCTTTGTTTATTGAACCATGCACCATCCTATGGTCAATGCAAGAGTCTTGAGATGATCCTCAAGCCATTGCCTCTCAAAAGGTATAGAGCTAACTCCTTAGACATAATATTGCCTGCACAGACCTGCAAAAATCCCCAAGAAGGCAGATGTTTGGAAATGGATTACAGTCTATCTATCTATCTATCTATCTATCTATCTATCTATCTATCTATCTATCTATATCTATCCTATGATAAAAGAGATAACTGTGTCACTTTGAGAGATAGATTCACTATATCTTTGATATTCTTACAGGGAAACTATATACTCTTAAAGCTGAATTTCAGGAAAACCATTTTTTTCCATAGCCAAAATACATCTCTGCCAAAGGATTTGAACCTCCTTGCAAATTCAACTACACGTAATCAAGGGGGTCTGGACAAGCCATGAACTCACCCTCACATGTCGACACTGCTAAGCCTTGTACACACTGGGAGAATATTGGACGAATGAACATCCAATTTTTTTTTTTGCATGCTAGTCTTATATTGAAAATGAAATGAGGTTACTAAAGTTATGAAAATTCTCATAACAGAATACAACTTCAGAAGTGATATAATGTATTGTACTGTATTGTATTCTTTCATTTCCAAGCATGTGTGGTCTTGGTCACTCGATTTTTTTTCGAATGAATGTACTGATTAAATGAAAAAGTTAGTTCTGGTATTGTACAAGAAATTTTTTATTTCTTGCCCATTCAGATAATTTTGCATGAACTGTAATGATCGGCTCTCAAAAGCTGTGTAATAGCAATCAGATTATCAGAATATCCCTCTGAAAGCGGTATTTTTCATTCGATTTTCTCACCGTGTTTTAGTCTGACAGCACTATGCACAGCCAGAATAAACTACTTGTGATAGCTGGACTTTAAATACAGTTGAAAAAAATGCATTATCTCTATGTGTAGGACATCTAACAATTTCTGGGAGGCAGATTGATTGCAGTGGATTATAGATCCTCCCCAAAATGGCCTACCTACTACTCTGAATATTATATATACTAAGTAGAATGTGGATGCATGTAATATTTAAAGTAACATTAAAATTATTTTATGGTAAATATTGTGATAATAACTCTAATGGGCTCACTGATATTACAATAGCTTACCTAAACCCTCACGCTGTAAAACAACCCATTCATTTTAAAATAGAAATGAAAGGCAAAACATTGGTGTATAGATATAAAAAACATTATACATACATTTTTACTCTTTTTTTTAAGTGATCACATAATCTCTGTTCTCAGCTGTATTGAGAGCTGGGGGAAGAGAAACAGAAATACACTGGTCTTCCCATTGAATGGCTGTGCAGGGGGAGGGGTATATCAGGACAAGTCAGATCTTTGGAAGAGAGCACACTGAGTTCCCAGCAAAGCTTGAGAACTGACCACGCTGTGCTCTCATGCCTAGTGTAGCCAATTTTTAATAGGAAAGCAGAGGAACTAGCAGGAACACCAGAGCACAGGATACTTTTCATACAAGTACATGGCAGGCACATATCAGCATACCTCCCAACTTTCAAACTTGAGAATGAGGGACACTTGAGGGAGATAGAAGCCTGCAGTGCACGAAGCACGAAGCACGTCGTAGCAAAAATTGGTGTGGCCAGACTTTACAGTGGGAGAGGCTTAAGGGTCATGGTTATGCAAAATACAGGCTTTGGTATGTACTGGGGGTTTGCCTGGGGAGGTAAAGGACTAGAATGTAGAACTAGGCTAGAATGTGGGGTTCAGATATGTGCTGGGGGACTTTGTGAGGGGAGAGGACTTGTGCTGGGGGGGAGTGGCAGAGTCAGATACATACTGGGGAGGTACTTTGGGAGGGGACTGGACTTGTGCTGGGGGGGTGTGGGGTCAGATATTTTTAATGGGGGGGGTGCTTTGAGGGTGAGAGGACTTGTGCTAAAAGGTAGGGTGGGGGGATTTCAAATCCAATCCCACCTCCAGCACAAGTTCTCTCCTCCCAAAGCACCCCTCCAGAACATATCCTCTTACACCCTAGTTAATTGCAACCTCCCCTTACTACTTAGAGATCAGAGAGGCCCCCCAGGTATGATCATGTACAGTAGTACAGAATACATAGGTCGGTGCACACAGTCAGTGCTTACATTGGAGTGATTCCCATTATTACACAATACTACACAGGGGTGACCCCCATTACTACCCAGGGATGACCCTCATTACTACCCAGGGGTGACCCCCAATACACAAAGTTACAGACAGGTGGATGGATTCTTACCCCCTGGCGGTGGTGGATAGTTAGGCAGCTGTGGGTGACAACCAGCAGGAGTACTGAGTGTAGTCTCCCGGCTTTCAGCGACTCATACATGTGAGGTTCGCTCTCCTCCAGGCCTCATAGAGTTCCACTCGGCACCAGGCTGATGATGAAGGGCTTAGTCACAGGCAGCTGGGGGGGAGATGTTGGCTGCAATACAGAGACTGGATCGTGGTGTGTGGTACCCCATACAGCCCGCACAAGCTGCGGGGCAGGGGCAGCCAGTGCTAATGCTAGTGTAAGGGACCGCCTGGCGGTACCACTAGCACTCCACTGAATAGGCATCCCCAGCGCACGGAATCTAAGTCCCAGGGTGCTTGTTCACCACGGCCCCTGATGGTGGGGATGGACTTGGAGCCCCCCGAGACCAGGTCGTGGCTACTGGGTGCGTCCGGCAGTGGTAGTGGTATGCGCCAAGGGCTCCCGCGGGGAAGAGTCTGATGTGAGGAGGTCAGAAGACCCCACTGCAAGGGATGGATGGATGGATGAGCAAGGTCAGACGGGCCGGGTCGGTAACAGAGAGGACGGCAAGGTACAAGGCAGCGGGCATAGAATGGTCGGGTCACACGCCAGGTCAGCAACAGCAGGTCAAATCCAATCAGGGGCATTCAAGAGAGAGGTCAGGCAAAGCAAGGGTCAGGATAGGAGAAAACAGCAAGGTCAGGTACAATCCGGGTCACAACTTACAATTCACAGGTTCACAGGATGCAGGGAAGACCAGAAGACACTGAATGACAGCTCAGGGCCATTTAAATATCCCGCCCTGCGCTGCCATTGGTGCCCAGCGGGCGGCCGCGGCTTCTACTGCGCATGTGCGAACTCGAACGCCGCGGCCGGCCCGGACCTAGTGCCCGTGTCCCTGCACAGGGCGGTGTACTGCGCCTGCGTCGGGACCATCGCAGCGGGGATCGGAGAGATCCCTGACAGCTAGTTCATTCCCACTGGAAAAGTCACTGGAACCAAGTGCTGGAACTTGTACCGGAACTGGGCTCCACTCTGGGACTCAGCCTTGATTCACTGGGCTTTACATCAAATCCCGGGACTGTCCTGTAGAATCCGGGACGGTTGAGAGGTATGTATCAGGGATATGAAAAGTTGGATTTACATATTCTTTAACTTTCACGTGACACATATATCTATTGCTATTGCTCAGTTGATTTATTAAAGGAGCAGAGCATTTTTATTTTACCAAGTGAATGTTCACTTAGCTTAGTGATTGAGTTTAAGCTGTGTTCACTCTGAATACTCAATCATGTACAAGGAAAAAAACTGGATATTTGCTCACACTTGAATGGATGATTGAATTTAGTGCAATTTCACCTCATTCACGGAAAATTATCCTATATTCCTATTCTCTTATATTTGCCTATACACCTTAAGTAAACCAAGCCCAATAGATGAGGACACCTCCAACTGCTTTCCACCAAAAAAGAGCAGTAGAGGGATCTAAGTGATCAGTATTAGTGACTTAGTGATGTTGTTGGGTCTAGAAATTAAGAGTACTAAGCACAAGAAATGGATCATGTGCAACCTTGTGAGGACAATTCTCAATAAATTGGTATTCTGTCTTCCTATAGCTAACCTACAATAAAACTCTTTTAAAATAAAGTTAGTGTGGATAATCCTGGAGGGGTGTGAAGACCCAGAAAACAAACACTGTCAGTGCTGATGGGGGTATCGCTCTCAAGGAGCCATTGTGTTCTCCGAACAAGAGGGAACCATCCTCACCGGCAGACCACAGTGATTATTGTTTACAGCTATAATAGCCTCTAGCAGTAATCACACGTCAAATCCAACAGACTGGCTGTAGTTGATAGATTGATCAACGTGGGTACATTCAGCCTGCCCATACATGGTTCAAATCTCAGAAGGTCCCTGCTGAACCAGCCAAGATTCTAACCATCTATGTTCGGCTTTACAGCCAGTTCCCACAAAAAAATTCAATATGCATGGAGATTATCCCTCACTGACAAAGATTTTCACTAGCTTCTCCAGTTTCCTCCTACCAGCCAAAGGATCGCTGGTCGCTTATTCGGCAGGAAGGTTTACATACTTTTAAACCCCCCAATAGGGTGTACCCATGTGTTTGTATGATTCTAGTAGGGCTATTTGCATTGTAGATTCTTGTAGGGATATTTGCAGTGTAGACTAAACTGATGTGAATGGCTTTGTTTACTCTGTAAAGTATTGTTTAATATGCTGTATCTATATCTATATATACCTATATCTTTATCTATAAATACAGTATGTCAGTAACTTACTATATTATAAAAAAAATAATAATCAAAAATATGTTATGCAATATTATTTCCATCACTTTTTATTTCTAAAACAAGCATTAGTCTAGAACAACTTATACAACAAAACTATTAGTATTGTAAAAAGAAAAGTATATATTAAAAACACTTAATCATCACTAATGTGTGTTGCCATGTATGCAATGCATGCTGTTTTGAGAGTATCAAAGCAATGACCATTAAACCCAGTTTATAGCTGTTGGAGCACACTATACAACTGGGAATCTAGCTGTTGGGAAGAAAAATCCATGGCTTACCTCTTACAGAAACATGTAGCATTTTGGATTAAGGGATTTTTACAACTCAGTCTTATCATATTACCAAAGCATATATTCCTAAATTAATATTAGCAGAAACTAGAAAGATCTGGAGTAGGAAACTAATATTAACATATTCATTTGTTTATTGCATTGGCATAGAGGCATGGGTGGTAGAAACCACAGCTGTGAACAAGACCCCATTCCTAAATGCCCCTAGGATCTCCCTTTCCATACCCAAATTCACTCTCCACTGGTGGGTGGCTTGCTGAAACCATGGGAAACCATGGGAAGCTATCAGCTGACCCAAGGAAGAAATGTAGATCAAGAATAGGAGAGGTCTAAGAACAGAACCTTGGGGGACCCCAATAGTAAGAGATGTAGGAGAGGAGGAGGTAGAGTTGAAAGTGACACTGAAGGTGCGGAGAGTTAGGTAAAAGTACAGTCACAGAGGCCAAGTAAATAGAGTTTTTTGAGGAGGAGGGGGTGGTCGACTGTGTCAAAGGCAGGGGAGAGATCTAAGAGTAAGAGTACGGAATAATGACCATTGTTTTTTTTTTTTTCCAAAAAAGTATTTTATTGAAATATGAAAGGCATATCAAGTCATATACAGATACGGATCACAGTCCACGCATAGACATCTTGCATGTTTTCCCGTAACGTAGACGGGTCATAAGATGTTTGTTTGAAGTGCGATTCAACTCGAGGCAAAATATCATAATATAACAAATGAATAATACAAATCAGTAGATATAATGATTATAATAGGAAAACTAGATAAGTATAATGAACAATGATCCACTGGGTAGGGAGTTCTCAGATAACAGGACAGTGGAGCGCAAGGCAGAAATATCATCTGAAGGCATGTATGCCCTATGTGTCCATATCCGGAAAATGTATGTTACTATTTGTAAAGAATAGTCACACCTGTATGTGAATAGATGCTCTGTTCCTTATGGAAAATATGATTATTTAAGGTATGAGACAGGTGTGAGTTAAAGAGAAGAGAGAGAAGAGAAGGGAGCGTCGATTGAAGAGAAATGTGAAAAGTAACGTCGTAAAGGGGAGGGGAAGAGAGAAAAAAAAAAGGGGGGGTGGGGCGAAGGGGTCAATGATTAGGTCATTGCAGTTAAACCAATCACAGACCATTGGTTTTAATGCTTAGTAAATCATTTGTGAGTTTTAGGAGAGCAGTTTATGTGGAGTAAAAACATAAAATAATCGTGCAGTGCTTCTCTTAATATTAATCAATAATGTACATAAAATTCCAAAGTGAAAGAATTGTATATATATAAACAAAAAACTACTAAATAATAAAGTCCATCTTCATATCGTGATTCTTTCAATATATAATGATAATTTGTGCCATTCAAATCTCCTTTTTAACATATACAGTGGGGCAAAAAAAGTATTTAGTCAGCCACCAATTGTGCAAGTTCTCCCACTTAAAAAGATGAGAGAGGCCTGTAATTGGCATCATAGGTAGACCTCAACTATGAGAGACAAAACGAGAAAAAAAATCCAGACAATCACATTGGCTAATTTGGAAAGAATTTATTTGCAAATTATGATGGAAAATAAGTATTTGGTCACCTACAAGCAAGCAAGATTTCTGGCTCTCACAGACCTATACCTTCTTCTTTAAGAGGCTCCTCTGTCCTGCACTCATTACCTGTATCAATGGCACCTGTTTGAACTTGTTATCAGTATAAAAGACACCTGTCCACAACCTCAAACAGTCACACTCCAAACTCCACTATGGTGAAGACCAAAGAGCTGTCGAAGGACACCAGAAACAAAATTGTAGACCTGCACCAGGCTGGGAAGACTGAATCTGCAATAGGCAAGCAGCTTGGTGTGAACAAATCAACTGTGGGAGCAATAATTAGAAAGTGGAAGACATACAAAACCATAATCTCCCTCAATCTGGGGCTCCACGCAAGATCTCACCCCGTGGGGTCAAAATGATCACAAGAACGGTGCGCAAAAATCCCAGGACCACACGAGGGGACCTAGTGAATGACCTGCAGAGAGCTGGGACCAACGTAACAAAGGCTACCATCAGTAACACACTACGCTGCCAGGGACTCAGATCCTGCAGTGCCAGACGTGTCCCCCTGCTTAAGCCAGTACATGTCCGGGCCCGTCTGAAGTTTGATAGAGAGCATTTGGATGATCCAGAAGAGGATTGGGAGAATGTCATATGGTCAGATGAAACCAAAATAGAACTGTTTGGTAGAAACACAACTCGTCGTGTTTGGAGGAGAGAGAATGCTGAGTTGCATCCAAAGAACACCATACCTACTGTGAAGCATGGGGGTGGCAACATCATGCTTTGGGGCTGTTTCTCCGCAAAGGGACCAGGACGACTGATCCATGTACAGGACAGAATGAATGGGGCCATGTATCGTGAGATTTTGAGTGCAAACCTCCTTCCATCAGAAAGGGCATTGAAGATGAAACGTGGCTGGGTATTCCAATATGACAATGATCCCAAACATACCGCCCGGGCAATGAAGGAGTGGCTTGGTAAGAAGCATTTCAAGGTCCTGGAGTGGCCTAGCCAGTCTCCAGATCTCAACCCCATAGAAAACCTTTGGAGGGAGTTGAAAGTCCGTGTTGCCCAGCGACAGCCCCAAAACATCACTGCTCTAGAGGAGATCTGCATGGAGGAATGGGCCAACATACCAGCAACAGTGTGTGCCAACCTTGTGAAGACTTACAGGAAACGATTGACCTCTGTCATTGCCAACAAAGGATATATAACAAAGTATTGAGATTAACTTTTGATATTGACCAAATACTTATTTTCCACCATAATATGCAAATAAATTCTTTCCAAATCAGCCAATGTGATTGTCTGGATTTTTTTCTCATTTTGTCTCTCATAGTTGAGGTCTACCTATGATGCCAATTACAGACCTCTCTCATCTTTTTAAGTGGGAGAACTTGCACAATTGGTGGCTGACTAAATACTTTTTTGCCCCACTGTACAGTGTGCCTTCACTGACACCAGTTGTGCTCTCACCTGAGATTTTTGACCACACAATTAAGTTTGGTCGAAAATGGCTTGCACCCATTAAATGGACATATATTAGTGGCAAGATCTCTATCAAGACTTTCCTTCACTGCTGATTCAGCTCCTTCCTTCTGCTCCGCTTATACTTATAGAAAAAACATAGGCAAAGCAATAGTGTTTATCGTTTAAAAAACTGACAATTTATTATAATATACAATGGCCACTCACATAATACAGGTGCTCCAGTGCACCAAATATTGCACATATGAATAAACAATCGTTAAACTGTAGCTGACACCCTCAGGCTCTAATGGATCTCACTGGACTCCTCTCCATGAGCACTCTCTGGGACAGGTCGGCTGACCATGAGCATCATGATGTCACCAAGCCCCTCCCCTACATGTTACACCACAGGGATACATGGCTTCCTCAGGGGGATATCATTCATTTCATTTTTTGTGGAGTGTTGTGGGTGAAATCCAGACTGATGAGGATTGAGAAGGTTATTCCCAATGAGGTGGCAGCACAGCCAGTTGTAGACTAGACATTCAAGGAGTTTGGAGGCAAAGGGGATTAAGGAGACGGGTCTTAAGTTGCTAAGATTGGTGGGGTCCAGTGAGGCCTTTTTAAGTATGAAAGTGACTAGCACATGTTTGGTTGGGGAAGATGTCAGCAGAAAGTAAGAGACTGAAGATCTGAGTTAAAGAGTGAAGGATAGAGCCAGAGGATGCCCGTCTTATTTGCAAGGGAACAGGGTCCAGGGGACAGGTGGTTAGGTGTGCTTTAGAAAAACATTTACTAACTTTCTCTATAGTAGAAGGGTCAAACAAGGGAAGTATTGATTGTGCAGGTGGGCAAGGAGTGTAGGACGAGGCAGATATCTGTACAGTGGAGATCTCGTCACGAATTGTATTAATCTTATTTTTACCCTAGATTGTACATGCCTTGAGGGTTAGGGACTGATGTGAATGTACAATATATATGTAAAGCGCTGCATAAATTGACAGCGCTATATAAGTACCTGAAATAAATAAATAAATGTTTTAAGTGATTAGCGATCTCCTGGGCAGTGAGTTAGTGGGTACAGGTAAAAAAGGATGAGGTAGAGTTAAAGGTAGAAAAGAGTTGATGGGGACTGTGTGAGAGGGTGTTAATGAGAGAGAACTATGTTGTGAACTATATTTATCTTTTTTTTTTCAATAACTGAAAACACTTAAACTTGTTCTATTTAACAAAAAGGTTATATTTTCCTTCCAGATATTTTAATTCTTATCATTCATTAAGAACAAGAATTTCATGGGGGAGATTTATTAAAACAGGTGTACTTTGTGTAATCTGGTGCATCTGTGCATGAGAGCCAATTAGCTTCTAACTTCAGCTTGTTCAATTAAGATTTGACAATGAAACCTGGAAACTGATTGGTTCATATGCAGAGCTGCACCAGATTTTGCACCATGCAGTTTTAGTACCGTAAGCGTAATACAGTAACCCCTAATGTGTCGCCCCACCAATTTTTTTTTTATATATATATATATATATATATATATATATATATATATAAAATATGTATATATATATATAATGGATACCTCCGCATGTGCATATATGTTGTGAACTACTGTATATGTAATGTTTTTTTTAATAACTGAAAATTGTTCTATTTAATAAAAAGATTATATTTCCTTTCAGATATTTTGATTCTTATAATTAATTTGTAATTCTCAAGAAAAAGAACAGCAGGCATTTAAAAGACTGTATGGTAAAAAAAATAGAACTCTCATTTTACTTATTTCATTTCTGAAAACCCTTCCCGGAGATATCATACGATGCTTCAGAGACAAATACATGATTTAAAAAGGATAACTAGCCTTGCAATTTTCTGAATAATCTTTACATAAATGAGCCTTTTACACTAAAAAATTCTAAAAAGTTCCCTTGATAGTTGCAGATGGTTTAATCTTTGGAAACCACTAAATGTTCATTTTCCTTTCAGCATTAATTATATATAATTGCTTTCATTTTAGCAAACTCTGAGTTAAACTATATGACCTCGATGCAGCATGTATTTTACATAGAAATGTTTCTACGGCGGCATTTGGTTTTTTACGAACAGTCTGAAATCAAGAAAAACTGAACATAGTTCATTGCTCAAGTTCCTTTAATATTTTTAAATTACTATGTTGTGGTATGCAAGTACTTAAGATTATCTTTTTATCAGTTTATTTTGTCTTTTAATGAGGCAAATGCTATGCTAGGAGAAATATGGATGTCATTACATTATTATTAATGTATAATTGTTTTAAAAAGGAACTTCAAGCAAGTGGCCAAACACACCTTCAAAACTAATATATTGTTAATGTTTTATCTGACAAAAGTGTTTTAATTGTCTAAAACCAGCTTTGTGATCAAGCAATTTCCCTATCAGACAGCATAGCCATACTTGGGACCTTCAATGTATTTACATTATTACATGAAGAGCATGGCACACCCCCAGTTTAACAATCAATGAGGGGGAAGCGGAACATATTTAATGTTTCCCCTCTTCTTACTCTGGTCTGTCCTCCTGACATCATGTTTTTTGCCTCCACATAAACACTACTGCAAGGTCTCATTGGATCCTAGTACTGTCCCTTTTTCTTCCAGCAAGACTCCTGCTGTGTATATAACTACAGGAGGCTGGCAAGGGAACTACAGAGAAAGGGATTTTTTACACTATTGTGCTGTACATACACTCCCACCTGCTGCATCTTGGTAGCCATACCATATAAAAGAGATGTGTTGTGATTTTGTACATAATACATTTATTTCTTTATTCATTTATTAGTGTTGGGACTACAAAATACAATGATCAATATTTAGTGTAATATCCATCCAGTAGATGTAATTATAGGCTCATTTTACATGTTTGTTCTTAACGTCTTTGTTGCAAATAGCCTGCTATTTATAGAGTTCAATAGCTCAAGATGAAATTTACAGGTATAAGTGAATGAGTCAGAGGAATGACTTTTCTCCATGAAAAACCTTTGTCAAATGTTGCAATGAGAGGCAGTGGGTTTAATTTATTAAAGCAGCAAAGAATTTAAATTTTTAGATATGAAAATTGACTTTGTCAATTCTTCACTTCAAACATCTAATCATATGCAAGCAGAAATCATTGTAAATTGAACATCTGTAGACTTGTAACATGTATCAAAGGCTTCAATGACAATAGGTCTCCACGCTAGTGTCTTTAAATCATGTGAAGGAGCTTGGGCTGATCAATTTTTGCATGGCAATAAAGAGGTGCTTATTTTATTAACTACTTGTCCTCCAGAGGATTTACCCCTCTTCCTGACCAGGCCAGTTTTTGTGATACTGCCCTGCGTTACTATAACTGACAATTGCTCGCTCATGCTACGCAGTACATAAATGAAATTTAATTTTTTTCCCACAAACAGAGCTTTCTTTTGGTGATATTTGATCACCTCTGCATTTTATATTTTTTGCGCTATAAACTAAAAAACAATTTTAAAAAAAAACAATATTTTTGACTTTTTGCTATAAAATATATCCAATAAAAAATTTAAAAAATCAAATTTATTAATAAATTTAGGCCAAAATGTATTCTGCTACATGTCTTTGCTAAAAAAAAAATCCCAATACATGTAAATTAATTGGTTTACGTGAAAGTTATAGTGTCTACAAATGGTGGTATATATACTGGAATTTTTATATTTTTTTATACTAGTAATGGCGGCGATCAGCAGCTTATAGCTGGACTGCGGGGGGCATTCTGACACTGGGGGGAACTGACTAACGGCCACTGACATCCCGAGTGACACTAATACAGTGGTTAGTGCTAATAAAAAACACTGAGACTGTACTAAAGACACTGGGCAGGAAAAAGTTAACATCTGGAGCGATCAAATGGTTAACTGTGTGCTGTGTGTGTTTTCCTGTGTGCTGTGTTTTATCAGACAGGCATGCTGTACAGAGAGATACAAAACAGCATGTCCATGCTGACAGGAGAGAGACCTGTGTTGTTTACACAAAGCTTTACCTGACGATCGCAGAGTGGCGGCCCGAGAATCGCCGGCCTGGACCCAGTGATTGACATCCCTAGATGCCAATAGCAGTGCGGGTAGGGCGGTGCACTCTTGTGCCCACTATCCGTAATTTCAAATCACGTATGTATACATGATTTTGCGCAGTCCTGCCACCCTGTGACAGTACAAAAAAATGATAGCATGTATTTGTCATCTGAAAACGTGTCACAGGACTGCAAATCGAAGAACACTCCTGTGATCCCCAGGAGAAGTATAGCCAAAATAGCTTTAAGTCCTGAGTAAGGGGGGGATCTTTGGGCATCTGAATTGCGTTGGCTACCTACTATCCTTTCCATGGTCATGTACTGAACTAAAAAATCATTTATGGACTCTTAGAGCATTTGTTGGGCACTTTTTCTGATGGAACTGTAGATAGGCTACTCAATTTGGTGACCTCTATGTTTGAGGGGCCCCCACTTGACCTTTCGTAAGTCATACAGCAATCTAATCAATTATTTGACTGCAGTTGTAGAAAATCTGACTGGTTGTTATTTGCTGTATGTGGCACTTCTTCTCTCGGAATATACCTATTACTGTTTGTCGGGTTCCAATGCCTTTAACAAACAGATGTAGATCTTGTGTGCAACGGTTTTGGGCTTTTGTCAATGGCATCAGTGTAACATAAATTTGAGTGCTTCTGAGATAATATAGAATTCATTGCCATTGCACTAGACCTGCTTCATCTTCTTTTGCAATGAAACAAAAGCCCATCAATATTGGCCCTAAAAAGAAGGTATAGGATGCTCCAGTGGGGGTGGGGGATGGGAAGGAATCCAAATTCTTCTTTTCTGTCCCAGTAACTGGGGTCACTGGAACAGGAATAGAGGAAGACTGTAATAATAATTCTTTTTTTTTTAGTTGGAGGATGCATAGAACCTCTGCCAAGTTTTTATGACTCAAGAAGTAATGAAATTATTGATTCAGCATAACAGTCATGTAACTACCAATTTTCAGAATAAGAGGTCAGTAACAGTAGATTTAAAGCTTATCTAAACCCAAAACCAAAAATTATTATATTGCAGATTAGAAATTCCTAAATGTGGCGGCTGCACCCATTTTCATTTTTAGACTTTTTTCCTATATTTGTGCCTGTTGATCCAGCCAGTAAGTTTGTTGTTTTTCAACTTCCTTTAACAGACCAAGATGTCTAGAAAAGGTGGTAGTTAGAGGGTCGAGGCAAATTATTTAACACTGACAGCGGTGGTTACAATGGTCAGTTTTTAGGTGTGGGTAAAGCTGTTATCCTAAAAGACAATAAAACAGTTTCTGTAACTGCTTAAAAAGTGTTAGCTACAGTTATGCTTTAATTTGTTACTTGTTATGTAGCTAGTAAGTACACCTACATCTTCCTACCTGATCCACAGGTTGACAATGCTAATGACTTATGGTGGTTACATTGCTCCTCCATGGAAACAGTGAAGGAGTGAGTGTAGCCACCCTAATGCAGTAATTGTGTTACTGGTTGTAACAGTGGAAGTGGAAATAAAGGAAAACAAATAAATAATGCAGCTACTATATTTAAGGCCCATAAAAAAAGCACTGCTCCAAGCACCAATCTATATAAAGCCGGTGACTCCAATCACTGCAGGGTGCCAGAGTCCAAAGTGCTCGTCCAGCCCAATAGAGCTAACTGTCAGGAAGAAACATGGAAGCCCATCGGCAGACTACCCAGTCAAGTGTGTTACAGGTCGGCTCCAGCTTGTCTCCTCTCAAGTCATACTCTCTATTGCATTGCACCCTCTCATGGTTTACTGGCTGCCGGTCTGCTGGTGTGTGCTTGCATCTTTCTTTTTCATGGTTACCACATCTAAGGATTGATAAACTGCAGTATATGTATTTATTTTATTTATTGCAGGTACTTATATATTGCTGTCAATTTATGCAGCGCTTTACATATATATATATTGTACATTCACATCAGTCCCTAACCCTCAAGGGGTGTACAGTCTAAGGACCCTAACTCACATTCATACATACACATACTAGGGCCAATGTATACAGGAGCCAATTCACCTACCAGCATGTCTTTGGAGTATGGAAGGCAATTGGAGTACCCAGAATAAATCCACACAGGCACATCAATTTTTGTTTTGGGGATTTAGATATGCTTTAATACTTCTTTATGTGGGATTCCTTTAAGTACCAGCAGTGCTTTCTAAAGTAGAGAACAAAAAAAGAGAGCGTTCCAACCTTGCGCATTACCTCAGTAAGCAATTGGTAGATTTATCGATTTAAGAGATATTAGTTGATCCAGGAAATATCTGATTGCCTCTCTGGGGATAAGGAAGGAATTGTTTTTTCCAGCAGGAGCAAATTGGATCGTGCTTTGCTGGGTTTTTTGCCTTCCTCTGGATCAACTGTGGGTATATGATTATAACTTTTTTTATAGTTGAACTGGATTGACTTTTGTCTTTTTTTAAGCCAGACTACTTATGTAACTATAAGATATACTCACAAAAGTAGCAATATAAAAGGCATATAGAATCCAAAATCGAATCATTGGATTAGGAGACATGTGCGAATCCCATTGAGAGAGGAGACTCTCAGGGTGAATCTGACGCGTTTTGAAGGTGGTTCCCTTCTTTATCAGAGCTAACCAGACTGAGATAACCCTCCTCTATATATAGTCCAGATCTATGTGTGAGCCTTCCCAAATTGGCGGGACACACACATCATAGCAGGTGGGGCCAACGGGTCACAACAAAAATACAAATATATCTAAAAACACAGAAATGTATATAAATATAAAATTAGAATATAAATACAGATATAGATATATGAATACCAATAAACACATGCTAAAAAATTACAAAATTATGTACATAATAATAGCCACGTTCTAACTAATTAATGAATCAAGTATACATACATAATTTTGTCATCTTTTTAGCATGTGTTTATTGGTATTCATATATCTATATCTGTATTTGTATTTATATTCTAATTTTATATCTATATACATTTCTGTGTTTTTAGATATATTTGTATTTTTGTTGTGACACGTTGGCCCCACCTCCTATGATGTGTGTGTCCCACCAATTTGGGAAGGCACACACATAGATCTGGACTATATATAGAGGAGGGTTATCTCAGCCTGGTTAGCTCTGATGAAGAAGGGACCCCCCAATCGAAACGCATCAGTTTCACCCTGGGAGTTTCCCCTTTCGATGGGATTTGCACGTGTCTCTAAATCCAATGATTCAATTCTGGATTCTATATGCCTTTTATATTGCTACGTTTGTGAGTATATCTCTTAAATCAATAAATCTACCAATTGCTTACTGAGGTAATGCGCAAGGTTGGTGCGCTCTGTTTATTTTTGTTCTCTACTACAGTTTGTATTGAGTTTCCCCAGCTTCATGTTAGAGCTGAACAACCATTGATCAGTCTTGGACGAACTTCCATATATATTAGTATATATTGGTCTATCGGCCCTCTACCAGGGGCGGACTGACCATTCAAGCACTTGTGCACTGCCCGAGGGCCCGGGGTCAGTAGGGGGCCCCATGAGATGCTCCTGGTACCTTTCATTCGATTTTTCATAGGCTTTTTGGGTGTGAGCGAGGACACAGGGGCCCCATGATCCCCTATTGCCCGGGGGCCCCATGAGTTGTCAGTCCGCCCCTGCCCTCTACTGATCTGGGCCCCTGAGCACAGGAGGTGTTGTATCAGTGTTTTCTAATGTTCATCTTTTAAAATGTAAAATTACAACTTCAAATAAATATGATATAATACGTCTAAACCTTTGAACAGCCATGGGATTTGTTGAACAAATTCTTACTAATGGTATTTATCACCATTTTACATCAAACTAACCTTATGGCAGGTATACCATTCTTTAAAATTTCAAGCATATTATTATTTTACATGGTAATAATGTACTTTGTGCTAATGTGTGAAGCTGACAGCAGCATATGTCTGCGAGGAGGGGGAAAAAAAGTAGCTAAACACTCTGTTAAACCGGTTTAGGTTCTTAAAACTCCATGTAACAATGAAAGTGTGAAATAATTGTCCTCGGTTTTCAATTTATAATCCTCCCCTTGAGTACAATGCCAGAGCGTGTGATTATACTCTGCTACCTTATTTCATCCTCTCTCCGTCACAGTTGACTGTCAGGTGATTTTCTGGGCATGCATGGATCAAAGACGAGGCTGAATATAAGTGCTTATTGTCAGGCTGAAACACAATCTTTCTGAACATGTGAAGGGAAATAGGAAGGGGATGCCTGCTGCATGTTGGCATTCTTCGGGTCTGTTGGTATTATTGGCGAGACAGCAGGTGGGGGCTGATAAGCTCTCTCAGGGCACCTCATTAAGGGCTAACACAGTGACTATTATTGGATCAGGTGAAGAAGAGCTGAGCTCACGGAGCTTCTGCTGACACCTGAAGCAGCCTAGGCTTCTTTGACCTTGACAGTCATCTGCCAAGGTCATCCCTGACTCTCCCGGCCTTCTGCATGAGATCTCACGGGGGCCGTATCAAAAAGGAGACATTTGGTGTACCAAGAAAGAGACACATATCATCTCCGCACGGCTCAGGTGTTGACAGAGAACTCTCAAAATAGATAAAAGGACTTCTCGCGTTTCTTGGGCAGGTCAGCCAGCCAGCTGCATGGCTGGAAAAAAGCCCCTTATTTATTGCCATACCCTGAGCTATGTGAGCTGATTGCCCAAACAGACCCACGCAGATGCAGCGTTGCTTGTGTGTATCCGTACATCACTGTAAACAAATGGGAGCTCTAAGCTTGATGGCTTAATGATTTTACCGACCTAATGAAGAAAGAGTTAGGGAAGAGTTCTCGCAGCTGCTGGCTGTTTACTATACAGGCAGCTTTATTTACTAACTCAAAATAGATCTTATAAACTACATATGCTGCTTAGAAACAAGCCATTTATTTGCACACACTATTTATGGCTCTGGGTAAACTGAGATATTTATTTGCTTATACAGATGATTTTCTTTCTGTCTGGTAATGGTGTCATAAAAATTAATTGATCAGATGGACGCGCTCCTTTGTATGCTTTGTTTAGGGCTTGGTCATATGTATGCTTTTCATGGCAACATTTTTTTATTTAAGTAAACAGCATAACCATATACCATATAGGTCATAGGTGTCCGTTTATGAACCAGCGGTAATAGATCGCTGCTCAGTTCTCCGGCATTCTCGGAGAACACAGTTCTCCTGTGAATGCCTTTTATGAAGCAGTTCTCCGAACGAAGGGAGAACGGTCTCCAAACGCTGGAGAACGGTCTCCAAACGCTGGAAAACGGCTGATTTTACTATAATCTCGCGAGATTACAGTAAAAGATCAGTTTACTAAGCAGAGGTAAATTATCGCTGCTTAGTTTGCGGTCCCTCTGATTCTCCAGCTCTGGGCTGGAGAATCTGGAGGGAGAACACAGATCTCCAGTGAAGGGCTGACTGCTCCTCGCTGATCTCCTGAGCATCATAAACTGTGAATGACCAGAGAATAGCTGCGATCCTCTGAATTGCAGCTATTCTCTGTGTCATAAATGGACACTTTAGTGAGATAGGACTAAATTTATATTTGCAGCTGTCAGTGCTGCACTTCTGAAAAGCGATCCTCAGTCAAATCTCTTTTCAGAGGGATTTGACATACATTGAGGAGGCGAAAAATGCCTCCTCACTGCCTGTTTTAACCTTGAAAATGCCACATTACCAGGACGGTTGCAGCCCAGTCCCATTCATACACCCGCTAAATGAGACAAAGGAGTAATTTGGCATGTGTACAAAGGGCTGCTGTTAGAAACCGCAGGGCCCCATGCAACCAACCTGCCAGGGCCCCCCCCCCCAAATGAAAAATAAAAAACACATTTTATTTTCATCAGGTATGAATGAACACAGTGAGTGATCAGTACCGATCATTCATGGTGTTCATTCAGCAATAAAAGGGGCTGGTAAATGTGACAGTAACTTAGTTACTGGAACTGATCCCCTGTTGACTGTCTCTGCAGCAGCTGAAAGCCAACAGGCTGTAGAGGAGAAGCCAGCGTATAGCTACTGCAGAGAGCCATACAGGGGATGGGTTCCAGTAATTGTTCCCCCACTGTGGTGGTCACACTCCCTGACCACATCCAATACACCCAGTTGCCTGAACCCCCCTGCTGTCCTGGGCCCTGTACAGGAGGACTGGTGGTGCCTCCTTGCCCATGGCCCTGTGTGTACACCCCCATCCAGCTGCCGTTGCAGCTTAAAGCAGAATTTAACTCAAAAGGGGAAGTTCCAGTTGTTTTCCTCCTCCCCCCACTCCACTGCCACATTTGGCACTCTTTTTTTTGGGGGGGGGGCGAGTACCTGATTTTGACAGGTACCCGCTCCCACTTTTGGTCACATGCGCCACAGCGATCTGAGCCAGAAATTCAGCCCCTCTCTTCTTCCCCCACAGCATTCTGGGACACTTTGCAGGTCCCAGAAGACTATGGGACCACTCACAAAGCACAGCACACTTCGCACATGTGTAGTAGGAAACCGGCTGTGAAGCGGCAAGTGTCCTTATATTAAAAGTCAGCAGCTACAGTATATATAGCTGCTGACTTTTAATTTGTTGGGGGAGGCCTGGAGTTTTGCTTTAAAGCTGGTCATACATGGATCGAAATTTGACCGGCCAAATTTCGATCCATGTGTGGTTACTGTGGCTGAACAGAAGTTGATCTATCAATCAATTTCTGTCAATTCTCCCTGCTGGTATTTTGTTGCTTGATCAGCATTGCAGGCTATAGACTGCAGCACTGATCTGTGTATTCTGATGTTGGGAAGTCTCCCCAATGTCAGAATAAAAGGACATAGTAGTTAGGATTCCTGCATGCACATCGAGTGTGTGGATGGAGGAAACCGAGTCATTCTTTTTTGTTGTTCAACCCGCTGGTTAAAAGAAAATAGCTGACTCGTGTATGACCAACTGCTGTTGACTGGCAGTTTTTACAAGTGTAATAGAGCCCTAATAGCTGCTGTACATGGCTCAAACCTTTCAAACGATTCATGCTGCCTCTGTAGGCACCACCTGACTTGACAAAATAGGAATGAACAATTGGAGAACCTGGGCGGAAAGCTGACGGTGGAACAGCACCTGCTTCATATCAGATGCAGGCACTGTTTAGTAGTCTGACATCTGCTGTTGCTGGCTGTCAGAATAAAATTGAGGGATAGCACTGTTTAGTTTTGTGTGCACAGGCTGGACTAAGAAAATGTATACGTTTATAGCCAGCCTAAAGAAACAATTGAGTACTGTCCATGATACTTTTTTTATTTGATCAGTAATCAGTACTGCTTGGCCCTTGAAGAAGGTGACATTCCCCAAAAGCTTGTCCTCAAAATTGTATGTTAGTGCAAATAAAAAAAAGTATCATGGACAGTACTCAATTGTTTCTGTCGCAAATGCACTAATACGGCTACAATCACCTCTAGCCAGCCTAAAGAAATAAAAAAGCCCTCAATTCTAATCTGTGTTTAGCTGCTATTCATATACCCCTATTAGATTGTAAGCTCCCAGGAGCAGGACCCTCCTAACCTTCTTGTTTTGAATCATATTGTTGCTGTATTGTCTCCCTTTATATTGTAAATTGCTGTGCAAACTATTGGCACTCAATAAATCCTGTATAATAATAATAATAATATTGTCTCATTCCATCACATATCCCCAAAATAAGAGGATTATCCCTTATTATAGGACAATGGGTGGAGCCGTTCAAATCGTTACTTTATGTCCCATCAACCAGATGCTCATTCTTTTTTAGGGGATGGTCCTTTCATCTTTCAAGACTGCAGGTAGAGAACATAGGTTTACATAGCAGCTGAGTTACTAATGGTGTAAAAGGTGTTCACCAAGAAAAGTG
Organism: Staurois parvus; assembly: GCF_062004578.1. Taxonomy (NCBI): domain Eukaryota; kingdom Metazoa; phylum Chordata; class Amphibia; order Anura; family Ranidae; genus Staurois; species Staurois parvus. Next base: position 2,907,170 of record NW_028317797.1, on the reverse strand, counting down.
AATGTGAACAAGGGACGCTGTGTCACTTTGATCACCCAGCCATGTGTGAAGGAAATTGAAAAGAGGGCATTTTTCAAGTACACAATTGGATATGCATTTAAAGTGCATCTAAACACAGCTTCACCTATTTCACTAACATTTTACTTTGCAAAGTGAACACAAACCTTGTTAAATGAGCAACCTCTATTCTTTTAGTAAATCAACCAGGTAGCCATCATGTTCAACCTCTCACACTTCAGAGGAAAGTAAAACAAGACCCCTCTGGGCAACTGTTGCTGCCAGTTTTGTTGGGCCTACAGAACACCTCCCCAACTGTGTTATGGAGATGAGTGGAAAGGGAGGAGCTTTATAGTCTTAACATACCTCCTGCCCTATTGTAACAATGCTGTTCATCCTATGATATAGTACAGCAAGTAAGTGTTGTCACCCTAGGACAGGAAGTGTGCTATTAGCAGGATTACCATGTGCAAATAAAGAAAACAAAAGCCTGAAGAAAGAAAACTAATGCAGACCTCATATCCAAGAATTGGAAATCTGCAATGCATAACCTTTTCATTGGGTTTAGATACACTGTTAGATAATCTTCATAGACCAACAAAAGATCTTCCTTCTTCCACATACAGCTGATGCCCTGTTCTCCTGTGTATGGTCTTTGGAATAACAGGTTTATTTGCCAAGTCTTTTGCTGGACTTGGATATATTTTAACATGTTAATAAAAGGGATATAAACATTAATTGAATAACATTTAGTTTGCTAAAATGCTGTGTATGATAAACAGTTATCCTTTTTTAATAAATTGCACCTTCACCTGTTTTATCCTTTCCTGTATTTCAGTGCTTCTGATCTTGACTACATGCATCTACTCAAGCAACTGCAGCACATCATTTGTCAGAGAGGTTTCCTGATGGTGACAACCTTTCTTCAGGCTGAGTATACCCAATATTGGAAATATTTCTCTGTAAGCAAGATCTGCCATCCCTTTTGTTAATTTAGTTGTCTATGTTCTGTTTGCAACTGCCTTTGTAGAAAATGTAGATAACACTCACATTTATTGTAAAATGGGTCCATTATTGGTAAATACAGAATAATGAAAAAAATACTGACATCCACAACAAAGCGTTTCTATGACTTTTATTATAAAATGTGTTGCTTTTTTTTTTTTTATTATTATTATTATTATTATTGACCACAAATCCTTTTGTAATCTGAACTTATCAGTTTGGCAGTTTATCAAAGTGGGATCTATATCTTTTATTACAAGTTCTAAGTCTGGTATGCTTTTGATCAGCATGAAATTCTCTTGTGCAATATGACCCCAACCCAAAGAGTCCATAATAAGACAGACATAGTAAAAATGGTGACAAAAGATGAACAATCTACCCATCCTTGTCCTGTTCTTGGCCCTGCCAATACGACCATAATATTTTAAAGTAAGTTTGCGCTGAAAGCAATGTGGTTGCTGCCATTGCTGGCCTCCATTTGAAAATGCAAGTTGCTTGGCTGCTTCAATACTTTGAATAAATGAACTGGAACAAGCATGCAGTCAGGGAAGTCATAGAAAAGTCAGAACTCCTGATACTTGTTCGGGGCAGTGACTTAATAAGTATTGAAGTCTTTGGACCAAAAAAACAGCCAGGCAACTTGCAGTTATTTATAAAAGGTTCAGTGATGGTGACTTGGGTTTCCTACGGGTATTCCAGTTTCCTCCAACCTTCCAAAAACATGCTGGTAGGTTTATTGGCTCTTGTATGCATTTTCCTGTGAGACAGGGACCTTAACTTGTAAGCTCCTTGAAAACAGGACTGATGTGAAGGAACAGTTTGTGAACTATGAAAAGTGCTACAAAAATATATGGTACTATATAGATACCTGTAATAAATACAATTTTAAAAATAAATGGTAACCTACACCTGTCAACACTACAAGTTTCATTTGCCTTTATTTTGGCAACATTTACATCCTAAAAAAGTATAGTTAAAATAGTTGCAGATAGAGAGTGATTCTTAAACTGCATAAGCACAGTTATTATTTTACTTATTTATTCATTATGCTTGTTGGCATTTTTATAACATCTTTATATAACTCCATCTGCTAAAGGTATCAGACATATAACAAAGTTTAGATTGTAAGCTCCAAGGAGCAGTGCCCTCCTATCCCTCTTGTATTGAACTGTACCGTTGCTGGTTTGTCTCCCTTTATATTGTAAAGCACTGAGCAAACTGTTGGCGCTATATAAATCCTGTATAATAATAATAAAAATTAGTAGAGGGAATACAAACTTGTATCAAGGACAAGTACATACAGGTAGATTTACTGAAAACTGGAGCACTCTGATGCAGCTGTGCATGGTAGCCAATCAGCTTCTAACTTTAGCTTGTTTAATAAAACCTGGAAGCTGATTGGTTTCTATGCTGATCTGCACCAGTTTTTGGGTCCTCCAGTTTTAGTAAATAACCTCATTTGCTGTTTAGCAACATGTAGCATAACTGTACTTAACAATAGGAGAGAGGGACCATAAGAGCTTACAGTCTAGAGGCCTGCAGTTTAATGATCTCATTCATTTCTACACAGAGAAAGGAAAGATCATTTACCCTTATAAAGATTTTCTGACATTATAAACATTGTTGGCAGTGGAAATGAGTGATCCCAATTCTTCTGCAAGCTTTGCTGTCATTCACATACTTCGATTATCGCACACTATGTCAGATTATAAACATGTGGCCTTAGGCCAGCTGCAATATTTACCTGTCCTCAAAAAGATCATGCTTCACCAACTGTCAAAAAGTCTATCTCTCCATGGCTGATGTGATTGCCTGTGTAAGGGATGGCTTGCAAAATATTATCTCCCTTTACTTGTAGAAAAAGGAACAATTTAGGATCAGTGAACAGACTTTCCAGGAAGGAAATGTCTTCATCTCCTGTTGCATGAATTGATTTTTTCGGGTACAATAAAAATACAGAATATTGTATAAGATGCTGTAATCATCAATGTATACCAAAATTTACACTCATTAGTTTTAATAAACGTATTTATTTCTTTATTATTTATTTTGGACTTATATGCAATTATTTAGAGTCTCCACAGTGCCCCAAAAGTAATATCTTATTTCATTTTTAACCCTTGTCCCTTTTCTTTCCTTATCCAGGGAACACAATAAGTTTTCCTGTCTAGACATTCCCATTTTCCTCTCATTTCCTACTTATTTATGTCCAACTGTCAGCCCATCAGAAGTATGTTCAGCAACCGGGCCCGGCCTGACTTCACTGGAGCAGGTTTAGTGAGGAAACTCATTTCCACCTAAATGAGAAAGAAACACCTAACCTATCCCTGCTTGGTGTAATCTCCTCTTCATCTGCGGGTCAACCTCGTCCCAGAACAATTTCTGCCTGCAAGTACATGGATAATGAAAAGGGCTCATGGAAACCTATGGACAATAAAGGCAATTAAATAGGAGACATAGGCGGTATGCAGGTAGATGGATAGATAGATAGATAGATAGATAGATAGATAGATAGATAGATAGATAGATAGATAGATAGATAGATAGATAGATAGACAGATAGACAGACAGACAGACAGACCAACATAAATAAAAATATATCCATATAAGGGGATATATTAAGGTATTGAGATTAATATTCCTAATATTATAGGATATTAACAATAACATTTATACAAATGTGTGTGTGTGTATTAGTACTCTAATTGCCATTTATAGTAATCAGCATATTACATACACAGACATACACAAACAAGCACTATATATACATACATTTATCCCTGTGTGTACACACATGGCAGTGCTTCATCTGTGCAGCCCTGGGACTGCTGTCATATACAAACATGGACAGGCTGCCACCCATGTAAACTCAGTGAGAATTTCCTGTAGAATAATAGGATTTGTGTTACTTCTGGAATCTCTCTCTCTCTCTCTCTCTCTTTCTCTTCTGGTTTCTCTCTCTCTCTCTCTCTCTCTCTCTCTCTCTCTCTCTCTCTCTCTCTCTCTCTTTCTGTCTCTTCACTCTCCTTCTCTGATCTCTATTTTTCTTTTTTTCCCTCTCCCTCTCTTGTGTTATCTTTCACCCTATCTCTCTGTCTCTATGTCTCTCTCATTCTTTCTCTCTGTCACTCTGCTTCGTCTCTCTCTCTCTTCTATCTTTCTGTATCTCTTTCTTTCTCTCTGTCGCTCTCCTTCTTTGTCTCTCTCCCTTCTCTCTTTCTGTCTCTCTTCTTTTTCTTTTCTTCCCCCTCTCTATCTCCCATTTCTTTCTCCCTCTGTAACTCTTTCTCTCTTGCTCTCTCTCTCTTTTTGCTTTCTTTCTCCACCCCCCACCCTCCATCTCTCTTTTTTCACTCTCTTTTCTCTCTCTCATTTGCCCTCTGAGTCCATTTTATCTCTCTTTTTTATATATCTCTTTCTTACTCTCTCTCTCCTTCTCACTCTGTCTCTGCCCTCTCTTTCACACTTTCTCCCTCCCTGTCTCTCTCTCTCTCTCTCTCCTCTTTCTCTCTTTCTCCCCTCTCTTTCTCTGTCTGTCTCTCTCTCCTCTTTCTCCCCCCATCTCTCTCTCTCTCTCTCTCTCTCCCTCTATCTCTCCCTCTATCTCTCTCTCATCTTTCTCCCCCCTCTTTCTGCCTGTCTGTATGTCTGTCTGTCTGCCTGTCTGT